>NC_057344.1:195349777-196006205 GCF_016509475.1 Prionailurus bengalensis
AAATGTTTAAAAATAGCTAATAAATCAGATTATCTTGAGGTATTATTTCTTGCAAGTCAAAATGGAGAGCAAAAAAACCAACCCTAATTTTTAGTTTATGTATACACTGAAAATAGCAACAATAAAAATAAGCATTTGTAGCAGACATATTCCATCTCCACTATTATTTTGCTACCTTTGGTAAATTACTGGGGCAGATCTTGAAGTTAAAAACCCACGTTTAGAAATAAGTGCACGCTTCACCCACTATATAGCAGCAGACTGTTTGCCCCTACGCAAAACATTCTCATATCTAATTTTAACTTTACATATAAAAATAACTTGGAGAAAATACAAAAAAACATTTTATTTTAACATGAAAATATCACAAAAATTAGTAAGCCTGAGATGTAGGGTTTTGGTGAAAAACAAGAGGCTTGTAGTGTTTTGGCTGCTGATAAAGATGCATGTACTGGTAGCTGGGGGGAAAGCAGAAGAATGCACTTATTTCTTCCGCGTGTCGCGTCTTCAGACACAGTAAGCCACATGCACCCTTTCTTTCCGTGTCACACGGAGGCCGGTGTGCTAGTCTCAGTTCCAGCGGAAGTGGATCTGACGTGGGCGATCAGCACCTTCCTTTACCAATGGCTTATGGAACTCACGTCCTGCGCGAGAGTGGATATTTGCCCAACAAAACTCACAGTAATACTGCAGGCAAGTGACATTGGCACAGAAAAAGGGAGCAAATTTTCCACCGCAGCGCGCGCCCTGGCATTCATCACACATCTGGTCATCTAGCACATATGGCTTCACCTCCACCTGGAACGAGAGGGCAAAAGAGGTCTCACGAAGGCTGCTTCAGAAACCGCTGTAGCGAATTTAAAATGTTCAGTGTTCTCAAGAAACGGGACCCGCATTTAACCTCGAGGAAGTAGGCAGCTTCCCAGGGAAAGAGCTTTCCCATGTAGTAGGTAAGTACAAAGCGCAACAAAACCAACAACAGTGAGGTCACTCTGTTCTTGCACTAATCATCTTTTTACAAGACGTTTCATGTTCATAAATGACCACGTGATTAAATGAGCACTTGGTTTTAGTTTGGGTAACTTTATTTTATTTTGATGTTTTCTTCAGAGGACTATAAACTGAGTGGTGTTTACTATGTTTTTCAAAGACAGCTAATCCTCTAAATCTAACATTCTATCCTCACCTTTGGTGAAGTGCCATCTTTAAAAGCGTGTTAATATTTTGGGGGGGGCGGTGACTGTGAGAAAGAGAAGGGCATGGAGACGAGTGGTTTTCGCACCTTCCCCTTCATTCCGATACCACCCGAGAGGCGGCCCAACCCCACGGCCGCCGGGCAGCGCAGCACTTCCGTCTGTACCCTGCTGGTGCCTCCTTGGCACACACACAGACCAGAACTGTGGATAATCTCGTTACGGGCGTGTCTAGACGTCAGTGAGTTTCTAAGATATAAAATCAAAGGCCCACTGAGAAGGCCTGACTCAGGAGAAGACCTCAGACTCTACTCAGCTCGGGGCGCTAAGTCTCTTAAAGCTCAGTTTCCAGGTCTGTCAAGTGAGAATACTAGCACCTGCTTCACAGAGTTGTGAGGACTAGATTATGCAGGTAAAAAAGCATTCAGGACAGAGCCTGGCACACAGCAGACTCTGTAAGCCAGTGCTGCCTGCTGTAATAACCTTCCCAGTGGAGGGCTACCAGCTTCGTCTGGACGGTGCCCGGCAGCCTCAGACCTCAGCCTTTCCTGGGGACGGGAGAGGAAAACTGAGTGTTTAAGTGGCTTGGTTAGAGGTAAAGCAGTGCTTGCCCAAGGTATAAAATAACAACCCAACAATTTCTATTCTGAACGTATGAATACTTGCATGTATGCAGAAAATGAATATGTAAGGATATTTTCTTTTATTTATTTAAAACAATTTTTTTAATGTTTATTAATTTTTGAGTGAGAGACAGAGTGCAAGCAGGGGAGGGGCAAAGAGAGAGGGAGACACAGGATCGGAAGCAGGTTCCAGGCTCTGAGCTGTCATTACAGAGCCGGACGTGAGGCTCGAACTCATGAACTGGCTTATGACCTGAGCCAAAGTCAGACACTTAACCAACTGAGCCACCGAGGCGCCCCTAGTATCTTCTTTTTAAAAAAATGTTTGAGATAGGGAGTGTGCGCGCGCACACACACACGTGCGCGCGCACACACACACACACACACACACACACACACACACACACGTGTGAATGGGGGAGGGGCAGAGAAACAGAGAGAGAATCCCAAGTGGGGTCTGTGTTGTCAGTGCAGAGTCCAATGTGGGGCTCAGTCCCATGAACTGAGATCATGACCTGAGCTGAACCAAGAGTCGGACGCTTAACCGACTGAGCCACCCAGATACCCCTATAAGGGTATTTTCTGAAGCATTATTTGTAACAACAGCAACAACAAACAGGAAAAAAATCTAAAAGTTGATGACAAGAACTGTAAAACAAACATCTGAAAGAAAGGTAATGGAATTAAGTTGTTTATATTTGCATTTCATGGACTAGGGCTGGATAAACATTTTATGTACATTGAACATTTTGCTTTTCTGCACTGTCTGTATCTTTTGCATATCTTCCTGCTGGAGGGTTTTTTTTTTTTTTTAAATAATTACTCATTGCCAGTTAAAGATTTTAAACCTTTTTTTCCATTGGCCTTTGGTTTTTAAAAAGATCTTTGACACTAATTTAAAAATTTTTATGCTCAATCTTTATGTTTCAACTTTTTTCCTTTATGAATTCTATCTTGATTGCCAGGCTGCCATTTTTGATTCATTATCATCATTATAATATTTTTATGTGTATACAGTTATAACACTATTCTTATATAATATTATAACTATAATTAAATTATCAAAGAATATCTCAAAGTAGCAAGAGACTTACTGGATTTCATTTTACTAGATGATAAACAAAATGGGCACAGGGAAAGCATCTGCTCACTTCTTAGTTCCCAGGACCTAGCAGAATCTCTAGCACAAAGTAGAAACTATATTTGAGTAAATGTGGTACACTTATGTGTGCTAAGTTTCTCTCTCATGATTTTATCTCTTGCTTTTACCATAAGATTTTAAGCTAATTAAAGACAGAGTATCTGTGTGGTTTACTTCATTTCCATAATACCTCATAAAATGCCTGGTGCTCAGGAGTTACTTAATGTAAAACTGCTGAATAAAATATGAAAATGCAATGATTTCAGTTATTTATGTTTTAAAATTCTAGATATTATTTCATGAAGCCGATCTACTCACTTTCAAAATCACAGACTTCAAAAATAGAAAATTTGATTTCAAATTTATGATTTTGGAGTATAATCAAACCTTATTTTTGACTAATAATCTCTAAAAATTAATCTCTTGCATATGTGAGGAATCTGAGTTTCATCAGTTCTGTACCTATTTTTATTTTCTATTATGATGCTTTTCCTTATTTTACTTCAGAAGAACCTATCTGTAATACTTTATCATAACTAATGAAATAATATTTAGTTATCCAACTTGAGGCGTAACACAACTCCCTTCAGTAAGTACCAGAAGGCACAGTGAATGATATTACTCATGGAGTAACATACAAAAATTATAATGAATTACACCTTTGTGGTGACTGTGTTTCCTAGCAATTGAGGAGATAGGCATTAAACCCCAATGTGCTCCTGAGCCAAAAAAGTAGCCTGAATAAACTATTTTATTTTCTGAATAAACAATTTTAATCTTCTCCAAATCTTTGGGTTATCAGTTATAAATGTAAAATTAATCTGTTTTTATGGTTTCATAACTATATTCATAGTAGAGACATGAAAGGCATAAAGGTTAATGGTTTAATATATTTTTTTTTATAAATAATACAGGTGCCTTACAGAATTCTTAAGGCTCAAATTCTTTTTTTTTTTTTTTTAAGATTTAATTTTTTAAGTACTGTCTACACCCAATGTTGAGTTCTCACAGCCTGAGATTAAGAGTCGCATACTCTACTTACTGAGTCAGCCACGCACCCCTCAAATTATTTCAAAAAGAATTCAAAATATACCTTAGTAACACATACCTTAAAAAATAAACATTTCATCCTTTTTAAGATGGCATGTATGTTTTCAGTTGCTCTTTAAGAATCAATACTCTTCCCCAAATAATTGATCCTTCACTATCATTTTGGAAACAAAGAAAGATGAGGTTTGACCCTCCACCAATTTTCCCTGTGCTTCTGCATGTTAAATAACTACAATCACATACAATGTAAGTAACTTCCTCAGTCAATAGGCTCACTTCTCCGCAAAAGTCAAGTTTAGACTAGATAGGTGGTCTCAAGCACCGATGCACACTGGAATCACTTGGGAGCTTTATAAATTCCTGCTGCCCCCACCAATTACAACAGAATTGGGGTGGAGGGAGGACCCAGATGTCAAGATTTTTTCTGAATTCCCAGGGGACTTTAACGTGCAGCTGAGGGTGAAAACCACTGGGTTAGAGGGACTCCAGTTCAACCAATTTTTGTGCATGTTGGAATTAAAACAGAGACCCTCCACTTATTTATTTTTTTGCAACATTTTAAGTAACAGTGCAAAAAAACAAACCAAACCGAAAACCTCTGCATGTATGAACTGAAACTATCCTGTCCTTTTTTTTTCCTAAATGGTAATTTAGAAATTGGTAATTGGTAATTAAATTGATGACTACCTTTAGAGTCCATGGTCTAGTCAATCCATATTCCTTAACCAGCTCCCCTGCCTCCAAAATAGTCTTTTTATATACAGACAGCTTTGGAGAAGAAACTTCAAGAAACTGTTACACTGGGATAATAAATATGCACTCAAGTTATATCTACCACTTTGGACATAAAAGTTAATTTATCTCATATTCTTAGTATACCTCATCTGTACTACAAAGCAACCATGATTGTTTAGGAATACCGCTTAGCTATATACAGGAACTATGAATAGATTTTAGTATGAAACAGATTTGTAAGTGAACAATTGAGTTTCAGTCACTCCTTTCCCCTATTTTGGATGGTAATCAGTGCTATCACTTAGCAATTATTCAATGGGCTGGCTGTTAGTTAACATTCATAGGACCTCCTAAAAAGTTCTTATTATGATGATCTAAACAATGCTATTAAAGGGTGAATGTTTTAAAGTTTAGGAGAAGCTTTTTAAAGTTTATTTATTTATTTTGAGAGAGAGAGAGAGAGAGAGGGAGAGAGAGAGAGAGAGAGAGAGAGAGAGAGAGAGAATCCCAAGCAGGCCCTGCACTGTCAGCAAAGAACTCGACATGCGGCTAGAACCAATGAATCATGAAATCAAGACCTGAGGTGAAATCAGGAGTCAGACGCTTATTAGGACTGAGACACCTGGGCGCCCCTGGGATAATTATTTTGTAGGTTTAGTTTATTTATAGTTTTATTATTGTGTATATTAAGGGAAATACACAGAGTGTATTTTTATTTTAAATTTTATGATAAATAAAAAATAAAAACACTTAAATAACACTCAATGCCAAACTCTAAGTGCTCCTGCATCTGTGAACTCACTTAATCCTCAAAATAACTGTGAAAGAGACACGATGATACCAATAGTGCTTTCTATCTGATAAGTGAGGGAAAGAAGGCACACTGAGGGTTAATTTCTTGAGGATTACAGAGCACATGGTAGAAACCGGAACCCGGGCAGTCTGGCTTCAGGGTACAAGCTCTTAAAACAAGCTCTGCCTCCATGGTAAGAAGGATATTAAGACTTCACTGGTGGATAAAAAACAAAAAACAAAAACAACAACAAAACTTGACATGCTTTTACAATGACATTTATATTTTGAATATTGTATCTAAAGTTCAAAGTATGTTCAATAATTTTACATTTCAGGGATATATTAAAAAAATTTTTTTTAATGTTTATTTTTGAGAGAGAGAGAGAGAGAGAGAGAGAGACAGAGACAGAGAGAAAAAGAGAGAGACAGAGCATGACCAGGGAAGGGGCAAAGAGAGGGAGGGAGACAGAATCCGAAGCAGGCTCCAGGGTGTAAGCACGGAGCCTGATGCAGGCTCAAACCCCTGAACTGTGAGATCATGACCTGAGCCGAAGTCAGACGCTTAACTGACTGAGCCACCCAGCCACTGCAGGGATATTTTGATATAATACTCTTTTAACTCTAAGAGTTAAAAAAAAAAAAAAAAGTATAAAAAAATGAAGTGTTTGAATTATATTACTGACTCAGCACATTAGAGGATGTTGTCAAATGATTTCCCAATAGGTAACTTACGCGTTTATCAATATCCCCATGCTGAAGTTGAACGAACCGAGCACTGATGGCAGCAATATAGCTCTGCTGATTGGAGAAAGCAACTCGACCAGCACCTTTTGGGTATTTTAGCTCAGGATCTGTATCGATTCCTGCATAACAAACTCCACCATACAGCCGGTCCATGATCATAGCAAGTTCCACTTGAAAAGAAAAAGAAGTTCCCATCAAAGGTGAGACAACCCAGTAAATCAAAAATATTTAAGTCTTTCTTAAAAAGGAAAAGTCAACAGGATAGTTTCATGCTGTTTTCTAAATCCAATCCTTTCACCTGCATATTGGACCCAACCTGCTATTAATACAGAGTCACCTGGCAATTCTCTTCTCTCCTTAGTGTATCACCAGTTTTTCATCTATACTGGCTTATTCCCCATCTTAAAAAAAAAAAAAAAAAAAAAAATCTCTTAACTCTATTTTTCTCCCTCTCAGTGACTGCTTAATTTCTATGTTCCCCTTTATAGCCAAATTACTAATTTTTTTTTCTTATACTACCCAATCCCTGTCTTCCCATTCCTCGTTCAACCCTTTATAGCTTGACTTTCACCCTATGACTCCATTTTAATTTCTCATGCCATTGCCGAATACAATGGTCAATCAGCAGCACTGAACCTAGTTAATCTCTTCCTTTTCCTTGAAATACTTTCTCCATCTGGCTTCCAAGACACATTATTCCACTAATTTTCCTATGACCTCACTGTAATTCCTTCTTAGTCTTTCTTGCTGGTTCTTCCTCCACTCCTTGACTTTTCAATGTCAGAGTACCCTAAGTTCCAGTGTGTGGGTTTCTCTCTACACTTGTGGCTTTGGTGGCTTCATCCCATGTCATGGCTTTAAATGCCATCTACTTGTTTCCAGCTCCTAAATTCCTGTCTCCAGCCCAGGCCCCTTCTCTGGACTCCAAACTCATCTATGCAATGAAGGACATTGCATATTGACATTTAACAGAACTTATCACATAGTATGTTCAAAACGGCACTCCTAATACTCCATCGTCCCATTAAATCTGCTCTAATGAGGTTTTGCTGACTCAGTTGGTAACTAATATGAAAGATGAAGCTGCCAAGAGCCTTGGTTTCATCATATTTTCTTTTTCCCCCCACTGTACATGCAATCCTATGAACCTGATTTTCAAGACATATCTAAAATCCAATCTCCTCACCTCCATTCCTAACATCCTGTTCCAAGCTATTATTATTTTTCCTCTGGATTGTGGCAATAGCCTTATCTCTTTGCTTTTGATTTACAGTCAAAACAGCAGCAGGGCCCCTCAAAATTTATTTTCGAAACAGTAGCAAGAGGGATTCTTTTAAAGAAGATACCAGATACAAATGGCTGAACTGAAATTTCTACTTAGCTCTACAGGGTACCAGAAACTTGCCTTCAAAACCAAGACCACAATCTTCCTTCTTAGGGTCCTTTATCTCACTATCTATGTAGTAGCTGAAGACTGAAAGCTGAAAGTCAGTCTTTGTGTTTACCTCACAAATGAACAGGAACATGCATTCATTCTGCTCTCTCACCACTGCCACCTCCAATCCAAGCTCCCATTATCTGTCTCCTGTCCCGCAAAGATAGGCTGCTAACATGGTCTACCTGTATCTACTCCCAACTCAGCTGCCCCCTAAATGTGTCGCTAGCTACACTTATCTAAAACTCTTCACTGTTTTCCCTTGGCTTTGAGGGTAAATGCCTAATCAGCTTATTAAACTTATATGACCTGACTCTCATTCACATTTTCAATGCCTTTTTGTGCCTTTCCCCTCCCTCCTTATACCCCTAGTCACCCACTCTGGCCTTCTTTCAGTTCCTCCAACACATTCTGCTTCCCTCCACTAACAATCTTTGAATATGCTGTTCCCTTTGTGTGAAACACAGTTCTCAAAACCCTTCTGCCACCCCAACTCTTCTCCTTCTGTTCTTGTAGGTCAGCTAAAATTCAAGTGTGTCTTAAAGATCAGATGGCACCACATTCCTGGGCTATATGCTCTTTTATTCTCTGTGGTCTTTCTTTGTTTTTTTTTTTTTTTTTTTTTTTTTTTGCAAAAGCAAAGAGCCTTTATTCGAGCTAGCTCGAGCTCAATCCCCTACCTGCACTGGCGCAGCGGTGAGATACCAGGGAAAGAGCTCTGTGGTCTTTCTTTGTAGCAGTTATGTTCTAGAAGTATTTACATGTATGAATGGTTCTTCTAACATGCATCTCCTATACTAGAAGAGGATGTTTTCCAGTGGTGGAAGGCACTAACACACTCACAAGCACACGGAATCACAGAACATGCTTGCACAGTGGGTATTTAGGTCCATAAATTATGTTCCTATATGGCATCATCTGGTAAATGGTTCCTGGTTATTGATGAGCAGAAATTTATTACTTATCAAAGCACTATTTAAAAAAAATCCCGTATTTCTTCTTCAGATATCTGAATCAACCCACATAAAACAAACACAGCCCAAATCCTTCTATCTTAGAGAATTATACTTAAGAAGTCAGAAGTATTTGGATTCTGCTCATAGAGTCTGCTTGGAGTTAACTATTATAATATTGATAGATGAATGTCCACTTCTCCAGTGACTCGATGGTTTCAAGAATGCTTCTCAGGATTCTGTAGTGAACAACTACTGGAACATGAGGAATCTGCCCCTGCCCACCCAATAGGGACAGGCGCACAACAGCTCCCAGATGTTTACTGAATATTTAATTTTTTTTTTTTTTTAAAGAAGCCACATTTGTTAACATTCTACTTACCAGCCCTTAATGGCCTAGGAACACCTCCAACAAAAATTGTTTTTCGAGGATCCAAAGGCTGAGAACCATCCATCACAAAATCACTGTCACTTAAATTCCAAGGGCGGATCTGAACCTATGAAGAAAATTACATTACTGCAATGGGTCTTATTCCCTTGATAGCTTATGCTGCTTTGTACCAATTAACAGTGGTCCTTTCAGTTTTCAAAACTTTGGATAGTTGGATTTCAAAACAAATTATTTTTTTAACCTAGATACTGAAAATTATCCAAATTTTTAAAAACTGAACTCTTAATATGGCAGTTTAACTTTCTTTTTAATTTCTTTTTTTCTTTTTTAATTTTTTCTATCACTAACAATGGTCTCAGAACAGTTTTTGGTAAAAACTTGCATTTGTAGCCTAAAGTTCAAGTAGTATTTACTTACTGGTTTGTCCTTGATGGTGGGGCTGGAAACACAGAGATAGAGTTTTCCATCCTCTTCAATACAAGCATCAATTAGTGCCTGAACTGAGCTCTCTTCTTGAAAGAGGAGGAATGCATAGCCTGTAATAACCATTAAAAATAAGGCAATTATGTGAAGGTAAGTTATTTCACCCCAAACTTCAGTACTGTTTAGAAAATACATGCTATTAGAAAAGAAAAAAGTTAACTGTCAAACAGAACTAGAATCATTACACTTTCCAAAGGAGAACATGATTATCATCCTATGGAATACACACAAAACAGATACTCATTAATTAGCTATCTTCTATAGAGTATGTGCTATTCAATATTGTGCTAAGAGCTTTACATAAATTATGTCATAGGATTCTCATAACAAGTCTAAATTACTTGCCCAAAGTCAGTCACATAAGCAAGTAGCTGGTGGAGTAATTTTAAACCCGGGACAGCCCCTAAGATCTCCCATGATACTGTCTTCTTAAAGAACTTGGCAAGGTTGGGGGGCCTGGGTGGCTCAGTCACTTAAGTGTCCAACATTGGCTCAGGTCATGATCTCACAGTTCGTGGGTTCAAGGCCCAAGTCAGTCTCTGTGCCGACAGCTCAGAGCCTGGCGCCTGCTTTGGATTTTGTGTCTCCCTCTCTCTCTGCCCATCCCCCACTTATGATCGGTCTCTCTCTCAAAAATAAATAAAACATTAAAAAATTAAAAAAGAAAAGAACTTGGCAAGATTAACACACTAACGTTAGAAGCTGAAGATTCCTATAAATGCCCTCAGGGTAAGACATGTTCTGGCGCATACTTGGGACTAGAGCATACTTGGAAAGGCCCAAGAATTTCCATGAGGAGGAGAAAAGTCCACAGCAAGACAACTTCAAAATGATACTAAGAAAACTACCTTAAGGAGGTTGGAATGAAACGGGTTCCTTCAGCGTGGGTTAGAACTTTCAAATCAAGCCTCAAGTTGGATAAGCAGCGGAACACTCCTTTCACATAGTCTGGAGACTATGTTTGGACTTTGGATCCAAGCTCTTGCTTAGTTTCTGTACCTTTGGGAAATATGCCCTTCCTCCTCTCTTTGTGATAACCAGTGGTCAATCTTTAAGCAGAATAGACTTCATTATAAAAAGAAGGTACCAAAGTTTACACTGCAAGTTCACCATTACACGATTATTCCTAGAAGCTGAGAACTAAATGACCAAAAAATACCCCTTTGTCTTGGCAAGATTTCTATGCAAACAAACCTGGAGAACTGTAATCTGGTTCCATTATGAAGAAGTCATCGAGCAGGCCATGCACATCTGTTCCATCATGCAATGAATGGTAAGTGTGAGGTCATGTTTTATGTTGAAATCTAAACACACAGCTTTATTGCTAACAATGGCTGTAATTGCCACAAAGGTCGATTGTGACACAAAAGTGCTTTATTTTAATAAAATTATAACACCTGATTGCATAAATAAAGCCATCAAACTAACCTACGCAAATAGAAACTTCCAAAGGTATGATTATACAAGATTAAAAAACACATCTTAGACCTTTTCAGTTGCTAGAAATAATTTAAATATGCCTAAAAAAATAAAAAATGCATACTGGTGAAGGCTTTAATTTTGATACAAGCTAAGGATTTGAGAGTTATAACTTCTGTAATAACTGATAGGTTATACGACCAATTTACTAAAATCATATTTTAAATTTAGTATTTTTAATGTTAAGATTTGTGATACTAACTTTTGATACTAATATTTTCATTTTACTTGGTTTTAAAGTAATACTTTATATTCAGTGTTCTTAATATTGCTTAATTATTTGTGTGATTATTAGGGACGAAACGTTTTGTATCACAAAACTAATTAGGCAGCGTGGCAGGTAAATTATGATCTAGCTAAGGCAAGCCATTTAGTATTAAAATACTCTTACCAAACACATACTATACAGCGAATTGATACCCACATAGGGTGAGCCTCATTCACTGTAAAGAAAACACATGTACATGTGTGGCTTGGTATCCAAGGGCTCATGGCACTGCCTTAATCACAAGGCAGCTTCACTAACTGGATGCTTTCATACCAGTGTTTTCCAAACCACGGAAAATGAATTACAACAATGACCACACTGCTTGAGAGAACAAGGCTTGGGAACACTGGCCTTTGGCAATGACAATTAACTATAGTTGTACCAAAAAAAACTATGATTTGCCAGTGCTACTTTTGTGAGTTTTGTGTTGTTTGCTTTCCAGTTTCAGAAAATAAACTAACCATCACCACAAAAACCACAATGACAATGACAACAAGAGCAACAAAGACAGCAACCATTGTGTTTGATTAAATTTGTGCCAACGCATCTTTCCAGGCTTCGAGTCCACCATCCTATTATATGAAAAAAACTCAGGCAAAAAATGGACACCTGTCTCCACACAAACCAATTCTCCTTCCTTTCTAAAACTATATTTCAATTCTTTCCTGGAACTCTGTTCAACTTCTTGATGTCTATCTAAATTGCACAGTACCCTTTAGATTTTGTTCAAAACTTCTCAGTGAGGTCTTAACTACCTATTTCAGGTCAAAGGAATCTCTCTATTCTATGGTATTTATTGTTATTTATATCATTTGTTAGTCAATTATCATTCTGTGAATTACCAAGAATAGAAAGATGAGTAAAGGCATAGTCCTATAGACTAAGGCAAGAACTGGATATTAATAAAATTGTCACAGATTTGTAGAATTATAAAGATCTAACATTGCAGTTGTGACCAGTGCTATGAAAGGGCTGAACAGTGCTAGGAGAACCTAAAACGGAGGATGTGAACCGTTAGGTCGGTCCTGAAAGTTTCCTGTGAGCAACAAATATTTAAACTGAAATAAGCAGGGGATATGTAGATAAAGACCCATGAGAAGAACCTTCGGGGAGAGACAACACCATATGTAAGGGCCCTGAGGTAGGAAAGAACAAGACCAGTTTTTGGAACCAGAAGGCAGCCAGAAGCAACAGCAGTAGAAGAAACCAGAGAGATAGGGAGGCTGGGCAGGGCAAATGCATTTTTGCCTTTATTCTAACAATAAAAGAAACCACTGAAGGGTTTTAAGTAGAGGGTCAGGGGAATAGCACTATCAGGTGAATTTTCAGAGAGATTACTCTAGCTGTACTGTGGGAGAAAAACTGGAGACAGCCAGAGGTATGGACAGACTAGTCACATTCCTGAAGTAGGCCACCGTAGTGGTAACTTGAGCAGGAACATCAGAAACTAACTGGCATTTTTACTGAACACTCAATAAGGTTTATAAAAGGACAAGGGAGTAAAACAATGGACAACAATAGATTAAAACTCAGCTAACAAATGAACGTCTACATCTATATAGAGCGAATTTTCTCTCTAAACCAAGTATCAGGGCCTCCAAGTCCAGTAAACTCCACAATTGGGTGAAACTTTAGGGTTACATGGAAAAAGGTACATAGCTTTAATCAGATTTTTATAGAGGCCTGGGACTCAGAATCCTGCTCAAAAGATACTCTTGATTCCTTAAGATCTTAAGGTGTAAAACAAGAATCACATGAATGAATGATTTCATTTCTCTAAAAATCTACATGAACTAGTAATGGAGGTTCTAGAATTCTCAATGACAAAAAGTGGAGATGGCCCATATAATTCATTCAGAAATCTTTAACTAGTTTTTGTATGCCAGTAACTGTTCTTTCTCAGACCCAAAATCAGACCATTTAGCAGGTTTACTGGAGTCTCTTTCCAGGCTTGAAAATTCATTCAGTCATGAGTGAGTGTTTTTTTTCCTTCTAAATTATATTTCAACGATGTTCAAAGAAAAATCTCAGTTTCTCAACCTCCCCCTTTCATTTTATTCACTTCAGAGAATCTGCCATCAACAACCTGACTGTATTCATGTTAAATTCTCTCCCCTCACCTCCCTGCTCATCATGGGCAGGGAGATACTTCCTCTCTCCCCTGACAGTGGCTTTGCTTCGCTCATGAATGATAGTGTAATTTGTGACTCTTGTGCTATGCTGACAGGTCGCAGTAGTATCCTAGCAGTAAGTCACTAACACAACTAGGTATTCTCTTCATATAATGGGGTTTTTGGACCAGACACTTTCTCCTCTTGTTAAATTCACCCACAGAGTTAAAGTATCGCTCTGTTGTTATCTGCTATTATTTGGAACACCTGAGTAAATGTTGCAATATTTATACTACTCATGTGTTTATACACATTTTTTCTCACTTCACACAGATCTCAATTTCACTGTGTAGAGGGACACTTTTTTATATGTCTGTACCCAAGTTACTTAGAAGGATGCTTCAGACGGAGAAATTACTCAATGCTGGTTTGAGTCTGAAATCATTGTCAAATCATCATATCTTTTATAATAGCACAAGTGTCTTATGATTCCTGATTGCCTTAAAGGAAATGAGGATAGTCACAAGGACCATTCTTCCTCACTTTGACACATTACCAGCCTTCACAAATTACTCTATTAGTTTTATATAAAGGTGTGATGATATGCAATTCTAAAAGAAAACACAAAGTAATTGACAGTATCTTATTTGCTGTCATAAAACTGATTCCCTAGAAAATATCAACAATAAAAACTCTTACCTTTTGGTGGAAAATAGGACTTGCTTTCTGCTTTATGAGGCCAATCTACTACCAAAGGCCCAAATCTTCTGAAGCTGGCAGTTATTTCATCTAAAAAAGTATAATAATATGTATTAGGAATTAGTTTTAATGGTTCATTCTAAAAAAAAATTCCTGTATAAGTTAAAGATTTAATGTTTAAAAGTACCAAGTAGCCTAAGATAAACTAGAATATGAAAACTCAAAACATGTCTAATAGCCTTACTAAAAGGATATATGAACTAAATAGCTATTTTAGTCAAAATAAATTCAATTTTAAGCAGCACATTGGCCAGAGCAGTCAACTCAGTGTGAGTTTTAAAATTTTATATAACACTGTATGGATACTAATGGATTTTAGTACACCAAACCGTAAATATTACTGCCTTGAAAAACACGCCAACAGTATATCAAATTAAATAAAGAGATTGTTACTGCTTAATAAGTAAAATTTTATAGGGAAAAGTTCTGTGCAAATAAGACATATAAAGTTATCATACTCATAAAATATACTAAGGTCTGACACATGTCAGGTAGTTTCGCTGAAATACACCTAGGTCAAATCCAATGATATGGTCTAGGTTATTTCATCACATGAAAACCTTATTATACTAATGAGTCCTTAGAATAAGTTTGTGGATATTTGAATCATAACTGAAAAATGTCTCAAAGTGTAGCAATATCCTATTAGTTGTTACTAAGAGTGGCAGATTTCCCACAACCTTACAAACATTAAGACAGTTTCAGTACTTTTAAATCTTTACCCTGAATTATTTTCTTTTATTATTATTACACATGAATATTTTTTACACATGTTTATACATGCCTTTGTATAACCTGAATTTCCTGTTTATGCTGTTTCCATTACCCTTTGGGGTTTTACTGCCTCTTTCTTACCTGCTTCTAAAAGCCTACTTATCCTTAAAGGAATTAAACTTTTGACTATCATGAACTGCAGGGAGAGTTTCATGGCTGGTTACCTTTATTTCGTGTGTGTTGTATTATGGTAATATAGCAGGTTTTAAATTTTGTAAGAAAAGATTTTTGTATGACCATCTTATTTACAAAAAAATGTTCACAGTAATCATATGCATTTTAACATATAAAGAAAAAAACTTGAAACTGTCCAATTACCGATTTAACATTTCAACAGGTGATAAAATATTGAAATAGAAATGGATGTCCATTCTGAATGAAAATCTCTAGAGGCAAAAAAATTGTATACCTCCATTCACATTATATTTTAGCTGTTTGTTTGTTTTAAACTCAAATCATCACCCTACCTTCATCAATATCTGGAGGAAGACCACCAACAAAAACTTTTCGAGAGAAGCGTTCTATTCGTTCTCCATTTTGATGAGCAGAATAGCATGTGGGAGAATTTAAAACCCCAACTTGATCATTATGGCCATCATCAAGCAGACCATCATCTATTGGGAAGAGGGAAGAACGACCTAAAATATAAGAACAAATATAACTTGAATCTTAAAGACATGACAAAGTCAAGCATAAAGATAGGAATGATAAATTCAAAGGCTTAAACAATGAAGGTGACATAGGCATAAAAAAAATAAGGGAAATTCAGATTGTTTAAGGTTTTAATTACCTGGATTCAAAAGAGAAGCAGTCTGAAGAATGACTTAGAAATAAACATAGTCATATGACAACAATTATACTGCAAACACTAGATCACTTCAATTATTTATGGAAAGCAGCAAGAATCTGAGGTATGGGGATGGTTAAACTGGATGTGTAATAGGAGAAACCTTTGAGAAACTGGTGGCAGAAGGGAAATGGCACAGACTAAATAGATAAGACATAATAAAAAGCCACTTGCAGACTACGGTAAGGACAAAGGCAACACGGAAGACTTGCATATAAGGTTAATTGGTCACACATGTGACAATTATGTAAGAGGGTAGACAGGGTTTCTGCACATGTGCAAAACAGAAAAAGGCATCCCCTCTAGGACTTTGGTCCTCATCTGAGCCCACCCTTCAGAGGTGACCCTTTATATAGGGCACATCCTGTACAGCCCTCTACTGCGCAGCAATCCTGATGCTAGACTCCATGGGGATCAAAAAATTAAATGACCTAATAAAATATAGTCCCCTGCTCTCAGGGGATGTACAGTTAGAAAAGATAAGATCTATACATATAACTATGGCACATAGTCATAAGAAAGCTTCAAAGTACTTCAGAGGAAGTTTGCTGGAGGAAGGAGCAACCTGGCTAATAACTGGATAATTTCTAAAATCCTTAAATGAAACTGGATAGGAACTGTGGTAAAAAGGGAAAGATAGTGGTATTTACTGAGTGCATGCATTAGATTGGGTAAGATACTTCTAAGTTGAAATATTTGTTAGAACATGGTTTTGAGTAAATTTTCCAAGTGGAAGGAGACACACTGGACAAAGGAGGAAAATGTGAATTTATTTAAGAAACAGAGAGTAGTCATGGTTGACTACTACATGTTGGATATAAGGAGAGTAAAGGCAAGAAAACAGTTTTGAGGCTAGCCAGAATACTTAGCCTTGAATGTCGTGTTAAAGGAGATGTTTTATTTAGTGGGTGATTAAAACAAAAAACTGGATACAGGGGCTCAAGCAAGGTAACTTTTCTGGTGCTTTAGGAAGACTTACAGCAAATGTGGTTAAAGTGGTTAGAAATGAGTGGATCAGGAAGGATGGACAGAGGAGACACTGTAATAGTAAAGCGTGGATATCTGAGAAACAAAACAGAGAAAAACAACGGAAAGGAGGAACTAAAAGATGTTATAATAATAAGAATCATTAATTAAATATAAGGACAATAAAGACCAAAAGCTGGCATAAAAAAGGGTAGATATGGAAGGAAAACAATCAACAAAACTAAAAGGCAACCTACTTAATAGGAGAAGATATTTGCAAATGACATATTTGGCAAAGGGTGAGTATCCAAAATCTATAAAGAACTTATCAAACTGAACATACAAAAATGAAATAATCCAGTTAAAAAATGTTAAGACATGAATAGACATTTTTCCAAAGAAGATATCCATATGGCTAACAGACACATGAAAAGACATTCAACATCACTCATCATCAGGGAAATACAAATCAAAACTACAAGGAGATATCACCTCACACCTGTCAAAATGGCTAAAACTAACAACACAGGAAACAACAGGTGTTGGTGAGTGTGAGGAGAAAGGGGAACCCTCTTACACTGTTGGTGGGAATGCAAGCTGGTGCAGCCATTCTAGAAAACAGTGCGGAGATTCCTCAAGAAACTAAAAATAGAACTATCCTACGATCCAGCAATTATGAGGTATTTAGCCAAAGGATACAAAAGTATGGATTCAAAGGGTCACATGCACCCTGATGTTTATGGCAGCACTATCAACAACAGCCAAAGTATGGAAAGAGCCCAGATGTCCATCGATGGATGAACGGATAAAGTAGATGTGATACACATATACAAGGAAATATTACTCAGCCATAAAAAAGAACAAAATCTTGCCATTTGGCATGATGTGGATGGAGCTAGAGGGTATTATGCTAAGTGAAATGAATCAGTCAGAGAAAGACAAATACCATATGATTTCACACATATGTGAAATTTAACAAACAAAACAAATGAGCAAAGGGAAAAAAAAGGAGAGGCAAACCAAGAAACAGATTCTTAACTAGAGAGAACAAACTGAGCGTTGCTGGAGCGCAACTGGAGCGTTGCAGGGCGATGAGCTAAATGGGCGATGGGCATTAAGGAGGGCACTTGGTATGATGAATACTGGTTGTTGTACGTAAGTGATGAGTCACTAAATTCTACTCCTGAAACTAATATTACACTGTATGTTAACAATCTGGAATTTAAATAAAACCTTGAAAAAAAGAAGAAAAAGAGAGGATCGATAAGTGCAGCTTCACATGCTGAGAGGATGTTCAGAATTCAAAATAAGGTGGGCAGATGCAAATGGAATGGAGGAAGGAAATAAGCCACATTTTCGAGAAGAGAGTCAACTTTACAAAAGTGCAGGTTATAAAATTCTTTGTAGTATCACTGATGAAAACTTCAGAGACAAATGATGAGGGTAGTTCCTTGGGAAACTTACAAGAAAGTGAGGGAACATTCAAGAAGCTCGAGAAAGGAGTGGTAAGAAAAGTATGAGGGAAGCCGAAGCATTATTATAACAGTTCCAAAGAAAAATGTGAACAAAGCTTTAAAGGAAAAAAAAAAAAAAAAGAGCAATGAAGTATCAACGTGCGATGTTAAGATAAACACTTGAAGAAATGACAACTGTTTGAGGACATGCACGATCTTCAGAAGGGAAGCAATTTTAGTGAAGTTGGATGAGAGTCACACTGCATGTAGAGTTTTATAAAGTAAAGACATCAAAAGGAGATGATTCTTTTGATGGAAAAAGAGAAAGAACGCAGACAAACTGTTTTTCTTCCAAGATGGAATGAAGTTTGTTTTTTTTTTTTTTTTTTTGGGTGTGGGGGGATGAAGAAACAATGCATGGAATCTGTAGCATTGTACCTTAATATATACAAGTCATAAAACGTCATTAAATAGGGATCCTGGGTGGCTCATTCAGCTAAGTGTCTGTCTCTTGATTTCAGCTCAGGTCATGATCTCACTGTTCCTGAGATCTAATAACCCTGCGCTGGACTCTGTGCTGACACTGCAGAGCCTGCTTGGGATTCTCTCTCTCCCTCTCTCTCTCTCAAAATAAATACACTTAAAAAAAAGTAACTATCTCATCATCTTGATATGACACATAACAGTGCAAGTGATATCAACAAAGGCAATATGAAATGTGATGGCCTGCACAGACTGAAAGATGGGATGAGAAGGGGACTCACGTGCTGTGAACTGTAGCTGGCTGGATGTTGGAAATAAGAATTGGAAGTTTTTAACATCAAAACCAGGTAGAAAGATCATTATTTGTACAGGAATAGGAAATTATAGCACAGATTCAAATTCAACTTAAATAAGATGTTCTGAAAGATGCCTATGTGAACTTTGTGAATAATTAACTTCTCCAATACCTTTGGTATTAGAAATAAGGGTCAATGAAAAACAAATGTCAATAATCTGTGTGATCAACAGAAAGAAAGCCCTTCAAAGTATTTTATCTAATAACTTTAACAAAAAAAATCAAGATCCATTATAAATAATATTGTAACTGGTTCAATTTCTAAGGTGGACTTCAATAATTCTATATTTGAAAAGGAATAATATGAGGCAGAAAAACACATACATTAACTAGTTTTTAGTAGAAAAATTATTCTTATTTCAGACATGCCAATGCATTGGAAATTATTTCACTCTAAAGTGCCCTAACACACATATGAATTTAGCAGTCCCATGAATATGATACGCACTCTTTTTAACAAACATTTATCTTGAGAAAAAATACAGATCATAAATATTTAGAGTCTAAATCGAAATACTAAATACGGTGACAAAGGAAATCACTACGTAAGAGAGGTCATGACCCAAAAAGGATTTAAATTTTCTGTGTTAACTATAATGTTGTAAGCATATTCATATTATAACTGCATTTAATGATGATTCTGTATTATAAAATACCACTTTAACTATAATAAATAAAATATAGTTAGTAAAGCAACTATCAAACATCCATAATCTATATGTCTAAAATCTAGTAACCAAAGCTTAGCTAAACAAAGGATGTAATGGAAAGGCTAAGAACATATTACACATACTAATAAGAACCTTCATTGCTGTAAAATCATGACCATTTTCTTTATAGAAGCCATAAAAACTACGGAATTATATGCTCTTTTAAAAGAGGAGTTAACTGAGTATACATCAACAACAAAAATATCACGTTTTTAAATAAAAAAAATTTTTTTAATGTTACTTATTTTTGAGAGAGAGAGAGAGACAGAGCACGAGTGGGGGAGGGAGAGAGAGAGAGACAGAGTCACAGAATCTGAAGCAGGCTCCAGGCTCTGAGCTGTCAGCACAGAGCCTGACACAGGGCTTGAACATATGAGCCATGAGATCATGACCTGAGCTGAAGTCGGATGTTCAACTGACTGAGCCACTCAGGTGTCCCCCAAAACATCATGTTTTATCTTGCCAATTATCTTTCCTTATAACCCAATTTAATTCAACTCAAAACACAACTTTAATACAATTCTCTAAGTAATGACCTACTTCACATACAGTACACTATGAACATGCTTTCTGAGAATGACACATACCTACATTTAGTGCATGAAAATTACAGCAAAGGTAAAAGGATGTGTGCTGAGAGAAGTAAAATTGGATTATAAAATAATTTGGACTAAAATATTTGCAACAGTTTGCAACCAAAATTCAATTAGCTTCCTCCTTTTTTTTGCTCTGAAACTAGGATACATTTTCAGGTTCTTACATTTCAAAAGAATGAAGCTGAATGATAATGAAAACACAGCATAAAATTTATGGGATGCAGCATAAGCTACATATTTAGAGGAAAACTACTTTTACACGCATGTTAGAAAACAAGAAATGCTTAAAATAATCCTAGTTTCTGCCACAAAAAGGTAGAAAAAGAATAGCAAATTAAACACAAGGAAAGATGAAGGAAATAAAAAAATAAAGTCAATGACATAAATCATAGACTAACATGAAAGCAAGTCAACAAAGCCAAAAATGGCTCTTCAAAAACATGAAACTGATTTACCTCTAAGCAGAGTTTATCAAGTTCATCAAGAAAAATTAGAAAACTCAAGTTACCAGTACTAAGTATGAAAAAGGGGACATCAACCAACACAGAGCCTATGAACATAAACAGCTAAACTTCCTACCTAGTTTTGCAATCCTGATAGTAAAAACCTGGCAAGAAAATTACAAGAAAACTATATATCAAGAATACAAGAGGCAAAAATTGTAAAGAAAATATTCACAGGTTGAATCTAGAAATAAAAAATGGAAAATACATCATGATTAAGTGGAGCTCGCCTCAGGAATATAAGACTGATTGACATTTGAAAATCAATTACTGTAATTCATATTAACACAAGGAACTAGAAATATCAATCATTTCCACAGATGTAAGAAATGCATCTGATAAAGTTCAACAGCCACTCATGATTAAAAACTCCCAGCAAACTAGGAATAGGCAAGAATTTCCACAATCTGATAAAGAGCACTGAAAACCTGCAGTTTACATCTTTAATGATAAACTATCAATGCTTTTCCCCTGAGGTTTGGAAGGATGTCCACTATTTATATTCAACATTATCCTGGTAGTAGAACTAGTGCAGGAAGATGAAAAAATAAAGTGTTTAATACTTGCAAGGAAAAAGTAAAACTGTCTGTGCTACGAACATGATTTTATATGGAAAATTCAAAAGACTCAAACTACTTGAAGTAAGTGCATTAGCTACGGGACAAATACAAAATTAACTTACAAAAATCAATTTATTTCCAGATGACAGTAATAATAATAGGGAAAAAATTTAAAATAGTGCCATTCCTTATGCCATCAAAACTCATCAAATACCTAGGAATAAATTAAACAAAAGATATGTAAGACCTTTACACTGAAAACAAAAATTTGCTCAGAAATTCTACAAGACTGAAATAAATGAATAGAGAGAAGAAATCAACATGTGAGATGTGAAATTATCTCATGTATAGATTGCATACAATGGCATTCAAAATCCGAGCACATTTTGTCTTCTAGAAACTCTCAAGCAAGTTCTGAAATTTATGATAAATCAAAGAATTCAAAACAGTTAAAAAAATCACATAAAAGAACAAAGTCAGAGAATTATACAGCCATATTTCAAGATTTACTGGTCAGCTATGATTATTAATAATTATAATAGTATAAAATAATATAAAAAAATAATCATAAGCTTTGGTGGCTTAGTCAGTTAAGCATCTGACTTCAGCTGAAGTCATGATCTCTTGGTTCGTGGGTTCGATCCCCACATCTGGCTGCTCAGAGCCTGGAGCCTGCTTCAGATTTTGCATCTCCCTCTCTCTCTGTCCCTCCCCAGCTTGCGCTCTGTCTCTCAAAAATAAACTAATTGTTAAAAAAAAAAAAAAAATTAAAGAATGTAACCCTTAGGATAGGCAAATAGCTAACTGGAACAAAACAGAGTCAAGAAGCAGACCCATACATTTACAGTCACTTCATGTTTTCAAAAGTATCCATGCAGTTCAATGTGGAAAGGAAGATGTTTTTCAATAAATGGTTGTGAAGAGGGGTGCCTGGGTGGCTCAGTTGGTTAAGCATCCAACTTTAGCTCAGGTCATGATCTCACGGTTTGTGAGTTCGAGCCCTGCATCGGGCTGTATGCTAACAGCTCAGAGCCTAGAGCCTGGAGCCTGGAGCCTGCTTCTGATTCTGTGCCTTCCCCTCTCTGTGTCCCTCCCTGGCTCACACTCTGTCTCTCTCTCAAAAATAAACAAACATTAAAAAAATTTTTTTTAAAAAATGGTGGTGAACCAATGGATATCCAGGTGTGGGGGGTGGGGAAGGAACCTTGATCCCTATTCTCACACCATACCAAAAATACATTCAAGAAAGATCAATGACTTAAATGTGAAAGATAAAACAACAAAGTTGCCAGAATTTCTTCACGATATTTGGGGATAGGCAGTAATTTCTTAGGATTAAAAGGAACTAAAGATAAAAGAAAACAACTGGACTTCCATCAAAATTAAATATTTTTCTGGTTATCAAAAGACAGTGTTAGTGAAGTGGAAAGACAAGCAACTACCAGAAAATAGGACAAAATACACAAAGAACTCCTCTAAATGAACAAAAGACTTATACTGAATTAAAAATGGACAAAAGACTTGTACTGAAACTTGACAAAAGAGTATAATGAAATGGGTTACAAGGTATGAAAAGGTGCTTCATATGACCCTTAGTTATCAGGAAGATGCAGATTAGAACCATAATGAGACATCACACATATGTATCAGAGTAGGTAAAATTAAAAAGCTAACAGTACAAAGTCAGTCTTATATTCTGTTGGAGTGTAAAACTGGCAAGCTACTTGGTAGTTTCTAATAAAGTTAAAATATGCATTCATTCTATAAACCAGCAATTTTGCTCTTATATATCCAAGAGAAATGAGTGCTTATGTGCACATGTACACTCACACACACTCACACACACAGAAAAGAAAAAGGATACAAAAATGTTGATGGTACTTTTATTTACAATAGGTCCAAATGGAAACCAACTCAAATGTCTATCAGTAGGTTAATGGAAAAATTGTGGTATATTCATATAATGACTCTATTCACCAATAAGAAAGAAATAACTGACAGTAATTTCTGTTCTACAAAATCTTACAATTTCCCTTTGAGACTGACATTTTTAAGTATCTAAAAGCAATTACTTATGAAATTTTAAAATGTCTTTCTTTTATTTAAAAAAAAATTTAATGTTTATTTATTTTTGAGAGACAATGACAGAGTGAAAGTGGGGGAGGGGCAAGAGAGAGAGAATCTGAAGCAGGTTCCAGGCTCCCAGCTGTCAGCACAGAGCCGGATGTGGGGCTCGAACCCACGAACCATGAGATCATGACCTGAGCCGAAGTCAGACGTTTAACCGACTGAGCCACCCAGACGCCCCCAAATATTTTCTTCTTTTAAAAGAACTAGATATGGTTGTTCCTAAGCTTCTTACCATAGTAATTAGATGTGTTTTTTGTTTTTCTCTAGATAATTAAAAAAAATTTTTTTTTTAATGTTTTTATTTATTTTTGAGACAGAGAGACAGAGCATGAGCAGGGGAGGGGCAGAGAGAGAGGGAGACACAGAATCTGAAGCAGACTCCAGGCTCTGAGCTGTCAGCACAGAGCCCAATGAGGGGCTCGAACTCACGGACTGTGAGATCATGACCTGAGCCGAAGTCTGCTTAACCGACTGAGCCACCCAGGCGCCCTACATAGATAATTTTAAAGGTGAAATTTCCATGCTGTTAAAACCAGCAGCAAAGTAAGGATATTGATCAACAAGCTCTATAGTCAAAAGAATTTTAAACTGTAATTAGACTACATTGTTTGAAGGGGTAGGGTTTTGTTTTTGTTTTTTTTCTCTATTTTAGAAATCATCATTTGACCTTGACATCAAATGCTCCATTTATATTCTCTAACTATTGTTATGACATTCTTGACTAATACTACAAGGCAACAAGTATGAATGGTTACACAAAAATCCTACTTCAGTGATTCTAACTTAAGAGGTATAGACATCCATATTTGTCTGTAATATACATAGGCATTTATAACCTACACGCTTATAAACATGAGAATTAATATGAGGTTAGTTACAACCAAGGTTAGAGTGAGCATCTAACTAAGAATTAAGAGATTTACAAAGAATGTGATAGTTTTAGAGACAAAAATGTAAAGGAGAAAAGAGGGGAAAAGCTTTATAGGTAGAAGATAATTGCTTGAGCAAAAGTACAGAAATATTCCAAAGGCCATATCAAGGTAAAATATAGAAAACTGGAGACATTCTTAACTATGTGCTTAAAAGCCCTACTTACTTCAAGTAAAATACCTTATGGTAAGTTAGTCACCTAAAATGTACAATAAAAATCTGAAAGGTAAAATAGTAGTTACAATAAAAATTACAGAGGAAGTAGTAAGAGGTGAATGAGATATGAAAAACATGAAAAAAAAGAATAAATGAAGGTTGCCTAATCATTGCCAATGAAAGGGTCTAATACAGCTTCCGTATTGCCAGGGCTTTTTAAACAGGTCACCAAAATCCTTTTCATGTGAAGGCAAAGTTAGAGGATCTATATTCCTATTACGAGACTAACAATATACCTTTTCCCAAAACAGAAAATTGGCAAAGGTTTTATAGTAAAGAAACACAGCCACTACCTCAAATATGAATGAGCCTTATTTGTTATGTGGACAATTAGGATTCAAATTATTCATTTCAAAATATTTTAAATAAAAAGGCTTAGAGAAGGCATGAGATTTTTCCATATTCCTATAATAATGTTTATTCCACACAATAATAAAAGCCAGATTAGGAGCTTCCTTAACTGAAGATGGGGCTAAAGGCTAAATTACGACTAGGCCATGTGACAGAATGACGGTTAGCAACCAGTACATGATTTTCTGGTATGTGCTGTTAGAGGATTTGTAAGCAATTACTAATTTTACTCCACTGGCTATGTGCCTATGCCCAAACCACCCCTATATTTTCAGATTTTGACCTTATTTTGGAAGCCCAGAATACAGAAATTTCTCAACATATAAAAAAGGGGGAGGCAGGAAAGGAAAACATTTGTACAAAATTAGGCAATTTATGACTTGAATCTAGGCATAATTCTTTGATCTCAATGTGTTATCCTGTACTTTCATTTACTAACTGTTGTTCTAAAAATAAAAACCAAGCTATATAAATTAAAGATGACTATGAATATTCTTCTCATCTTCTAAGATCTTAGCAGTCACTCTATTGGAGAAGAAAATCTACCAATGTGATGGCATAATTTTTATTTAATATGAAAGGATCAAAAAAACCCACTATCAAAACAATAGAAGTAGGTTTGAGACTGCACTTTCTCAAGCACTGCCTATTTAATCAGATAGAATCACTGATCAGGCATGCTTTTCCAAAGAACTGAGAAGCTATTAAGGTACCCTTATCACCTAAAGAGATTTTGTCCCAATAATAGGTTCATCCTTTTCACATAGGGGATGGATAAGATACTTAATTTTAATAATCAATTATAACCTAGTTATTATGTCTTTGTACATTAACTTCTAGACATACTATACTTGGCCGTAAGTTCACTAAAATTTTGTTTCTTTTTAGAAACTGGTCTGGCTGGGTATAGGTGTAGAGTTAGGCAGAGTAAGTCTCTTCAAGGAGGAGGGGTAAGCAAGTTTTTTCTGTGAAGGGCCAGAGAGTAAAAAATATTTTAGTCTTTGTGGGCCTCACATTCTCTGTTGTAACTCCTCAACTCTGCCATCATTACAGCTCCAAAGCAACCAGACAAAAGTAAATGAATGGGCATTGCTGTGTTCTAATAAAACCTTGTTTATAAAAACAGGAGGTTTAGCCTGTGGGCCAGTTTGCTGACCTCTGTCTTCTAGTACTACTCTGGCTTTTTTTTCATGCTTTGGAGATTTTGCCCATTCTTTGACAGGTATCAAAAGCATTTACCAAAGATGAAGAATTTCAGCCTTGATTTCATCATAAAAGGATTTGAGAGTGGTGGTATTTAGGGAGTGTACCCTTACTCGGGCTACTTCACAAGACTGTTTAAGAGTCAAACGGATTGAAACCAAATTGAACCAATTCAGAACGTCCCGGGGTCAATTTTAGAACAATACATAGTATACTGTCTTACTAATAATTCCTTGCTTATCACAGTGCATAAATCTGAATGGCTACATAGTGTAAATAAATCCAACCTCCCTAACTGAGCTTCCATAATTTCATTCCCTTTAAAATAATTTCTATTTCATTCCATATACAAGCTATTAATTCAAGCTTTGAGATTACCTGCTAGAAAAGATTGCATTATGATGTTTAGTCCTATTAACTAAAATAGGCTCTATTTCTATTTGTTAAAATATCGCATATATTTTTGTTCCTTTGGGAGCACAGTAGCCCTTTAATCCTTTACGAAAGGAATAGATGGCAATATAAAAACGTTTGAAGAGAAGGGATAGAACTTACATTACACGTCACACCTCTCTTCACACTCCCACCCAGACCAGTACGTTCACTCTTAGAATTGAAGGGAGGAAATGCCGAACAGAAAATAAAACACGAAAGATCGTGTTCCATATATTAAAGACTGCCCCCCCATATGAGAGTCTTCCTCCTTCCTAATCCTGCCCCCCAGGCAGCTCTGAGGTAGAACTTTTTTATGGCTCTTAGGGTGTAGAGACGCAGAGGAGTTGGGGCAGGTTGCAAGTGAAAAACAGGGAAAGAAATACTTGCTCTTTCTTAATTACTTCCAGTACAATTAAATTTTGAATATTCCTAAGGTATATTTCATATACTAGTATCTAGAAACAGCCTGATGTGAAGTTCTTATTGACATTATTAAGGAAATTAAAATATATAAAGTCATTTTGGTAGTAATTTGGTTTGACTGCAGTCCAGTGGGAAATCTTTTAAATGAAAACAGCTCCTCTGTGCCTGGGCTTAAAGATGAGTCTAAGGTGGCAAGTAAGAAAAATATAGTTCTTCCCCAAGTGGACTACAAAGTCAAAATGTCTTATGAAAAATTAATGCTGCTCACCGACTATTGCAGTGGTGGAGAGCAATGTCTTATTTTTGGTACAAACTGTATCAACTTATTGTGACACATCCCATATGAGCAGATCAGATATGTGTAAGACTTTTTTTTTTAAGAAAGGAAAAATGACTAAATAAAATTAACAAATGCAGCTCCTTTGATGGACCAAACCTTAAACATGAAGCCCATAAAAGGGGGATCTTGGAAGTTAAAAAATTATCAGTGTGATAATGGCACTGTATCTAGCACAGAAGGGGGAAAAAATGAGTAGAAAATAGGAAGAGAGCCAGGCTACTTCTAGTCTTTTCTGAGTCATTCCTTTGGTATGTGTGTGGGTTTTTTTTTTTTTTTAATGTTTTATTATGTACTGTGTCAAAGTACTTTCAAATTCACATAACCTTCTCAATAGGTATTTATAATAGGTACACTTTTCATTTGATTATCAAAATTGAAATTTTAATTTTTTTTTTAATGTTTATTTATTTTTTTTGAGACAGAGAGAGACAGAGCATGAACGAGGGAGGGTCAGAGAGAGGGAGACACAGAATCCGAAACAGGCTCCAGGCTCTGAGCTGTCAGCACAGAGCCCGACGCGGCGCTCGAACTCACGGACCGCGAGATCATGACCTGAGCCGAAGTCGGCCGCCCAACCGACTGAGCCACCCAGGAGCCCCCAAAATTGAAATTTTAAAAGCAGACTCTGACTATTCACAGAGAACCAACTAAAAAATTACTAACGCCATATAACTTGAGAGGAAAATTCAGGCGTTATCCCTCCACACTAAGCCAAATAAGTATGACAGGTCAGTTCTGACCTACAGAAAGCTTCTGTAGAAGCCTTGGGACCATGTGAGAGTCTTCTTTCTTCCAAAGCTGACAGGCAGTCCTAAAGTAGAGGAAATCTTATAGATCTCTATCCTCTGGGAGCCATGAAGAGCAGTAATAAGTTTCTATCTGAAAGAAGAAAATTTTGCTTTTTCTTAATATCATAATCATAGTCTACCATTATTAAACTGAGAAAAAAGATGATAAACAACAGGACTTTCTGACACCTAGTTCCTGAGAACTTCCTAGGTCCTGATATTATGTTGGAGTAAGCCAAATTACATTAAGAATAAACCACTAGGGTTAAAAGATGAAAGTGTATAAAAGGAAAAAATCCTAAATTAAATATGCTCCATAGTTTCAAAAACACCTAAAAAGCACAGCGAAACAAGGCAGTCTACAGATATGAAAACAGGTACTGAAGTTCTAACCTTCCCCCTCTCTTCTCAGTTGCTAGCCGCAACCTTCAGAAAGTTATTCAGCTTTAGTGTCTGAGTTTTGAGTTTCTATATCCTATAATTTTTTCATTAAGAAAACTAAAGAACCAAGAGATTTAGTCAAGCATGGGAAAAAAACAGATTCCAAAAAGGAAGTTAAATTCAGACAATGTGAAATACAAAACTGGAAATACTACTTAAGAATATAGAATACTTGTTTCTGTCATCAGCGGTGGCAGAAAGATTTAGCTTGTTTGTTTTCAAAGTGCACATACTCATGACCACATGAAAAGAAAGTGAAGCACTGGCACGCAGTTATAAAATGTATCAAAAGGCACTATTATTATGGTCTATCCTCCATGGCTCAAGGGAGATTTCAGGGGTCAAGGAAAACCCTTTTTACTCATTTTGGTCCTTATGACAGCTACGTAAGTATCATGATTATTGCGCACTTAGAGGATAAGCTAGCAGGTAAAGCTACTTTTGCTTCTTTGCATCTCATGTACTTTTCTCCCTCTCAGTCTCTCTGTACATACAAAAGAGAAGCCAAGTTTAAAGCGCCACAGACACTGGCAGCTGCTTTCCAAAGAGGTTTAGTAGTCCGGCATCTCAGAGGCCTCGTTTTGTCCTTCAGATAGCAAGAACCCAGAGAGGAAGACTGTTGCGGGCGAGAGAGAAAGGGTGTGTGACAGAGCGTATGAGTGTGCCTGCACGGTCCAGGGAGGGAGAAGGAAAGCATTATATTCTCCGAAGACACACAGAAATGTTAGCAACATGATTTCCATACACCAGTGTTAACAATAGCCTATCTGGTATTATTTACTTTCAACTGGGTCAGACATAAAACTAATAAACTGGGGTTGGAAATTATATACATAGGTATGGCAACCAGTTACAGATTTAGAGAACAGAAAAACCGCCTTGCAAGTCACCTTCACTAGTGTTTATTAAACATTTTTCTTAAGCCAACTATAAACAGCAGCTTTACTTTAAAAGGTATGAAAATAAACAGTTAGAGTCTAGACAGTCTAAAAGGAAAACATTTATTAAGTAACAGATTAGTATGGAAATGTGCTTTAAAGTTAAGAGATACAGGATTCAAAAATTTGACAAGTGTGCAAATCAAAATATAACTTTTCTGTGAGTTTTCAGTGCATAAAAAAAATCTAGGCTAATTATAGAGTTGATCAGTAAAACCCAATTAAAAACAGTTATACCATAGCAAACAGAAAGGAATTACCTCGTCTTCGCCCATAACTCCTTGCTGCATGTAAACAAAGGACAAATTGTAAAATGTCAGAACTAAAAACAAGCCCACACATACAAATATTTGTGATATGAAAAGCTAAGTGGGCATCTAGTAATTAGGACTACTTTGTTTTAAGAGCTAGGACAATGTCCCCATGTAATAGCTGCATGTGTTTTACCATTTACAAACCACTTTTATTATATATATATTCTGCACTATACCATAAAATGAAATTAACAGGAAATATGCAATTTATTCTCATACATGCTCCAATTCATGAATAAATATTTCTTGCACCTGGTCAAGATGGTAATATGTAACACCTTACAGTTAAATAGCATCCCAAGTAATAAATGCAAACAACTTGAATTAAATCCTCATTTTACTAATTATAAAGAGAGATATAGCAGATACAGTCCAACAAACAGCTATTCAAATCCAATTCACATTATATCAAGCCCTGTGCGGAGAAAGTACTGGAAGACACAGAGGTATGAAAAGATATAACAATGTTAAACTGATATTCTGAAGCCTGTAGAGCTTAGATAGAAGGTAAAGACATCAATCCATGTTCAAACTTGCTTAGTTGAAAAAATGATTAATGATACACTACAGTTACCAATGCTTTCAATCCTTCTGGTACATTTTATAACCTCTATCTAAGTGCTTATGTCTCTCTCTCTCTGGGGTAAAAGGGATTCAGATACAAATTGTTCTTAGTATCATCATAGACTAGCACAGATGTTGAATATTCAGAAGTATGAAGCAGAAAGACATTTCAAACTACCTTATTAGCAGTTTACATAATTCCATATGGAGAAAAAACACTGCAATTTATTCTCCATAATAAACTACCAGTTTGATAAAACCCACAACTTATTTTTAAATAACTCTTCCTTGCAAATCTGAGTACGCAATGAGTATTTTTACCCTGGAATTAACATATGAAATCAAAGCAGTAAACTAAAACAAAAATCACTGTTAAAATCAAGATCTTAACCCATTTTTTATGATTTTTTTTTTTTTGGCCTGGGAAAGTTTCTTTCTGAATAAATCTCAAATCGAAACATATATTAAGAGTTGTCCGAAATGTAGTCTTCCCCAAAAGTATAAAGCAAAGACCAAAGGAAGACATTTCACATCATTAAATACATTCTACTACAGAAGTTTTACAATGTAAGTCTTTAATATAAAGAAGTGGGCCCACAGGGGAAAATACAGGATTAATACCCCTACAGTAACCCTTAGTCATTACACTTTAAGTCAATAAATACAAGGCTTACAACAGAGTCTGTTATACAAAATAACCTCATTTGCACCTCTGCCTCTCTATTGTCTTTATTTAGCTATAACTACTGCAGTTTTAACCTTTTTGAGAGCTCCAGCTACCACAGCCTAGCAGACTGTCTGACCTGTACATTAGTTTATATGCAAGCTTACCTGTGTGTGTTTTTGTGTGTCTATCGAGCTTAGATGTACATTACCTGTATACATTACATATAGATTACCTGACATACATATTCGTTTAGGGTGAGGTAGGGGCGGAAATGGCATTTAGAATTTTGCTGTGGAAATCCTGGAAGACTTATAAAGGCCTTAAAAACACAGGGTCTCAAAGAGATAGCGGATCAACTATGGAAAATCGAGTAGGAATTTTAAAAGAGCTGTCAAAAACAGACTATACAAGAGCGAATTCCCTGCAGTCTTAATCATTGTATTAAGTGTGGAAACGGTCAATAGGCTCCCAAACGGTCACAGCACAACTCTAAGAAGTTAGGCTTCCTACTTCTCTCCAGGCATGATCGAAATGATATTAATCCAGTATAGATTTGCTTTACGGAATTTCAGTCATGGGTGTAGAAGACGGATCATTTACAAAGCAAATAAAACTACTCTCATCAAGTTTAAAGTCAAGTTATAAATTATAAGGAAGTAATAACGTGGTCCACAATTCCTGACCTATTGAGAAAATTAATGACACGACAACCAGTTTATATTCTTAGCTGTCATGTTCTCTGCTGAGGCTACTCAATGCTAAAATAGTCAAGATACGTACGAATGTTCATAGCATCTTAGGTCTCATCTCATTCCTAGGCTTGAACACATTATTTAGAAGAGTTCTCCAACTACCTCATACCTGAGGAATTTTAGAGTTCTGTAAAGAGCTATTGCACTTATTTTCTGGACAACTCTCAAATTCCAGCTCTCTACATTACCAAAAATAGAACTGCCTGCAGATGAAGCTAGATCATGTGAAACACTTCCTATCCCCTGTCATGGAAAGAACCAATCTGCTATCATCACACTAAACAATGGAGTACGGACTCATTTTCCTACCCGAGCTCTTCTTATGTGAATTTCTGTTCCACCATAACTCGGATTCAGAGTTATCAAAAGTTCCCAATGAGAAAAGAAAATCATTAAATTACTATTCATTAAGTTTTAATTAAGGAAGACTTCTTTAAACAATATGCCCCTCCAAACTCATTTAGAATAGGACTTAGGAAAAAAAAAGTGAGCGATTTTTGTATAAAAACTATTTAGAACATTCAATTTCAGTTACCTAAGTTTTATAAAACTTATTACTAAAAATTACCACGCATTCAGAAGTGAGGAACTGGCTATTTAACACACGTGTGTAAATATATGTGTGTATGTGTGTGTGTGTGTGTGTGTGTGCGTGTGTGTATGTATGTATGTTAGATTATATTTTTTTACATATGTTTTATTTTATCATTATTTTTTAATGTTTATTTTAGTTTTGAGACAGAGCGTGAGGAGGGGAGGGGCAGACAGAGAGGGAGACACAGAATCTGAAGCAGGCTCCAGGCTCTGAGCTCTCAGCACAGAGCCCGACGTGGGGGTTGAACCCACAGACTGGGCCGTGAGATCATGACCTGAGCTGAAGCTGGACTGAGGCACCCAGGTGCCCCTCCATATACGTTTTTTAAGATAATAATAATAAGGCTTTGAAAAAAAAATTTTTTTCCTACAAGAGTGAGTTTAAAATTTGGTCCTGGGTTATCAATAATCTCATTTAGGTTCTAACCCATTGCTACCAAAAAAGAAAAAGGATGATTCTGACATTCTCTTCAGTGTCTCTGTGCCCTTACATATTGGCTCTTAGCAATGGCTGTGGTACCTGATTTACTGCAGCTGGAGTAACAGATAAGGAAACATAACAAATTAGCCAGAAATATTTAGGTTAAAGTTCTCTTGGTGTGAAACTAAAGAAATTCTTATCTCTTGCTCTGAAAAGGCAAAACCAGGGAGAGAAATATACCCGCAAATTATCCTTTTCAAGATCTAAAATAAATCTGTTATCTACTCCACTTATTTCCATTAGCATAAAAAAGAATTGATTACGTACTCAAATTTCCTATTTTCAGGACTTAATACAGTACATTTAGAGACTCTGCCCTCAAAAATACAATTTCACTAAGTTTTCTTAATTAAAAGATAAACATAACCTCTCTCCTTCCAAACAGTAGAGCAAGCCCCTGATTATAAACATAGATGTATATGGCTAATGACAGCAAATTTAAATTTCAAACTAGCTTGCATCCCCCTGTACTTCTGCTATCTGTCTCCCTTTTGAAAAGCCATATGTACTAATAAAAATATAAGCTATTTTTCCTTGGGAGAGGGGTGAGGGGAGCACAACATGATCCAAACAGAAACAAGTACCTGAATGATACATCATTTTGCATTGGTCCTCACTACTATGGAAAACAGGGTGGTTTTATTTTGTTTTTTCCTACTGAGAATAAAATATGTGAGATTTATACACTTGGAAGTACAACATTCAAGCCGTCATTCTAAATTCAGATAGTGCTTGCATTTTGGTTTTTAGACAATCTACCCATTGCTATATAATATTACTTCCCTAAAGTGCTTCTGGATGTTAGGTTTGGACCCCTCTACAATATTTATTAAATGGTAGCAGTCTCCACCAGTCAATTCAACTTGATTTCTAGTTAGATGGAGGAACATGGTCTGTTCAGGAGCCTACCTGCAGTTATATTTCTATGGCATTTTTTTATGGTTAAATTTTATTTTGTCTATACAACTTCAAGAGACATATGGATGTGGGATACTATCTCTTTTTCTGAGTTAAGAGAGGTTGAAATATAAGGATCTGTTAGAGGTATTTCACAGTTTTACCTAGTCTGACCAACTTCCTGACCTTTACCCCATTCCCTGTTTATCCGTTAAAGGAATATTTCACAGTTTAACTATAATGTTAATTGACCAGGAAGGCAGACTCATGAAAGCTTTTTACAACATTTGCCTTATCTGCATAACAACTACACTAGTATTTATAATATTATTTTTATTAAATGGACTCAAGCCTAGCACCTAATAATAGCCTAGTAACATCATAGGTTTCTTCCAGTTCTGTATTTTCTAAGGAATGTTCTCAAATTGTTATAGTCATGCATTTATTATAATATGTATTTGTGCGCCACCAAAGATTGTCTTGGGTACCACATGGGACATGTGCACCACTCCTTAGGGAGCACTGTGAGAGAGTCATTTTGCTTTTGACCCACATCTTGTTCCTATATAGCTTCTTCCAAATGGGTCTGGTTTGACTTTCTGCAGTAACATAAGACAAACCTTTGGTCACTACATATACGTTGAACATCCTTCAAATACTTGAAAACATTGGCTATGTCTTCTTTCAATTTATATTCTCCAACAATTTATGTATTCACAAGACAGGATTAATACTCTTTCAAAGTCATTTTGTCACTGTTCACCATCACCCACTGTCACAGCTAACTCTCACTTTTAGAAAGTGTTCTAAACACTTTACATGAATGAATTCCCTCACTTCTCAAAAAACAATCCCCTGAAGCAGGCAGCATTTTATCTCCTTTTGACATAAAGAATCTGAGTCTAACTGAAGTTAGGTGAACTGTCCAAGGTCATAGCAAAATTAGGGTTAAATCCAGATAATCTAGCTCCAGAGTCTGTGGTACCAACTACTGTTAACTATTAACCCCACCACCACACACATACACACACAACCACTGACTTATAATTTATTGCCAAATACTGATTTTCAAAGTCAATAATATTAGCTATGCTTATTGGTTAAGTAATACAACTTACTTAGTTGCTAATGATGAGTTCAAATCTGTGACATAATTTAAAAAGTAGGTCTATGTATTGAGATGCTACAATTCCTCTAATCAATAATATTTAATAATAATTTAGTACAGGCAGAGGCTTGGTATTGACATCACTTAATTCCCATATTTCCTAGGGAGACAATATGCTAAGAATATAGTTGAACTGTAAGAATTAAAAGCAGCTCAAGGAAAATTTCCCCTTACTCCTTCTTGCCATTTGCCCACTTCTCTCTTCAATGACCTTGATGTCTAGAAAAAATTACTTAAATTCTTAATATTCAAATACTTCCCAATCATAATAAATATACCCAATTTCTTGACCTCTGCTCCCCTCTTAACAATGCTCCCAAATGAGCAAAATAATTTTTTTTCTCTCTGGATCAAATTGCCCCTACTGACCTAAACACATTTTGATGTCCTAGTTTCATTATCTCTTCTGTCCCCTACTCCCTTGCCAGAAGAAGTTCAGAATGTCCAGGACAGCTCACTGTATCGAGCACGTAACATGGCTCTGAAGTGGCAGGCTATGAAGAGTGCTCACATAATGAAAAAGCAGATTTGTCCACAAGGTTCAACTCTTGCCTGAAATAAAATATTCTTGTGTCTACTAGGTGATAAAACACTGATAACCTAACATCTAGGTTATTTATGAAGGCTTCAGGCAACTGATGAACTCAATTAGCTTAATAATATTTCGTGTAAAAAGTGTGGCTCCTAAGCTCTTTGCTCATACATAACTGATGTATTCTATTGTGATTGCAACATACTTCTGAATCGTGCTAGTGTGGTAGGCACACAGAAATCCCAGATCATCTGTGAATCATCTAACAAACTGTCTCATACAGCACCTTCCTTCAAATGGATCTTAACAGAGTATGTGAAATATACACAAATTCAAGTTTTTCTACTGACTTGTTTTTAGAAGTTAAAATGGAAATGATCTTTATCACACAGAATGTCCCAAAAGCAAATTATTTGAGGAAGTCAGGATACATAAAGAGCTTGCTGCTTAATCCCATCGTTATTTTATAAATCAAGTCATGAGGATAATACAAAATTATGATCTATTTTCAGTTTGTAAACTCAATTTCATCAATGTAAGTTTTAGTCACAGATACAGAGTTTAGAGACCAGCTACTCAAGTGACGTGTTGTTTTAATTCCATGGTAGAAAAAAAGTTGACTGAAGAAGTCCTGGAATGCGATTTCTAGTGCCCTTCTGGTCAAAGTCTATGTAAGCACCATAATTCACTGAATTCATGAATGCGGCCTGCTGTACTGCTGTAAGGTCCAGCCCAGACACGGCCTCAGCTAGAGAGCACAATTAGGCCCCAGTGTTAGGACCTTGCCAATTTGACCTCTAACCATCCTTCAAGATCCTAACACATACCCCAGGGCTCAGATTACGCTGGCACGTGGTGGGCAACTCAATATATAACAATCTAAAGTTGAATGAAGCAATCAATTGCACCACAGACACACTGCTTCTTCGATTTTTCTCTCATTCCAAAATCCTATCTGACACCTTGCCAATCTCCCAGGAAGCCTGGACTTTATTCCCACCCCTCTGTCACTAGAGTCTTTATTACTTAGTATAAGTTCACAGGGTCTAGCTTTACACTGGCCTTTTTTCAACCTTTGTTCCCCAACCTCCCTATCATCTGTTTTCAACAGAGCTTTAGTTGAAATAGAAGAGCCAAGTCATTCTAATGATATAATTGTGTATTTTTTAAGTACTTATGTCTATTCTTCCTTCTTTCTACCTCTCTCTCTTTGTCCACCCACACTGATTTAAAAATACCTGTATGAAGGATATTTTCACCTTCCATGTCTACTCCCACAGTCACGGGTGTACTAAGTACTGGGACTTGAAAACAATGTTTGTCCAACAGAAGAACAAACTTTAATGAAAGTTTATTTATCCTGTTTCTAACTCTGGTGAAGTTCACTGTGTAAACTTTCTAGTTAGAATAAATTAAGTTAGCGTGATCACCATATTTACAGAGTCACAAGTATATTCATTCCTTAGTTAACATATAAGCACAAGTGCTATACTAAGTAACAAGTTCTACACACTTTGCAAACATCATCTCATTTAATTCCCATAATAATCCTTGAGATTGTTATTCCCATTTCATAGATGGGAAATGAAGGCTCACAGAAGTTTCCAAACAAAGTCATACCAAAAACTAGAAAGCCAATATTCAAACTCAGGACGATCTCCAAAATCTGTGATCAATGAATTAAATCATACTGTCACAAATACATTGCAATAATTGCTTTGACAGCTAGAATTTATATGCCAGAGATCAGAAATAGGCACATTCCAAACTCCTAATTCTGCTTTCTGTACAGGAAACACTGTAGCTTTATCTTTATACCTATAAAATATTTAACTTCTATGTATATGCAAGGTATAGAGAACCATGTACTCAATTATATTTATTTATAAAAGTCAACTGGAAACATAAAATGTTTGTATACAACTTACCATTTAACATCAACAGATTATCAGTTCCTGGATGTGGATAGCTCAGTCGACCTTTAAAAAGACAGGAAAGGGAAGTTTTAAGATTATGGAGCTATTTGAAAGGCAAAAAAAAAAAAAAAAAAAAGGAAAATGAATAAGGAGGAAATTACTGAAGACAGTATATTTCTTAAATAAAAAGCTAATGTTTAACTCGAAGCATATTAACCAAAATCATCTTTTGAGATTTGAAACCAAAACATAAAACAGTTAACCTTAGTTCCCAGATCATATGAGGACAATGTGATTTCAGAGCAATGCCTAGAGAATAAGGCCTATTTGTTTTTTGAAATGTAAGAACAATATAGGTATCCTAGCCCTTCACACTTAATATAGGATATAAAAATTTTTAAATATCTTCAAAACTGTTTATAATTCTCTTCACAGCTTTCTTTTTCAAAAAATAAAACCTGAAGGAATTTATTATATTCCTAACTAAAAAACCACCTAAATATTAAAATAAAAAATGAGTAGCAAAAACTCATCACAACTTGCCATTTAATTCAACAGTTTTATATATAGCTGTATATAAATAAGGAAGTTTGATAAAAACATCTTAAACATATTATTATAAATGATATTGCAAGTTTAACCTGTTCAAAGTTTACAACTGATACAATAAAAATATAAAAAATGAAAATACTAAGGTTTAAGAGCATAGTAGCCTCCTATTTCCTTTGAGTCATTCCTCATACGAGAGCTCTGCACTTGATACATGCGCAAAGGATGACAGGACCGTAGACCACTGTGGCAAAGAAAAAAGGTACGCAGGGACACACTGGTTTATTCAGCATTTCTACATCGTAACACTTGTTTGACTAAATGCCAACATTAAGGATGATCGTTGTTTAGAGTCCATTAAAATACTTTCCTCTAATAGAGGACTTTCCTCTAATGCCTGAATCTCTGATGGACTATTAGAAAGGTTCATTAAAATCCACTGAGAAAGTTACTAGAATGAAATGTCTGTGCGATGGCACGTCAGCAGTTTTCAGTGCAGCCCCTTTGCAGACCCTGTGATGGTGCAGGATGCACAGCCGCCAGAAGAGTGACCAGGAACTCTCCGCGTGAATCTGACATGATTAGTAAGGAGTATAGATTAACTGTGTCTAGCTTTACCACCTCAGCAAGCACCCTACACACTCTGAGGCCCTGTATTTCGCCCACACATCCCATACAAAACAGAGGCTTTTAATTATGAAACTAAAGAACTTGATCACCTGCCAGTGGGGGAGATAATTCAATTTTAACATTAAAATATACATATTAGACATATAGTTATAGATATACACATACACCTATGCATATACACACACTTCATCTGGGCTCTAATTTAACCACAGCAGATTCTGTTTTTAGACTCAACAGGTGAAACAAATGTTACTGTCCTTCAAAAGACAATGCACTCTTATTTACTTCTGCATTTCACATGACACCAGCTAAACTGATAAAGCAGCCATACTCTAAAAACACACAATAAGTCTATTGTTGTTAATATTTTAGTACGGAGTGAGAAATAAGACAGTACGTACAAAAGGTACCAAATACAGAGTTAGAAAGCAGAACTTTCCTAAACTGGATTTCAATATCATGGAGCGTTACTTTGCCTCAAGTATCGTAGCTTACTTTGGAAATATGCCTATTTCTAAACATCTTGTTGCACATGACCAAATTTAGAGAATAATTTAAGGCCATGAAAAAATGCTGTTATTTCTGACTTGAGATGAAAATCACAACCCCTACAAAAGTGGTAACCCGTACTGCTGTTCACTGTAACAAGCTCATTGTCTTGTATACCTACAAGTGTATAGGATGCAGAATATACAAATGAGTCTCTGTTTATGATGTAGTGTGAAAGACAGAGAGAAACAACTTTAATAAAGCCTGCCAAGTGTTAAAAGAATTATGTATAGCACGCTGTATGAAGAACACAAGGAATATTTAACCAAGGCCATAGATTCAGGGAAGACCTCCTAGAAAAGTAAACTGCACAAAGCTTTAAGCCTGGTTCCACTTCAAAAGACACTCAACGTTGAATCGCCACGTAACTATCCTGTAACAGGTTGATTGTTCGCTTTACTTATCCCAAGACACAAGTATATTTTCATTGCTAATAGTCTTTTGACTTCTTGGCTCTGAATGGACTTAAAAGGCACACCTTACACAAAAACTTCAAAAGATAGATACCTATTTGCAGAATGTGTATTTGTATACATGTTCTAAAATACAGTACTCCAAACAGGAAAATCTCTCAATATAATTAGCCAAACACACCAAAATGAAATAAACAAATCAGACTTGTTTTTAAATTATCTAGTCCCTTTTCCTCAATCACAGCAAAATATCAATACATCTTTACAAGTTAAATTTATAGATAATTTACTTTTACCTGGGATACCATTAAAATTACTTCCACTAAGAACATGCCAATTTATAGTAATAGCTAAAATTTGAGGGCTCACTCCATGTCAGGAGCTTTTCTAAGTTCTTTTCAACCAATCGTTTAATCCTATGACGATGTGTGATTTAGGTACTACTATCTTCTCCTCTGAAGATAAAGACCCTGTGCAAGGTTAAAAAACTTGCTCAAGGTTACACCACTGGCAGATATGATCCTAGACAGCGTGGCTCCATACTCTTAATCACTATCTTGTAATGACTTCCTAGTTGATAAAATATAGAGAAAGATAGGTATGGTTGGATATAGGGCAAATTCCTATGCTAAATCCATTACAAAATTCATGGGATGATTATGAAGTATGTATTAGGTGACTTATACGTTAACACAGAAAAAACACACATTGGTATAAAATCGGTTCCTCCCTATTGTGTAAAAAGCCCAGTGGCGCAGAGATTGCTAGCTGCACACTGACACCTGTACCTGTCAATAATGGGAACCCCAAATCCTAGATAAGCACAGAAGTGCCCAGAGTTACTCCCTTGTAGCTAACGTGTGCCCACGTGAGTAAGATCTGGCCAATGGGATGTAAAACAAAATTGTTATGTGCAGTTTCTGGGAAGTATCCTGGAAGGGAAGATCTTCTCTTTCCTTTACCTTCTTCCTGCTTGCTGGGATGCAGATGTGATGGCTAAACTGAATCAGCCATATTAGCTTGAGGCTGAAGCTGGGTGGTAAGGACAGCAGAACAAAAAGACAGGCGCCTAGATCCATGAACAACACTACCCTACTTCTAGGTGTGGTATTCTTTTGGAAGAGGAAAATACTTCTGTCTTGTTTAAGCTGCTCTGTGTTTTCTGTTGTCCCAGAAGAACCCAACCTTACAAATAAAGCCCTCTAGTACAAATTTGTGCAAACTGAATTTTAGGGAACCAGGTTATAATTTATTATTGTGAAAATATGATAAAACATAATAATTTCATTATAGTTTTAGTATGTCTACAATTAATGGGTATCTACTGCCTCTTGGCACTTCTTTTACATTAAGATACTATGAAATTTAAAATAAATAACTTTCAAAAATATGTATTTATTCTTAGCTATCAGTGAATAATTAGAGGACCTACAGTATCTTTAAAATTATCTTACTAGTCTATTGTCATTTTAATTATCTGTATAACACGTATAAACAAAGCAATACATGTTGGCCATTTTAGATGTATATTCAAGCAGCCAAAACACAGAAGTATGACAAGTGCATACAATTCATCACATATAGACAAATCACCAATTACTAAAATTTGAAACAATGCTGTATTTAAAGACATGCAGTAAACTAAGCCAGCATTAAAAACGATTTCATACACATTTAAGTTCTTTCACCAAACTACCTACTTAGTCTCAATAAAATGCACTTAAAAATAGAGATGATAAAAAATGACATGTCACTTCTCAGATTTAAACATACTTTTAAAATTACAGAAATGTGAATTAGAAAGGATAAAATGCAGCAGTTTCCCAACATCTCTTAATGTTTGTGTAGCCTTAAGCTGAAAGTCCCAAAATAACCTCCAGCAACCCATTTGCTGAAGCATCGTATTTCCCTTCCCAGATATCACACTCTCTTGGCTTCCTCTCGCTAGCTATTCCTTAAATACTCTCTGCTGTGTCTTCCTCCTCAGCTTTGCAAAATGCTGAAGCCCCAGTGTTCAGTCCTGGGACTTTTTCCACACGGCCTCCCTAGGTGATACCATCTACTACCCAAGCTCCATGCATCATCTCTGAGCAGATGACTCCACTTGTATCTCTAACTGCAACCTCTATACCTCAACCCCATACTTCCCCAGATTAGCACAGAGCACCGTCTTCCTTCCATATGGATGCTCATCCCCAAACTCTGGGTTGCCTCCACACCTCACTGTGTGTAATCTGTGTACAAATCTGCCAACAAATCCTCACTGCTCGATTTATAAACACAGACCTAGATCTGATTGCTCTTCACGAGCTCCTTCTTGGTTTCCCTGGCCCAAGCCATCTCCATCTCTTCACAGACTACTAGAATAACCTGACAGTCTAGTCTCCATTCGGCAGCCTGAGAGATCCTTTTCAAGCCTCCATCAACTCAGGTTTCTCTATTACTCAAAACCCTCCCAGGCTTAGAATAAATATCTGGCCTCTCATCCCCTACCATTCTAACCACGTTGGCCTCTTTGCTGTTCCTCAAACATGCCAGGCATACTGCCATTTCAGGATCTGTAGATTTCCTCTTCTATTTAAAATGCATTTGTCCAGATATGACCAAAGCCTATACCTCTCGCTTCATTCAGGTGTTTAAAAGATGCCATCAGAGACCATCCTAAAATAGCAGTTTCTTTCTCTATCCCCTTGATACTGTATTTTTTTTCTTCATAGCATTGACTCTTATTATCTCCACCCTTCATTAAAACAGAAGACTCATGAGGGCAAGACTCTTGTCTTTTTTATTCTCTACTGTATCTCTACTATCTAAAACAGAGCCTAGTAGAGGTGCCTGGGTGGCTAGTCGGTTAAGTGTCTGACTTCGGCTCAGGTCATGATCTTGTGGTTTGTGAGTTCAAGCCCTTGTTGGGCTCTGTGTTGACAGCTCAGAGCCTGGAGCCTGCTTCGGATTCTGTGTCTCCCTCTCTCTCTGCCCCTCCCCGGCTTGTTCTCTCTCTCTCTCTCTCTCTCTCTCTCTCTCTCGTTAAAAATAAACATTAAAAATTAAATAAATGAATAAATAAAACTAACAGGCCCTTAAGTATTTGCTAAATCGATGAACGAAATTATCTCATTCTATTATATGACCCATGAGCTTAATGGAAAGCATAGTACTAAACACGTATTTGTATGTGGGACATTCTCTCAGTAAACGTAAAAATTGCAGAGTAAGTTTTTATCAGTTCATTTTTACGCCTCTTAAAATGGTGAGAGGGAGGAAGACAAGTCTTGCTTTTTTTGCTCTCTGTCAAGATGAATTTTTTCCTTTCTCCACAAATATTCTTTTTTTTTTAAAGAATACATCCAAAATATGATCTCCAAAGCCCCAATATTCACAGTTGATGATGCCAACCCATTCCTCATTAGTGATGATTAAAATTACTAAAGAACAATGTTACACATTCTGCCGACTACTTTCAACAGAAAAAAAAAAAATTTAACCACATATTAGAATCACAAGGAGATTGGGTTACAATTATTATTAAACCAAATACTAAGAGAGGCAGTACGCTAAGGTGGTTAAAAACACAAACTCCAGAGTTCTACCACTTCCTAGCATTGCCACTTGGACAATTATTGTTAGTAAGCCACAACAGTCACCCAAATGGAAGATAAAATATCTACATCTTAGGTGTGAGAATCATGTTTAAGTTAATACATGTAAAGTCCTCAGAGCAGTGTTTGACATGCATCAAGTGCTTAATGCATGATATGTACCATACGTTTTATATTGTGTGTATGTGTGTGTTTCTTATACACACGAACATATTGTACAAATGAAAAGATTCTTCTTACATGCTTTAAATACAAAGCATTGTTTCCACTGGTTTGGTAGACTCTCCTAATGTTTTATCATTGTCTATGCTTTACCTTTATTTCCAAATCTAATTAGAAAAAAAAAAATGGTTCGTAGGAAGTCTGGTAAAATCCACTTAGAATGTGGTCATTACCAACCTTGAACAACTCCAATCTCTGCTCAGATCCAAGGGGCAGGACAGTCATTCCTGACCTCACTCCCAAATCTCAATGCAAGCCTCAAAAAGCCTAAGAATAAGATCATACAAATGCAGAAAAGACCCTTAGATCCAAAGTACCAGATCCCAAGAGAGCAACAGAATCATTCCTTAATAAAAACCATCGATCTGAGTTTCCAGGAAAATTAATCTGGTTAACTCACTCTTAAAGCAGGGCCCCATCATAAATTTTCTTCACTGAATAATGATTTACAACTTTTAAAACTTTTATCTAATTAATATTAGAAAATAAACTAAGAAACATCATGGAATATAGAATATCAAAAAGTTTGTTTCAAGTAAAGTATTACCACAAAAAGAAAGACAACAGCAACAGAGGCTAAACTTAAGTCATTAATCATCATAATGTGTCATCATAAAGTTATTCCAATAAAACTGGTACTAATTAAGATCTATTAAATTAACATTAAAATCAGGTTGAACTAATGGTTGCAAAACTTTAACCTATAATAGTTGTATAAATGAAAATAATATTAAGAATAACAAATGGGCAATCAAGCATTGCCAGTAGCAGTGTTAAATGGCATAAAACCTAAAATTAAGTCAGCAATATATACCTAGAATCTCAAAAATATATATTAAGCCTATTCTATGGAAATAAACACAAAAAGCTCACTGATTTTCATTTAAGAATTTGAAATACCTAAATTTCCAACTGTAGGGAAATGGTTATGTAAACTATTTTAAATGCATGTAAGTAATTTTTAAAAGTTTTAAGTAGATATTGACAAAAAGTATGACTCCTTGTAGAAAAATGTTCAATCGTTCAACCAATAATTTATTGAGCCCTTTCTATTTGTTTGGAACTATAATAAATGTTGACTCAAGATAGAGCAAAAACAGAGGTGTTCACTGCTCCCATGACACAGTGTCGTGTGAAAGATACATTAAAAAAGAAAACAAGCTACTGAATCAAAAATAAATGAGCAAGGCACTCCATTTAAAAGGAATAGAATTCTTTAACAATCTTTAATAAAGTAAGCTACTACTGACTAAGCATGTTGGGGGGCTTCACCAAAAAGATAAATAGACTAGGGGTTACAGAGACTTCCAACTGAACATGGAGGACTGAATGCCTGTGTCCATTTTTGCTGCTTTCTGAAACCCCTAAAAACGGCGTCCTGGAAGTTTTAAAGAGGCATAACCCCATCAGGACAAATAAAATGAGACAGGATCACAGAAGAACTATGTCACCAAATTTTTGGAAGCTGTGAACAGGAATGGTTGAGTGGTTAACCGCCTGTGTAGACCAGAAATCACTGAAATCTCTGACACCTATACTGGTGCGTGCCTGGGAAGACTATCCAGAAACAAGCCATTTACCACAATAGACACCTGGAGAGCTTCCAGAATAAGAAGCTCTAGTTATCACTACGAGTAGATGTGGGGTGGAACTGAACATGGGAAAGTTGAGGACCGCTTTTTAGTTTTTAAAAGAATCAGAGAGACACACAGCCCTCTCTCTGGCTTTTCTAAGAAGGCGAGAAGTCAGGCCTCTAGCTCCCAGACAGAAGAATGGACGACACACATCCGGTGTTCATTTCCCAGACTGAAAGAAAAGACCTAGAAACAGACAGTGTGGGAGTTCCACCTGGTTGGCTTATAGCAATGCTCACTGGTTTGTCAATCCCAACTACATACACAGAGCTTCCAATCATCATTTTTGTGTCTCATCTTTAAAAATGAACAGACATCAAAAGTCCATAAAATATGTGATGGACACCTCCAGCATGAATGAAAGAACAAAACCAAACAAACAGAAAGGAGGAACGTAGAAGTATAAACATTGCAAGGAAATGGAAAAATAATCCACCACTACAATATAGTGTTTAAAGATAAGCACACCAGAAAAACAGTATCAAGGAAGAAAAGGAAAGTTGAATGACTTTTTAAAAGAGGGTCCTAAAAGTTCTTCAGAGAAAAATTGTGAAATAGAAAAATCAATAAAAGGGTTGAAGAGTAACAAATGAGGAAATGTCTCCCAAAGTAAAACAAAAGATAAAGCAATGGAAAACAGGCAAGTAGATGAGTATAGGAGGTCAACTATTTGAAGAACAGGATTTCCAGAAAGAAAAATATTAAAAATAGAAGGGAAGAAATGATCAAAATGCCAAAAATGTCCAAGAATTGAAAGAAATGCATCTCCAAATTAAAAAGGCCCAATGGATGTGCAGTGAAGGAAATAAAGAAATGGAAGGAAGGAAGGAAGGAAGGAAGGAAGGAAGGAAGGAAGGAAGACAGGGCTCCCCCATGCATACACATAAGAAGATCCATATTTCGTTATTATGACATTTCAGAACCGCAGGCATGAAAATATCCTAAAAGCTTCCAGAAAGAAAGACAAAAATTTTAAAAACACAAAACAAGGCAACCGATCATACAAATTAACAGGTATCATGATGGTAATACACTTACGGTAACCTTGAGAAATAAAAGACAATGAAGCATGCTTTCAGTGTTTGCAATTACAAACGTAATTCCACACCAGCCTATCATCTTACATAGTAGAATAAACACGTTTTCATACGTATGAGATCTAAAATATATGTCCCACCTGAAGGAAGGTACTATAAAACAGGCCCAATAAAACAAAGGTATAGACCACTAAGAAAAGAGTATAGAGATCAGGACAAGGATCCCACAGGAAAAGGAACTCTCAGCATTCTAGAAGTCCCACAGTGACAGTTATGAAAGGCTGCAGAAGGATGCCTTCAACAGCAGGAAAAAAAAAAAAAATCAATATAAGATTATTTGATGTTTTTAGAGGTATTGAAGGAAGCTTCAGGGTTCTATTGATAAATTTGGGGATGAATCAGTGACAAGTACTTAGATAACAAAGCAATCAAACCAAAAGAGACAATGATTAATTCCAAGAAAAAGAAGAAAAAAGTTACATTACAGTACAAAACAGATGAGGTTCACCCATGAGTATCTGCATTTTCATGGCAAAACACCTCTTGATTTAATGTTTATTTATTTTTGAGAGACAGAGAGAGACAGCATGAGCGGGGGAGGGGCAGAGAGAGAGAGGGAGACATAGAACATGAAGCAGGCTCCAAGCTGTCAGCATAGAGCCCAACGCGGGGCTACAACTCACGAGCCGTGAGATCACGACCTGAGCCAAAGTTGGGTGCTTAACCAACTGAGCAACCCAGGTGCCCCAATACACTTCCTGATTTAAACAAAAATGATCCTATAATCATTTGGAGAGGACAGAGCAGGGTAAGTGTTGGGGGATGGGCAAGTCAAAGTTCACAGTCAACAGATAATACCAAAAATGAAGGAAATTTAGAAGCCTCAGCATATTATTAACAAACGATTACATGAAGAATCCATTAAAAAAAACATTGAAAGTTAGCTACCTACCTCTAAGGAATGGGAATCTGAAGCAAAGAGAAAAGAATGAGAGAAGACTTCTACTTTTTGTTATAGAAGCCTTATGGCGCTATTTGACTTTTTAACTCAGGTACATATCAAACCAGGTTTGAGGAAAGATAAAAGATTTGACTACTGCAAATATTTTAAGCTTATATGTAGTAGACAAAGATTAGAAAAAATTATACACCAACATATCAAGCATGGTTGGTTATTTTAGTTTGTGGAAATAACTGATGATTGAAAAATTCTTCCAGATTTCCCAAATTTTCTTTAATGAACACATACTACTTTTTTTGTAATAAGAAAATAAACATTTAAAAAAGGATAAAGTCCTATACTCTAGAGGGAAATCCTTCATTAGAGATTCTCCGATACCCTTCAAATACTAAAAGCAACTAAAATTCATAGGCCTAATTATCCCAAGTACCCACTTTTACCGTGACAAATTCTATATGAAAAATGTTGTATTTCTTGACTTTCAACCTAAAAATAAGAGTTATAAGCCCATAATTAAAGTCTTAATGAAGATTTGTGGTGAAAACAGGCTTTTAGTAAACCCATATAAGCTCTGAATAAATAAATGTGATTTTAAGAAAATTCACTGTGGTTTCTGAATGGTTTTAGTTTTTAAAGAAGAAAAACTGCATATTGTTGTAATTCAAATTGCTTAAACAGCCAAAACTGCCTGAAGAAATAACAATTTGTTTTCAAATTTAGTAATATTGTTGCTAACTACTTATTGTTGCAACTACCTGAAAAGAAATATAAATAAATAAAACTTTAAAAAATCTCTATTCATGATACTATACTTCACGTAAATTTTCTAAAACAAGAACTTTTACAACCACATTTTCACAACTTCCTCTTTAATCTGCAGACATCCTCACAGAAAACAAAAGTTAAAATCTTGAAAATTGTACTTTTCTTGAGATGAATTCAATTCTGAGTAGTTTGAAGGGTAAAGTATTAAGGTATGAGGCATATTACAAGGATCAACAGCAAGCATCTCTTAACGTCAAAATAATGAAATGTGCACGGCTTCGATATAAATATGATTTTTTTCAAAGTTAATGATTTTTTTTCTTATTTATCAAGGCCTGTGGTCTGTAGGAAAAAATAAAAACAAATGAAATCCAGGGGAAAGTACGTGCAAATTTGACTCCTTTTTAAAAAGAAATATTTTGGGGATGCTGGGGTGGCTCACTCGGTTGAGTGTCTGACTTGTGGGTTCGAGCCCTGCATCGGGCTTTGCGCTGACAGTGTGGAGCCTGCTTGGGATCCTCTCTCTCCTTCCCTCTCTGCCCCTCCCCACTTGTGTGTCCTCTCTTTCTCTCAAAATAAATAAACATTAAAGAAAAAAAAAAAAAGGAAACATTTTCTTTAAAGATTGAAAGCACATATACAGCAATCCCTCTTTGATGATCTTTTTTTCAAGACATGTCATTATACGTGATTTGCACTTTCTGGAACTCCTGAAAAGTTTACTCCAGGAAACACAAGTGGGCCGAAGACAAGTAAAATCTGTTCTGAAGGACGCCTTCCACTCTCTGCCAGAGAAATCAGTGAAGGCAGTGTACCAGGAGCTTAAGAGAATCAACAGAACTGCTCGGGCATATAGATGATTGGTATTAGTTTTACTCTGCACTTTGCTGTGTTTTAATAATGTCATTAAAATGTTTACAACTTCCAATAGATCTCTTTCATCTTGTTCCCCTGTTCCAGAGTGTCTCCAAGTGTGCTCTCTGCACAGACCGCAGGGCACAATCTCTGGGACTGGGCTCCTGAAACCCGCCTGATACACATGCTCTCAGAGTTTGAGAATCTCTGCCCAGCTCAACACTTCTTAGGTTCAAAAATGTAAATTCTCACACCAGAGACTTTTGGAAATTTATACAAGGTATTTTCTGACTTAGTACTACAAATTTACATTACGGCCAGCTGAAGAGAACCAGAGGGAAAAGAAGAGTAGAAGAAAAGAGGCAAGAATTGATTCGGTACTACCACAACCATTTAGCACCTTACACGGAAGCAATTCCTTATCTTCTCAGTGAAACAGCACAGATTCTACTTCAGGAGTCTTGGAAAATAGGAGCTTAGCGGTCAAGTGATAAAAATAATGCTAGACGCGAAAATACATAGTAAATAAAGTTCTGAAGGCATCCACTTTCAAACATGTGTTGGCATAAAATCCTACTCTAAATCCTTTTTCCTGATTCCTTTAAGTTGTTTAGGGAACACTGGTAAAGTCATTGTGAATTGCTAAATCGGATACTTCCAAGAACTGTAATATTAAACTGCACTGCTATCCACAGTTTTCGAATCATTTTTTTTTTTAGCTGAAATTAATTTTTTCTTTTTTCCTCTTATCCTTTTGGGGAGGGGGATAAGCAAATTTTGGTAAAAATGCTTACACAGTAAGACATTTTTGCAGATTGCTGAGGGCAGGGAGGATAGAGGGCTTAACAATAATCACCGTCTTGTTCTTTTGTTTAAAGCAGAATGAATTGACCCACACATACATAGCAAGATCACAGATTATTTAATATAGGTATGCAAAAACAAAACTGCAAAATTGCAAAACTGCAGTTGGCAAAGCATGATTTGCTTTAAGCATTAAAAGAATCTGTATTTGGGGGCGCCTGGGTGGCGCAGTCGGTTAAGCTTCCGACTTCAGCCAGGTCACGATCTCACGGTCCGTGAGTTCGAGCCCCGCATCGGGCTCTGGGCTGATGGCTCAGAGCCTGGAGCCTGTTTCCGATTCTGTGTCTCCCTCTCTCTCTGCCCCTCCCCCGTTCATGCTCTGTCTCTCTCTGTCCCAAAAATAAATAAAAAACGTTGAAAAAAAAATTAAAAAAAAAAAAAAAGAATCTGTATTTGTTCTTCCTTTGAAAAGGAAAATATTTGCCAAGAATGAAGACGGTCATCAGAAAACGAGGTGTTAATGGCAAGAAACCAATGCAGAATAAATAAAAACAGATCAGTGTCACGAATACTAAGGAAAGCATAAAACGGTGTGTTAGTGCTCATGATCTGGAGAAGACAGCACCTGCTCCCTAGGGCTGAGCAGTTCTATCCAGTTATAGCCAGTCAGCATCAGGTAGCCCTAAATGAGCTATGCCAGGACTGTCTGCTTTCAGTTCCTCAAATGTGACAAGCTCTTCCATACATCCTGGCCCCTCTGTCTAGCGGACACTTTCCGCCAGTAGTTTTTCATCTTTGTGCTGTTCAAGCTTAAGGTCTTAGCTTTCTTCACTCCACAGATGAATAAAGTATCTCTCTCCCTTTACTTATGACCTACCCAAGCACCTTATCATCTCCCTCCATGGCACTTCAAACACTCTGGTTATAGATTATGTGTATATAAACATTATATTAATATATCACATGTATGTATGTACATTATACATATAACTATAAGGTCTCTTCTTTCTAGCAGGCTGTAAATCCCTTAAGAACAGAGACTGTATCTGTTTTACACAATTACAGCCAAGGTCTTGGACACTGCCTGGTACAAAAGTAGGCACACTCTATGGACTAACGTGCATCCAGAACTCCATCTTTGTTTGCCGTCACTTCACATCTGCAGAGCCCCCATGAGACAAGACCCTTCCTACCTGCTATGCTAACTCACAGAACCTTAACAGTAAATAATAGAGGTTCCCCTACTGACCTGTAAAAACCACTGGAGAATGGGAAAATGGAAACAAGCTGTAAAGTGAAGTATTCTGGACTTCACTGGGGATGGGAGGTGTTAGTACAATCAATCAGTTCTCAGACCAGTAACCTGCCAGACTTCCTTTGGATTCCAGAGGGCTGCTTGACTGTTTCTCTTCTACTGACATTAACTCTTACCTTGAATAGTTTCTCTTTCCTTTAGAAAAGTAAAACCGAATGCCAATTTATAGTTTCTGCCTTTATCTTTGTGGAAGTCAGCCTCCATGACACCCTCCACTTATGCTTGCCTCCTAGTATTCACATCTCGAGTAGCGGCCCCCGCCCTCCCCTCCCCCCAGTTGAGTAGGGCTGACCTATGTCACTGGTAGGATGCCATGGAAGTGACGGTGTAAGACTTCTGAAGTTAGGTCATAGAAGACCCTGAACATTAACCTCAAGTCTGGATCTTTGCTCAGGGCGGGGATGGGGAGGGGGCCATCCAGAAAATATATTGTGAGGACACCCCACGGAAAGCTCAACATGGTGAGTAACTGAGTTCTCCTACCAACGGCCTGTGCTAACTTGACAGCCACATGAGTGAGTCACCTTGGAAAAGGAACATCCGGCCCCAGTCAAGCCTTCACATGACTGCTACCTCATGAAATCCTCAGCCAGAACCAAGCAGCTAAACTGCTCCTGAATTCTAACCTACAGAAATTGTGGAGCCAATAAATGTTTATTGTTGTTTTAAGCTGCTAAACTTAGGAGTAATTTGTTATACAGCAATACATAACAGTAAAATCTCTTATCACTTAAGTTCATGTGAAAAATTTTCTAGAAGCTTTCATCATTAATAGAAAGGTAAACAAGAAATTCATTAAAAAATTTACACTGCAACTCCCTTTCCATTAGATCCCATAAGGAAGACAAAGCACATGGCTGACCTTTGAAAACACTTAAAAAGGATAAAGTAAGATTAATTCTATTTTTTGGAAAAAAAAAAAAAGACTGTATTAAACTTGTATTAAACAGTGGACAGAGTTTTCTGAAAAGGAATGAAAAGATGAGATGGAAGAGACGGGACACAGGCTGCAGTGCTGCCCTGAAGACAAGGACTGGACAAACGGGGGAAGTCCGCAGACTGGTTTCTTCTGTTCTGTCACAACCTTGCTTTAGCAGATTTTTACCGAGGTCCTGCCCAGAGAAAACATGCAATGATCAGAGTACCAGGAGGAAGATACATGACAGGATGTCCCAGAAGGCAGTGAAGTCTGTACTAGTAAGACAAGAAGAGTCTTTCAGTAGTAGCTGTGGTGCATCAGGACCATTTTAATAGCCATTTGATGGCAGTATGCACAAGTACCGGTCTTCTTTCTTTCTCTATAGAGGTATCTCTCAATGTTTTTATTTATTTATTTTTTTCTTTTCTTTCCTACCATAATAAATGTAGGATACAAAACACTCCCAATTAGAGAGTTGTGAGGTGCCTGGGTGGCTCAGTTAGTTACACCTCTGACTCTTGATTTCAGCTCGGGTCATGATCTCATGGTTGGTGGGACTGACCTCCACGTCAGGCTCTTGGGAGCCTGCTTGGGATTCTCTCTCTCCCTGTCTTTCTGCCACTCCCCTGCTCACTCTCTCTCTTGAAATAAATAAATAAACATTAAAAAAAAAAAAAAGGAACAGAGATTTGTTACCATAATTCCTAAAGGTGGTACTGAACACATTTTCCCCTTCCCATTCTAACGAAAGAATTTTGCCTTCACTTGAGATTTGTTTTTTAATTATTAAATTCCTCTTGGTCTTATGCTGCTTCCATTTTCTTTTTCAAAGTCTTCTCTAGTTTTATTATAACATAGACTTTGGAAAAAAAGAAAACTTGAAATGAGAATGGTTTCTCTTAACATCTTTAAAAGGCCTTTTTAAAGACGACTGGGAGAAATGACAATGAAAACCTTTTCATTATTTGCTGGTAACAGCTGATGATGACTTTATCTTACATTAGAATTTCTAAGAGTTTTCTTTCTACATAAACCAAAGAAATAAAGAGAGGGAACTTCTTCGTAATCATAAACTACTGGATTCTATTATCAAACAGTGGATAGAAGACAGATGCCACTGGAACTGTCAGCATAACAGTGAAAGAGAAAAAGACCCCATATACAGATACTCGAAAAACTAGACTGGGTTTGGTTAGAAGCAGCTCCCTCCACCCAACCCTCCCACCCCCACCCCCCGCCAAAAAAAAACCCCAAATCCCGAAGTATAATAATCTTTATTAGTTTCTGAGGAGGAGAATTACCATCCCCACACATTGCTAACAATCACTAATGATGATCCCTTTAACTTCTTAAGCCCCTTAAAAATAAGGGAATTAGACAAGAAACAAAATCCAGAAACAGAACAAACCGTTTGGATAACTGACCAGTATTGCCAATACAGCCTCAAGCCACCACCTTGCTGCCGACACTGAAGTGCTACAGTTTTGGGCTAAAATCTTATAAGGGAATTCTTATTTGGCTTTATAGAATTAAAAATATGGACAAATTACCAAGTAACACATGGTTTTGATTCAGAGAGCCAGAACTAACCAGTTAAGCTGCTCCTGAATCCTGACCCGTAGAACTCTGTGAGGTAATATTTATTGTTGTTTAAGCTGCTAAATTGTGGAATAATTTATTATGCAGCAATAAATAACATATCTCTTATCACCCAAGTGCACACAGTTTGCAAGCTGTTCACTGTTACTACTGAAAGGCAAGGAGATATATTGTACAAAGAAATGTAAAATAATAAGTAATGTACAGACAAAAAAAACCAAGTATGTTAATGGAATATCTTCAGATACAGTTAACAGTAAGGCTGATACTGTGGGATCAGTGGGGCTGACTCTTTTTCCTAATTTGCCCCAACTTGTATGAAACCTCAGAGAAGCTCCCATAAAATATCCCCTTTCAAAATCCCATGATGGTAGAAGAAAAATGGGGAAAGGACAATTTTAGGTTGGAATCACTGTGAACTGTAAATACAAATATTCCAAGGCATTTTTTTTATTTCTGCATTTGATAGAATTTTGGAAAAGTTACTTCATAATTTTTTTTTCAAGTGTGTGGGCTGAAGCTAATACGGTGCATGCAGATTTATTTATGTATTTATTCTTCATTCATTTTCATTTGTGTTTAAAGTAGGCTCCACATCCAGCGTGGAGCCCTGTGCAGGGCTTGAACTCACGACCCTGAGATCAAGACCTGAACTGAGATCAAGAGTCCGACACTTAACCCAGTGACCTACCCAAGTGCCCCTGAACTAAACAATTTTAGATCCTTTCTTCAACCTCTGGTAAACTGCAAGATATCTCTAAACAGTGGCTGTTTGTTGAATAACAAGAGACACAGGTTTACATTTCTCTCTGCATAAATCAGCAGGTATCTATATAAGCTACAAAGGAAAAAGTATGACATTTCACAAAGGTTTTTATTAACAAACATAGTACAATTTTATAGATAACATAAGTGCTACTTAGTGCTCATTTTCCTACATAAAATGGTGAGACAAAGCGGTGGGTGATACAAGAAAAGAAAAAGCCACCTACCCTTAAGAGGATCATGCTCTGCTCTCATAATATCAATAAGGGAATTTTCCAAAGAGTGCATATTCAAACTGTCATACATTCTACTTCGATCCTAGAAGAAGAGAAAAAAATAGACTCAATACGATCTATACAAGTTTTCAAAAACTGATGATAAATATACCATACCATCTAAACCTTCTTACATAAAAGAGGACATCTGATTAACATATTACTTATCAGTCTGCATCCCAAGACAGTATCAGTAGCTAAAGATCTCATGAGCTATAATATCTCTTGTATTGGAGAGAATGCTACATTTAAGATCTCCAAAATCACATACCAAAAATAATCTTATTTCACTGGCAGCATTAATACAGTAAAATAATTGCTACTGTCATCACTCTCAACTTAAAAAGATTTGTGAAATGTTATACACGTAGGAAGCAGTTTTAGTTGTTCTTTAACTTCTACACTTTTCTCATATATCCAGGAAGACACTGGCACTTGAAAAATAAATATTTTGGGGGAAAGGAATTAATCCCATAATGGCACCACACTTTAAATATCTATCAAACGGGGTACACATTATTTGACTTGGTCAGAATTTCACAATAATAAATGCATAAACATCTCATACCATAAAAATCAAAAGAATGAAACTATTAATATCAGAACAAAGACTAACACCTAGAATACTTGTATTCAAATCTTGCTCTCTGAAGTTCTGGCATGTTGGTCTCTGCATTTCTAAATCCGCTTTCCCTCCAAACCCTGCAAAAAAGGCAGGGGGTGGAGGGAGGAAAAGGATGACAATATTCCCACCTTCCAAGTTTCCTGCCTCATCAAGTCCCAGAACAAAGTCTTTTGTGTAGCTGGGAGTGTTGTTTGCTAAATGTTAAATCTCTCAACTTGCTTACTAGAAGGAATCTGATTCTTTAATGCTTAATGAATTTATACTGTTATTCTGCCCAACACACCCTCAACGTACTTGAACAAATACACATAGGGAACTACCACAGCAAGCTCTGGCCCATGCCCCCTAAGTCACCAAAAACAAACAAACAAACAAACAAACAAACAAAAATTTCAGTGGTGACCCCCACCCATTTAAGTGTGTGTAGGTGTTTGTATAAGTGTCTGTATATGAAGGAGAGTCAGGGCGGGCCATTTTTAACTCTCCAAAAAAAAAAAAAAAAAAAAAAAAAAAGACTAACACAGAAAAAGGGAAGAATCAGAAAAGTAGGGGAAAAACTCTTTGCAGAAATTAGAATTAGGCATTTTTTAACCTGCATGAGCTCCAAGAAGGACCATGAAATCTCTGAGATTATGTACAATATCCTGTATGGGTGTGTACACATATTTTTTTTCCTGAAGAAAAGGGTTATGACTTTTATCAGTTTTCCAAAGGAGTCCACAATCTAGGTGTGATTTAGAGACAGTCTTTTGGAAAGCTGAAGATAAACCTAAGAAGCTTTTGTGAAAATATGTTGATTTATTTACTCCACTTGAGGTTTAAATTAGGGTTGTGAACTTTTTAAAATTTTTTTTTTTTTTTTTTCCCAACGTTTATTTATTTTTGGGACAGAGAGAGAGACAGAGCATGAACGGGGGAGGGGCAGAGAGAGAGGGAGACACAGAATCAGAAACAGGCTCCAGGCTCTGAGCCATCAGCCCAGAGCCCGACGCGGGGCTCGAACTCACGGGCCGCAAGATCGTGACCTGGCTGAAGTCGGACGCTCAACCGACTGCGCCACCCAGGCGCCCCAAAGGGTTGTGAACTTTTTAAAACTAGGGGGCCAGAATCAGTATTATAGACTAAACAAGTTGCTGTTGAGGAATTTAGAAGTGTGCAAAGTAATACTAAAGACACAATGCTAGGCCAGAGCTCTTACTCCAGCATGACCACAATACAGCTACATTGGTACTCCTTGTCTTTTACTTACTTTATTTTTTTTTATTAAAAAAAAAATTTGTTTTAACGTTTATTTATTTTTGAGACAGAGACAGACAGAGCATGAGCAGGGGAGGGGCAGAGAGAGAGGGAGACACAGAATCCGAAGCAGGCTCCAGGCTCTGAGCTGTCAGCACAGAGCTCCACACAGGGCTCGAACCCACTAGCGGTGAGATCATAACCTGAGCCGAGGCCAGATGCTCAACTGACTGAGCCACCCAGGCGCCCCTACTTACTTTATTTTACATCGTTAACATGACTTTGGTGAAGGAGGCACAGATAATCACTGAACTACAACAGCGCTTCTCACACATGAGCATATGCTTCACAATCATCTGGGACCCAGGCTGCTGGGACTCTGCTGAGACAGAGTCTGAAATTCAATAGGTTTAGAGAGGCCCCTAAGAATGTGTATTTACAGTAAGTTCTCAGGTGATACTTAGACTGCTAGTCCAGAAACCATACTTAAAGAAGTGCTGGACTTCTTGATCTTATAGTTTACTAAACCTCTTTAGGCTCTGCTCTATCTTCTAGAAAAGAAAACAATTATTTCAGACTAGACAATGCCTAAAGTCCACCTTAATAATAGAAAAGCCACAGCAAAGCAAACAGACATATTAGAAAAGCAAAAGACTCAAAGTACTAAGTAATAAATGAAATAAAACTAGTATAGAGAAGAACATGGCCCTTGGACAAAAATTACATACAATTTTACTAATCTCTCCAAATATTTCCATCTTCTGTGCTTCCATTTTACTTTATGCATAATTAATTTGTTGATTTTCCTGCCTCACCCACTAAACTAAGCTAATTAGGGGTAAGGACCTTCTAATTATGAAATATAGCTGGCTCTCAAATATTTTTGAATGAATAGTACCCTAACTCTACTAAAAAAACTTTGCAAATTTAAGTTGAGCTCTGTGAGGGCAAAGACTACATACAGGACCATAAATCCCCCAGGAATAAGGACTCAAATGTTAACTAAGTCAAGACGTATTAAAGATGTATTTAAAATAGAATTAACAGAATTAAAAAATGTAAACTATCATGATAAAAACTGTTCACATAATTAAGCAAAGAAACCTCATTAGGTATGCTGTATCGTACAGGTTCTAAGATGTATTATAAATACTTTATATTCTATTTGCCTTAAATTCTTACAAAGAAAATACGTTATGGTTTAAGGCTATCTTCTCAGGCTGATGTTTTCTTTAACAGAATCAGACTACGCCCCATCCTTAACAGACCTATGAACTTAATGGTGACTCTCACCACCACCCAAATGACTTTTGTTTTTTGGTTTTTAGTCACACTCCAACTCCATTCAAGGAGTTTGAGTTTGATCCTGCTTTAGAGCAAAATTTAGAGTAAAATCATTGAAGTGACTCCATATGTACTCTCAATGGGCCAGGGGCAATTACTTAAGGTAAGAAGGGAAATAGCTATTCAATAAATATCAGCAATCACTAGATAGTCAACCGACAACGGTTATTCAAAAAAGCGGCACGTATTAATAGCTTTAGCTTTAATGCCTACGGTGAACTGAAATAGGGTAATGCCCACATATCAGGTCCCTATTTTCCCTTGCATTTCAAGTCTTTTCATAATGAAACAAACTCCTGCTTTAGTAAAGAAAAGAAAAAAGTCATTATACAAGTATTAGCCAACTTATACTTTGGTAAGCATCTGCTGCATCCCACATGATTTTTAAAGCACCGAACACAAAATAACCTTGACCAGGCAAAGAGCTCCTGACACCTCAAAATCACTTTCTAGACTTAATGAAACCTGTAGGCTCATGTCTAAAAAAATACAGGCAATTCCATTAAATAAAGTATGGGTATTAAAATATAACTTCTGGAAAAAACAACAGAAACAAATCTGACTATAAAACAAATACTCACGCGTTTTTCTAAAATAAGGATATTAGAAAAATTTGTGTTCACAAAAACTGCCATTGATTTAAAAACTAAATGAAAATCCCGAAACCATTTTAAGGAAAACATAAACACACCAAAGCTGATTAGCTTACATATGGAAAATCATAGCAATGTAACTTAACCTACGTTTATTACTACATGACTATTTGAAAACAGCCAAGAAGTTTCACAAAAGTAAGAATCACTATGAGGAATCTACCTGAAATATGAAAATTATCTGGCAAAGAATCGATTTAAATGGGTTTTCATAAACTGAGATTACAGAATCCCACAACAGTGAACAGGCAAAGCTCAGAAAACACTGGAAAACTATAATCTCTTGTATTCTAATATTTTGTTATTTTCTTAAACCCAGACTTTTGGCATAAAGACTTACAGAAGCCACCATACGGTCCTAGAAAGACTGCAGGACACAGAAAGAACAAAGTAATCTAATCTCAAATCCTCATCTTAAATAGGATAATCTAAAAAAAAAAAAAGATTACAAATGCTGAAAAATAACTAAAGAGGTCAAGAATATTAAAACTAGTACAACAGAAAGAACTTAATTAAAAGGGAACATTTCAATGGGATGTTACATTTTTACTTTGAAATATGCAAAACCCTGTCTCATTTCAAAAGACATGGTCAAGTAGAACATTTTCCTCTTGAAAATGAAATATTCTCCCAAAGAATAAGGAGATGGATTATGGAAAAACCCTCTATTGTCATGTTTAAAGATATACCAGATGCTTTAACATATATCCTTCTGGCTAAGTAGAGAGATCCATTTTTGTTGCATTTTTGTGTTTGGTTTTCCAATTTTTGCTTTAAAATAAAACAGCAAAGTTGTTATTAATACTGCCCTCCATTTTAAGCAAACACTGATTTTACACTCCTGATGACGCAGTGCTATTGCACTGTGGTGAATGAGCAGCAGACGACATGCTACTGTCTCCCTCTACAATGTAGCATCAGGCTCCTACTCTCTCCTGTCAGTCTCTAGTTGTTCTACACAGACACCCCTTCTTCATCCAACTGGGCTTCCACCTTCTCAAAGGCAAAGAACAAAACTTCTCCCCATATAGCTCAAGGATAATTAAAACACTACCTCATACATAACGAACATAACAGTTTTTGAACTTCCTTTATGAATCTGAACCTTGACTAAGTGCCATGACAGGGACTGAAAAAACATTTTTTTTTTTTTAATTTTTTAAAGGCCCCAACGGCCAAAGGTACACTAGTATCCACAAGGGTTAAATGAAAAGGCTAGTAGAAAATATCCGGTATAAGAATGTATCAAGTACAGGGGCCCCTGGGTGGCTCAGCTGGTTGAGTGTCTGACTCTTGACTTCAGCTCAGGTCATGGTCTCAAGGCTTGTGTGTTTGAGCCCCGCCTAGGACTCTGCATTGACAGTGCAGAGCCTGCTTGAGATTCTCTCTCTCTGCCCTCCCAGCTCGTGGGTGTGCACAGTCTGTCACTCTCTCAAAATAAACAAATTAAAAAAAAATGTATCAAGTGCAATTAGAGAAGTGAATGCAGGACACAAAACTTAAAAAGCATCCATTACCTAAGCAGGTTACAAGAGAACCCATTCTCTCTCTTTTTCAGTGTTTACAGTTTGATGACTACCAATGTCCTTAAATGAGGTTCATCACATTTAAGAACCAAAATTTAAGGAATGCTTGATTAAATGAATGAAAAACTGGACTTGGTCTGCTACTATTCATTGTTTTTGTGCAAAGTGAATAAAAATACCAAATAATATATTTTTCTGAGAGACCTCCATATTATCATCTATCATGTTGTCATAACAGTCTGGATATTAAAGATTGGTGCAAAGCATCTTCAATGAATTTAAGGTAGTTTATGTGACACACTCAAGAACTTCCATAGGAACAAAAATACAGAACTAAATATATTCATAATCCCTTAGCTAGAGGACAGGTCGACATACCATCTCATAAGCTTTATGGCTATGTTACACCTTTAAAGGTACCACATTGCTAATTATTTAGAAAGAACTAATGTGCCATATATAAACCTTTAAGTAATAATCTCAGCTACAAGTATATTTACTTTTTGATTTAAAAAATTCAAGTATTAATGAATAAATAAACTGAAATCTCAGTATCTAATTGAAAATTCAATTTTAAGGTAATTAAAAATCACACATCTAAGTATAATTTCTTGCAAGGGTAACTAGCTAATAGCATTTTAAAGAAATTAAAATACCTATATTAATTTTATGAAAAACAATTTTTTTAACATTTATTTATTTTTGAGACAGAGAGAGACAGAGCATGAGCAGGGGATGGACAGAGAGAGAGGGAGACACAGAATTTGAAACAGGACCAGGCTCTGAGCTGTCAGCACAGACCCCGACGCGGGGCTCGAACTCACGGACTGTCAGATCATGACCTGAGCCGAAGTCGGACGCTTTAGCGACTGAACCACCCAGGCGCCCCACCCACATTAATTTTAAAGTCAGAAATGTGCATAAAACTTTACCCTTGTTTTTAAAAGTTCTAAATTTGAAGATTTTTCCATAAGGACATAATTACTTAAAATAAGAGAATGCCAACCAACCCTAAAAATGCTATATATAACTGAAATAAAACCAATTTTCAGAATGATTTCTTTCCCATTTACTGAATGTTAATTACATGTCCAGTTCTTGGTATAGGTAAGGCCTCAAGTATCCAGGTACAAAAATTAAGACTCTGGTTTTACAATTCAGTATATTTTATAGGCCTACTCATTTTGAGACTAAAAGAAATAAAAAGTTAAATGTTTTAAAATAATGTATTTGTTAACTGAGGTTTATTAGTATTAAAATGTTGTACGTGGTGGGGAAAAAAGTCAGAATGAAAATATTTCCCCAGATATTTAAGTGCTTAAGAATTTTCTGTAATTTTAACTTTGCCAAATAGTGAGGAACTCCCCAATGGTTTAAGATACCAATTGGAAGTTTACAGCTGTTGCTGTATTTTTAAGAACCTCAACTTCAAATACCTCAACCTTTTATGGAAAGATAGAAACAGAGAACAAATTTTATATAGTTAAGTACCTTAGGGTGCTCAAAAGAGAGAACAACATTGCTTTTCAGCCTATTTGGGAGGCCATACAGTACACCTGGACTGCCTCAGTCCAATTCCCACCCCTTCTCCCCAATAAACTAAGACCCTTGTATTCTAAAAATAAAGTGTGTGTGTGTGGGGGGTGGATAAGGAGGAAAAGAAATGGCCAAAATAGATCAGAGAAAGTATAAGAGCTGGCTAAAAAGGCCTTCCATGATCTAGTTCAAGGTTTTCCTTTTATAGATCAGGAAACTATGACCCAAAGAGATGAAAGCCCATCAACAGTATCCTCCGATGTCATAAAGACTGAGAAAGATGAAGGAGGTTCAGGTTTTAGCCCTCCTTTCTTTCTAGTTCAGTTCACTTTCCACCATCTTTTTCTTCACCACTCTTCAACTTCCATCACATCACACCTCGCTTCAAGGGTCCACAGGGAATGCTAGTATTTCAGCAGTTTACCAAAAGAAAAAAACATTATCTTTACGCACCTAAATCTTTTTTGGTAAAATGAATTTATGTGAAATGCTCGGTTATAACATGGGTAAGAACACAGTGGCTCTGACTGAAGTCTAAGTGGGAGTGCTGGAGGCCCTGCTCCCAGAGCAGCCAAGGAAGGGCACCTCTGTAGAGACCAGTTTGAAAACTTCCCTTTTTTCATCATCACTTCTATCCACTCTAGCAGTCACCCACTGACAGCATCTCAATAACCTCATTTCTCAACACGTGCCCCGCCCCCGGGGGTCCCTTTATGACAGCTAATCTGTCTTCTTTCTTCTCCATAGTTAATATCCCCCATATATGGATCCTCGTGCTGCTTCCTACACCTGCTCTTCAAGTAATTATGTCTCTTCTTCTCTAAAAACACGTCCCTTGCCACCTTCAAAACGATCACCATAATTTTCCTCTTCAAACATACCATCTCCTAGGCATTTACGTATTCAATTTGAACAACATAAAAGGGCTACCATAAAAATGTCACTAATGTGGCCTAACTGAGCCAGAGTGGAGGAGAGGGTAGAAAACAGATGGATAGCTAACTTACATTGTTAACAAAACAATAAATTATAAATTATAAATTATAAATTATAAATTATGTGAGATAACTACTTATTTCTAAGTGGAGATCCTGGCAGGACTATTTTGGTAAATACGTAGGACTTGTCTACAATAGGTGCTAATAGTAGATTACTGAAGTTACTGCTAACCCTCCAGGTTAGAAAGCTATTTACAAACATATTATTCATCTATTTATACAGTCCTTACTTGTAAAATCATCTCATGTTGACAAATTAACTAAGGAAGAGCCTTAGCTAAAGATAACACAGCTCCATTCAGTGGGATCCCACAATGTCAAGTCTATGCTCATTCAAGCTTCAGCTCTGTAGTAAAGAATCCTCATGTAGGACTGAGTTTTCTACTCATCCTGTAATAATTCTCATCACTGGGTACCCAGTTTGAATTCAAATTTAGTCTGCAGGAAAAGAGATAGCATTTTGCAACCACAAAGGGCTTGAAAGTAATATGATTAAGACGGATTCCTAGCTTTTTGATTTAGGGTTTTTCTATAGGAAACTGACTATTTAGAAGAATATAGTATATAGGAGCAGTGACAAATTTTAGAATAAAGAATAAAGAATAAAGAATAAAACACATGAAGTTTTTTATAAAGGTGAAAAAAATTGAAGACAGGCTTTTTCAGAAATATACCTCAAGACAAATGTAGCAGATTCCATGACAAGCATTTGCTAAAAAAATTCTGTAAAATATTGATGAAACTTAAAGTTGAATGATAAGCAAATCCATAATTTTGTCCCTAGCTGAAAACAACTCTCAAAGATAAAATCTGTTCAGTTTGACTGATGTTTAAAGTCAGGTGCTCTTGGGTATATAATTCCTTTTTCCAAAAAGAAAATTTTATATTTTGGAAATAATGAAATAATTATAAATCACTCATAAATTTGAAAATGAAACATTTTATATTAAATAGTTTAAGTCAAGTGACCTTTTAAAAATAAATTGCTTTAATGCTCTCTGACATAGGCTTTAAAAAGGTATAATTGGAAAGTTAATAATAAATCTTACTCATAATATAAACACTAAACTCCTAGTCAAAATCCTGAAGAATATACACTGTGCAGCCTACCTGGTCTATTCTGGATGTTCCGGCTGCAGTGCACCAACTATCTTGGAGTGAATCTGAGCCCCAAGCTGGTAACTGCAAACTAGATCTCACCTTCAATAGCATAGAAGTTTTCATCAGAAATAAGCAGTTCTCTTCCCCACACCCACCCACAAAAAACAAAAAAAAATAAAAAGAAAGAAAGAAAATAAAACAATCAAAGTTCCTTCTATCTTGTATCTTTGGCCCTCTGAAGATCTCAGGAGAAAAAAAAAATCCCATTGTAAATAGCTTTATTAGACTATAATATCAATAAAACATTTTAAAAGGCCTGAAAAAGTATCTAATCATCATAACTATTAAGCCACATTTAGGAAAAAATAGTCCCTGAACCAGTGAAGGCAAATTTTAATTGGATGTAAAAAGTCTTAATATTATTTTGCCATAATCACAGCTGTACTAGGTATATTTTAATATACACACAGCTGATCACAGTCAATCCTATGCACAATTGCTTAACATTTTAGTGATATTGAAGGAGAAACTCATTTTGGTGGCCTATTAAACATTAATAAATTAAGGCATTCTTGAGCTGCCAATTAAAAGCTTCAATATGCACTGGAGAAACACAGCAGGTTTTTCTACATTTTAGGAAGCTTCTTTTCTACCGTGTGTTTAGAGAATTTTTTTTACAGTATCCATTTTCTCTATCCTTTTGTATTTTGTCCTTAAATTAATGCTTAAAATCAGAAATTTTTTATTTTTTAACCTGTCAGTTTTACCATACCACCACCACCACCACCACCCAATTTCTTGTTTTGAAAGATCAACTTAGAAATAAGACCATTTACATACCATTCTTACCTGTAAGGGTAAGAGTGTATTACTATTGTTGTCGGTTCTGAACACGTTATCTTCAATCCAAGATTTTGGAGTCAGTGATGGAGTAGAGCGAGTAAATTTCGGTGGTGCTATGACATTACCAGAAAATGGTTTCTTCAATGGAGATATCTGATTCATAGTTCCTGGAATCCCCATGTTTCCAGTTCTACGATGGTCTCTGCCGTGCATTGCTCCCCACGACACGCTTCCAGTGCCCCAGCCACTGCTCTGATGGTTGCTCCAAGGAGATTGTTTCAGAAGAGGCTGAGAAAAACACGCATGTTTAAATTACAGGCATTTAAAGAGTTTACAATTCAAACTAAAATTTAGGCCTGAGCTAAGAATATATATATAATCTTAAAAAAAAAAATCTCTAAAGGCAATAAAGCATAGCTTAACAGTTTACGAAAAGTAATAGGTTTGCGATCTTGCTATTTGAAAACATACTCATTTCCTGCTAGGTGAGTTTTCATCGTCTGGTCCACTATAAATTATAATGAATCGAGCAGATATTTCATGACAACTGCTAAAATAGAACCAGGCAGTTACGTTTCTGTCCTTTCAGAATCGTGTATGGAAGAAGAAAAAAATAGTGTAAAATTGAAATTAACTTCGAAGGTCCTTGAAGATAGAACCTACATTGTGATCTTAAAACAACCATATTCTACTAGGCATACAAGTAAAAATCCGGTCTTTAATTAATTGATAGGAGTAACAATCGGAGTAAGATATTTAGACGTTAGCTTTCCAAAACCAATGGCACTGCTACAAAAGTGAATAATGGTAATAACATTTGCTGTTACTGTCTTGCATGAACTAAAAACGCCTTTCAGGGTAGGGAGTGTATGGAAAATATGTGGGTTTGGTTTTTTCTTTTTCTTTTTTTTTTTGTATCGCGTATTCAACTTTTAAGATATTTTACTCCAATTTTAATGTAGTTTCTTTTAAAGTGTTTTTGTTTTTCTTTCACTTAATTATCCATGAACTGTTAGGCAATTATCTGATGTTACCCATAGGTGGATCCACTGAGATATACTGAAGAAAAACAACTATATGCTTTGATTATTCTAGTAGAGATCTTCATACAAGTCTCCAGTAACCTCATTCATTTTCAAAAATAAATTCTATTCCAAACTAGAACCTATGATACAAAAAGTTCAGTCGCCAAAGAATGGACAATTCAGCACGAGGCAATAAGCGTAGGTTTTTGAAAAATACTAATTGCTAGCAATTACATTGCCAAGAAGCTTGCGCTAACGCTTAGCCAAAGGAAGTATGGACCGTGCAGCTGCTCTAAGTCAGTAAGTTACTGTAAGTCAAGAATTCTTCAAATGAAACCTGCTTCTTGTAAGACAGCTTTCTCTTTTTGAGAGAACTTGACCCCTAGTACCTATTAAAAAAAATGTTTTTTAAATGCCCAGATAATCATGAATATATGCTGCCATTTCGCCCTCCCCACGGTTCAAAAGCATAGCTGGGGGGACCATGAAGAAATCACTCCATTCTTGAGGGCCTTACTTTCCTTGCTGACACAGGGTTCAAGTTCTCTTCCAGCGATCTACAATTCCACAGGGCAGCTGTGTGACCTCTTAAACTTCACTGGGAGAACCATCTTCTGACAAGACGCAGATCACAGTTAAATACGAACCACCCTACGTGGTCTTCCAATGGCCAGAGCAGGGCTCCAAGAGCACAAAAGCACCTATCGACAGTCTTCTGTGGCAAGTTCCCAGCGGAAAAAAAAAAAAACAACACCCTGACACACAGGACACAGCTGCTCGAGACTGTGAAAATCATGGGAAAGCGGACTATTATTTCAAAGTGACGTGTTTTCAATCCTTGTAGGCCACGTTCTTCTTCCTCGGGGAGACACCGGGGACTCGAAAGAAAGACTGTTAACTGTTACTCTAATTTCAGAGAACTCTCAACTTGTGACTTTGGTCAGACAGCATTCGCCCTTTAAAAGGTTAACCTTGGAAAACTTTAAGTGGTCAATGGAAAAAGTTACAGGAGTAAGTAAGCACCGGTTAAGGTCCATTTCTGCTTCTGTCTCAGTCCTTGATCACGAAAATGACCTTAAACATACGAATCACTACAGGAAATGCTGACTGGATCAAAAAAGGACAACAAAATACGCTTTTCGATGTCAATGAACCAAAGCCGGCGGTCATTCAAACGTTGTACTGGGAAGATAACAAAACGGAGCCTGAATCGGAAAGGACCCGGATGAATAAAAAAAAAAAAAAAAAAAAAAAAAAAAAAAACCCACAAAAACGGCCCCGGGTTATTTCATAATTGCATTACCCACTCAAAATATACACACCCCGTAACCCAAGAGACGGTCAAGGCCGCCAAAAAACGTGAGTCCCCACTGCGAGGTATCACACGATTCCCGGATTCAAGTTTAGTTTTGGCCTCACCAGCCACCAAACCGTCCCCAAACGCGAAGAGGCGCAGAAAGCCAGCGGCTCGCGGAGCACCTCGGCAGAGGCGGACGGAGCCGCCGCCGGCAGGCTCCCCTCTCCCGCCGCCTGACAGCTCAGCGCGGGGCCCCGGGCGCGGGGCGGGCGGCTCGTCCCGGCCGGGCCACCGCCACCCCCGGCCAGACCTCGCGCGGGCCGACTCGCAACGAGACGGACTCGAAAGGAAAAAGCCTCTCCTTTCCGCCCGTCCCCTCATTGGACGACGGGGAAGAGTCACCGGCTCCCCGCACGCACCGTCTGCGGCGATCACGACCCTCCTTCGCAAGTTCGCTTCCCCAGGCCGCTCGTCCGAGGCCGCCGCCCGAGCCCGCCGGCCCCGCGTCCCCCGGCCCGTCCTCGAGGATCGCCGACAGCGGTCCTCCGGGTCGGGGCGCCGGCTGCGAAGGACGGCCGGGCCGCCGCCGCCGCCGCCCTCGGTCCCGGGCGCCATTCGGCCGCTGCCCCAACCCCCCTCCCCCCCGCCGCGCCGGGCGTTCGAGGGGGCGCCCGACCGCAGCGGCTGCCGGCGCGACCCCCCTACCGGGGCCTCGCAGCCCACGGTGGCCGCTGCCCGCCCGCCCGCCCCGCCGGGGACTGGCGTCCCGAGCCCCGTCACCCTCCTCCGCCCTCCCAGTCCCCCCTCTCACTTGGGCGAGTGGCCCTCGTCGCCCCGGTCGTCGGCCCCGCGGCGCAGCCGGGCCGCCGCCCGCCGTACCTGGTGGTGGTTGTAGGAGTTCCTCTGCTGCAAGAAGGCGGCGGCCGCCGCCTGGTGCTGCTGCTGGAGCTGCGGGCTGACGGGCGACCTCCGGCTCTGCGGCTGCTGCGGCGCCGCGGGCGGCGGGGGCTGCTGCTGAGGTAAATTCATGGCGGGCGGCGGCGGCGGGGGCACCGCGGCCGCCGAGAAGGGGCCGCCGAAGCCGCCGCCGCCGCCGCCGCCGCCGCTCGCCGGCACGCTGAGTCCCGCGCAGCCGTGCGGGGACACGGGCGAGAAGCTCGGGAAGAAGGCCGGGTTCATGGACGACGGCAGCCCGGGGTAGAAGCCGTTCTCTGAATCGGGGCTGGGCGGCGGCATGGCGCTGAGCGAGCCGCCGCCGCCGCCGCCGCCGCCGCCGCCGCCGCCGCCACCCGGGGTGGCGGCCGAGGAGCCGGGCTGCTGCGGCTGCGGCTGCGGCGGCTGCTGGGGCGGAGGCGGCTGCTGCTGCTGGGGCGGTGGCGGCGGCTGGGGCTGGGGCTGGGGCGGCGGCGACGCGGTCTGCACCGACCAGGGGGTGCCGAAGCCGGGCAGTGGCGGCGGCGACGCGGAGCCGCCTCCCCCTCCGCCTCCCGGGGGCCCCCCGCCCCCGCCGCCGCCCGGGTGCGGAAGGTCCGGGCTCTGCAGGCTGCTGAAGGCGCCCGCGCCGAGCGCCCCGCCGGGCAGGAGGTTACTGGGACTGTTGAGCAGAGGGTGGTTGGGGGACTCCATGGAGCCCGGCGCGGGGTTCACCGGCGGCGTCGAGGGGGCCAAGCCCGCATTGGGGGGCTCGGCGGCGCTGCCCTCGCCCGCGGCCGGGGTCTTGCGAGGGCTGCCCGCGCCTCCGTGGCGGCGCCGCGGGGCTGCGGGCGGCGAGGGCTGGAGCTGCGGGAGCGGGGGCAGGTCGGCCGGGCGCTGCCGCGGGGCGAAGTCCTGCGGCGGGAGGTGCTGCGGGTGCGGTACGCTGAACTGCTGCTGCTGCGGCGGCTGCTGTGGCTGCTGGCGCTGGGCGAGCTGCGCCGGCTGGAGGAGCGGGCCGGGCGGCGGCGGGCTGAACCGGCCGGGGCAGTGGAGCGGCGGCGGCGGCTTCGAGTCCGGAGGGTGGGGAAGGTGGGGAGGGCTGAACTCTTTCCTCTTCTGGCTGCTCAGCTGCTGCTGCTGCCGCTTACTGAAGTCCTGCGGGGAGGAGGTGCGGCAGCAGCAGCAGGAGGAGGCGGAGGAGGAGGAGGGGTGGTGCAGACTCGGTTTGAAGTCCTGGGAGGGGAGGAGGTGGGTCACACCCGCGTTCGTGCCGCCGCCGGGGTGGTGGTTGGGGAGTTTCTCCGCGGCCGCCGCCCCCGAGAGCGGCCGCGCCGGCTGCTGTGTCAGCCCCAGCAGCAGCTCATCCTGCATGGTCTGCTGATGCGCCAAGAACGGGGAGGAAGAGGAAGCGGCGGCAGCAGAGCTGCCCGCGCCGCCGCAGCCGAGGGGGATAGAGAAGGGGGAGGCGGCCTCCGAGAAGCCGGTGACAGGCAACGGCGGCGGCGAGAGCGGGCCGAAGGGCGTGGTGGAGGGCAGCGGGGCGGCGGCCGCGGTGGGCCCCGTGGCGTAGGGACGGTACGCCCCGCTGCCGAATAGGGACCCGGGACTGCTGCTTCGGAGCGGGGCGGTCTGCAGCACCCCAAATCCGAAGTCCCTCATTTATCAGGCCGGCGGCAGCCGGAGGAGAGGCGCCCCGTCCGCTGCCCCGCCTAGGAAACCGCCGGATCTGGGGCGGCGCGGCCGTGGTGGAAGGAGGGGGAGTCAGTGAGAGAGGGACACCGTGACTGAGCCAGGGGCACCTACTTCGGCCCCGCCACCCCTCGCGGCAGTCACCGCCGCCTCCCGAGACCGGCTCGGGTGCGCCGCCGCCGCCTCTGCCGCCGCCCTCGCCGCTTAAGAACTCCGGAACGTGCGTCAGCGCCACCTCACAATCGCACCGCCCCCCGCGGTGCGTCCCGGCACGCGCGGGCGCGAGGCCGCCGCGCCCCCGCTGCCCCGCCCCCGCCCCGCCCCTCATTAATATGCAGGCACGGCCGGAGGCGCGCCTGCGCTCCCAGGAAGGCGGGGGAGCGCGAGAGCGAGCGGCTTCGGTCCTCCGGCCCCTTCGGCGTCCAGGGAAAAGGAGAGACCGGTGGCGGTGGAAGGCGGCCGACCGGAGTCCGAGCGCCCGGCGCGCGCGCGCACGAAGGCGTGCGCGAGCCGTCGGCGGCGACGGTTCCTGGGCAACGGCCCCTCCCGGCTCGGGGCTCGCACGCGCTCTCCCCCGTCGCCCTCGCGGCCCCGCCTCCTTCCTGTCACCTCCGCCCCGCCCCCGGTCACATGAGGCTTGGCCGCTGGGACGCGGGCTTCCCAGGGCTGCGCGGGCCCGCGGGGGAAACTGAGGCCTGGGAACCAGACCGGGAGCGGCTCCTAGTGACCGTGGCCCCTCTCGCCTTCCAGGCTCAGCCCTTGGGGTCCTTAGGCCGGCAAGATCGTGCGGGCTCTGCCTGCCTTGCAGACCGCCGAGCGGCTCTCTCCGCACCTCGTGCCCCACCACGTCCCAGTCTTGGACGTGTCCTCGCTTCTCGTCGCCCTAGAAAGCGCCTTCTCGGGCTTGTTTCCGTATTTAGCTTCTCGTGCTGTGTGCTGCCTTGGACCTTCCTGCAGCTGCGTGAAGGTGTTTTCTGCAGGGCAAACAAGAACCCTCAGCTGTACACCAAACGTTTTCACTATAGCAATTGAGGAGCAGAGTCCCAGGAACCTAACCAGGCTCCGGGTGGCTTTTTACACACGTATATGCATATAACAGGTTACGTACGGGGCGAGCTCCCGTGGTAACCCTGGGCCATGTCCAAGTCTTCGTATTTCACAAAAGCATTCAATGTGCCATCGTCAGGGCTGCTGTGTGAGGGACTCCTCCTCACCACGTTCATTCTGGCTCCCCTGTCCCTTACCCCCCAGGGAGACTCAAACATTTCCTAAGCTTTATGAGTTTTCAAGAGAAAGATTTCTCACATCAGGGAAAAACGGAGGCTCTGACTCAGCAACAGACTTGTTGAGGCTTGCAAAATGGAAGGGGAAAGAGCTTTCCATGGTAGAGCTCTTGTTGGAAGCAATAGCAGAGACACTAATCCTGTGTATTTCCTTTTCTAAAGAAGCATTTAACAGAGACAAAAATTACGTGAGGGTCTAGATAAAGAATAACAGAATGATCCTGTTTTGCAGTTTTAACTTTTTCTTGGCACTTAGGAAGGGAAACTATTTAAAGAATCCTAGAATACAGTCTAATCCCAAAAGCAGTAGAGGGGGTGTTCAGACTACTTGATATTTTAATTCTTTTTTAAATCGGAATACAATTGACCTATAACATTGTATGGATTTAGGTGTACAGCGTAATAATTTGGTATATCTCTATATGCTGGAAAGTAGTTACCACAGTAAGTTTAATTAATATCCATCACCACACATAGTTAATTTTTTATCTTGTGAGACTCTACCTGATTTTGATTTGCAACTAGTCTAAGATTAAATAGTGTTATAAATGGACTGATGTAGGCAGAATGTACTTTGTGATGAGTCCTCATTCTCTCTAAAATTTCGTTTCTACTTTTGTTACTTCAGTGTTTCACATTTACGTAAATCAGAATAAATACAGTAGAAAGAGAACAACATTGCAAAGGGAAAATATGTTTCATGTGTAAGGTTTATGTCTGATAGCCTGTCTAATGAACTAAGTTTGATATTGCCTTTACAATAGGAAAAAGTGTTTTTAAAAAAATCAAATGGTTCAGAAATTGGTCAGGTGTGTAGAAAATTGATTCGAGTTAATCTCAGAACCATTTTTAACAATCAGGCAAAATATAGAACAGGAGAAATATTTTTATTATTCTAAATTACAATGTCTAGAAAATAACCTGAGCTCATTACAATTAAAAATATAAATGGCCATTTCCACAGCATCTATTGACAACTTCTTAACTATTATTTATTAATATATTTGCTAGGCAAAAACTACTTCACAACTGAAGACTTTAAGACTGTCTTAAAAATGAACACATTTTTTTTTTTCTAAGTAAAGTTATAAGGTTTGGAATCATCTGCCGATCCAACAACAAGTCTTGAAAGAGGAAGAAAATATAGGCATGAAAATTAGCTCAATCATCCACTAAAATTGCCATTAGTGCAATGTAAGGAGAGAGAGCATACATTTACAAGCCAAATGCTACAATTCTGGGCTAAAGTTTGAATAAAAACAAGATTTCTTGGTGATCTGATACTGGTTTTGTTTTGGAGGATTTAGAGACCTCCAAAACGGGAGAAAAGCTGTCATGTTTGGTATTGCATAGTAAGGTCAAATTTCATATTAAGTACACCAAATTCCAAAATCCAATTACCAGACCTTCTGCCCACCACTTTAACATCTTAGAGAGTGTTGTGACAACTCCATTTTTTTCATAGAGAGGAAAGTTACATCCTGAAATATCGATCTTTTAAGCTGGTGTGCCATCACTGAAAATATTCAAGCAGAAAGGTTTCCTATAGTGGAGGTGCAGGTGGGCCAGAGGAAGGGGAGGGTGGTTGTGGTGTTCTAGAAGATCCAATGCCAAAATCTTAGGAGGGTGTATTCTCTGTTACCTATATGGTCGTCAACTCGGTCCCTGACCTTGTTCGACAGTCTCTCGATCATTTTCTACCACTGTCTTGGGCCAGTGTCTTTAAAATATTTTTGCTACAACCTAGGACATACACATATACATGTGCACCTGAAAGAAAGTTTTAAGCAATTCTTACTCTTTTTACATGCAATTAACTCTACTTTTAAATTCTATTTACTGTTTTAAATCACTGAGTTGATCTCCAATCCTTAAGTTGATTTTTTAAGTCCCACGATTAGGTCATGAGTTGAAATTTGTTATTATTTTAAAGGTTATTTATTTATTTGAGAGAGAGTGCATGTGCACATGAGGGCAGGAGGGGCAGAGAGAGGAAGAGAGAGAATCCCAAGCAGGCTGCAGGCTGTCAGTGCAGAGCCAGACAAGGGGCTCTATCCCACGAACCAGGAGATCATGACCGGAGCCAAAATCAAGAGTCAGGCGCTTAACGAACTGAGCTACCCAGGCGCTCTCGCCATGAGTTGAAATTTATTATCCTTGTCCTAGAAGGCTATTTCACACCTTCTCCTGTATCTCAAAGTCTCTTTACACCTTCTCTCCTACCCTCATTCTCAGCTGCTGACCTGGCTTTCTACTTCACTGAGAAAATAGAAGTAGTTACAGGAGAGCTTCTTCAGGTCTTCACGGCATCCTTTTCCAGGCACCGTGCATCTTTTCCTACACACCTTCTTCCTTCCTGCTGCGTAGAGGGCTTGCCCACACCTCACACTCCCATCGAACGCCAAGCTCCTCCACTGGCACACCAGATCCTTCCTGCACCTGCTCAGGACATGGCTTCATAGACATCCTAGCGTTTCACAGACATCCCACATTTACCGTGTCCAAAATTGAACTCCCCCATCTTGGTAAATGGCACTCCGTTGTCATAGCTGCTCAGGCCAATAAATGAATAAATAAGCAAACAAATAAATAAAAAGGTCATCCTTGATTTCTATTTTTCTTACAACATATTCAAACCATTATTACCTGTGGTGTATTGCCCCTTGAAATCATATCCAGAATGCAATCACTGCCCACCACAAGCAACCTAGGCCAGGCAACATGATCTCTCCCTTGGCTTCTTGCTATCACCCCCTAACTAGCCTCCGAGCTTCTGGTCTCATCTCCCCGTAGTCTATTCACACAGTAGCCAAAAGGCTCCTTTCAAAATGGAAGACAGATCATGTCAACTTCCCTGACTGAATACTTATATTTTCCCGGAATAATAGTCAAAACATTTTCAGTAACCAAATGGTCATTCACGATTGCCTTCTGCCTCCACTAACCCCTATGACCACTTCTACCCGCAATGGAATGCTTATTTCTTTAATATACCAGGCCAAGTTGGCCTCAGAGCCTTTGCCCTTGTAATTCTCCCTCCCTGGAACACTTGTCCCCTAAATACCAGCAGGGCTTGCTCTCATGTTTTGCATGTCTCTGTCTCATTTCTTTTAGGTCTCTGTTCAGCTCATTTCCTCAGTGATATCTTCCCTGACCACCATTGAAAGAGCAGCCCCATCCTTCCATTCCAGCCTCCCTATTACTCACAAGTGGTTTGATTTTTTCCCCCTGTCTGGCACTCTGTGTACCGACATTGTTTATCCTCCTATTAGATCACAAACTCTACAAGGAAAGGTGCATTGTTTTGTTCACTGCTGCATCTTTGGCACCTGGAACAATGATGCCCGGCACACAGTAGGCACCTAAGAACTGTTAATTGTGCATGCACTGAATAATAGCTGTAAGTATACTATAGTAATATGAGGGTCCACTTATCAGCTGCTTATATGTTGGCAGGAGTTACCCAAACACCACCTACATGCTCCTAGGAATTCTAAGGAAGGCAAGATAGTTCCAGACGTCATCAGGGTAAATGTGTGAGGATGCACAGATAGGGCAGCTCAGGATTGCAACGCAAGGGAATAGATAAACCCGGACTCCAGGAGGCAGGACTTCTGTCTTAAGAGCCTAGAGAAGGAGTCCAGGTTTGACGGACGGGGATATTGAGGAAGGAGAGTGGAATGGAAGGGTTCATTATAGGAGCTGGAGCAAAGACAAGGAGTCAAGGCTCAGCTCATAGAAAGGGAATGAGTTCACATAGAAGGGCAACGAGGCCAACTTGATGCTGACCAGCCAAGCTGCTGGTTTCCTACTGCTTTCCAGCCTGGAAATGTTACTGACCCCATAGGGTGGGAAAGGGTTAGTGTTCAATGGAAGCTCATTAGCCTGACTTTGGGTTGGGGCGGGAGGGGAGGGTGGGGAGTAGAAATTAAGGCCCATACTGACCTTGTCCAACTTCAAGTTGCTTTATTGACACAACACCCCCAGAGTATCACCGTGTTTAATACTTCTGGTTCTTTTCCTGCTTTTCTAAACCTTCCTTCATACTCTTACCCGTTGCCTTCCTTCTCTTTACGTATCCCTCACATGTTGGAGTTCCTTAGGCTTATATTCTTGGTTCTCTTCTTTACTTCTACATACTCTTTCTAGGTGACCTTATCCACTATCATGTTTGCAAATATCATCTATATGCTAATGTGCCAAACTCATATTTCCCACTGCCTTTTTAAAAGCTTGACCTTGGCTCAGACACATCAATATGTCCACACCTGAACTTACCAGCTTCCCCAAAACCTGTTCCTCCTCTTTTGCTCATTCACTGGGTTGATGGCATCATTACACAGTTGCTCAAGCTGGAAACATGATTCATCCTCTTCTTCCCTCTCTCTTACCTTCCAAAAGCAGTCAGTTACCATACTCTGTCAATTCTGTTGCAGAAATAGTGCTCAAATGTTGTCTCCTCGGTCCACTCCTCTACCTGTGTCTTAGCTCTCAGTCTTTTCTCTGTCCTTCCCTGGCGCACAGACTCTAGCTGGCTTCCCTACCATTTCTTCTTCTGAATCTCTTCCCTTTGATAGTGTCAACAAACAACGACCATCCTGTCACACATCCTGGTCAATAAGCACCTCCCTAGCTTCCACCCGATCATGTCCAAACTCTCTGGTGAATGGGACCCTTCAGAAGTTATCTGCAACATGCCTCTTTACCTTTATCTCCTGTCACTCCCCCATAGTACCCAGTCTTCTATATCAGACATGTCTTTTTATACCTCTGGACCTTTGCATATGATGTTTCTACTCTCTGGAATGCTTCCTACCTCTTTTCATCAGCTCATGCATCCTTACTATTCAAGAGACAGTTCAAATGCCATATCCTTTCCTGACTCTCCCTGGACAGTGAGTTAAATCCTTTTGTACATTCTCATACAACATTGTCATGATAATTTTCTCTTATTAGAACACTTGTCACATGGACAATAATTTTCTGTCTCCTTCGCTATCTGCCCTTTGAACTCTGAGTTGCTCTAGGTCATGAACTTCCCTTTATGTATCTCGGCATCCTTTTGCCTGTCATTATACCTGAAGTGCAAGTGCTCAATACATGTTTGTGGATTAGTAATTTCCCAGTGAATGCTGTAGGAAGGAGAGATGAAGGAACGAAAGGAGAGAAAGAAGGAAAAGAAGGGAAGGAGAGAAGAAGAAGGGAGGGAAGGAAGAAAATGTACACCTAAAAGGAGATATGCCATTTTCTCGAGAACCATAACATTAGTGACTATGTTTGCTAGAGGAAAAAAAAAAAAAAAAAAGAATAGACTGTAACAACAACAACAACAGCAAAATCTCACTCTTTCCCATTGTTTTCTTTGTCAACACCTACCTGAAAACTCCATTCCAGTTATTATGCTATTCAAAGATGAATGCATTGACAAAGGAAAAATATCTAGAATATTTCCCTGCTGCTAATGTGTAGACTCCAAACACAATAAAAGGTCTTCACAGGTTATGTTACCCTTTGTGGAGCCTGGGAGATTTGTCATCCAACTCCGGTACTCCCACCTCGGAGGGAAGCCGTCAACCTCTGCAGTAATTCCTACCACATGCTCATTGGCACATAGACTGACTTAACCATTCCATTGCTTCTTGACTTGTATTTTTAGGTGTAGTTAATTTGACTAGATTATAAATCTTTGGAGGGAGTGGTTATGCCTGCCTTATATATTCCTTTCTTTTCCCGGTTCTTGATGTGTTTATGTATCCAGAAACTATTTATTGAGTGCTAGGTGCTGGGGATATCACCCTGAACAAAACTGAAGATATATGCATTCTTCTGTGGCATCACAGAGGCTGTTGATATCAGCTCTGATAATTCCCAGCCCTAATTGTCCAGACAGAGTCATAAACAGTGAGATTCTAGGCTGAAACTGACCTACTAAATTGGAGTCCTACATGCTGTGACATAATCTTGCTGGGCTGGTCATGGGTGGAACCCTGGGGTGAATATGGAATATTGAACCAAGGCAACTTCAGCAGGAAAGCAGAAGAAATCACACACTGAAACACATTGTAATCCTAAGGATTTCCATTTATTATCTCCTTAACCTGTCATAGTATACTTTGTGACTAGGTAAGCAAATAGTATTCCTATTTTATAGTTGGAAAACAAAGTCCAGAAATAAAGTAATTTGCTTCCAGTAGTTTGCACAGCCTGGGTTTAAAGCCCCCATCTTCCCGTTGTTCAGTCTGCTGCTCCATTAGCTGTCCATTGGACTACCACCTGAGAAATGCAACTTATCTGAGCCAAACAGAGATGCAGGGACAAGCCCTAAGAGCAATGGTTGTTACTTCTACTAAAGGATAATGGTTGGAAAGAGTAATCTTTTAAAACTTTTTAGTAACGCCTAACTAGCTGAATAGCGATGTGCAGTAGTGATCTCGGACTGAGAGCATTTTATTTTTGAAATATATAGACCACAAAACTTCAGAAATACTTTTCATATGTGCATACTAATTTTTTTCCTATTAGAATAATGAGGCCTGGCAGTATATATTGCATTTAATTATTTTCTTTCGTTCTGGAAAGCTAACTCCTTCAATTGATAAATTATTCTCTGTAGAGAAAAGTGAAGAAGAATTTGACTCAATATTAAATATTTAAACTTTATGTAGATGAAGAATATTGCATCTATCAAATCTGATCTTAATACTTTTAGAATCTTAGATTAAAAGGTTTAAACCTTTTTTTGGAAACTGAATGTTTGGTTAACAAAGAAAAATCATGAACTCTATTTGATACCACACATTACAACCCTTTAAAAAAATTTTTTTTACTGTTTTTATTTATTTTTGAGACAGAGAGAGACAGCATGAGCAGGGGAGGGGCAGGGAGAGAGGGAGACACAGAATCCGAATCTGAAGCGGGCTCCAGGCTCTGAGCTGTCAGCACTGAGCCCGAGGCGGGGCTCCAACCAAGGAACCCTGAGATCATGACCTGAGCTGAAGTCGGATGCCCAACAGACTGAGCCACCCAGGTGCCCCACCCCCCATTTTTATACAAGGATTGATCAAGTATAAAGACAATGTCTGAGTAACATTCTGAGGCAAGAGGAATATTTGATATTAGCCCAGGTTAGTGCACTGTCCTTACTGCTATCCATTCACCTTTACTGTGCTCTAGGTGGGACTATAGGAGTTCATTGCATCTTTTATCCAAAATTCATGTATAAGTGTAAGTCATTTAGGAAGTTTGCAGAACATAATCCACAGTAAGAAGAAGAAAAATAGACCTCAATTTGCAACAGAGAAAAATTATAGATAGATTTGTGTGAAAAAAAACTTTAGAAAATTATCATAAGGACGTGAATCCCATATATATATATATATATATATATATATATATATATATATACTACTGCTAATGTTTTTAAAAAGGCCCACAGTTGATCCATATTTCTCTCACATTAGGAGACCGGGAAAAGGGACATGCTGGACACCTGGGGGCTCTTGAGTCAGAGGTCTGCCTGGCTTTTAGTCCCAACTCCCTCTGTTCCTGTGTAACTTCAGCAATTAAGTTTCGGGACCTTAGTTTTCTCATCTTTGTGAAAATGAAGGGAACAACAATCATCGTCCCAAAGCGAGGGTTGTGAAGATGATTAGAAATATTTTAAGTAGAGAGTCTTCTGTAATGTTTGACACAGAACAGATGTTTTGACAAACACACAAAAACTCTTAGCTATTATGAAGCTTAAAGGAAAGAGGAGACTCCAGGGCCAGATAGAAGAACTCAGTGGTAGAACTTGGCTGGGGCAGAGGATGGAGGGGTGGATAAGGTAAACCAAACAATTATTCAAAACATGCACAAAGATGTTGGTAAAGGCTTGATCCCTAAGGAAGACAATTGATGTAAATGAGACAAACTCTGGCTTCAGGGCAGAAGTGGATTCCAGTATCAGTTCTGACACCTACAGGGTGGAGTTTGTTAACCTAGGCAGGTTGACCATTCTCAGTGTCACTTTTCTCCTCCAGTAAGTAATACAGGGAGCCACGCACAAAAGATACCCTATGCTGTTTAGAGCACTGGTCTTCCAACCGAGACGCATCTGGACCATCTTTGTCCCCGAGATATATAATGTGAGCCACAGATATAGGCTCCATATGTAATGCGGAGTGTTCCAGTAGTCACATCTAAAAAAAGATAAAGGGACGGATGAAATTAACCTGAGTAATATATTTTAACTCAACACCTGCAAAATGTTATCTTTTCTTCATGTCATTGATATAAAAGTAATTATTGATTTTTCTGCATCGATTGAGATGATTATGGTTTCTGTGGTTTGTTCTATTAATATAATGTATTATGTTGATTTCCAGATAGTAAACCAATATTTCATCTCTGTGAAAAATCCCTCTTGGTTATGCTGTTTAAACACACACACACACACACACACACACACGGCTGAATTTAGATTGCTGAGGATATTTGCGTCTTAGGGGATATTGGTCTGTGGTTTTCTTATGATGTCTTTGGTTTTAGCATCGAGGTACTACTGGTCTCATAAAATAAGAGAATTGGAAACATTGGAAAATGTTCCTTCTTCTAATTTTTTATAAGAGTATGTGAAGGATTGGTATTAATTCTATTATTAATTATATATTAATTATAATTAATTAATATATAATTAATTCTCTATAATTCTTTATAAATGTGCAGAATTCACCAGTGAAGCCATCTGGGCCTGGGCTTTTCTTTGGGAAGTTTTATTTTGTTTAGTTTTTTTTTTTTAATGTTTATTTATTTTTGAGAGAGAGACAGCACGAGCGGGGGAGGGGCAGAGAGAGAGGGAGATAACACAATCTGAAGTAGACTCCATGTTCTGAGCTGTCAGCACAGAGCCTGATGCAGGACTCAAACTCATGAACCGCAAGATCCTGACCAGAGCCGAAGTTGGATGCTCAACCGACTGAGCCACCCAGGAACCCCTCTTTGGGAAGTTTTAAAATTGCTAATTCAATCTCTCTGTTATACGTTTATTCAGATTTTTTTATTTCTTCTTATTTCTGTTTCAGTCGTGTGTGTTTATGTGGAAGTCTATACATTTCATCTAGGTTTCTTTAATTTGTTAGTCTACAATTTCCAGATCCTCTCTTTTATTCCTGATTTTAGAAACTTCAGTCCTTTATTTTTTTCTTGGTCAGCCTAGCTAATGGTCACTTTTGTTGATTTTTTTAAAAGAACTAACTTTGGATTTCATTGGTGTTCATTATTATTTCTATTCTCTATTTCATTTATTTGTGGTTTAATCTTTATTAGTTTCTTCCTTCTGCTTGTTTTTGTTTTAGTTTATTCTTCTTTTGCTAGTTTCTTAAGGTGGAAGTTTACATTATTGATTTGAAATCTTTATTTTTTTCATAAATGCAAGCATTATAGCTGTTCCCTTCTGACTGCTGTTTTAGTTGAGTCTCATAAATTGTGGTATGTTGTGTTTTGTTTTCATTTATCTCAAATTATTCTGTAATTTGCCTCGTGGTTTCTTCTTTGACCTATTTGTTATTTAGGTATGTTTTGTTTAATTTTTGCATATCCATGAATTCTCAAATTTATTCCTGTTATTATGACTTGAATTTCATTTGATTGTGGACGAAGAATGTACTTTGTTTGATTACATGCTTTTAAATTTATTGAGATTTGTGTTATGGCTTTTTAACATATGCTCTATCATGGGGGGAGGCTCCATGTGCACTTGAGAAGAAGATCTACTTTGCTGTTGTTGATTGAAGTGTTCCATAGATAATGTGTTACATTTAATTGCTTTACAGAGTTCAAGTTTTCTACTTCCTTGTTGATCCTGTGCCAAGTTGTTCTATCCATTACTGAAAGTGGGTTATTGAAGTTTCCAAATATAATTGTTGAGTTGTCTATTTTTCCCTTTACTTTACGCATCATATTTCATGTTTGGGGGACTCTCTTGTTAGGTGCATTATGTTTATAATTGTTTTGTCTTCCTGATGGATTGTCCTCTTTATTATTATGCCCCCCCCCCTTTTTTTGTCCCTAGGAACAAATTTTGTCTTTAAGTCTATTTTGTTGGATACTGATGTAGCCACTCCAGCTTTCTTTAGGATGCCATTTGCACGGTGTATATTTTTCTATTTTTTTTACTTCCCACTTTATCTTTGAATCTAGTGTGTCTCCTCCAGATGGCATGTAGTTGGATCAAGTATGCTCCATTCTACCATACTCTGCCTTTCGACTAAAGAGAGACACGTTCTTATTAGAAGAACGAGGCTCTCATTATTGCATAAACTGTACATTCATTGCTCTATTACAAATTAGTTAATGAGAACTAGCATACTTAGTCATCTTTTTATGATTTATGAAAATGGGTTATTTATGTTGGACTTCTTTTAATCTTGACTACTTTTCATAATCTTAGAGGATTCATTTTGTAACATATTTCTCAATGTTTTTTATAATATTTCTTGCAATGCTTTTTAGCACATTGATTTGAAATAAAAAGGTAAAGACAGAATTTCTCTGCAAGAAAGTGTGATTTGGCGTATTGGTTTACCAATAAGGCATATGATGGACAATTTCCATAAATAGAGCTAAAAATGCAGCTCCACAGCTTTAATTTCATATATATGTATAAAATTCAGGGAGACAGTATAATGGGAATGTGAGTTCAAAGAGAAAAAGGAAAGGTCTAAAATTAACAAAATAAACTTTTACATATATATTAATATATTTTAATAGCTGGTCATGGATATTACATTATTATAGTATTCAAATTTCATTGGACATATTTAAAATGATAGTCATTATATTTAAATATATGTTAAAAATTACATCCTTTGCAACAATTTGAACTTAGGATAAAAATTTTTAGATGACTTAAAATGCACAAGACACTTAAAACTGTTTAAATATAGAAGATATTTTATTTTCTTTAAAAAATGTTTTTAACGTTTATTTATTTTTGAGAGAGAGAGAGAGAGAGAGAGAGAGAGAAATGGAGAGACACAGCATGAGCAGGGGAGAGGCGGAGAGAAAGGAGATGCAGAATCCGAAGCAGGCTCCAGGCCCTGAGCTGTCAGCACAGAGCCCGATGTGGGCTCAAACTCATGAACCGTGAGATCATGACCTGAGCTGAAGTGGGCTGCTTAACTGACTGAGCCACCCAGGTGCCTCTAGAAGATATTTTAAATGTTCAGTCGTTCTTAAAGTGATTCTTGAGGGAAAATGTTTGAAGACTAGGCACAAAGAGCAAAGGTACTCCAAATTCATCATCTCTAAGTTGCCTTATTATTGCTACATTCCCAGTGCCAATCAGATCACCATGATTGAATGAATGAGTGAATGAATGAATGAATGAATGGTAACATTACATATTATATACTTGCTGCTTAAAAAAAGGATGGCCCTGGAGGTAGATTTTTCCCTATCTGGGTTAGGGAATTATTAGTTGGTAGGTGGAGAGAGCAGGGTCCTGATGGAAATGGGGAAAAATAATCTTCACTACTGACTTGAGAAGACTGCCTTGAGTGACTAGCTTTATGTTTGCCAGTCCCCAAGAATGTGAGAGAAAGCCTGAGACCTAGATTTAAGGGGGGGGGGCAGCCTGGTATTAAGATCCATACGTAGCAATCACCTTGAATTCTACAAGTATTTTGTAAGCATCTATTTCCTGTCTGGCACTCTGCTGGGCAGTGGTGAAGAAGACAGGGTACATGAGGGATATATGTAAATTAAGAAGTCTAGGGGAACCTGGGTGGCTTAGTCAGTTAAGCGTCCGACTCTTGATTTTGGCTCAAGTCATGATCTCAGGGTTCAAGAGTTCCAGCCCCAGCCCCACATCAGATTCTGTGCTGACAGCGCTGAACATGCTTGGTATTCTCTTTCTCTTTCTCTCTCTCTGCCCTTTCCATGCTCTCTCTCTCTCTCTCTCTCTCTCTCTCTCTTTCTCTCTCATAAGTAAACAAACTTAAAAAAAAGACTAATGAAGTGGGATTAATGCTCTAAGGGGAATACATTAAGTTACTGTTACTTGACCATTTTTGACCTACCAAAAACTGGTAATTCATTTGTTTCAACCCGCATGGTAAGTGCAATTCCAGATGAAAGAACCATAAATCCTGAGGGATTCACTAATTAGGGAATGTGTTGTGCAGTCAGTGCCATTTGAACTGCACACTGAAGGATGAGAAAGAAGGAGAGTGGATGGATGGGTGGCAGATAAGACATTTGAAACACCAGGATCAACAAGCGCAAAAGCAGAGAGGATAGAGGGTACACGTGTGTTCTGGAAAGGTGCATAGAGTTTTTTTGTGTGTTGATGTCTGAGATGTGTGGAAAAAAGTAGAAAGGAGCCTGGGACTCATGTTGAGTCCTGTAGGCCTAAGAAAGCACTGTTGAATCAACAATAGGAAACCACTGAAGATTTCCTAAAAGGAGTGTTGTGAACAGATACAAGCTTTAGAAGAACTCAGGTGGATGACTGGGGAGAGGGGAAGTTGAGACTACAGGCAACGAGATGCTGAGGAAGCTCCTGTAAAGACAGGATGTGTGTAGCCAATATGTAGAGGAGTTGTGAAGTAGGATATAACATTTCTCTGATAGAATCATCATCGTCTGGTCAATGATTAGGTTGAAGAGTTAGTTGAAATAGGTATAGGGTCAGGTACAGGGGAGAGAGTAAGCTACATGGAGATATCCCGCAATGGGAATGGAATTCTTGGCTAGCGGTCTTCACTCTGTTGGTACACCGATGAGAGCTGAAGCCATGAAAGTGGATGCAGTTATCGGGGAAAGCTGTCTTGGGAGAGCAGGGAAACCGACTACGAGCAAAAGGACAGAGTAGGGGATTAGGAATGAGTCTGTGCCCTATGCTTTACCCCATTGTATCTCCATCATAACACTCGTTCACCTGAGTGTCCACCGTTGGCAAGTATATAAGACCTCCAAAAGTAGGATGTAGATCTTGTCCGTTCCTCGGCATCCTGCAAGTTCACACATAGTCAAGGGGTAGCCACTTGAAAAAAATCCTTTCTGGACCATACTCAAACATTTATGGAATGCTTTTCAGGTGCCAGGCATTGTTCTAAGTGCCATGCAGGGGCCCTTCCATTTCATATTTTGCACATGTGGAAACAGTAGGGTGAACTTGTTCAAGGTCACAGGTAGTGCGTGGGAGCCTGGATTTAAACTCAGGTGATCTAATACCAGAGGCCACCTGTACCTAACTCCCATGCTACGGAATAAGCAGAGTCAGAGTGACATCTGCATGTCACTTGGCAGCTTAGAATTTTTGTCTAGACAATGCAAATATCCTCAAAGTAACTGTGAGATGGAGGGAGGGCACAATATTATTACTGAGAAAATGAAAGCTAAAGCTAACTGAATCCATGAGGAAACACGCTTAGTAAGTGGCCAAACTAAGCAAAACCACTATATTCTGAGTTACACCCCATGTCCTATTTCCGTCTCGACCCCCTGAATCCAGTTGCTTACCCTATCATTCAAGAAGATGGAATGCCTCAGCAGGTGTCCAGAGGAATCTGGGGACAGGGGCTGTGGAAAAAATCGAGAAGACTTTTTGACTAGCAGGATCTACTTCCTTGAGGGAATTAGGAACAATGATCTGGTAAGACTGTAAGATGCCTGTGGGTCTAACTTGCTGGTGAATACTAACATCGTCTCTCTTTTGTTAATGATCACGAGTATTCAAAATTTAGGCACAACACATGTATAACAAATATTGGTTTGTTGACTTTAAATGTAAATGAAAGATAATCGATTGATTTTTTTTTAATTTTTTTTCAACGTTTATTTATTTTTGGGACAGAGAGAGACAGAGCATGAACGGGGGAGGGGCAGAGAAAGAGGGAGACACAGAATCGGAAGCAGGCTCCACGCTCTGAGCCATCAGCCCAGAGCCCGACGCGGGGCTCGAACTCACGGACCGCGAGATCGTGACCTGAGCCGAAGTCGGACGCTTATCCGACTGCGCCACCCAGGCGCCCCTCGATTGATTGATTTATTCATCCTTCTTGGGGACATAATCTGGAATCTGTCCATGGGGAAACATCAGACATCCCTTGACAGTGTAAAGGCCCCACCCTATTTAGAGGCCTCTGTGGTTGGTTCATTTACCAAGGAGCATAAGATGTGCCCTCTTAACAGGAGAATGGAAAGAAAACAACAGGTACTGAATTTCTGTAAGCATTTGTTTAATCTAATCCCCTACCACACATAGACTCTTCTCTGATGGCTGGTCTCCTTAGATAGGAGAGACTCACAAAAGATTTCAAAGGAACTGAAAATGAGATTGATAATAAGCTTTATACTTGTGTTCAGCTCATTCCAGTTTAGAAAAAAAAAAAGTCCTGGTGCATCTGACAGATACTGCCTTGCTTAAATTTTATGAATCAGAGGCAGGGATGTTCTGCCATTTCTCTGCCATTATACGAGATTAGCTATCTTGCCAAGTCTCACCGTTGCCAATATAGACTCAGAAGCAACAAATACCTCAGAGGATTCAAAGATGAAAAAAATCTCCTATTTTGTAGGTTAAGTGCAGACATATTTATTTATACAGAAGGTGAGACTCTATCCTCAATGTAGCCTATATTTATTTAATCTCATGACTTCTAAAATAAGCAATGTCATGATGATTAAAACAGAGGCACCTGCATTCTTCCTGTTTAGGGAAGGATGGAATGAAGAAAAGGAATTCGGTAGTTCTTGTCTATATATTAAGTAGCACAAAATACAAACTGTTAACAATTTATAATATTAAATATTGTCATTTACCTAGTACTCTCTTACATGCAAGGTGATATTCTAAACATTTAATCCACTTTACAACTCTATGATAAATTGTATTATTGTCCTCATTTCACAGGTGAACAAATGGAGGCATAGAAGTGTTAAGCAGCTTGCCTAAAACCACAGAGCTAATAGTAGAGCCAAAATCCCAGAGCTCCTACTCTTAATCTGGTGGGTTAAAGTTGTTGAGTCCAATGACTTTGTCCCCACTGAACTGAAAAGACTTCCAAGAAATGGTGGGACTTTAGAAAATCTTTCAAAGACGGGAGTAAATTTAGAAAAATGGAAAGTTAGAGAACTTACAATGCTCGTCAGTAAACCCTCTCTTGTGTAGCTTTGAGGGATTCTCCTTCCACTTATCTCAGATAACTGAGTTTAATTGAAATCTGGAACAATGTTTGTCTATGCACCAGAGTCATGACTGTGTCTCAGGTCTGTGAGAAGATGGCTTTGTGCTGGGATGGTTTTTCCTGTTGATCTTACTGCAACAGGGAACACCGATTCCCACTGATACATTTTGGACCACTGAGGGCACCCCTTGAACACCATACAAATGGATGCCATTCCTTCTTTCTTCCCTTCCTCCCTTCCTTCTATTGTCTAAGTCCGTGAAATTACTTAAAATAGACAGGCTCTGTGCCAGGTGCTGATGATTAAATAAATATATATGTAAATAGTTCCTGACCTTTATAAAGACTCAAACATGGTTTTAAAAATGGCCATCTGTTCATGGTACAAGCAGGTGCAAAAGCAGGAATGGTCACTTCAATTTGGGACATTGGGAAAGGTTTCATAGAAGAGGTTGTACTGGAACTAAGCCCTAAAAGATGTAGGATGGGGGTGGGATGATCAGAGAAGAATTGGAAGAGCATTCCAGGAAGAGGGATCGGCAAAGATAGCAAAGGATTGGAGGAGGAAAACAGTAGGACATGTCGGGGGAAGTGGAGAGAAGGCTACCTGAATGGGGGCAGAGTGTGATGTGCAGCCATTAGAACGAGGCTAGAGAAGCAGGTAAGGGCCAGACCAGGAGAGATGAAGACAAATCTCATCACTGAAAATCCACTTGCATGACCTAAACACACCTATGAATAGTGATCATATTTTAAAAATTCCCTGCAGTTCATCTAAACTTCAGGGTGCCAGGAACACTGGGTACTTTTACGATCATTATGATAGCCTCCTAACTGGTCTCCTCACTTCTGCTTCTGCTCTCTTACAATCCTTTCTTATTACCCTTTCTTCTGTAGCTTCTGTTGCATCCACGTGCATCATTCACTTGCTTGTAACCTTTCAGTGTCTTACTTGCATTCGCCTACAAGGTCCTGCGTGACCCACCATGAACTTGCACCACTCTCCCCCTCTCTCACAACCACAATGGTCTTTCAATTTCCCAAACGCCCCAAGATGTCCCCTGGCCCAGAAGACTTTTCTCCCAGCTGCATGACTGGCTTCTCCTCTTTTATGTCTCATCTAAATGGGATTTCCTCTGAGAGATCTTCATGGACCATCTGCTGCGGAGTACCTCCCTTCTTCAGCCATCCTTTATTTCCTTAATAGCACTTATCCCCAATCTGTAAAATTTAGTTAGTTAATTTTATTTTCTATTTATTTCACCAAATGTAAGATCCATGATAGACTAATGCCCTACCTTGCTTTGATTTATCCCCAGCTGGTTCCTAAGCCCATGGCACAGAATAGACTCTTGAAAAAAATAATTCCATGTTAAATGAATACAAATATCTATGTAATAATAATAATAAAAAAACATAATGATCTTTCCCCTCTTTTCCTTAAAAAAGAGAAAAGTCTAGACTACTGATTCCCAAGCTGTATTTTATTCAGTAATGAATTTAGGGGAAGAAAATAAAAGAAAAGAAAAGAGAAAGAAAACAAGAGGCAAAATGTGTTGCCAATATTTTATTGTTAAGTCAGTCTACATATAAACAAGATCAACACCGCAAACTTTGGCTTCTTCTTCGGGGCTGTCTGTGGTGGTGGCAGCCATCTTTTGCTCAGAATTGTGGCCCCCCTCAGACCTCTGGTGAAGCTCAAGACAGTTAAAACAAGGACCAAGAGGGGCGCCTGAGTGGCTCAGTCGGTTAAGCGTCCGACTTCAGCTCAGGTCATGATCTCGTGGTCTGTGAGTTCGAGCCCCGTGTCGGGCTTTGGGCTGACGGCTCAGAGCCTGGAGCCTGCTTCAGATTCTGTGTCTCCCTCTCTCTCTGCCCCTCCCCTGTTCATGCTCTGTCTCTCTCTGTCCCAAAAATAAATAAACTTAAAAAAAAACCAAAAAACAAACAAAAAAACAAGGACCAAGAAGTTCATCTGGCACCAGTCAGACCAATGTGTCAAAATTAAGTGCAACTGATGGAAACCCAGAGGCACAGGGCGGACAGCAGATTCAAAAGCCAAGACTTTGATGCCCAACACTGGTTACAGGAGCAACAAGGAAACAAAGCACATGCTGCCCAGTGGCTTCTGGAAGTTCTTAGTCCACAATGTCAAGGAGTTTTAAGTGCTGCTGGTGTGCAACAAATCTCACTGTAGAGAGATTGCTCACAATGTCTCCTCCAGGAACCACTGTGGAAAGAGCAGCCCAGCTGACCACCAGAGTCACCAATCCCAATGCCAAGCTGCACAGCAAAGACAATGAATAGACAGATTTTGTGCATGTCGTATTTTGTTAATAAAACCATAAAACTACAAAAAAAAAAAAAGCACACTTTCTATGTCTATCATCATTTCACCAGACAGATGAGTGGAGAGCTTAGGCATTCCAGACCAAAGACACTATAAACCCACAGAGATGGAAATAGTATGATAGCTTTGAGATAAATCAATAAGATGGTTGGAGGAGGATAACCAATAAAGATTTGAAGAATTTGGTAGGTTTAGATGATGGAAAGCTTCATGTAGTATGCAAAAGTATTTGGACTTAGAGAGGGAGGAGCTCTATAGGATAAAAAGACTTTTAAGCAGGAAAACTACATGGTTCAATTTGTATGTAAAAATTATCATCTATGGCCATGTAGCAAATGGCTTGGAGAGAGATGAGATACAAATCAGAGAATCTACTTAGAAGGTTGTTACAGAACCTACTAGCAAGGTGGGGGATCAGGCAATGGCAAATGAGGATGAAAGGGAAGGAATGTGTCTTTGCAATTAACTCTTGGAATGATTTCTGCTTTAACAGTCTTGCTTCTAGTTTTAGCTTGTATCATCTAGCTACGGGCTTTCAAATAGATTTCCATATTTTTTATCTGCTGGCCTCTTAGCTACCTTTTTTGATGATGTATTTTTTTTAAAAAAACACTAAACTATCTAGCTTTCATTGTGAGGATAAAAAGAATAAATGGATGTGAAAGCATTTTGCAAAGTACTACACAAATGGAAACTATTTTTATTACTAGTAAGTCAATTTAGTCTACAAAGAGAAAAAATCACTTCCCCACATGTAAGCTCCCATAAGCAAACTCCCCAGGCAGAATGAATCACTCTTATAACCAGAGCACTTTTTTGTACTTCTATCATAACACCTCCATTAATTATAAATTGTTTATGCATTGGCTTTCCCTTGTAGCATATAAATCCTATAGAGGTAGGGAGAGAGTCTTATGAATCTTTGCAACCTGGTTTGTGGTAGACAGTAAGTGCTCAGTAAATGTTAATTACATGCATGAATGAATGATTAGTTCCCAGGAAAGGATGAAGGCAGGTTGGAAGGAGCTGATGGGGACTTCATAAGTAAAATAAATAATAGAGTAAATGTGTTAAAGTAAGAGGATTAAGAGTGATTGGTGATCATATATTTTATTTTAGTCGTGAATATACACATAGATTTACTAAACTGCCAAAGTACCATACTAAATTGCTCTTAGTAACGTTAAATATTTTGTAACACTGATAATTAAACAGTGTTGTACTTTTGCAATATTTTTGCAGTATTGTATTCTTTGTCTATTCATTTGGCAAATCTCTTTCTGATGACTGATAAGTACAAAGCACTGTGCTATGGTTTTTAATTTTTTTAATGTTTATTTTTGAGACAGAGAGAGACAGAGTGCAAGTAGGGGAGGGGCAGAGAGAGAGGGAGACACAGAATCCAAAGCAGGGTCCAGGGTCTGAACTGTTAGCACAGAGCCCGATGCAGGCTTGAAGCCCGTGAGATCATGACCTGAGCTGAAGTCGGACGCTCAACCGACTGAGCCACCCAGGCGCCCCATGGTTTTTAAATAGTCTATTCCAGTCCTCATGAAGTTCGCAACCCAGAGGAGGGGAGAGAAAAGGACCTGTTCCAAACCAAAGTGTCTTAGGGATTTTACATATTTTATAATAATAATTACCATGTATCAAGTATGTCTTATATTCATAACAGCCCTGTCAGGTAAGCATTATTATGCTTATTTTCCAAAAAGGAACCCAAACTAAGGGAATTTTATTAATTTAGCTGGGATCATCAAGCTAGGAAAGGACTGAAGCACATCTATTGGTAATAAGGGAGAGCATCCAAGGTAACTCAACAAGTAGCAATAGAATGCCAACAAGGACAGACATATAAAATCATAATGAATTATAAATGATAAAGTCCCCACCCTCACGGACTTTTTGGTTCTGGGGGAAAAGTTTAGAAAAATGAACATAATCGTAAAGTGAGATTTTCACCAAAGACTGACAGGTCTTTAGAGGGAAATGGTTCTCAGGGGCTGAACAGCATTGTGGTGTGGGGTGAAAAGTGTCCTGGACTTGGGGGTTCAAGGCCACTATTTAAGACCTCATTCTTGTTCTCCCGCTTGGGGGACTGTAGGAAAGACACTTAAATTTCTGGGCTTTACTGTCCTTGTTTGTTAAATATGAACAATAACAGGTGAGGTTTCTACCTTATTTTAAGAATTAATTGGTTGAGATAAAGGGAAAAGCAGTTTCTAAAGTGCAGAACAGATTAATGATAAAGAAAGCCAATTTTTTAGAAACATCCCTTTGGTAGAAGAGCCATCAAATAAGAGCACAGAGAAGTGATTTATGAATTCTTATCCCTAGTACATAATCTGGTGCCTGTCACCAGTGCTTAATAAATCCTTGCTGAGCTTAGCTCCTGAATGGCTGAGAGAGAACCGAGAAAACCAAACCTTCTCTCCTCCAGCTAATGGGGAGGACCCAACTTCTTCTTGCCACATTGTGAACACCTCAAGCGGTTGTCAATAAATATATCAGTTACAATCCAAAGTGCCATTTGAACTGGATATTTTTGCTTGTTCATTTCATTGTTTTTCGGAGATACATGTACGTGACTGTGTATGTGTGTCCAGAAGAACATATTTGGGGGTTGTGATGACTGGTCCTCATTTCTATTTGATTCTGTTAAGTATCTGTTTGCTCCTCTCTACTGGTAAGCACTCACAGCCCGCAGCAGTACTGGGGTCTAGACTAGTACCATATATTCTCCACAGATGTTTGTATTTCAACAGATACTATAGACATAAGCTAACGGATAAAGCTTAAGCCTGGTAATGCTATGCATGAGCCAGAGAGAGGATTTATTTGAGGAAGGCAGGCTTACTTAGCAGCATCGAACCACACCCCCACGGGCAGTTATCTATCTGCTTATTAAGACTAGCTTTTAGTTTGGATCATTGGCTGGACACGTACACGCCTCTGCTACCGATATGAGCAAATGAGCAAGCCTGAATCTTGTGTGTCACTACAATATTGTTATCAGTTAATATTAGTATGATCACCTAAAATTCCTTTTTCTAGGAGCGCCTGGGTGGTTCAGCCGGTTAAGTGTCTGACCTCAGCTGAGGTCATGATCTCACGGTTTGTGGGTTCAAGCCCCGCATCGGACTCCGTGCTGACAGCTGGGAGCCTGCTTCAGATTGTGTGTCTCCCTCTCTCTCTGCCCCTCCCCCACTGGCACTCTGTCTGTCTCTCTCTCTCAAAAATAAATGAACATCAAAAAAATTTAAAAAATAAAATTCTTTTTTCCAGCTTTCACACTTTATTTAATGTGACTCAAAATTGTTCTTACAATAAAATGTTAATACAAATGAACATTCAGAACTTCAGTTTCCACTGAATCATCCATAGATGATTTTTCCCTGTTTCTCCTACTGAGTACAACTAGTTACCCCTGACTTTATATATAAAGCAAACATAGACTGACTATTAGGCAAAAGAAGAGGAAAAACTGCCTAGGAACCTTGGAACCCAAGGAACAATGAGGTAGTGAGGTCCTTGGGTTTTCTTTTTGCCTTTTATATCCCAAAGTTGGAGTTGGAGAAGCTAGAATACTGGAAAGCCAACAGGTACAGGGGGAGAAAAGCCCCCCAAAAGCCTGCTCTCTGAAACCAAAGGACCAAGAAAAGGACAGTCTCACGTCACAGACAGTTTTTAAACAATAGCTGCTCTACTCTAGCCAAACACCACAAGAAAGAGACTGTGGCCCCACTTCCTACCCATGTCAACAAAGACCAGAGGTAGCCTAGGGCCCCACTCTAGCTAGGACATAACAAGGTACCCCTCCATGCACTGGATGGCGTTAGACAAGGACTTTCATTCCTGCTGAGTAGTCGTGGAAACGCCTCACCCCCTATTCCATCCACAGTGTCATGGGAGACCGTGTGTGAAACCTGGACTTGCACCCGCACCCTGCAATAATGAGGCTTACCTCCTTCTCCCTGCTCCTGTTGAGATATCACTTCAATTCTCCTAGTTGTAGGGCTGTGGGAAAGACACTTAGTGGGCTGATTTCAGAGGAGTTCGTGGATAGTCAAGATTTTACCAGTGCCTCATTATACAAACCCTGTGGTAACACTGGAGGACATGTGGGGAGAATTTATGAAGTAGTCTTACTCCTCCCCTTTGGGGGAGTTGGGGGAGGCCTCCTGGGAAGTTGGATATCCCACTTCTTCCCAGCAGTACCATGGAGCTCCTCCCCCCTCCCCCTCCTCAGGTGTCAACAGAGGCCAAGTGAGGAACCTGGTCAATCTCAATGGGACAGTAAGGAGGCAACACCCTCCTCTTCCTCCACCAAAGTAACACCATAGAAAGCTCACTAAAACAGAAAGCTGAAATAAATTTTTTTAATGTTCATTTATTTTTGAGAGAGAGAGAAAGAGACAGAAACAGAGAGACAGAGTGCAAGCAGGGAGGGGCATGAAAGAGAGGGAGACACAGAATCTGAAGCAGGCTCCAAGCTCTGAGCTGTCAGCACAGAGCCCGACGTGGGGCTGGAAATCATGGACCACGAGATCATGACCTGAGCCGAAGTCAGATGCTTAAACGACTGAGCCACCCACGAGTCCCTAGAAAGCTGAAATGAAATCTTGAGTTTCTTAACAGAATACTAAGAATGTCCAGGTTTCAGCTGAAAATAGTTTGTAATACCAAGAACCAGGAAAATCTCAACATAAATGAATAAAGACAGTGAGTGCTAACACCAAGATGACAAAGATGCTAGAATCTGGGAAGTCTTCAGCTATTATTTCTTTCAGCTTTCTTTTCTTTCCTCTCTTCCAAATTCTGGTGCTGCAAGTGTTAGAACATTTAATATAGTCATACAGGTTCCTGTCTGTCGGAACGGTGTCTGTCGGTCGGTCTGTCTCTTCAGTTTCTGCTCTCTGTTGTTCAGATTGGTAAATTGTTATTGTTTTTCGTCAAGTTTACACATTCTTTTTTCCGTCTCTTCTGTTCAGCTGACACAATTTTAAAACAGCTGTCCTAAAAATGCTTCAATGAGTAATTATAAGCATGTTTGACACAAATTAAAAAATGAAAGGCTCAGCAAAAAAACCTAAACTTTAGAACTTCTAAATACAATAACCAAAAATAAAAAAAGAAAACTCAGTGGATGGACTCAACAGCTGAATGGAGGGATCAGAGGAAAGAATTAGTCAATCCAAAGAAAGAACGATAGATGTTACTCAATCTTGATAGCAGAGAGAAGATAGACTAAAGTAAAAGTGAGCACAAGCTCAGGAACCTGTGTGATAATAAGGAGAGACCTAATATCTGTGTCACAAGAATATTGGGAGGAGAGGAGAAAGAGGCTGAGACTGGACGGTGAAGAAATATTGGCTTCCCGAGTTTGGCAAAAGACATAAACTCTATAGATTAAATAAGCTGACTGAACTCCAAACAGGATGAACTAAAAAAAAAAAAAATCCACTCCAAGATACATTATGGTCATACATCTAAAAAGTACAGATGAAGAAAAACTCCTAAAGCATGAGAGAAGCAATACCTTAACTATACAAGAAAACGAACAAACATTCATTTAAGGGACAGCTCATTTCTCTTTTGAAATCACAGAGGCTGGAAGAAAGTGGCATGACATTTTTTTTACTACTGAAAGAAAAGAACTATTAGTGCAGAATTCTAGATCTGTAAGAATATTTGATTCTTATTCTAATATTGATATTAGAATATCAATATTCTAATATTCTAAGATAAAAGAAAACTAAGGAAATTTGTTTCTAGGAGAACTACTCTAAACAAATGGGTAAAAGAAATTCTTTAAACAAAGAGAAAGAATTTTGGAATATCAGGGAAGGAAGAGGAACATGGTAAGCAAATACATGAGTAGCTTTTCAGTTTCTTTCTTTCTTTCTTTCTTTCTTTCTTTCTTTCTTTCTTTCTTTCTTTCTTTCTTTCTTTCTTTCTTTCTTTCTTTCTTTCTCTTGAGAGACAGAGACACAAGTAAGTGAGGGACACAGAGAGACAAAATTCCACAAGGGGCAGAGAGACAGAAAGAGAGAGAAGTGGGGTTCACCCGGGGCTTGTGTTTTACCTGAAGCAGGGCTCCTGTTAACTGGGAGCAAGGCTGAAGCTCACTGGATGTGGGCCTCCAACTCTTCAACTGTGAGATCAAGACCTGAGCCAAAGTCAGATGCTTAATGACTGAGCCACCCAGGCACCCCCTTTTGAGTTTCTAAATTATGTTAAATGATTGAAACAAAAATAGTAGTACTATCTGATATGGTGCTAAAGGTCTGTAGAGGAAATATTTAAGACAATTATATTTTGAGTGTAGGAGGGTAAAGAGACATAAAAGGAGTAAAATGTCTATATCACTCTAACTGGTAAAAATGTTGACACCAGTAAATTGTGATAAGTTATGTATGTATCACATAGAACAGCCACTAAAAAACTGGGCAAAAAGATATACCCAAAGGCACTAGAGATCAATCAAAATTGAATTCTTTTTTTTTTTTTTTCAACGTTTATTTATTTTTGGGACAGAGAGAGACAGAGCATGAACGGGGGAGGGGCAGAGAGAGGGAGACACAGAATCGGAAACAGGCTCCAGGCTCTGAGCCATCAGCCCAGAGCCTGACGCGGGGCTCAAACTCCCGGACCGCGAGATCGTGACCTGGCTGAAGTCGGACGCTTAACCGACTGCGCCACCCAGGCGCCCCTCAAAATTGAATTCTGAAAATGTATCAGTAGCCCATGAGGAAGGCAAGAATAGAAAGCAGAGAAATGAAAAACAGAACAAACAGAAGAGATGGAATTGAATGGCGAACCTAAACACTAACATATCAATAATTATTTTACTGGAAGCAAAACTCATGGAACTAGAAAGCAAAATTGACAAATCCACAATTATACTTGGAGACTTCAGTACTCCTCTCTCAACAATTGACAGAACAGCTAGTCAGAAAATCATCAGGGACATGGAAGAACTCCACACCATCAACCAACAAGATCTAATATACATTTACAAACCATTCCACCCAACGACAGAATACACATTCTTTTCAAGCACCCCAGGAGACATATATTAAGCCACTAACCATATACCAGACCACAAAACAAACTGCAGCAAATTTATGAGAATTAGAATTACCCAGAGCATGTTCTCTGACCACATAGAATCAAACTAGAAATCATTCACAGAAAAATAACAAGAAAATCTCCAAACACTTAACAACTAGACAACACACTTTTATTTTTTATTTTTTGAAAGAGGGAGTGTGAGCAGGGGAGGGGCAGAGAGCGAGGGGAACAGAGGATCCAAAGCAGGCTCTGTGCTTACAGAAGAGAGCCCAACGTGGGGCTCAAATTCTGGAACCCTTGAGATCATGACCTGAGCTGAAGTTGGACGTTCAACTGACTGAGCCGCCCACTGCCCTGGACAACCCACTTTTAAATTACCCATGAGTCAGGGGCGCCTGGGTGGCGCCGTCGGTTAAGCGTCCGACTTCAGCCAGGTCATGATCTCACGGTCCGTGAGTTCGAGCCCCGCGTTGGGCTCTGGGCTGATGGCTCAGAGCCTGGAGCCTGTTTCCGATTCTGTGTCTCCCTCTCTCTCTGCCCCTCCCCCGTTCATGCTCTGTCTCTCTCTGTCCCAAAAATAAATAAAAAACGTTGAAAAAAAAATTTTAAATTACCCATGAGTCAAAGGGGAATTCTCAAAGGAAATGTTTAAAAAGCACACATTAGATGAAAAGAAAATAAAAGTAAAAATTTGTGAAGTGCAGCTAAAAAAGTGCTGAGAGGAAAATTTATAGCACTAACTGCTTACATTAGAATATAGGACAATTTTCAAATTAATAATCTAAGCTCTCATATCAAGAAATTAAAGGAAAAGAAAAATAAACCCAAAGCAAACAGAAGGAAGTAAATAATAATAATGAAAGCAGAAATTCATAAGATTGAAAGCAGAAAAAAATAGAGAAAATCAATGAACAAAAAACTGGCTCTTTGGAAAGATCAATATAATTGGGAAGCCGCTAGCAAGCCTGACAAAAAAGAGAAGAGATTCAGATTATCGGTATGAAGAATGAAACAAGATATCACTATAGATCCTGCAGGCATTTAAAAGATAATAAGTGAATGAGTCCACACAGAAAAAAATTACCAACTTAGATGAAATGTATCAATTCCTCAAAAAGCACAAACAGTCACAATTAATCCAATAAGAGAGATAATTTGAAGAGTCCCAAAATACTTAAAGAAATTGAATTGGTAATTTAAAAACCCTCAGAAAGGAAATCTCCAAGTCCAGATGTTTTCACTGGATTATTCTACCAAACACTTAAGGATAACTAACGTCAGTTGTACACAACCTCTTCTGGAGAAAAATTAGAAGGTAATACTTTCTTATTCATTTTGTGAAGCTAATATAACTCTGAAATGAAAATCCAAAAAAGACAGTATAGAAAATGAAAACTATAGATGAATATCTTTCATGAGCATAAACCTAAAAATCTTAAAAAAATATTAGCAAATAGAATTAAGCAACATACATAAAGAATTATGGTTCATGATCAAATGATATTTATCCAAGAAAGCAAGACTTGTTCAATGTTGGAAAATCAATCAGTGTAACCATATATTAACAAGTAAGGAAAAGAAATTATATGATCTTCTCAATTGAGTGCAGAAAAAGCATTTCACAAAACTCAACACCCTTTCATGATTAAAACATTTTTTTTCAGAAAAATAGGTATACCAGAGAACTTTCTCAACTTGATAAAAAGAACTGACAAAATATCTACAGTTGGCATTATATTTAATGGTGAATGACTGAAAGCTTTCCCTTTTAAACTGGTAATGAGACATGGATGTTAGTACTTATCACATTCAGTCAATATAATACTGAAGTTCTAGCTGGTGCGAATAAGGAAAGAAAAGGAAAAAAAAGGTATACATATCAGGAAGGAAGAAATAAAACTGCCATCAGTTGCAGATGATACGATCGTCTACATAGAAAATCTCAGAGCAGGTACGAAAAGCAAACAAAAAAGCCCAACCCCCCTCCTAAGACCTATCCTAGAACTCAAAAGTAAGTTTAGAAAGAAGATAGAATACAAGATAACCGTACGGAAACCAATTTTTTCCTATCATTTATTTATTTTTTACTGATGTATAATTGACACCTAACATTGTATTAGTTTTAGGACTACAACATAATAATAATAATTCCATATTTGTATGCGTTGTGAAGAAGCGATGGTCACAATAAGGCTAATTTTTATCATAGTTTTGTAGATTATAAATTTGAGGCGTAGGTAGATTAAATGGCTTACTCAAGGTTATTCAGGGCAGAGGCTGGACTTTGCAGTTCGGGTTTTTTGAGATTCCAAAACCCATTCACTTTCCATTGCGGAAGGCTGTCATGAACATTTAGGTGAGGGGCTATGTGTGTTTGTTATTCTTGGTAATCCGGAAGGATGTCATTAATGGTGTTATATCCTGTTCAAGGATTGGTTCAGTCAGCAGACCTTTAGTACAAGGTGACTGCCTAAGAGCAGACTTTCCTTTTCTGTTGTCCACATCCATTGCCTTTACGTAGGCAACTGCAAAGTCCTGTCCTGGTGTACAATAAGTCTTACTTCTCCAAGAAGGAGGGTGGGCCCAAACGAACCCTCCTTTGTTGACTCATTTTATCATGTAAAAGAATTCATACTTGTTCTTCACCATCCGTTTGCAACTTGTGGAGAAACTCAGTTGCTCACAGAACTGCCTGGAATGACTTTGTTTTGCAATGTGTATCCCTGCCCTTCAGAGTCAACTAAAACACAACCTTGATCTCCACAATTATGCAGCAGGCGTGGCTGAAAAAGCTGAAGCACCGTCACATTTCAGAGCCAGAAGGGATCAGCATTCAATTAGAATAATGACCTCATTTCACAGAGAGGTAGTGACTTGTCCAAGTCACAAGGAAGTGTTTAAAATGAAAACACAAGCCTCAGATTTCTCAGGAGGCTCAGGTCTGAGAGTTGCCAGCATTACTTTCTACACTCCATACTTTGAGCTCTAGTTGCTGTTGTTCCCAGCTTTTATAAGAGTAGTTCATGTTCTATAAATTGGCCATCAACAAAATATCTATCTATTTCAGAATGAAAAAGCAAAAGTCCAAGGTCCTTAAGCTAAGAGGGATATGATTAGACGATTCTAGAAATGGCAAACATCGTGTGGCTAGAAAAATTCAAGAATTTGGATTAGCAGTTCTAAGAAGACTTGCTATGCACCTCTTAATTTTGATTCCTCCAACAGACTCTTATTGTACGCGTTATGCCTTGCACTTTGCTTGGCTCTGGGGATTCAGTACTGATCAAAATAATAATAATGCCTGCCTTTCCCTAAGTCGCAGTGTTGGTGCACGAGAGAAATGAGATAGTAAATGTGAAAGCTCTTTGTAAAGTGTACAATTCCATAAAAATTAGACATAACCTGATACCATTTCCAATTGCAAGTGTATGTGGTATCACAAATGGAGCTTTGAAGATAATGAAAACTCCCTGAGCATAAATTGAAAATACATTTATATTGTGAGATTGCGAAGTCTAGAAATCGAAATTGGACAGAATGCTTAATAATAAACAATTGCAATGTGCCAATCACTTGCTTATCTTCTGTGCTCCCCACTCAAATATAAATGTGGAAACTTTTATGTCTTTTGCTACTCTTGCTTCAGCTCTTAAAAGAGCACAGGTACATGGTATGCACAAAATATTTGCTGAATAAATTAATAATTTAATTAACCTCTTTTGGGTCACCTGGGTGGCTCAGCCGGTTGAGCGTCCTACTTCATCTAGGTCATGATCTCGCGGTTGGTGCGTTCAAGCCCCACATTGGACTTGTTGCTGTCAGCTCAGGGCCCGCTTTGGTTCCTCTGTCCCCCTCTCTCTGCCCCTCCCCTGCATGTGCTCTCGCAAAAATAAATACACATTTTTTAAAACTTAATCTCCTTTTGTGTATATATGTTAATTTTTCAGGGTAAATGACATAAGGTTATATGAATTTAGCCTTGATACACAGTGTTAAATACTTCTAATTGGCTACTAATTCATCATTTAATTGCCTAATTAATTTAAAAATATTTTTTATGCCTGTGTTTTTTAACTGCTTTTATATCTGGCCAGCACATTTTGTTGTTTCTGAGAATACCTTTCCCTTCTTTTAGGAAGTATGCCTTCTCTTTTCCTTCTGATGGGAATCGCCAAGTAAAACGAACTCATCTTCCTTTGCAGTGGGTTGTGTCAGGGGCGGGACCAGACTCAAGGTGGGCCAATCCTGGAAGCCCTTCTCTCAGGTCACCAATGATTGGTCCAGGTGTGATCATGGGTTCTAATCAGGGTCAGTGAATCCCTTCCTTAGGATTTTTGGACCTGGGGAACTCAAAAATTGAGTTAGTCATTTTCGGTTGGTTGAATCCATAAGATATAAAATTCATAGTTCTCCACTTTCCACCAAATGGAGAAAGCCAGTCAACACCAAGAAAGAGAAATCTGAAAACAACATGCAGAGAGGAAAGAAGGGAAGAGTCCAAATGCAGTTTGAATGCCTGGTTCCCAGTGTTTCAGGAGCACTGAGATTCGGCAAATATCCCAATTTGTTTCCATTGATTATAATAATAATGCCTTTTTTAAATTTGTTTATTCAAGTGAGTCGAAGCTGGCTTTCCTCCATATTTGGAACCAAGAGTCATAACAGTGAAGCCTGCTGTACAGCAGATACCTTGACTTACAGTATCTCATATATAGCAACATATAAAAGTACCCATTTTCCCATATATCTGTCTATAAAGTATATTATCAATATTTAAGATTTTTTTGTCAGTATGGTGGGTGAAAACAATGATATCACCTTATCATTTAAGTCTATGTTCCTTAAGAACTAAGTTGAGAATGTTTTCAGAGATTTATTGGCTATTTGTAATTCTTCTGTGAATTGTTGATACATAATGGTAATTTTTTTGTGGGGTTGTACTTCTCTTTAAACAAAATTTTTTTTAATGTCAACTTATGTTTGTCAGAGAGAGACAGAGTGTGAGCTGGGGAGAGATGGGGGGGGGGGCACAGAATCTGAAGCAGGCTCCAGGCTCTGAGCTGTCAGCACAGAGCCCAATGCAAGGCTCAAACTCACCAACTGTGAGATCATGCCCTGAGCCGAAGTCAGGCACTTAACCAACTGGGCCACACAGGTGCCCCTATATTTTTCTTATTAATTGGAAGGAATTCACTAAATACTATGGTTATTGATCTTTGTTAGTTATAGACGATGCAACTATTTTTTTCCTGGTCTGTTACATGCTTAAGAATTTTGTTCATGTATATATTACCACGTAGAGGTTAATAATTTGTATATGTTCACATCTTTTATATTTTCCCTTGTAATTTCTGAACTTTTTGACTTGTTTAGGAAGGCTTGTCCTACCTCCAGCTTATTTTTAAAAAATTAAAATTTCCTGTTTTTGCAGCTATATACGTTTATTTTCTGCATTTTATTTTACTCTAATCCAATCACGATACTTTCCCTTTGATATAGAATTTAACACTTACTTCGCAAGATGGCCGGCATTATCCCTACTTCTCAGATTATGATCGAGAAAATGAGATTCAGAAAGTCGTCCAGGTTATCTACAGGAAATTCTGAGATTACGCCACTACGCGCACGCTCTTTCAACCTTGAGTTGCCATCTCTGCAAAATATAGCTGAGAAAACAGGTCACTTATAATTACTGGAATTTATTTCCTTATCTTTCCATTCACTCTCCAAGTGATATGAATGGTTAATATTACAAATTAACATAGCAAAATAGATATTTGTTGTGTAAGGGACCTGATGTTAGCACAAAATTGTGATATAAATGAATCCTGTGCCTAATTATGTCCTTGATTAAAGATGGATGGATGGATGGATGGATGGATGTAGGACAGCATCACTCAGGAACCAGGGGTGGCAAGGATCACACTGACCCTGTCTGTAGTGAGAGAGCCAAGGTGAAGCAAGAAGCCAAGGTTTAGAGTAAGATGAGGAAAAGTTGGCTGTCAGGTGTGTGCAGCAGGCTGTCAGGGCAGAGCAGGCGGCTGTCTGGAGGTCTCAGCTCATCACTGCTGTTCCCATAATCACTGCTTGTGGCTCTATTCTCTGAGTTTCCAGAGTCCTTCCAAAGACCTCTTATAGCTCTCTTTTCCTTGTCTGTTTTGCCCAATACGCTGTGTCCTTCCAAGTGTGGCACTGAGTCTTTGGGTTCTGTATGCCTGTGCCCTTGCAGTGCAAGGTATAGAACAGAACTGTGGTCAACACACAGTGTCGAGGGCCAGCTGGGGCTGCTGAGCTTCAGAATATGGTCCATGAGCTCATTTCAAGAGGGAAAACTTAGAGAGTTGCCGTGTTATTGATGCTTTTCAAAGAAATGTAGGTATTATAATTTTGGTGGCTAAAAAGCAATGCTAAAGTTAAACATGCTAAAAAGCAATGTTAAAGTTCTTCTAGTCAATAAAATGGGTAGGTAATTCAAGTTCCAAGAATAGATGTTTTTTTTCTGTGGAGCCCAATATGGCTATTTTCCTTTTGAGTGAAAGAAACATGGCCTCCAAATAATGCACACACACACACACACACGCCATACCCACATAACTATCCCATACGTACATACATACGTATTATGCCTGAATTCGCCTTCATACAAAAGGGGGTTGCTCACCCCTGGAGTCCATGCTCAGCAAATGCCTCATCCGGTAAGGGTTCAATGCTTTAGTTTCTAGACACATTCAATTGGCAACGTAGCTACTTTCCCTATTGATGGATCCCACCAGAGGACCAACACTAGCCTCAGCTGCTTCCTCCCGGCTGGTCCTTCAAAAGCAATAAGGCGTGTGGTAAAGCCTGCCAGCTTGCCCAGTGCAGTGCCAACCTCACAGCGATGTTCTTTAAATGATGGCCTAACCAAACCTTGCTCAGCAGACATCGCATCATGTGTGAATTCCATTCGTCTAAATGCAGTCACAGGGGCGATGGCGGTGTGGAGGTATGCCACGCGGACCTTCCCTCCAGAGAATCTGCTGTGGGGACCTCAGCTGATAGCAGCTGTTGGACTTTTCCTATCTGATGGTGCCATGGCCCTGCTTCCCCTCGATTCCTAGCCAACATTTGAGCATGGCAGGGGCACAAGAGCCAGGCCTTTCCTCCCTGACATGGGGTTCTCCAGCAGGCAGTGTTTACTTGTGGAACCCCCGCTGGACTGGTTGAGACTTTCTGAGAATCACACTGTGGTCTGAGGCTCTTCCCAACGGATCCTCCTTCCTTCCCTCTCTCCTTTCACCGGCGTCTGACTTGTGTCATGGTCTGAACGCTCTCCCTCTGCTCCCTCCTCCCTTATCTTACAGGTGTTCTTCCCAGGAAGACTTCTGTGTCCATTCTTGGTGTCTGTCTCTCAGAGAGCCTGAGTTGATACAGTAGTTCACCAAAAAAAAAAAGAAAAAAAAAGGAATTTTTGTCCAATAAATGTTCTGTGGCATTTATTTCATGCCAGGCATAGTTCTAAGCATTTTACATATGCTGAATCACTTAGTCCTGACCTCAGCTCTGTGGTGAATTATTTTCATTCTGCAGATGAGAACACTGAGGTACAGAGAAATTATGTGAACTTTTCTCACATCACATAACTAGTGTGGCAGGGCTAAAATTTACTTCCACTGCCTGGTGTTGTCTCTTATATTAGGAGTCTTTCACTAAGCTGAGATTGAAGTATTTAAAGATAAGTATTTTTTGTATGTTTTTATTTAAATTCCACTTAGTTAACATACAGTGTGACATTAGTTTCAGGTGCACAATATAGTGATTCAACACTTCCATACATCACCCAGTGCTCATCACAAGTGCCCTCCTTAATCCCCATCTCCTATTTCCTCCATCCTCCCCACCTCCCCTCTGGTGACCCTCAGTTTGTTCTCTATAGTTAAGAATCTATTTCTTAGTTAGCCCCCCACCCCTTTTAAATATATTCACTAAATTTTGCTCCATTACTTTGCATGATACCCAGCTAAAGAAATAAGAGTTTCCCCCCAAGACGAGAAGGAAACTGGCTGCACTGAATTTGCTAAGACAGAAAATCCTCAATGTGGCAACTTCCTAAGGGATTTTCAAGAATATTTTCAAGAATTTTGGCTAATTTTCTGACGTTAGAGCCTACTCCTGCAACTCCACTAGAAAACCTTGCCTGGATGAAGCAAGTCTGTGAATTGTCATTCTGAACAGCTAACTTCTCCAGACTACTGGGGGATAATTAGCAAGCAAATGTTATTCTCTGGAAAATGCACTGGGTAATGTACCTGCTTCTAGTAATTTAAACCCCTGGACCACCTGTGAAATTGGCTGCCCATTTTAGAAAGAAGAAACCTCAGTGGTGCCTGGGTGGCTCAGTCAGTTAAGGGTCTGTGTTGGGCTCTACCCTGATAGCTCAGAGCCTGCTTGGGATTCTCTCTCCCTCTTCCCTTGCCCCTCCTGGTCTTGTTCACATGCACGGTCTCTCTCTCTCTTTCAAAATAAATAAACATTTAGGAAAGGAAGGAAGGAAGGAAGGAAGGAAGGAAGGAAGGAAGGAAGGAAAAAGGAAAGGAGGGAAGGAGGGAGGGAAGGAAGAAGAAACCTGAACTGAATATATAAAATAAATGGCCCAAAGTCAGAGCTAGCAAGTAGCTGAGCCAAATAGAAACCAACCCTTGTTGATTAGCTTACGGCTTTTGTTTACTTGTATTCATTTTCATCGTTTTTAACTTTGCCAGCTGACTAGAGTCTATCTTTCTGAGACCCCAAATTTAAATAAAAAATAGCCTTGGGGCGCCTGGGTGGCTCAGTTGGTTGAGTGTCTGACTTCGGCTCAGGTCATGATCTCCTGGTTCGTGGGTTCAAGCCCCACGTTGGGCTCTGTGCTGACAGACAGCTCAGAGGCTGGAGCCTGCTTCAGATTCTGTGTCTCTCTTTCTCTCTGCCCTCTCCAGCTCATGCTCTGTCTCTGTCTCTGTCTCTCTCAAAAATAAATAAACATTAAAAAAAATAACCTTGCCTTGATGGACTCTCAATGGCACAATGGCAATCATACCCACTTTAGCCTTTTCATGATGTCACAGGGACGTCTTTATGAATCATAATTACTTTAATGCTAACATTTGCGATGTTATTTATGATTTTAAATGAGCACATCTGTTATTCACTTTTTTCATTCAACAAATGTCTGTGGAGTACCCTGTGTGCAAGTAGGCAGAGCTCTGAAATGGGGGGCCAAGATTCCCTGCCCCCAGTGTACATGTTTTATATAGTCCCCAGGATTGCGGATATGATAGATTTTGCTCCCGTAATTGGGCTATATTCCTTGACAAGTTGACCTTAAGGTCAGGAGATTATCCAGGTAGGCCTCATTGAATCACATGACTCCTTTGAAAACAGTCTTCCAGCTGGTTATTGAAGAGGAAGTCAGATATTCAAAACACAAGAAAGGTTTAGTGTGCAGTTGAGCCTTAAACGTGGAGGAGGCCACATGTTAAGGAACTTGGGTGGCCTCTAGGAGCTAAGGATGGCTCCTGGATGACAGTTAGCAGAAGAATGAAGACCTCAGTCTTACAGTCTCATGGGGTTGGATTTTGTCAACAGACTGAATGAACTTGGAAGCAGATTCTTCTCTAGAGCACCCAGAAAAGAACTCAGCCTGGCTCACACCTTGATTTCAGCTTCTAATGCCCTGAGCAGGTTGTAGACCTAGCCACCCTGGGCTTGGACTCCTGACCTGCAGGACTGTGAAGTAATAAATGGGTGTTGGATTAAGGAACTAAAATTATGTGGTTTGTTATGCACCAATAATACACTAATAAACCCTGTATGTGCCAAGCACAGTTCTTGGTGCTGGGGATATATGGCTTCTGCACTCATTGAATTTATGTTCTGGGAAGAGGAGGGGGGTGAAGGGGATGAAGTGAAGGAAAAACCAATCCATAAACACACAGTGAAAGATCAGGCTGCAGTTACTGCTGTGGAGAGAGTTACAACGGGGTGGTATGATCAAGAATGTCAGGGTGGTTCCTTCAGATCACCCGATCAAGGGAAGTCTCTTCAAGGTCACCATATCTGGAAAGGTTTGCATGACAAGAAGATTCTGGGGAAAAAAGAAGTCCAGGCAGAGGAGGGACCAAAGCAAGAGGCTTCACATGGAAAACAACATGTGTCTGACAGAGAGAAGGGCAGCATGGCCAGGACCTAGATGAGGTTGTGAGATAATTAAAAGAGCAGAGGAGGGTTGGAGAGATGGTCAAAAGCCAGATAAGGTAGGACTTTGTGGGTCACAGGAAGGAATTTGAATTTGACTCTAAACATGCTGGGAAGCCATTGGAGGATTGAAACAGGTTATGATATGATTTACATCTTCAAGATTTTGTACAATGTGGAGGCAAATAGAAACATTCCAATTAAAATCAGGAATAGAGCAAGACTTTCCTTTTTTTGTTTTCATAAAGTTGAAATATTTTGCCAGCTGTTTATGCATAGAATATATTTAAATTTTTAATGCATTCTTGGGCTCAGGGATATTTTCCCTTTTAACTTATTGTTCTTTATCTTCCTTCCATGTGTTTATGTTCTTTTTATTGAGAACATTAGGATAAATTTACAGAGAATAATATCCAAATGTCCAACTGAGAATTGACATTTTAACATACTTATGTGTTCATTTAAAGTTCTTACAGTTTTCAATAAAAAAAAGGGAATACTATGTGTAAAAGTAAAGTCCATTTTGTCCTTCATTCCTACCCTACTTTCTGTCTAAGAAGTTAAATGCAACATAGATTTTGTGGGTATCCTTCTAAGCCTTTGTTCAGTTTTTATGATTCTATATACACATGCATATTTTTACTGTTCGGTAGATATTTACATTAAAATTCTGTCTTTATTGTATACATTGTTTATAAGTAATAGATTTACATAAAAGTTATAATAAATGCTAAAAAAATTGCAGAGGGCAATAGGTAGAGTGGGGAACTAGTTCAGAATTGATTATAGACATTCAGATGAGCAAAGATGGTGGGCTGAACCAGGGCAGTGGTGGAAGATGTAGACAGAAGTGGACAGATTTGAGATCTGCTTCAGAGATAGTGTTGCTAGGTCTTGCCGATGGATTGGATGAGAGAGAAGACAGGAAGACTGGACTCAAGATAACTCCTAGATATTTTTAGTGTGAGCAGTTCAGTGGATGGCATTGGCTAAAATAGGGAGGACTAAGATGATGAAGAATCAAGAGGTCTATTTTAGCCATCTAAAGTCTGAGATACCTATTTGACATCAAGTGGAGATGTCAAGTCTGTAGTTGGGTTTAGAAGTCTGGAGTTCAGAAGGGAAGTTAGGACTGGAAACATAAATGTGGAGATGACCAGCAAAATGAGTCATGCTTAAAGCTTGGAGATTACCTAGGGAGAGACTGCAGATAGAGAAGAGAAAAAGAATGAGAACTGAACTCTAGGGTACTCCAAAATTTAGAGATCAGAGAGTGGAACCAGCATGGAAGGCTGAGCAGGACTAGCCAACAAATGTGAAGGAAACAGGACAGTCTGGGGTCCTGGAAGCCGAGAAGAGAAAGGGCAGGTCAAGGTGTGAAATCATGTCAGTGACTCTACAGGGCTCACTTACTTTTGATCACCATGAGCTTGTGCAGTAAGCAGTGACAGAATCACTATTTTCATTTTAGAGATAGAGAAGGCCTTTGAGAGACTATATGGCTATTCTCAAGAGACCTGGCTAATCAGGGGCCCTTCAGAGTATATGGTTCCTAACCCCTGCCCTTCAAGGAAACTCTGAAGCTGCCCTATTTTTTTTTTTTTTCTATTGGGTTGTATCATAGTCATGTCCTGGGGCCTGTGATACATTTAGCCCTCTGTGCCTCTATAAGAAATGAATGCTGGGGTTTTATGGGCTTGTGACCAAGTTCTGTGGTTTTCCTGTCTCCCTTGTTTGTTGTAAGGATGTCAACTAGCACTTCTTCTACTCTAAATGTCCCTGCCTTGAGTGACCCTGGCTTGCCTTCTCTTATTTAAAAAAAAAAAAAATAAATTTACATTGAAGTTAGTTAGCATTTAGTGCAATAATGATTTTAAATTTGTTGAACACTTTACAATATACACCTGAATTTCAAATGTGTGGCAGGTAACTGAATGCTCTTATAGATGATGCTAAGTATGTATTAGTAGAATTCTTTAATTTTTACATCATGTTTGGCCCTGCTGAATAATTGTTAATAATATCATACTAAGCGAAACAGAATGCAAAGATGTGTAGGGCTTGGAATATATAATAGTACTGAATTTCATATATTCCTTCATGGCAAACCAATTTGTACCCAAATCATCTATTTATTGCTAGTTCTGGAAAAGGAGTTTCTATTTGGCTTTAACCTTTAGGAAGTAATCACTGGAATCAAACAGCCTCAAACCCATGATCGAGAATGTTATTCCTTTTTGGTCTCTGCTTGGTTTAAGGAACACTCAGCTACTGAGAAGAATATAAAAGAAAAAAAAATTGAACAATGAAAATCACACAGAGTAAGGCATTAGAAAAAAAAACACATTTGCAAGATATGGAGGTTGAGTTTACACATGCAATGATTTGGTTGGTTTGGTAGTGTATGATGAAATTAAAAACATTTGTTTGAAGTGTGAACCTCAGCCAAAGTTTATAAGGAAACTCAATGGACCAGGATTGTTTTATAATGAAAAATTTTAAGATACTAGTTTGGATGTTTAGTTCATAATAATTTAGTTCTTTCCAAAATAAAATGGCACTTATTTGTTAACCTTTTTACTCAAACTATCTCCTTGATTTTCTGCCTAATGTAGAAGGCAGTCAGCTTATAATATTAAAAGAAAAAGGTGTCTTGAAATTGCATTAAGAAGTCTGTTTATTCCTTCTGTGGGGAACTATGTATCCCATTTACAAGGTCAGCGAGAGAGCAAGGAAGGAGACTTACATTTCTGGAGTTCTATTACATATCGAGCACCATATGAGGAGTTTCTACATGCTGTACTCTGGCTTTTTATTTAGGTATATCATATCTTTTCTTCCTTAGGATGAGGGGACAGGGAGAGGTTGATCAGCTGGCCCCAAGTCACACAGCTAGTTAACATTAGAACTCATATATGAACGAGGTGGTCTATGTGCATCCATCAGATACAGGGCTTGGAACAGGGACAAAGGGAGAAGGAAGCACTTGTTCCTGGAGCACACCTCCATCTCCCCAAACAGACTTTGCCTTGTCACCACAACAATGGCTGCAGAGAAAGGCAATGCCATCCTCACTGTCTTTGCAAAGGACTTGATTCCATCACATGCCCTTTGGGAGGAAACCTATTCATGGAGGGGGCAGTCATCTGAAGGATCTGGGGCTCACTGTGTTCCTTGGATAGGGTTGCCATAATAAAAAACTGTAAATGGAGTGGCTTCAAGAACAGAAAGTCATTGTCTCGAAGTTCTGAAACCAGGAGTCCCAGATCAATCTGTCAACATGGTTGGTTCCTTCTGAGGGCCGTGAGTGAAGAATCCTTTCCAGGCTTCTCTTCTTGGCTCTGCTTTCACATCATCTTCCTTCTGCGCAGGTCTCTTCAAATTCCCCCCCCCCCTTTTTTTTTATAAGGACACCAGTCATACTAGATTAGGGTAGGGCCCACCCTATTGACCTAATTTTAGCTCAGTTAGCTCTGTAAAGACTATCTCCAAATAAAGTCGCATTCTGCGGTTGGGACTTTTTATGAATTTTGGGGGGAAACAATTCAACCCAGAGCGAGCAGAAATCTTTAGTTCATTAACTTATTAATCCATTGACCCCTTATGCCAGACCAGCCACTGTACTGGGAACTGAAGTGTCAAGGCAGCCAATCCCTCACTTAATAACAGGGAAGAGAGATATTAAACAAGTAACTGCAATAAAATGTGAGGAGTGACATAATGGGAGAAATACCAGAAGGTACAAGAGGTGACTAGCAGGTGGTCAGCGAAGGGGTTGCAGGGGAAAGTGGTTTCAAGTCTTCCCCTCCACAAACCACAAGGGGGGAAAAGTGCATGATAGCCCCCCTCTGGGGGTCAGGGCATGTAACCCAAGGGCTGTTCACACATGAGGGATATTCCCTTTGCTGAGGTTTCATGCTTCCCTTTTCAAAGCATTTATGCATTTATATTCTATTCTGTATATATGTGTGTTGGTTTTTAAAAAAAAATAAACAGTTGGGGCGCCTGGGTGGCTCGGTCGGTTAAGCCTCCGACTTCGGCTCAGGTCATGATCTCACGGTCCGTGGGTTCGAGCCCCGCGTCGGGCTCTGTGCTGACAGCTCAGAGCCTGGAGCCTGTTTCGGATTCTGTGTCTCCCTCTCTCTCTGACCCTCCCCCGTTCATGCTCTGTCTCTGTCTCAAAAATAAATAAACGTTAAACAAAAAATTAAAAAAAAAAAAGAAAAAAAAAAGAAAAAAAATAAACAGTTAATGTTTTAAATCCTTTATGGGCAAGAAAAAGCCAGGCCTAAATGGTTTCCTACCTATCACCAGGAATGTATGCCATTTTTAACTCCTGTTGTATCCCCTGGGGTGCTCATTTTATCCCGGTTCGAAAAATACGGCTCTGATAAGTTTAGACTTCATGCTTGGATTAATCCTAGGCATTCAAGAGTTTGGATTTGCTTTGGTGTGGATTGCAAACCTCAGAGCAGCCTAAATTAAATTTGAGTTGGCCTTGATAGATGTTTTAAAATGTGCTACTATGTCCACGGTAGAGATGTTACTAAGAGCTCCATAATATCATTTAGTGATCCTTTTTTGAAAACCCGTGGGAAAAACAGAATTTCTCTGAGGTCTTGGGGCCAGAAATAGCTTTGCTCTTCCAAAGTATACCATGACTCCTTTTAACTGATCATTCTTCCTTCTTTGCTTTGTTTGCCAGGAAGCTCAAAACTAAATTGCCATTTAATCTTCAATATCTGTATGGGACTTTTACTGTTTGGAGTCTGTCTAGTATCATTCTTATTGTTTGCATCTTACTATTTCATCTTTATTATCCTTTCACCTTTATTTTTTTATTTATAACATAATTCCATTATGTATTGTTACATAGTATATATGGTTATATATAATAGTATTGCATTGCATCACAGTGTCTATATTGTTTTTTAACGTATTCTTTAAAAAAATTTTTTTAAATGTTTATTTATTATTGGGAGACAGAGCATGAGCATGAGCATGGGAGGGGCAGAGAGAAGAGGATACACAAAATCTGAAGGAGGCTCCAGGCTCTGAGCTGTTAGCACAGAGCCTGACGCGGGGCTACAATTCACAAACCACGAGATCATGACCTGAGCGGAAGTCAGATGCTTAACCGACTGAGCCACCCAGGCGCCCCTCGCTTTTTAATGTAGTCTAAGTGCAGAGGACATTGTTGTTTATATATCTCATATCCGTCCTTTTCTTCATCATTTGTAAATTATCCCCCTGTGCATTCACTGATGTACACTTTCCCATCCCAGCCCGCGGTTTCCGGGAGGCTGGCTGCGTCCTCAGCACCAGAGATGGACTGAACAGTCCAGGGCTAATCCCTCCAATGCTGGCACAGTGGTTCAGGAATGCAGGCCTAAGACAGTCAGCACCTGGCAGGTCCCTGGACTTGAGGGCTGACCCACAAATGGGTGTGTGACCCGTTTCAGGCCAGAGAGAGGAGGGGTAGTTTAGTTTCTTGGGCCAGGCATTTCTATCTCCACATAGAAACTACTGGAGTTGGAGGAAAGTAAAAACACCAAGGAAAAGATGATCACAAAATGCAGAGGAGCTGAGCTAGAGTCTCTCGGTTAGTGAATCCTGAGGTCTCACTGGTCTCTAGGCTTCTCCTTTGCTGCTCGGCACAAAATAAAACTAAAAATTGATATCCACTCCAGAGTCTCATCAACATACTGGAGTTTTTAAAGATGCATTGGTTTCTAGAAAAGGTTACTATTATTTCAAAAATTTTAGATGTGTATGTGTATGTGTGTGTGTGTGTGTGTGTGTACCAGAATCTACAAATTAGAAAGATCTAACTCTATTATTTCTCATTGCCATCTCTTCTGAACCAGATATAGTCCCTTATTATTTAAGCCATTCTGAATTGTTGTTTTGTTATTGCTGCTTTGTTTCTATTCTTACTTAAACCACTTCAAATCCTTTTGGGAGCAAGGCAGAACATACCTAAAACAAAGGTGAATGGTATCTCTTGTTATATATCTCTTTTCTTTCCACATGTTTGTCCCAATTCTAGGACTGGCTGTTCTCTGGATGCATTCTACCTTCTTGACAGTGCACTTGCTATTCTCCATTGTTTCCTGTTGGTTAACGAGAGTCAATCCAAACATCACTACTTCAGGAAGACAGACCTGAGCTTGCCTTTTAAAATACATCCTCAGCACCTTGCCCATCACCTCTTCATTACTGCCTTCCTGACATGGCTCATGGCACTTATGTGCCTCCTCTAGGCAGTAAGTTTCTCGATGGCAGGCACAAGGTTTCTTCACCTTGGCATCATGACTGTGCAGCATAATGCCTGACCAATAGCACATGCTCACACGGTTTGTATGTGGTTCGTTGTCCAAGGTAAGCAACAGAAATCAAGGAGCAGAGATGTATCGGGTTGTTTAGTAATAGAAGAGGTTTAAACCCACAGGATAAGCTACCTGGTCCTGTACTTTGGAAGGAGCTCAGAAAGTCCAGCATATTAAGTTTGGGAGAATTCTTAGCTTACCCTTCTCATTTGTCAAATAAGAAATCTGAGGTCCACAACGATGAGGTACCTCTCCCAGGGTTGCATAGGTTATTAGATTCACAGCCAGGAAGAGAACTCAGGTCTCCTTCTCCCCAGACTGCTAGTCGTCCAGCTACTTTTCTGCCATGCTATGTGCTCTCAATACCTTGTGTGACCTTGGCTTGAGTCACCCAAACCTCGCTGAGTCCTTGCTTTTCCACTGCAGGAATGGAACTTATTCCCACCGGATAGTTGGCTAGAACCAAATGATATAAATACACGATAACACTTGGAGAACTATAAATGCACCTTCAAAGCTTAAGGTTCCACCATGGGCTGCTTCTCAACCCTGGGTACTATGCAGAAAAAGTTACGCGCTCCCTTTGGTGACAGGGAACATTGTTGAATCCTGCAATTTGGTGAGTCTATAAAGAGTAACATTCAAGACATTACAGAGAGCATCTTTCCTCATTTGTTTTAACAAGCATTGTTTCATTGTAATAATCTGTGACAAAATGTCTAGCTAACAAGAAAAGAATGCTAAATGCACGAGGTAAAAAGGAGTAAGTCAGCACTGCAGGCTTTTCCTGAAACACTTTGCTATCAACTCTTTTGTACAGTGGGAGATCAGTGCTGCCAGGGAGGCTCCTGTGGGATTTGCCAGCCTCGGGGATGTGTGAAAAGAGTTGGAGTCAAATTGGGTTGCTTACTTAGGTGACGCTCAGTGTGCCTACTTTATGCATTACAAACTTTGTTTAAAAAGGTCTCGACGTTGACTATTTAGGGGCATGAGCATGAAATGAAAAACACGTCAAACCACTATTTTCTATCCTTCCTGTACCCTCATGCTCTTCTTCAAAATGTTTATGGAGGGAATTTGAGCAGTTTGTATTTATTAGCAAAACCTACTGTGTCTGGATACTGTGGTAGGAGCTGGGAATTAGACCCACTGGGTGCTTCCCACTCACAACTATAGTCTCTCGAGGAAAAGAGATGAACGGGTAATGAGAGGTTTTGAGGCAGGTACGAAGCCCTGTAGGGGACACCGTGGAGCTCCTCATTATTCCCGGGGATTGCCTGGCAGATCAGAGTGCCTCTAGGCCAGCTTTTAAGCCTGACAGTCAATCTCCTTTGCAAGGTAATCCCAGCTTCCCACTTCTGAGCTTTGATGGTGCCTTCTTTGTCCCACTCTTACCACATTTAACAATGATAACAAAATAGCTGCCATTTAATAAGTACCTGTGTGAGAGTTTCTAAATAACAGCTTACACAAGTACTCACGCTTAGTTTAACCTTTCAAATGACTCTAGTTCGGTCAGGAAACACAATCCAACGTAAGGCTCTCATATACCTCCATCGCTGACTCTTCATACAATTTTCTGCTCTGCCTATCTAAATTATTTTTGCCAGTCTCTTTAGCCAAATTTCCCTTAGTACTGTGTATTTGTGTAGATGATCCTGTGTATTTGATTAGATGGTGATGTTAATGACAGTAGTTGATGTTTATTTGGTGCTTACTATTTGCTAGATGTGGTGCTAAACTCTTCACAAGGCATCATTTCCTTTAATCGGTTCAGCAAAATTATGAGTCGGTCCGGTTACTCTCCATGGTTGACAGATGAGGAAATGGAAATCCAGATATTTTCCCAACAGGTCCACAGCTACACAGTAAGAGACTGGGGATGACGTGTGTATCCTTCCAGATCTTGACCTTGAAAATTGAGTGCGGGCAGAAGATCTTATCCATGGGTAGATTATTTTATATATCTTCTAGAAGACCATCATTTAGAAATCGGCCTGGACTGCTCCTTCTACTCCGTCCACTTTAGATAACTCCAGTGTGCCTTTGAAATTGACACAGGCTTCTAGTAAACCATAGCACATTGTCCCCACAGGTTGATCTCTTCTCCTTCGCTTAGTCCTTAAAATAGTGGTAGCAGTGGGTAGATATGGCAAGGACAATAAAACCAGGGGCGGGGGGGGAGGCAATAGTGAATGGAATGGCTCAACCACTATTCTGAAGATAGAAGACAGATGAAGGCACGGCAAAGAACTTGGAAGACTAGGGGACGCTCCCACTTAAGTACCTGCAGGTGACTTGCTATGGAGCCTCTAAGAGGCTCTGCAAGAAGAGCACCAGGGGCACCAGAAGATCTGGGGGCGCATGGGGGAAAACTGGGTGGCTGGCAGACACCGAGGTCCTTCCGTAACCCTTCAGAGCCAAAAGACAGTTTCTTTCTTGCCTTTGGAGAATTAAACTAGTGAGACTCTGGTCTCAGGGTCACCAGGATCTGGGGAGAGCAAGGTGGTATGGAATGGGGCCAGAGCAGAGGATTAAGGATGATCTGTGTAACAAACCATGAGACCCTCAGTACCCTTCCCTTATTGCCATGGAAGGCCAGCGTCCAAGCATATATCCCGTTCCTGAATCTCTCTAGCATCAGATTGGAAGAAGATCATTTTGTGGAGAAACGAAGTAGCTCCAGAGAAAGTATTTCCAGAGACAGACAGATGGAGTTTTTCATTCACAAGGATGGCATGCCTTTCATTACCCCACATAAAACCCCCAGATTAAGTCTGTGCCTGTGCTTATAGTGCTTCACACAAAACTTTTGGTGCTTTACATTTAAAAAGCTAATGGACAACCCAGGATAACTAGGCATTTGAGGAAGGCCTTCGACAGGAAGTGATGAAGACAGGCGGAAAGAAAAATAGAAACAAAAAGCCACCAACCAAGCAACCAACCAGTGAAATAAATAACCCAACAAAAAGTAATGAAAAAGGAACTCAGTGAAATAGAGATAATTCTGGCAGCAGAGGAAGACTTCAAAAAATCTGCAAGTAGTGTCTTCAGAAAAGTAAGAAGATTTGTGGCATTGAGAAAATTTCAGTAGGATGCTTTGGAAAAGAAAACATCAGAACAGTAAAGAACTCTTGGAGGATAAGAGATGATGTTTTTATTTCATACTCTCCCCCACCCCCAAATTAAAAAGTTCACCAAAATATTGAAAACACCTTTGTTGCCCAACAAAAGGAAAAGTTGTGGACATGAAGAAGGAAAAGATAGGAAATTTAAAAGCTCAATCCAGGGACTTCTACATCGATACATTAGGAGATTCAGAAAGAGAAAAAAAAATGAAAAGAAGGAAACAAAGGAATAAGGTAGGCATGTCTTTGGTAATGGAAGTGTGTGAGCTTCCACATTGGTAGGCTCCTTGACTCCTTATATGCAAGAAAACCCTCGTACACCAAGGCATATTATGGTAAATTTTTAGAACATTTGGAATGAATCCAAGATGAAGAAAGAGAGAGACAAAAAAGAGACAAAGACAGAGATAAAGAGACAGAAACCAGATTCAGGATTCAAAATGGCTTTAAACTTAACCACAGCAACACTGGATGCTAGAACAGAAGAGCAATATTTTCAAAATTCAGAGGGATAATTCTATTCAACATAGTGTTCTGTATTCAACCAAATTATTCATTGAGGGTGTAAAGTGGCATTTAGATATATTCTGACATGAATGGCTTAAAAAATTTTACCCACTACACATCTTTTCTTGGGAAGCTACTAAAGGATGTGCTTTATAAAATGAGGAATCAGTGAAGAAAGAGGAAGACGTGGGCTTAAAAAACAGGGGTGTTTAACACCTGGGGTAGAGGAGTGGAAAAAAGAAGGTAAAGCATGAAAGCTGTATGGGAGACCTAGAAATGGATGTGTCCATACAGGAACAGAGGGCTGAGGGTACTGGGAAAGAGGATGCAGGATGGGTGAGTGGAAGAAGGGAGGGCAGGTGGCAGAAATGGATGAAGTATTTGAAACTGTGGTTGAGCATTTGTGTTGGGGTAATTGGGAAAAAAGTGGTGGTAAGAATGCCTAATATAAAAAGACAAGAAAAGAACAAGGTTGGCAAGGATGTGGAGAAAAAGGAACCCTCGTGTACTGTTGGTGGGAATGCAAACTGCGGAAAACAGTATGGAGGTTCCTCAAGAAGTTACAGATAGGGGTGTCTGTGTGGCTTAGTCAGTTAAGCCTCCCACATGGGCTCAGGTCATGATCTTGCAGTTCGTGGGTTCGAGCCCCACTTCGGGTTCAGTGCTGACAGCTCAGAGCCTGGAGCCTGTTTCTGATTCTGTGTCTCTCTCTGCCCATTCCCTGCTCATGCTCTGTCTCTCAAAAATAAATAAACGTTTTTTTTTTTTAAAAAAGGAGTTGAAAATACATCTACCCTGTGGCCCAGCAACCACACTACTAGATATTTACCCCCAAAATACAAAAACACTAACTCAAAAAGATACATACACCCCTATGTTTATAGTATCATTGTTTACAATAGCCAAATTATGGAAACAGCCCATGTCCATAGATAGATGAGTGGATAAATATGTGATATATATGGAATATTATTCAGCCATAAAGAAGAATGAACTCTTGCCATTCACAACAACATGGATGGAGCTAAAGTATAATGCTAAATGAAACAAATCAGAGAAAGACAAATACCATATGATTTCATTCATAGTTGGAATTTAAGAAACAAAACAAACAAGCAAAAGGAAGAGGGGAGAGAGAGAGAGAGAGAGAGAGAAAACAAGAAAGAGACTTAACTATAGAGAACAAACAGATGGTCACCAGATGGGAGGTGAGTGGAGGGATGGATGAAATAGGTGATGGGGATTAAGGAGGGCACTTGTGAGGAGCACTGGGTGATGTACGGAAGTGTTGGATCACTATATTGTGCACCTGAAACTAGTGTCACATTGTATATTAACTACATTGGAATTAAAATAAAAACAATTTAAAAAGTAGTGATAAATACATTAAAAATGAACACATTTTACAAAGTCAGTTAACTCTAGGAAAAGCTGTAAGTTCAATGAGAAAGGGTTTGAAACCACAGTATTTGATATATAATTAAGTATGTTTGATATATAAAAGTTAAGAAGTTGAGGATGGTGTAAAACAGCCAAATGCTTAACTTCTATAATAGGAATTCAATATACAAGGTCTTAAATTTATAAAACAAGACGCAGCAGTATAAGCATCTTATTTAGAGATAGGGAAATGATTACCAGGAGAAGTAGGTAAACTACTTGAAAGGGGTTGGCTCTAGGGACTAGGACTGGGGATCTGATGGAGAGTGGGGCAGTAGATTACCATTTTTCAGTATAAACCAATTTATTTGATTTTAAACAGGGACATTTATTATTTTAGATAAAATAAAGCAACAACCTTAGCAATTATTCTTCCTGTGTAGTTTTTTCTTGATGTTTCCCATCAGGTCTAAATTACTTCCTGTCTCCTCCCTGCTGAATCCCCCTCCCCTATTTTGTGCTCATTTACATTGTATGATTTATTATGCTATTTTATTTATTATTTATGGTCCAGTTTTTGCCACTAGATGATGAGCTTTTTGTCCACAGGGATTATGTGAGAGGTTCCCCCAAACCTCTTGGTTCACATTGCCCGTGCTGCCTCAGTCGTTTCTTTATGGGATCCCTAGTCCAAAAGAAATAGCAGGTCTGTTTATTACCTAATTAGGTCCAAACAGCTTGAGATTATCCTTTATAGATATAAATGCTTTGGGAAGGAATGCCAGGAGCTTATACAGTGGAAGGTTTTCATATTAGAAAGGACCCAGGTTATGTCCCTCAGAACAAGAGCTAACTTTCTCACAACAGGAGGTTAAAAATTAAAAAGAGGAAAAGACTAACCTAGAACTCTGCCCCTCATAAAATCGCTTGTTTCATTGATCTATTCCTATCTAGTCCTTGTCCATTTGCAGACATGATACTTTTACATACAATCAGTGAAGATGTATTGTTGTGATTTATTCACCCACTGAGGATTTTCTCCCACATAGTTTTCCTTGCTGGTACATGGTTTTCGTAGTGGTTATTCTAATCAGCTGTATATTTTATCATATTGGATTTATTTAACCATATCCCAGTGAATGGATATATTGGCGGAATCTTTCTTACTTTACAATTAATATTTTTCTACATGTTTCCATTATTCTTTTTATGTAAAATTATTTATTTACATAAAATAATTCCCTAGTGGAGGCTAAACTGGGCATAAATTCTTAAAATTCTGTAATCTTAAAACTGGAAAAAAAGTTGCTACATCAAATCTCAAATGCAAGGCAGGGATGTCTTGGAAAGCAACATGTCTCTTCCCGACTCCTTCCAATAAACCTCATTTTCTCAGGTGGATGTTCATCCAATTTGTTTACAAAACAAAACTTTGAAAATCCTTAATTTTTGGAGCCCCAAACAGCAACATTTACTCCATTTGTTGGTGCTTATTCTGCCCTCAGGAGTTGCACAAAGCGGGTGTGTTCTCTCTTTCCACATGACAGCCCTTCAAATATTTGAGGATGATGATCATGGACAAGTGACCTTTGCACGGTGTTTCAACTAAAATATTCTCCATCCGTGACTCTGAATCTTCCTACTCACTCACCTTTGCCATTTTCTGCCCCAATTACCCAAACCTCCTTCTCTCTCTGTTGATCACCCGCAGTTCCCCCACCCTTCTTTACAGGCTGCCTTTCAGGTCTGTGCCACAGTAGTGTGTTAAAGATGCCATCACTGTTTCTGTGTATCACTAAGAAACAAACAAAAATCATTGCCAATTAAATTCTGACATAGCATCAATTCATGATCACTTCATTTTCAGAAATGTGAAAATGTGAAAAAAAATGTATTTTAGAATCCGTGAAATATAGCAAGGAAGTTGTTTCTTTCTAGAGAATCTTCAGATTGCCAATGTGTGCCATGGAGTGTGGCTCCTGGATCCAAAAACGGTTATTCCCAGGGTGGCTGGCTTTCCCTGACATTGGTAGCTGTTGTTGCCAGGTCTGCTGTGACCTGTGAGAGGGACTGCTCAGGGGGTGTAGGGGAGAATCAGGAGGAGGTGATTCTGGTCACGCATGATGTGGTTTGGTATTCTGTATGCCTGTGTGTGTGTGTGTGTGTGTGTGTGTGTGCTCTGTGCTCATTGTAAAGGCATGTCCCTCTGTCTTAAGGATAACAACACAGTACTATTCTAGTAGAACTAATGATAAGAATAATAGGAACAAGAATACCAAACCACTTGATTGCAAAGTCAGGGTCCAGGATTGGAGAAACTACACTCCAGAGCATTGTTGAAGAGTATTAAATCAGATTATAAATGGATCAAGTCTGAAAAACTTTAGAATTTATGGTCACAGCTCCAAACACGAATGACCCAGTTTTTGACAATGACACAATAATAATTTAACAAATATAGGGTGGGAGGTACAGGGAAGACGTGTGTATTTGGAGCTATAAGTGTTCCAATAGCCTCATATCAGAGAGTCCAGGAAAGGTCAAGTTGAAGCCTAGTTTAAAAACACAATGACTCGAGCCTTTCAGTAAGTTCAAAATCATTTTCATCTCTTTAGATTTTTTTTAAAGTTTATTTATTTTTGAGACAGAGAGAGACAGAGCATGAATGGGGGAGGGGCAGAGAGAGAGGGAGACACAGAATTGGAAGCAGGTTCCAGGCTCTGAGCCATCAGCCCAGAGCCCGTCGCAGGGCTTGAACTCACGGACTGCAAGATCGTGACCTGAGCTGAAGTCAGACGCTTAACCAACTGAGCCACCCAGGCGCCCCTAATCTCTGTAGATTTAATAATATAGAGGGATTGTTTAGGAATTGATATTTCTTGTTGGGAAGAAAATTGAATACTTTTCAACAGTTCCTTTAATTCTACATGATTTATACTTTTACCATTGAGTCAAGTAAAAACAAATTTAATACTGTTATTAATAGGAGTACTTATAGTATAAGATTATAAAATCTTACTTCTAAGTTTTCTTAAGTACAGTCGATTCTTAATATCCATGGTAGGTATGTTCTGTAAAGTCATTGCAAACACTTAATTAACAAACATAGAACCATTGTTCCTAGGGGAAATACAGGGTTAGGTTCCTACAAGCCTCTGATCACAGCATTTTCTCATCAACCAATCATTACATTAATGTTTAAACGTTTACAAACATTTAACGTATGTTGTTGATTTACTGACAGTAAACTCAGGGCTGACAGCTTTGTAAGTCAGGCTGCAACAAGCTTATCTCACATACACATTTCCAGCGTAAGGTACATTATATCCCTCTCGAGTTTAGGAGCACAGGATAGCATTTTACTGCTGTGTCTGTGGGCCATTTTAAGTAGTGAAATCACTAACAAAAAGCACAAAAATGCAAGAACTTTGGCCCTAAATGGACTGCACAAAGGACACTTATTTACTCTGAAACAGGAAGACAGAGCATTGCTTGTTTGACCTCAACTGGGAACGTTCGAGTTGTGTGACTCAACATTTTTGCTGCTTCGTGCACGTCAGTGAATACTTAAGTAAGTGCAGTAAGTATTGATTTTGGGGTTACAACAGATTTTTATTAAAAAATCCTTTTAATTGAGATATAATTGACATATTACATTAGTTTCAGGTGTAAACCATAGTGGTTAGATATTTATATATATTGTAAAATGATCACCACAATACAGCCTGTAGACAAATTCACCAACACAGAATCCAGGAATAATGAAATAGCACCTATTTTCACCCTTCTTCCTTCTCTCCTTTGTTCTCTAAATACCTCCCTGTCCTTATCTCTTTCTATCCATAGAGAGATGTCTGGAATCATAGCAGCAAGAGTTGGAAACCACGACTATTGGATGATGGGGTTTTACATTTTGAGTTGAAAAAAAAATAATATTTATTTTTACAAATGTAATGATGTCATTATCAAAAATGGTAATCAAATATAGTATTAAATATAAAAATAAATAATAGTAAGATTTTTTGTTTGTGTATCACGATGGTATTTGTGCTTTTCCCCCATGCTTTAATTCACTAGCTCATGAGGCTGTGAGGAAAATAGACAAATGCATACTGCTGACTTTAGTATAAATTAATGCCATGTTTTTTTGGAGAAAATTAGGCAAAGTGCATTCAAAGTTCCAATGGTTTCCATTCCCTTTTATACAGCTATTCCACCTGGGGATTTCACTCAGGGAGATAATCACAAAAATTTTATTAACAATATTATTCTAATTATAAACATGTAAATCAGCTCTATATACTACCAATGAAACCTCAAAAGAAAGAAATACAGCTTTTATAAGTCATGTTCTTTAAGGAGGTAGAATTCTAAGCAACTGTCATATCTATGGAGGATTCACAATTTCTACAGTAAGTATGTCTTTATAATGAGAAAAAAGGATAATAAATATTATTTAGGAGTAATACTTGGTCCCTCAAGAAAGTGTAATGCTCAATGGTATAATTTACATAAATGCAGACACCCGTGTTTTTTGTCATTTTTTTTTTTTTGAGGACCTTGTACTTGCTTGGCACGCTCATAAACACTGCATCATTTAAACTAATTTGCATTATAACCTTGCGAGGCAAGTTTAATTATCTTCAATTTATGGACGAGAGTACCTAGACTCAGCGAGATTATACATATACCCTAAGGGTCTCCAGTTAATAATCAGGGACGGAGTCAGGACACACACTTTCTGACTACCAACTACAAATGCCTGTGTCAGAGTTGAGGCCGTCATCCTGCAGACAGCAGCTGAGCAATCTGCAATTTTATGACCAAGCCCCCCCCCCCCCAAAAAAAGATAATTTCTGTAATCTATCTCATTTAAACCTTACAGTAACCCAATGAGTAAATGATAGCATTATTAAAGATGGTCCTTTTTGTTATTATTACAAATTTATTTCAATCAGATTATATGATGTATGATGTATGATGATATATGATGATTATATGATTCATTCTTGAGCCAGCATATTCCAGGTGCCTTACAACATGCCAAGTGCTGTTCCAGGCACTGGTGAGACTGTAATGAACCAAAACCCCTTTCATTCTTCTTTCCGAGGCACAGTTAATAAAAATACTAGTATATGACATGGGAGGTGGTGATAAGTGGTATGAACGAAAGCAAATGAGGAAGAGGGCTTTCCCGTGTTATGACCCTTCTCTGTGTATGGATTTTGATCTTTGAGCGATGTGTTGTTACTTTGTCCTGAGCTGGAGAAGCTGGGAGGGCAGTCGTTTGGGGGAGTCGGGGGTGTATGGAAAATCGAGATCTTAAATTTGAGACATTTGTTAGACACCTAAGGGAGAACGAGAAAAAGAGGAAGGTAGAAGAAACCCAGGGAACCGTGGCGTTCTGGATACTGAAAATTTCAGATGAGAATGTAGTTCTTCTCACTTCTAGTGTCGTTCCACTCCCAGTTATTGAAGACTTTTATATGCTTTTCCTCTCTTTTTATGCTTATCAGTTTTTGTCCCTAAAAGAGTAATTTAAATAATAATTGAAGTGGTATATTAGCCAGATGGTAATTGCTAAAATGACTTCCTTTACTTTTTGAGTCTTTTGGGCACCATTCCAGTTTTCTGTAACCTTCAAACATATGTGTAAATAGTTCAGTGAGTTCATTATCTAACTCCCTGAACAGCAAAGCATGATATCATCCAAAAACCAATTCTCACTCCCATAAAATGGAGCAATGAACCATTTACCTTAAAGGACCTTCACAAGAGGGTTCGTATACTTCTTTGGTCCTTCAAAATTCATGCTTTGTTATTTGCTTTTATCTTCACATTTTTTCCCATTCCATAGAGGTATATAACCTTTGTAATAATAAATTGAACCGATTTTAAGCTTAATGTATTTCTACACCCGTATACACCCATGTGCCCACGTGCAGATCAAGATTTAGAAACTTTCCAGCACCCAGAAGCCTTCATCATGTCCTTTCCCAGTCAATACTGACCCTCAATCTTCCCCCATCACTAGCCTGACTTACATTATGATTGGTTAGTTTTGCCTGTCCTTGAACACAATATAAATGAGGTTGTGAAGTATTTTCTCTTTGTGCCTGACTTCTTTTATGTAACATAATTTCTTTGAGAGGCTCCCATTTGTTGCATGTAGTAGTTTATTCTTTATAAATTGCTTTGCAGTGTTTCATTTTATGAAAATACGCCATTGATTTACCCATTCTACCAATGGTGGGCATTTGTGTTGTTTCCAGTGTTTGGGTATTATGAACAGAACTCCTAGGGTAGATACACACATGCTCATTTCTCATTTCTCTTAAATATTTCTTTGGGAGTGAATTGGTGGGTCATAGCATAGGCGTGTATATATTCGAGCCTCTAAGAAATTCAAATTAAAATAGTGTATCATTTACTGCTTATGAAATTAGTAAATATTTTAGTGTATAAAGTAGCCATTCCATTCCATTCTTACATTCATACGTTGCTGGTGGGAATATAAACTGGTATGCCCCTTTTGGAAAGTATTTTATCAGAAGATAGTAAAAATGGCCTTTATAATTTTGATACCCCTTGACCTAGGAGTCTTCTCTTTTATTTACTTATTTATTTTTTGTAACATATCCTTTTTTTATTTTTATTTAAAAATTTTTTTAACTTATACTTTTTTTTTTTTTTTTGAAAGATAGAGACAGCGCATGAGCGGGGAAGGGGCAGAGATAGAGGGAAACACAGAATCCAAAGCAGGCTCCAAGCTCTGAGCTGTCAGCACAGAGCCAGACATGAGGCTCGAACCCATGAGCTGTGAGACCATGACCTGAGCTGAAGTCAGAAGCTCAACCGACTGAGCCACCCAGGCACCCTTTTTTAGAACACAGCCTAAGGAAATAATCACAAATACTGTTAAAAGCTTATGAGCTAAGGTATCCACTGGAGAACTCTTTGTAGTAAAAAACACAATGGAAATGACCTATGTCCAAAAATAGGGAATACTTGAAGTAAATTATGTAACAATCTCTCAATAGAATATATGATGTTTTTTCCATTAAGAGTTTATAATGGTGTAGGATATTGTTTGCTACAATGACAAATTTAAAAACCAGAATGTGTATTTAAGTTTGAACGTAAATTTGGGATAAGACATATATAACACAAAGAGAATAAAGCCCCAGGAGGAAATATCAACAGAATGTTAATTCTCACCAACTAAGTGGTAGATTACTTGCTGATTATTTTCTTTTCACTGTTTTGCAATTTTTCTGGAATGGTTTGTCTTGGTTTATTTAAAGATTTTGAGGGATGCCTGGGTGGCTTGGTCAGTTAAACGTGCGACTTCGGCTCAGGTCATGATCTCACGGTCCGTGGGTTCTAGCCCTGTGTGGGGCTCTGTGTTGACAGCTCAGAGCCTGGAGCCTGCTTCGGATTCTGTGTCTCCCTCTTTCTCTGCTCCTCCCCCCTCGTGCTCTGTCTCTCTTTCTCTCAAAAAGAAATACATGTTAAAAAAATAAATAAAGATTTTGAAATTTCAGTCTCCACTTGCATTGTCAGTGGTAGGATGGGGGAGCTGGTTAAGAATATGATTCCGAAAGCCGTTATTACCCGGGTGCAACCCCTAGATTCCTGGTTTCACTGCTCACTAGCTGTGTTTCTTTGGGCAAGTCTCAGGTCCATTTAACTCACCAAGTATATGTTGAGTGTCTGGTATGTGCCGAGCAACGTTCAGCAAACAAATGGGTGAAATTCCCTGTATTCACCGAGCTTCCAACCCATTGTGTGCTATCTGTAAAACAGGTGTCAGCGTAATGCACAGGGTGGTGACAAGCCAATTCTGGGGAAGGGTCTGAAACATGAGACTTTGAGAAGTGCTAACAATTTCAAGTCTTACTGTATTTATGGAGTTCTACAATTTCCAACTTCTTTTTCAGTTAAGAAAAAACAATGCGTTTGACATGGTATATAATTGACCACTTTTATTGGGCATTTGAGAAGAACACTGATTACTGCCCCAATCAGCGCTTTTTTGTTCTGTACTTGTCGCAGATCATGGGGCCTGGCTGTGGCCAAGGTAGAGTCCAGTTTTTCTAATGCTTCCTAAGAATTCCTGCTTCCTTATATCCTTCCCAGTAATAAAATTACTTTTGATTGTGTTTCACCATAGCATGATAATATTACTGTGTTTCACCAGTGATGCAATTATTGGTTTGGTGTTTTCAAAGCCAATAGTGTTTTAGTTTTCTAAGCTGTCATGATAAAGTGATCCGATCTGGGGGCTTGAATGACAGACATTTATTCTCTCACAGCTCTGGAGTCCAGAAATCTGAAATCCAGGTGTCATCAGGGCCTCACTCCCTCCAGAGGCTCTAGGGGAGGATATTTCTTTGCCTGTTTGGGCTTTCCAGTGGCTTCTGTCAGTCCCTGGCTGCCCCTGGCTATGGCAGCTATAACCCGAATCTCTGCCTCCATGTTTTCTTGTGGCCTCTTCTTTGAATGTCTCTCAGTTCATTCCTCCTTTCATAAAGATAGAAGTTGTTGGATTTAGGGCCAACCCTAAATCCCGTGGGATTTCATCTTGGGATCCTTAACTCATTACATTTTCAAAGACCCTGTTTCCAAATAAGGACACATTGTGAGATTCTGAGCGAACGTGAATTTCGGGGAAATGCTATATAACCTACTACAAACGGCAATAATAATATTGTCAACAACACTACTCTAGTGCTTTTTAAGTCCTTAAACTTAATACGAATGATAAATAGGGGAGCCTGGGTGGGTCAGTCGGTTGAGCATCTGACTTTGGCTCAGGTCATGATCTCATGGTTCGTGGGTTCAAGCCCTGCGTTGGACTCTGTGCTGACAGCTCAGAGCCTGGAGGCTGCTTCGGATTCCGTGTTTCCCTTTCTCTCTGCCCCTCCCCGGCTCCCACTCCCTCTGTCTCCCTCAAAAATAAATACTAAAAAATTAAAAAAATTACAGATGATAAATAGAATAATGGTTTCCTGACATGTGTGCAGGTCATTGCCTTCTTTTAAAAAGTGGATGGAGGGGCGCCTGGGTGGCGCAGTCGATTAAGCGTCCGACTTCAGCCAGGTCACGATCTCGCAGTCCGTGAGTTCGAGCCCCGCGTCAGGCTCTGGGCTGATGGCTCGGAGCCTGGAGCCTGTTTCCGATTCTGTGTCTCCCTCTCTCTCTGCCCCTTCCCCGTTCATGCTCTGTCTCTCTCTGTCCCCAAAATAAATAAATGTTGAAAAAAAAATTTATAAAAAAAAAAAGTGGATGGAACCCAGATTTTTTAACAGTGTGATTTTTGAGAGGCATTAGCTGGAAAAGATTAAGGAACAGTGTGTCCTAAGAGGCTTCAGGCACTGATTTTGTAAAGCTTTGGGAAGCCTCGTATATCTCCAAATAAACTAAGGTCTGAAAAGGTTAAGGGTTGTGTCTAATGCGAATTTACTGGAAAAACAGGAAATGAATGAGGCGCCTAAACATTTGGGCAGAGATTTTGTTTTCCTTTGCTATTTCTCTTGATGATGTAGACATTCTGAAAATCCATTATTCACACTAAATCTTTCAGTATGCCAGCCTAGTTGTAGATTGTTCCTTGTGATTCTTCTGTTGGTAGTAGGAATATTTTCCCAGTAATTGAACTCTCTAAATTCTGATACCTCAGTTGAAGCAAATTCCAAGAGCACTTACTGTAAAATTAATATTCAGAGATTAATTTCTGTGAGTTGTGCACTTGGCAGTGTTTTATAGTTTTGTAAATTAGAAATAATAAAGGAAGTCTTCAGAATCCAAATGTCTTTGTTCTGATCAAGTAGCAACACCAGTGTTTAGGTCAATGGTATTTACTTATTAAAAAAAAATATATATATATATATATATTGAACTACTCTGTATCATACCCTGGGCCATGTGTTAGGAATACCGCAGTGACCAAAATGGTCCATCTTCCCATAGAGAGGTCTGTCTTTGGGGGCAGATAAACAAGTAAACAGGCATTCAAAATATAGAGAAGGAGGTGAGATAAGGAAGCATTCTAAGATATAAGCAAGCAAAGAAAGGGGCATCTAATTTAATGTCCATCTAGTGGGTGGTGGTATCATAAAATTCTCCTCAGTGGAAGTTCTCAACTAAGCAGAGATCTGTGCAGCCACGGGGCTCAATTTAGCTGCTCAATAGATTTTTGGCAGAGGGGTGAAAGAATGTGCTCACAGCCTGCATGCTTCTGAAAAAGGTGTCATGTCCATTTTTCTCACTAGAACAACTGTTTGAATCAGTAGGGGAGTCCATTGGTCTTTGCACAGGGAATCAGAAATTTAGAGAATCCCTCATAATTCACAAGCCAATACAAGTGAATTGACACCGGGCACATGTTCGATAATGTGTTGTTTAAAAGAAAGCCTGACACTGTTACCTCCATGTAGTAGAAATTCAACAAATGCTGGTTAACAGCAATGATGATTTATCGGGGTAGTCAAAACTTTAGTAATTTGATGAATCAGAGATTTTACTATAAAAATTAAAATAGCTGGACCTCCAGATAGGAGAGAATTTGTAGTGAAGTGTGCGTCTTTTAGATATCATTATTATTTTTCAAGTTGTTTGTGTATGTGGGCATGTGCGCTTACTATGATTTTTTTAGGAGCGTCTGGGTGGCTCAGTCGGTTGAGCGTCTGACTTCAGCTCAGGTGGTGATCTCAGTCTGTGAGTTCGAGCCCCGTGTTGGGCCCTGTGCTGACAGCTCAGAGCCTGGAGCCTGCTTCGGATTCTGTGTCTCCCTCTCTCTGACCCTCCCCCGCTCATGTGCTGTCTGTCTCTCTCTCTCTCAAAAATAAATAAACATTTAAAACATTAAAAAAAAAGAATGATTTTAATAGAACTGTGGTGAATAAATTACGCTTTTAAAAATTAATTTGATTTTTAAAATTATGTGGAATATTTAGAGAAAGGAAAAAGAAATGATACGACAATATCCATGAGCCTACTACCCAGCTTTGTCAATGTTTACATATTTGACACATTTGTCTCAAATGTTTTTTAAGAAATAACCATCACATTGTAAGGAATGCCGGGTGTCGCATGGAAATGTTGAATCTCTATTGTACACTTGAAACTAATATTGTGTGTTAAGTAACTGGAATTGAAATAAAAACGTAAAAGAAAAAAGAAATAACCATCACAGAAACCAACTCCTTGCATGATGTGCTCACATGCCATTTCCTTTCCTCATTAATTAGAGATAACTTCTAAAACCCAGTAGAATGTTATTGTAAACTGGATGTTTGCTATTACCTCCTTGCCTACCATAATCCATTCTCCTTTTTGTCCTTGGAACAGATGAATCTCGATTTTTACAAGGAAGATTTTGTTCCCTAGTTGCCCTTGCAATAGGTGTACTCTTAGTACTAAGAATTGGCCAATAAAGAGTAGGCAGTAGTGTTTTGTCAACTATTTTGAAATCTTCTTAAAAATAAGAAAAAAAAAAACATCTTCTTTGTTCCTTTCTTCTTCCTGCTACTGGAAGTTGGATGTGACGGTCAGAATTACAATGCACATCTTGAACCCCAAGGATCAGAGACATTCTCTGATGACAGAGGAACAGCTGGAAGAAGACTGGGAATCTAATTACTTCGGAGGTTGGCCATATAAACCTTGGATGGTCTATCTCTCTGGATATATTTTATATGAGAAAAACATAGACTGTCATGCTTGTTATTTCTTCAGTCCTTGTGTCTAACAGTTTAACTGTAATCTATAGCATATCAATAAAGAATATATTTTTTACATTTAAATATATTAGAATACTATTCTTAACACTTTACAACTTATTTTTTCTTTGGAGTTACATTTTTGACATTTATCCATTTTCATACACTTGTTATTGTTGTTTATAATTTATTACATAATTTGTTTAGTGATTTCCTAGTGATAAATATAAGTGGTTTCTAACAGTTTCTTTTTTTTTTAAGTTTATTTATTTTGGGAGAGAGAAAGAGAGAGGGGGGGAGGGGCAGGGAAAGTGGGAGAGAGAATCCTAAGCAGACTCTGTGCTATCAGCAGGGAGCTTGAGGTGGGACTCAAACCCATGAACCATGAGATCATGACCTGAGCTAAAACCAAGAGTCAGATGCTTAGCCCACTGGGCCATTCAGGCAATCCTAGTGGTTTCTAACATTTTCTTGAAATAAACATGGATCTAGTGAGCACTTTTTTAGAGGTCTTTCTTCTGCACTTATCCTAGAATTTCTTGTTGACTTTGATATGTAGATCTAATATCCAGAAATTTTGCTGTGCTCTCCTTTTAATTCTAAATGGCCGTCTTATAAATTTTCTTGATGCTTTGTGACAGAATTTCACTGTGTGAAATAAGGACAATTTATCCTTTCCAATACTTATATCTCTTATTTCTTTTTCTTATCTTATTGCATTGTCTGAGGCCTCCAATACAGTGTCAAATGTAAACAGAGAAAGGGAACACCATCATCTTGTTTCTTCACTTAACCTGAATGCTTTTAAAGCAACACTTACTAAATATGCTATTTGCTGTTATTTTAGGTTAAATATATTTTATTTTACTACTAGTTTCTTAAGCATTTTGTCTTGAATGATTTCTGTTATTTCAGATGTTTTTCCTATATCTATTAAGGTTTTGAAAAAATTTTTAATTAAAAAGTATTGTCATTAATATTTTAATATGGTATATTACATTAATGGATTTTTGTATTTTCCCTTCTTAACTTAATTTGATTTATCAGAGTATCATAGGAACATGTATTAAAACTCAAACAGTTCTATAGTAGCAGAATCCACTTCTGTTTATTGGTCTCCAGGGGCAACCTCTTTTAAATATTTCAGGGTCTCTGTATTTACCCCCATATTTCTAAATAATATTAATATATTGCTGTTTCTTGGTTTTTAAATTTTAGATATTAACATATTGCTACTTTTAAGCTTTAGGTATTATCTATTTATTTGTTACTTTGGAGAATGAATAATTTTCTTTCTATCTATCACTCTTTTAATACAGTTATATCATATTTTTTGTTTAAATGAGTATTTATATTATGGTGCATAAATATTATTCTCCACTGAGCAATGTAGGATACTAGGATTGATTTTCCTTTCTTGTTTATATGTGTACATATATACTTTATATATGGTTTTCTCTAGAGTTAATACATTCCTTATTGCTTAGTTTTTTTTGTACACCTACTATTAACTCATTTTAAGACTCACAAAAGTGTAATGTAATCTCATTTTAGTATATTCATACTCTTTAAGCAATATATCAGGTGTGTGTGTATGTGTGTGTGTGTGTGTGTGTGTGTGTGTGTGAGAGAGAGAGAGAGAGAGAGAGAGAGAGAAAATGGTCAAACAGAAAAAGACAGGTGTGTCTTCCCTGAAGGCTTACATCTTTGTGCACTGATCTGCTCTGACCTATGGACCTGTAGAGCAGCTGTTGCCTGGGATATTCTTTTATCGTCATCATTAGAATTACCTTTGCATCCTTCCTGGGTTGAAGTCCCTGTATTTTTGTATCCACTGTTTTCTTTTTTAAAGTTTACTACCTTGTTTGGTAGAACACACCTCTTGTTATCTTTCTGAATTCATGGCGGGTGAGAGGATGTTGCTGGCTTGGAAAACTTTTTGCTTTACCTCCACAGTTGACTGATAGTTTGTGCTGGTATAGAATTCTAAGTTTAAAATCACTCCCCTTACAAATTTTGAAGACAGTTCTCCATTTTTTTTCTAAAATCCAGTGTTACTAAAAAGAATTTCAGTGCCACTTTGATGTATGAGTATTTATAATTTTTTTCTTTTTCCCCCCTCTAGAGGCTTTTAGGATCTTGTATTCACCTTTCGTGTTCTAAAATTTTAAAACACGATGCGTTAGTGTGAGTCTTTTTTCATTTATTGCACTAGGCACTCAGTGGTGCCCTTCAATCTCTATGCTCATGTTCTCCAATTCTGGGAAGTTCTTGTACTATGTCTTTGGTTATTTCTTTCCCTGTATTTCTCTACTGTCCTTCCCACCCTACCCCCCAAATTCCTAATACTTAGCTGTTGGCCCTCCTAAACAGATCCTCTCTTTTAAAAATTTCCTATATTTAGCTCTTTGAGCTTTGGTTCCAGGAGATTGACTCAGCATATCTCCCAAATATTATATTGAATTAAAATTGAAAACAGTCCTTCTTTGTTTATTTTATGACTGTCCCTTTTTCAATAGTACTCATTCTTGTTTCATAGTTGTAATATCTTTTACCTTTATAAGAATTTTTATGCTTTTGAAAGACGATATCATGATTCCTATACTTAATCCATTTCTTTGTTTTATTTTTTTATAGTTGTATAGGTCTGTTTATTATAAGTATTTTTCAAGAAGCTGGTGATTCTTTGCTGTTTGTTTATATTGAAAAAAAATCATTTAAAAGCTCATTGAAATCCAGCTTGTGGAGTCAGGACTGGTTGAGTAGTGGGCTTCACTACTGACCAATTGAGTAGATCACTATTTCCTCGTGGAATCTGTTTAGTAACTGTAAGTCTTTTCACTTGGATTATCCATCTTCTATGGAATTCTAGTATCCTCCAGTATCTTGTCTGTGGGCACAAGCCTGGCAGATGGCTTTGTAGGAGCTGAGTGAAAATAGGTGCTGGGCTTTTATTTTCAGCATTTTTAGTGCTGCACCTTTCCTCAGCTATGCCTGGTGTCCCTGAATCCAGAGCCTTTTCATTCAGAGCTCCAGTGTTATACTTCCAGTCTTTTGTGGCCCTGGAGATGAGTGGAATTGGACATTAATTCTGTCATTTTGGATATAGAACACACACATACACTTTGGGTGTGTATATATATTTGGGTGTAGAATATATATATATATATATACTTTTAATTATTCTGTATAGTATTTGCTCCACTGTATCTCCAACCACAGTGGTATCCAGCATTTCCAATTCCTGGTTTCTATTCCATCAGGGTTAGGCTGGGAAGGAAAACTGGAGTCAGAATTAAAAAGGAATTATATTTCTCTCTCTCCCTCCATATTTGTTGATCCCACCCTCCCTAATGATTTGATAGTTGCCTTCTTCTTGCTCCCAGGCCCATGTATAGATCCTCATGTCTTACCTAAGCATTTAAGGAAACCAGTTCCACATACGACAATAAAGGGAATGTTGTAGATCCAGTCTCCAAGTTAGCATGTTTCTTGATTTCATTCCTTATTGAGAGATGGTGCCTGTGTCCTCTGGGCTTTCTCAAGCCTGAAGCTTCCTACAATCTATAGCTCTGGGTAGGGGTAGGCAGCCCTCTCCTCTTCATCTATGGGAAAATCCTATGTATCCATCCACTGACTTTGAGTCATGGGCCTAGTCCTGGATCATGGGCCTAGCTCTCCATCTTGGATGGTGGCTTCATTTTTATTTCATTCACACTGTGGAAGCTGAACCCACAGCCCTGTTTGCGACTCAGAGCCCAGGAAGCTTCTGGCTACAGTTCTCTCACTAATCTGTCTTTGTTCCTTTCCTCATCCAAGAAAGGTAATCTTTTCTTTTCCCATTTATCCCTGGCAATGTCTTTCATATGTGGGGTGTGTGTGGGTGAGTGTGTGTGTGTGCATTTTTTTCCCTTATCACTTCTACTTGTTTGGAACAGAGGAGCAAAGTGTGAACTCCATACACTCTCTTCACAGAAAGTCTAAATACCGGTTCATTAAAAATTAGCAGAACAGCAATCACAAAGCCAACAACCAAATGAAAAACCATTCCCTTTGCTTGGTAAAAAGTGGGAAGATTTGATTGGGTGTGGTTTGGAAAGACTAAGCAGGACACTATATATGACTGTGCTCTGTGATACCTAAATCCCCTCACAAATCCTAATTATTTATTTTATATTTATGTGGCCATGCCATCTGATTAGGAAATCCTAAGCCCTTTCTCACACCACAGGCCTTATTTTTATTTATGTTCCAGACAAAAAGATAAACTTGTACAGACCTGGGATTTCTCTCTGTCTCGGGCATATTTCCCAAACTTCCAATGCAAACAGAAACACATGTTCCTGTCTCTTGAGCTTTTGAGTAGTGTTTGGCACAGAAACATACAAGTAGAGAGTTACAAGGGTGTTCTCGACAGGCTGGGTGAGCTAGGATGGAATTCTTACGGCACGGGCTCTCCAGTCCTGACCTACTGCCCGGAATGCAGAAGTTCACCAGAAAGACAAATAGTGAGAAGTTCATGAAACACTTGGACTTTGGCTCTTGAAATGCCAGGTTATTCTCTTCTCCTGGCAGAAATTACTGCTCCTCCCCTAACCTCACAGATTCTAAACTCTGGTCCTACTCTCAGTAGCAGTGTTCCCTGAACTTGATCAATTGGGCTCAACAAATATTTATTGGAGTGTGCCAGGCAATGTTAGGTACTGGAGTGCAATGATGAATACCGCACAGTGCCTGTATTTCATGGCCTCACGGTCTGATGTCTGGGAAAACAAACAGGTCTGGGAAGCAAGAGGATTAGCACAGGTGGCCAACCTTTGTACTTAGAGCTCTGGCTGTGGCACCCAGGTGCCCAGGTTCACACCTGCAGGGGCCATTGTTCACGGTGAGACTGTGAACAAGTCACTTAGCCACTTCGTGCTTCAGTCTCCTCGTCTGTATGAAGGACGTGACGGTGTGTCATATAGTGTACACGCAGTATATATTATGGTATCTACATACATGTATATCACATCATATGATAATATTTTGCTACATATAATAGAAGTTGACATTTATGATGCTTCCTGTTTGCCAGGCTCAATTATATACCTTTAACATGTATTGAGGTATTATAATATTTAGCTTGCAACACCATGTATAATATATAATGTAACATATTGTAACATATTAATTACATATTTATAATAACTAGCATATAATGGGATTATAAATACATATATAATTATAAAATAACGTAATATGTTGTAATATATATTAATGCAAGTTAAATATTACAGTGCCTCAATACATGTTAAATGTATATAATTGAGTATATACATATATAAATGTATATAACAGGAAGCACCCCACAAATGTCAACTTCTATTACTAGGTACATTTTAGCTGCGGAGCATAAAGGAGAGATTGAACTAGTAATGGATGGAACATGGTCTTTACATTCAGATATCTGAGTTCAAAAGCTTGCTCAACAACTTATCATCTTGAATCATCCTGTATGTAAAGTTCTTAGTTAATGTTAAAATCAATGTTCGTTAAGTATTATTATGCTTATGATTATGATCATTTTATGTCTCTGAAACAAAGTTTTCCCATCTCAAAAGGCATGATTGTTATCTTTATATTGCAATGTTGCTGTTTATGTTGGAGATAATAAATACATCATTCTTAGCACAAAAGGGCCCATTGTAAGTGATCATTAAAAGATGAACATTTTATGTATTATTAGCTCCAACTATATGTTTTTGATGTAAAATGTCGTCTGTGTGCCAGAGTGTGGCAGGGAAGACTAAGTTTCCACCCAAAACTTCCACACTTTTCTATCAAAGAGAGCTGTGTCTGGCCCAGGCGTGGACTATATCTCCCTTGACCTTGGGCCAAGTGCCAGTTCTTGCAACAGACTATGAATATAAGTGGTGTATGTCCAGGTAGCGATGATTAGGAAATGTGTTTTTTCTTACCCTCTTTTTTCCCCTTCTATTGGCTGGAAGCAGGGAGGTTGGGGGGGTCTCAAGAAATGGGAGAACCACCAGAAGGAAAGAATCTGGGCCCTTGGATTCCCACATGGAGAAAAATTGCCTACTGAGCAGGAACTCCCACATTAGATTCCTACCTGAGAAAGAAATCGTCATTGTGTTAGGCCACCAAAATTTGGGGGCTAATTTGTTACAGCAGCTGGAATTATCCTAACAAACATAATATTTGAAATGCTGAAGTTTCCTGGGATGAAACATAAGTCGGTAAAATTTAGAGTACCATCAAAATTAGGGCATTTTAAAGGTCTGGTGCAAATATTGAGGGTATTTAAAGGAGAGTGAATGCGGACCAGAAGGGATAACATCAGAGGGAAGGATTTTGTCTGGATCTTAAGGATTTGGACATGCAGCAAAGCTGGGGGAGGCATTGCAGGCAGAACAGAAGCCAGAGCAAGTGAGGACAGTGTTCAGTGCATAGTGAATCTCTCCTGCAAACTGGCATATAAAGTGCATAGAGGGGAATAGTGAGAATTAGAGGTAGTAAGGCAGACAAGATCCACATTTTCAGGAGGAGCTGGTGGGAAACAAGTGTCCGACTTTTTTCCACCAGCAGCGAGAACTGCTGTTAGTTTTTGAGTAGAGGAATAATATGATGAGCTTTGCACTGGCAGATGACTTATCAGGATGTCTTGTGAAAGATGGTCTTAAAGAGAGTGACTGAAGCCAGAGGAGTAAATTAAAAGGCTAACATGGTAGTCCAGGGGAGAGGTCACCAGGATTGAGCTAGAAAAGGGTGGTGGAAATGGAGTAGATGAGATGTAAACAAAGGTAGGATATTATATAGGATGTTTATGGACTAATATATGGTCAACTGATTGGATTTGTGGAGCAGAGACACAGAAATGTAAAAGCAGCGTCTCAGGTGTGTTAACCTGGGTGACTGGGAAGAAGTGAGGAAGGGAGGATAGTATGGAGGAGGAAATGGGGGATGGTTAATTTTATTTTGGACATTAGTGATAGGATATCCGAGTGGAATAGACTGTTGATGTTGACCAACAGACAGTTCTTGTTTTGGGACTAGTGTCAAGGAGAGAGCATTAGCCAAATCAGCAGTGTTGCTTGTAAGAGGTGGATTTACAAAGGTGACTTGAATGGAGAAGTCAGAGATTGATTGGTAAGTTAACAGACTGGAGACACATTGTCTTCAGTCCACTCAGGTTGCCATGATAAAGTACCACAGACTGAAGCATGGCTTAAACAGATTTATCTCCACTTCTGAGGGCCAGAAGTTCAGGATCAAGATGCCAGCTGATTTGATTTCTGGGGAGAGCTCTCTCCCTGGGTTGTGGGTGGTTGCCTTCTCGTTGTGTTCTCACATGGTAGAGAGAGAGAGAGAGAGCAGAGAGAGAGAAGCTCTCTGTGTTCCTTTTTATAAGGACATTAATTTCATTCTTGAAGGTTCCACTATTATGATCTAATTGCCTCCAAAGGCTTCCTCTCCAAATACCATCACATTGGTTAGGGTTTCAGCATATGGTTTTAGGGGAAAACAAATGTATAAGCCATCATGCACAGATATCTAAGTCAGGAGAAGGTAGAGAAAGAAAAGGTAAAGAAAATTCTTATAGAAATTCTATTAGAGAAGGCAAAAGTGATTGAAGTTGAAGATTTTCAGGCATTCTCATAATATTAAAAGAAAAAGACACATTTAGTCTAATTGATCATTAGGGAGAAGCCAGGAATGTAGAAATCCTACCTCTCCAACTTTTGAAGTTGAAAGTATCTTCCACAACAAGAATTGAATTTTGGCTTTACCTTAACTTCCCCTGCATGAGATAAACCAATTTTGAGGCTTTCAACCCAACTATTAATTTATCCAATTTATAAAATTTGTTTGCCATACTCTCCTTGCCGATGGTTGTTTTTATTATTCTGTTCACCTTTTAAAAATGCTTTTATTTACATTCCAGTTAGTTAACATACAGTGTAATATTAGCTTCAGGCGTACAATATAGTGATTCATCATTTCCATGCAACACCCGGTGCTCATCACAACTAGTTCTCTCTGGATGAAATGGTCTCCTGGCTGATCTCCCTGCCTCTAGCTTTGTACACATAAGGTCTGTTCCCACCATGGCAGCTGAAATGCTCCCACTGAAACATGAGCTACATCATGCTAATCCTCTACTAGGACCTTGCCATGGCCACACACTTCACTCAACAAAGGCAGAAATGCTACCATGGCCCTGTGCAGTATACCTCCAGTCTTAACTCTCTTCCTCTTCTCCCTTCCCTCTCTGTGATTAACCTCATGGGCTTCCTGACTGTTCCTGGACTGAGCAGATGTGGCCCCACATTAGGGTTTGGTCTCTAGCTGTTTCCCTACCTGCACTATGTCCCCTCCCCACCCCATATGCACATGGCTACCAACCTGATTGAACACTGCAGGTGAAACTCTCTGGCCCCATATTCCCCAGGCCCCTTGACCCATTCCGTGTTTTCTTTTTCCCACAACACTTACCACCTTCTCCTTTAGTAGACTATATAATTTACTTGTTATGTTTATTGTTCATTGTCTCTCCAGCCTCAAGCCAATCAATGTCCTTGAGAGTAGAGACCTCTATTTTTTCTACTTTTGTTTCCCTAGTGCCTTCAGCAGTGCTGGACACTTAGCAGAACAAATATTTCTTAAAGAAATTAATGAATTTGTTTCTCTTATTTAGAGGCTATGTTCTTTTTATTTTTTTATTTTTTTTAACGTTTTATTTATTTCTGAGACAGGAAGAGACAGAGCATGAACAGGGTAGGGTCAGAGAAAGGGAGACAGAGAATCCGAAACAGGCTCCAGGCTCTGAGCTGTTAGCACAGAGCCCGATGCGGGACTCGAACTCACGGACCATGAGATCATGACCTGAGCTGAAGTCGGCCGCTTAACCGACTGAGCCACCCAGGCGCCCCAGAGGCTATGTTCTTAATGACTAAATTATATGGCCAAAGGAGTGAGAGATTAAATGAATGAATGAACGAACAAATGAACGAATGAACGAACGAACAGAATGAATGACTTCTCTACCAGTCTGGGAGTTCATGGAGGGGTAGGGTTGTCTCAGTCCCGTGAGTATGCCTGGAACAAAGCAGGTGCTTAGAAATGCTTGCAGAATTAAATTACATCCTGCAGGCACCGATTCTGACATTTGGTAGGCCCTTTTACCACATAAAATACTTCCCTCCTGTTTTGGCCTATCGTGACCACAATTAGTTCTCTTAGCCAAAAAAGCCCTTTGTCCCTTGGCTGAGGTTCAGACCCTGCTGCTTTCAGCCAGACTGGGCAACAAAAAAGAGCTTCAGAAGGAAGGACAACAGTCACTTTCTTTCTGCAGGACTCCTCCCAAGCTGTTTAAGCTTCTCTCCGTGTCCCTTGATTTTAAACCTTTCTGCTTTCTTTGCTCTGCAGGATTCCAGCTGACAGCCCCAGAGGTGACTCTGGCTGGGAAGTATCAGGAGAGTAGGGGTAAAATTTGGGGGGAATCCTTCCCCCAGAAAATACTGATATGTCATGGGCTTTTCCCCCCTGCATTTTATGAAAGATATTCCAGAGCCAGATAGTGGAGCAGTGTCAAAGGAAAGAGCAATGTGGTCCCTACAAAACAGCCGTTGTGTAGCAGCAAACTTGTCCATGGCAGGTTAAGCCTGGAGTCAGAGCCCTGAAAACTCCTTCTAATACTGTCACACCTGAGCCTCTGCCCTTAAGGTTTTTCATATCAGCACATGTTGAGTGTCAGAAAACTGCAGGTACCAGCTCTGTCACTGATGAACCATGCCACACTAGGCAAGTCGCTGAGCTTTTCTGAGCACCATATTATCTATTACATGGACATGCTAAATCCTGGAATTCGGAATGTAACGAGAAATAAGCAAGATATTTATTACTTTTGTGAAATCCTTTCTGATTTTAATAGTTCGTCTTTATACATGTGATAGTACCTCATAGTATTATATACAGACACACCCAGAAAGCAGGTAAAAACTGGTGAGAGCTGAATAAGATCTGTAGTAGAAACTGACCAATGTCAATTTCTTGCTTTTGATGAGGCGGTCTGGTTATCGAAGATGTTACCATTGGAAGAAGCTGGGGAGGGAGACATGGAAATGCTCGGCATTATTTAGCTTTTATTTTAAGTCTAACGTTATTTCAAACTAAGAAATTTTTAGTTCGTTTCTGCTGTTTCTCCCCCTCCCTTTTACACCTTCTGAATGTTTCCGATAGAAGTTAAGACTGGGGTATCTGCTTTTCAGAAGGACTCTGTGCTCCCTGAGGGCACAGTTACTTTCTTCTCTGTTATTACTCACTTGCCTGGCATAGAGCCTGGCACAGAGTTGGTGTTCAAACGTTTATCAGTTCTTTCAGCCCAGAATATCAAGATAAGCAACCTCTCATTCTAGAAACTGTTGTCTCTGGAAATATTTTAAGAAAATTCATGTTTATTGGGAGGCTTTTTGTGACAGGTATTTTCTATAAAGTTCTCTTCGTTAATTCCCATAGCAACCTTAGGAGGTACGAACTCTAATTCCCATTTTACAAGTGAGGGAACTGAGTCTCAGAAAACTCAATCTACTTGCCCAAGAGGAGAAGCATGGAGATAGATTCAAGCTTTGAGTTCATCTGGCTCCAAAGTCCCTTTTATTTCATTCATTCATTCATTCAACTTATGTTTATGGAGCACCTGCTATTGTTGTCAGGGACCATTCTCAGACCTTAGAATATAATCAGGAACAAACAGACAATGATTGTGGCCTTTGTGTGGCTGACATTCTAGTGATGCAATACTGATAATACAGAGTAAACAGAATCTTAACGACCTGTGTGGGCACAAACGAGAAAGAAGAGAAGGGAAAGGAAATGGAGACTGTAGGGTCTGGGGGCAATTCGTAGCACAAGAAAAGATGTGCAGGGGAGGCCTTGTTGAAAATACAAGATTCGAGCAGGGCCGAGTGTGACACAGGAGTGCTGGGGTTACCCAAGCAGATCTTTGGGAAAATAACATTCAGGTAGAGGAACAGCTAAATGAAAGCCCTCAGGCCATGGATATAGGTCTGGTGTACGTGAGGACAGGCAAGGTGGCTGTTTTGGCTGGGCCAAACACATGTGGGAGGTAGCAGGAATGCTGAGTGATGGAGAGTAGATCATAGGAGACCATAAAGATCGTTGAAGAACTTTGTGGGGACTTTGGTTTTGCTCTGAGATGGTAGCCACTGCAGGGTTGGAGCAAAGGAGTGACATAAGTTGACTCAAGCTTCACGGGCTTTCTCTGATCGCTGTTCAGAGGCCAGGGCTAAAGGGGCCGGGTCGGAAGCAAGGAGACCAGCTGAAAGGCTGTTGCAACATTCCAAGCTAGACAAGCTAGATGGTGGCTTCGGCAAAGCCAGGGAGTGGAAGAGTCGCCTTTCTCCCCGCGTGGCTTCTCTCACCAGATGACAGCCGGCCTCTCACACGTGTTTACAGAACCTCAAGCAATGGCTTTCTCCTGCACAAGGTGGACTTTCCTTTCCCCCACTCCGCCTGTGTGGCTGAGATTCTCATTCCTTCTGCTCCCCCTGCCCCCTTCTGCTACTTCCCACACACCCGCCCTGTGCCTGGCCCTGCACGTCCCGCCCTCTCCCTCTTCTGCTGCCCTCTTTTGCGTCCTGGGACTTGCTCGCAGTGGCCCCGTGGCTTGCTCTCGCCTGTCGGTCTTGGTTGCTTGCTGTCACCTTCTCAGACACCTGTCTGCCCCGGTGTCCCATCCGTTGTGAAACAAAAGGCCTGAGTATGCTAACGGCTGCGTGCAGGCACACGGCACATCCTCCTTTGGTTCACCCCAAAGCCAGAGGATGGCAGACCGACCCCCGGTTTGTACTTCTGCCAGCTGATGGGAATCCGAGCCTGGCTTAGGGGAACATGTGAGCCACGGGGGCAAACACGTGCAGCACGGCACTGAACACGGGGAAGAGGAAAGGGATTTTGTTCGTGCACGGTGATGTCAGGTGCTCAGAACCCAGGATCTTGTGCAGTCTTCCCACGGACTCTGGATAGGTGCTATCCTTCCTGCTTTCCAGGTGAGGGACTGAAAGATAAAGTAGCCTGCACCGAGCCTGCCGCCAACTCTGTTATAGGGTTGCAGGAGAGCAGAGAGCAGAAGGGGATGTCACATCTGGAGGCAACGGATGCCTTTATTTAAAAAAAAAGGCAATAAAAGGAAAGGCTTGGTTTCTCAGGTCGGGGCATGATTGAGTCAACGAGTCAAACCGGCGAGGTCTTCTGTGCCTCAGCCAGTGCCAGGCCCTAGAGATGTGGACATCTAAACCAGAGTTTCCCACAGCCTGTTCTGGGTGCTTCCCTTTGGCCCACGGAGGGAAGGGGTGTGCGACTGCTTTCCCATGACAGTAAAATGCAGCTAAGCAGAAAGGACATGGGGCTCAGGGCTGAAAAAGACATTTATGACAACCTGGAAATGGAATCCATTTGGCCCAGTCCAGCTCCACGTGACAAGTTGGGGCAAGAGTTCCATCTAACGATACAATAACTCCTTTTTGTTGTACGTGGTTAGGTCTTCCCCGGGCCCCACAAGGTGCAGGGCTCCAGGGCAGGTGGGTTGTGCCTGGGGTGCAGGAGTGCTCCGAGAAGGGTGGTGCCCGGGTAGCTCTGCCTTGTGCACTAACCATCCAGTTAGAAGACCATTTACACCTTGTCAGTATTTTAAAAAACTGGTAATTCTCTCCCCTCCGGTGCATTATTTCCACCTTACCGAATCTGGAAAGGAGGCCAAAGAAGTTGCCGAAGAAGTTGGCATTTTCAAAGCCAAGAGCCCTTTTTCTTCTGCTGCAGGAGCCTTCTGGATGCTGGTGTAAGTGTGGCCGTGATAGTTAATTTTATGAGTCGACTTGGCTAGAGCCTGACCATGCTCTTAAGTTGCCTTCAGAGCAAAGACTGAGTTTTCCCAAAGAAGAAATTCTGCCTCCTGACTGCAACATAGAAATCCTGCTCGATTTTCCAGACTTTGGATTTAAGTGGCATTGGAAGGGCATCTGGTAGTTGACTACCGGCTTGGAAGGGAGACCCCATGGCCCGCTGAGTGCCCAGCTGAGCGTCAAGCTGGGCTACGCAGAAAGGCTGCAGGGTTTTTAGCCGCTCAGCTTTTTGCAACAGGATTTTCATTTTGTAGGACGCAACTGATTGAGTGCGAAAGAATATGAGCGATGGAGTCAAAGAGTCCCGTGGTATGCCTGTGGGCAGATTCCAGAAATTCTACGAGCCTCAGTGCCATCCTTTGAGAACTTTGGACTAAGCTGGAGTGTCCATACTTTTCTCTGCAGGACACCTCCCCTTTTATTTACTTTTGCCACACAGAACCTATGTCTTGAAAGATTTTATTACCAAATATATCGAGGGATATAGCAAATAAAGTAAATAAAAAATTTGCTTTTTATTAGTTTATATTGGTTTTGTTAATTTATTTTATTTTTGCAAAGTGATAGTGGTACATGTATTAATCCATTTAACTTCGATTTAGGTACATCAGAGACTCGAATGCCAATGAGAATAGCTAGCTAGTCAGCAGGAGATGACCAGTCTTAACACTTCATTGTGTTCATAAAATCCTGATCATTAGAAAAGAGGCAATTTTAGACTTAAGTAAGTGAACGACATACTAATATTGTTATACCTGGTTCTCTTTTGGTCAACTTTTGCCTATCATATTATTTTCTAACCTTTTATTTTTCACTGATGTTTTTGTTTTAGGAGTGTGCATTATGATACATGAAGCTATATTTTAAAAAATCTCAGGCTCTGTCCTTTAATAGAGGAGTTTAGCTCATTTACACTTTTGTGACTCCCAGCATGTTTGGCCTAACCCTCGTGCACTGTTGGTGGGAATGCAAACTGGTGCAGCCATTGTGGAAGACAGCACTGAGGTTATCCATGCCAAACTAATTTAGACAATGTTCATTTCCTCTATGGATATCTGAACTATTGAACTAGTTTAGGGACTACAATAGTTTCTTTTCAGGACTCTTTAGGATTCGAAAATTCCACAGTGTTCTTCATTGGAACACAAGGATGCTGGAACCCTGCCCTGAGTATTCCCTAAGGTAGGACCTATTCAAGAAGCAGGGTGCATCTGTAGAATGGGATCACAGCCCGTGAGGCTTCCTTTGGGGTACTTGTCCCTCTACCTTCCTCTGTGCTTCTGGAACTGTCCTGCATTGCTTTCGAATTTGTCCTTCCAGACCCTGGCTGAGGTGACGACTCTCTAAGTGAACTGTTTTCACATTACTGTCTTTTTTTTTTTTAATTTTTTTAAATGTTTATTTGTTTTCAAGAAAGACAGAGAGACAGAACATGAGCAGGGGGAGGGGCAGAGAGAGAGGGAGACACAGAATTTGAAACAGACTCTAGGCTCTGAGCTGTCAGCATAGAGCCGGATGCGGGGCTCAAACTCACAAACCGTGAGATATGACCTGAGCCGAAGTCGGATGCTGAACCAACTGAGCCACCCAGGCGCCCCACGTATTACTTTCTAAGACACAGTTACGTCTGAGTAACCCTGGGGTAGCATTGCACTATCATCCCTCCCTCCACCCCTCCCTCCCTCCTTCCATCCATCCCTCCATCCCTCCATCCATCAAATATCTATGCAGTGCCTTCCACTTACCAGTTCTTACTCTGGGTGCTATTAGGGCAGGTCACACAAATGTACAAGATAAACTATTTGGGAAGTCTGTCACCCAGAGAAACTATCTACCCTTGAGGACCGAAGGTGGCAATTCTAACCTATTTATTTTCTGTAGAGGCTCAGCTCTGAAAATCACAGCCTTGTATTCATTCTGGTTTTTTCTTTGTCTCCACAGGGCAGGGCTTCCTGCCTAAGAGAGAGGGCTTCCTGTCTCCTAAGAGAGACTCCACTGGGGGTGCCATTCACCTCCCCCTCTCAATCTTCCCTACAATCTTGTGTGTGACAGCAAGGACTCGTGTTGACTCCTTATCCTTTCTGTGAGCCATTTGATCATGACGGTTTTCCTCCTAGTTGTTGAAGATTCCTTTTCTTCAGGTGTGAGCCTTTTAAGGACGGAGCTTAGCCTGGAACCATCGGGATATCCTCAGATGGACATACCTGCAGTCTCCAGAGTGGCTTTTCCCCTGGAACGAATAGCTCACGCTTCACTCTTGGGCAAAGGCTCCTGCTCTCATAAACATATGACCATGGCCTACATGCACACTGCAGGTGGTGGCACAAGCCGAGTTCCTGGTCCTTAACTTCCCTTCTGAATGTAACTTCATGTCTCCCCCCCTTGGGAAAGAGGTTAAAAACCAAAAATAAAGTAGTGTAATGAGTGCCCTGAAGAGGTAGCTGTGGTGTGCCGAATCACCTTCTCTGTCCGCGGTGGTGGGTCGGGTCGGGTTCGGCAAAGGCTTCCAGAGGAGGGGGTGTCCTATGAGGCCCGAGTGGTCAAAAGGAATTCGCTGTACCCTGGAGAGTTTCAGGCAGAGTGAACACCTTGAGAGGTGGTCCAGTTCACTGTGAATCAGTTCTCTGTGCCAGGAACACGGGGCTTGCTGGAGGACGTGATATGGGGATTCAGGAAAGGTAAGCTGGGGCCACGAAGCAGGAGAATTTCTCATTTTCAGTCCTGGTGTATTCCCACGGGCGCAGGAAGGAAGCGCCTGGATCAGTAATCCTTTCCTCCGAAAGAAATGATTTTCCTCTAAGGGGTACTTCCTGGTACCCTGGTAGGTGGGTGGGGTCCCCTGCTATTATCCTACCCCACCTTACAGAACGCCAGCCTAGCGATTGAAAATTCACGTTGCAGAATCAGCGGATACTCTGTAAAAGCGACCGTGTGGTGTGGGGACAAAAAGCCTGGAAAGCGTGTAAGCAAAAAGCAGTAACTGTCCGGGTGATGTGTTTGATGGCGGATTTTATTCTTGCCTCTACGTTATGTGTTTTCTTTGGTTTTGTTTTACCAACTTTAAAATTATATTTAAAAAGAATTGTATTTGAATTATATTAAAAAAAGATAGCTTGGGTCTCATTTCTAGGTCACAGCACGAGAAACCCATCTCCCAGGTGGCATTAGTCTTGGCCTGTACTGTATTAGCAGAGGCTCTGTTGGTAAATCATAAGGCCCCATACTGAGGTCTGTAGAAATATAGGTGATTTCTCTGTAATGGCCAGAAGTGTTATCCTGTATCAGCCCAACGAATTTGCTCTTTTCCTTTTTTATGGCACCCATTAGGGTGTTTCATTCATGGTGTTGCCATTTCAGAAAGTGGGAGGATATTCGGCAACACTGCGCTATGGCTGCAGAATCCCCTGCTGGCTGGGGGTCCCAGAGAGCTGTGTGTCCAGCATACAATATCCTTTGTTTAAGCATCTGTATCTTTCCCTCGCACAGGCAATCAGTGCAAGGAGGCAATCACGTTTGCTACGCTCATGCAGCCCAGGGATCGAAGCACAATTTGGCATCTTTGTCATTTTCAAAAATCAAATCTGCCTAGGGACCAAGTTCCAACAGCAGCTGGTTTTGCTTTATGTTTTATTTAAAGACATTTAATTTTGAGCCTTGCATGTTTCCAATTTTTCTTTCTTTTTTTTAAATTTTTTTTTCAGAGCAGCCTGTGTGCATGTATAGAATACCATTAATTTATGTGTAGTAATCCTTTTATGGGTGGTCAAATAGGAGCAAATCAGATTAAAGTTATGATAGTTATTCATGATTTTTTTTCTTATTTTACTTAAAATAATAGAAACTATACACCAAATATATAAAATACTTACTCCATGGCAGGCTTCGGGCCAAGTGGTTTATATACATTCTTTAACCAAGCCTTACCAGAATCTTAGGAGGTAGACAGAGAAGTTAATACCCATTTTATGGGTGAAGCCTTGGAGGGGTAATGACTTGTACAAGTTCTCATGTGCAATCAGTAGGAAGCTGAGAATTAAAAAAAAAAACATTTTTTTTAATGTGCATTTATTTTTGAGAGAGAGAGAGAGAGAGCAAGGAGAGGGCAGAGAGGGAGACACAGAATCCGAAGCAGGCTCCAGGCTCTGAGCTGTCAGCACAGAGCCTGATGCCAGGCTCGAACCCACGGACCGCGAGATCATGATCTGAGCCCAAGCCAGAAGCTCAACAGACTGAGCCACCCAGGTGCCTCAAAACTGAGACTTTGGGGCGCCTGGGTGGCGCAGTTGGTTAAGCGTCCGACTTCAGCCAGGTCACGATCTCGCGGTCCGGGAGTTCGAGCCCCGCGTCAGGCTCTGGGCCGATGGCTCAGAGCCTGGAGCCAGTTTCCGATTCTGTGTCTCCCTCTCGCTCTGCCCCTCCCCCGTTCATGCTCTGTCTCTCTCTGTCCCAAAAATAAATAAACGTTGAAAAAAAAAATTAAAAAAAAAAAAAAGCTGAGACTTTAACTGACGTGTGTTTGATGCCATGTCATATACATGAAATATAATCTACGTGATACCACATATGTGTATATATGTGTATATACCTGTATACGTACATAACACTCAAACTTTTAAACCACATTTCCTCCCTTTCTCCTTCTCTTTCAGTGTTTCTACCTCTCAGCCTCTCTGCTCCTTCTGATTGTTGCCCAGCCCTGCTTGTCATACACAGACTGGGACCTGGGTGGGCAGAGGGTCAGACCGGTGCGCATCCTACGTGGCTCTTACAGATCACCCAGGGCCAAAGTGGAGGAAGCTCATGATCTTGACGCCGGCCGCCTGGGGGGTTCTCCCTTGGCCCTGCTGTTTGCTGGCCGCACATTATTGGGCAAGTCCCACAGGTCCTCTGAGCCTCAGCTTCCTCATCTCACGCAGGTTGGTGCTCACCAGAGTCGGTGGCCTATGCGCCCCCTATGTGAGCGTTACCCACGAGAAGGGCTGTGCATGTCACTCTGCTTCTCCTCTGGGGCCTCTGTGATGAGGATTTATCTTTCAGGGGAGACAACAAAGAAAAACAGGAACCGCCACAGAGCCAGAATCCCAGAAGAGCAGGAGTCAGAAAAGGTCACATGGGATCCAGCACGACTCCAGACACCGGAGTTAGTCACCATCCCAAGGCAGAGGCATCTGGTTTTTCCTACTCCAGGAATTCGTCATGAAAACAGCCTCACCACCTTCTGCCTCTGCTTCTACCAAACCTGCCATTACTGATTAACTTATTTCTTTTTTTTATACAGATGTTTTAACATTCATTTCTTTTTTGAAAGACAGAGAGAGACAGAGCACGAGTGGGGAGGGGCAGAGAAAGAGGGAGACACAGAATCCGAAGCAGGCTTCAGGTTCTAAGCTGTCAGCACAGAGCCGGACGTGGGGCTTGAACTCACCAACTGTGAGATCATAACCTGAGCTGAGGTTAGACGCGTAATGGACTGAGCCACCCAGGCGCCCCAGTGATTAACTTCTTTCTATTCCTGTTAGACCACCGGCTGTTTCTGTTAAAGACCACCGGCTCTTTCCGTGGGTCTCACACTCAAACTGCCGAGGGAGAAGATTTAGTTGGTTAGCAGCAGTATTGTGCTGGTTAATGTTCAATAATGGGCGGTCTGTGGGAGGACTGGGTGGGGGGAAAGCCCTGATTTGTAATGTTTGCCGATTTCCATGGTGCAAATAATCCCACTGTGGTTGATTTCAGCTATCAACATGATGTCACCTGACTCCTCAAATCCTGAAAATGGAACTGAGAACCAGTATGAGTCAGCTCCAGGATATCACGGTCACCCCTGTGTGCCACTGCATAGTTTCTGGTCAGTTTAGGGATCAGCTGATCTTGAACTGGATTTCCAACTTGGTCCACATACATGTGAGCAAGGGATTGGGCTCAGATGTTTAACCTGTTTTAAAAAGTCCTGTGACATGTGGGCTTCCTGGTTCATAATAAGCTCCCTAACATAAATATTATTTAACTATCATTTCATGGATGTCTCTGAGGCCTTAATACATGAAGAGGAAAGACACAAAATGAAGATAAATGAGTAAAAATTAGAAAATGAAAGATGATACAAGAGAAGTGTAAAAAATAAGCAGGGGGAGTTCAGAGATAATGCCATTCCCAGGTGGAAGCAAACCAGAAAGGCTTTTGGATTACCTAGAATTTGGACTGAACCTTTAAGGATGGCGGGACTTCGGAGCTATAGAAACAGGGAAGGGGGGAAGTATTCAAGATACAGAGAATGAGAACTGAAGAAAAATGTGGATTGGAGGAAGCAGGGAATAAATATGGAGTCAGTGACACTTCATTTCATTGGAGCAAAAGGTACGTGAAGGGAAGGACAAGGTGATCATTATTATCAAGGAACACTGTAGAGGGTCTTGTGTGTCAAAATAAGGTGATTGGTATATACCACAGTGCTTTACTCTGTTGCTGTTACCAAATGGAAGCAAAGTATGTTTGTGAAGGGTATATCAATATCATGACATGGGTCTATTGGAATAGAATTTGCAAAACTTCTGATATTAACATGGTGCTAAGTCCCATAAATTGGTTCCATACCCTCTAGATTCTTTTAAACAGCTGACGTTATTATTTCTATTAACTTTTTGTACTGTCTGTTATCAATAAGATGAGACAGATTGCTAGTGGGAATAAGGCTGGGATGAATCCAGAGACCCGGGTTCTGGTCTCTGCTTTGTCACCAACTCAAGGAGCGACGTGAAGAAAAACATTTCATTGCCAACCTTGGTCCATTCTCACATCTCTAATCTTGCAGGGTGGTTATTTGATGGTTGCTTCCCTAGCTTTTCCAAGTCTGTAATCACTTACACATAACCTCTCCAAATTATTTCAGATAAAGTCATTCTTTATTTGGGTACTGGCACAGGGAAAAGAACTCCATGCCCTTGGCGTAGATAAGCTTCCTTTGCTGGAAGCACTGTCAAAGTTCATGTGTGACATAGGGGATGAGAATTCTGGTTGATTGAGTTTTCCTGTTAAAGGGAAGATTAACTAGTGAAACTCATTTAAACTCTTGCTGTTTGCAGTATGTCTCAAGTATTCTAGTTAACTTTTTTTGGCCTAAGAAACGCAAGTTTTAAAAATAGGAAAGTAACCATTAAGGACTATGCACATGACTGTCACTGAATAATAATAAGAAGAATAACAATAATAATGGCTATTACTTATTGAACGTTTCTTCTCTGCCAGGTACTGACCTGAGAGCTTTATATGCATAATCTCTTAAAATATCGCTAAGACATATAAAAGCCAGGCTAAATGCACCTTGTAGTGGGTTGAAGGGTGGCTCTCCCAAAAGATGTCTGTGTTCTAATCCTCGGAACTTATGAATGTGAATGAATGTGATCTTCTTTGGAAAAACATCTTTGCAGATGTAATTACGCTAAAGATCTTGAGATAGAACATCATCTGGGTTTTCAAGATGGGCCATAAATCCAATGACAGATGCCCTTATAAAATCCAATCTCTGGGGGGAGAGATTGCAGTGATGTGGCTGTGAGCCAAAGATCTGGAGGAGGCAAGGAACAGATTGTCTCCTACAACTTTCAGAAGGGGCTGACACCTTGAGGTCAGACTTTGGGTCTTCAGAACTGTGAGAACATAACATTTTCATCTTTAAGCCACCAAGTTCGTAGTAATTTGTCACAGCAGTCATCAGAAATGAACACACACACATATATATTTTTTTACAAGTACAAAATGAGGCACAGAAGGGTCATTTAAACTTACCTCAGATCCTATAGTTGGTAAGTGACATTGCAGGAGACTAACCCAGGCAGCTTTAGAGCTTGCCTTCAACCTTAATAGAATGTTGTACCTCATAACTATCTTCATCGAAATCTAAACACTACAAGTCACAGTACACTCTGAACGGTGCTTTGAGAGCATGAGGCAAACATAAGATGCTTTAGGAGTACATCAGGGTACACGTAACCCAGCTCTTGGGGCGTATTAGCGAAGGTATCCTAGAGGAGATGATGATAGTGGGCCGAGTTTCAATGATGAAGATATTTTTTCAGAAAATAAAGTGGGGAGAGTTTTCCAAGAAGAGACATCAACCAAGGAGGGTGAGAAAGGACAAAGCACCTTTAGGGAATTATAATAGTTAGATGTGGTCCTGGGGGTTCCTGGAAGAGGGATGGGAAATATGACAGAAGATCGAAGTGAAGACCAGCTGATGGTGGGTCTTATGTACCAAGCTAGAGACCATGGAGTCCTCAGGCAGTTGGAGAGGTGGGGTAAGCTGGTGCAGGCCGATTGCATGATCAGACCAGTCTCTTACAGACATGCAGTGGAGCGTGCCCTGGAGGACAGAAAAGAGGGGGTTGATACAGAAGCAGATTGGGATGCATGTTAGAGCACTGGAGGTGGTGATGGAGAAGAGAAAGCACATTTAGCAAACATTTTTACATGGGACATGAGTAGGATCCAGTGGCCAGTGGGATGTCAAGAGCAAGAGGAAGGAGGGGCATGGGCTGCCTTGCAGGTTTCAGGTTTGGAGAACCTAATGGTAGCGTCACTGGCTGGTACATGAAATGAAGGAGGTACACACTTTGGAGTAGTGGCAGGGATGGGGTTGGAGACAGAGAGTACTGATGGGTGAGGACCTCCTGTGGTTTTTATTCTGAATACGTGAGCATCTGCATATGGCGCATGGCTTTGGAATTACTGTGGTGGTACGTATTGAATTTGCAACGTTCTCTAGAAGAAGGAAGAAGGGAGCCAACACTGACTATATATTATGAGTTGGGTGTCTAACTTACATTGTCTTATCCAGTCCCCAAAGTAAAACTTCCAGGTAAGTGTTATCCATATTTCATGAATGAGGAGGTCAATTAAAATGTTAAAATGATTAAGTAACTGGACCAACGTCACAGAGTTAGTCAGTGTCTGGGGAGCCCAGATTTTAGATCTCGTCTTCTTTCCTGCTGCCTCCTGGACATGAAGGTAGAGTGCTTTTTGAGTCATGTCTTTTCCATTTATTAGATGTATGACCTTTGGAAATTTGCTTAACCGTTCCTTGCCTCAATTTTAGCAGCTGCCAAAAGGGGATAAAAATAATAGTGCTTGTTCTCTTTGACTCAAATAAGAGCCTGTGACTGAAATCTCTGCAAAAAGCCTAGAAAATATACAAGTAATTGTTTGTGTGATTAGCCTAGACTTTTTAAATTTTAGTTTCTAAGGTTAATTCCTGGGTGTAGCAAATTTTCTTGCGAGTTTTCTGATTTCCCCCTAAAAGTTTAGTAGCAATTTTTTAATAGAGTTTTTAAAATTTGGGCTTATTTAAATATTCCTATTCAAATCACTCCATGCAGTTTCTAAATGTGCTTCTCTAAAAACCTACAAAAACCCACTCCATTGAAATGGGTTTGTGTTGGCTGTGTGAACACCAGATCTAGCCATTTGCCTCATGAAAGGTGTTCAACAACAGACATACCTTCTGCTAAACTTAGATGTGATATTAGAAGAAATGTCCAGTGTCTCAATTGAGCAAGACAGGCTTAGGTCCTTTAAAAGTACCTAGTAGGTACGGACCAATTCTCAGTCATTCTGTAAACTTGGGGGTCTAGCACAGCCCGGTGTCTTTAGTGCAGAAAACATGGGTATTTCCTCGATGCTCTACTGGTTCATCCCTGACCTCTGCCCAGTTCTAAGTTGAATTTGCCTCCAGAAGCCCAGCACGGGAAAAGAACGAGAATGATAAAAACAGCCACACAGCCACATATAAAAGCTAGTAGCACTTTTCAAAGGCATGGGTGTATGTGTGTATACTGTAAAGTAACACTATCTTTTATCCTATCTTTAAAAAATTGTGTGAAGAGGTAACAGCAGAAATGTTGAGAGGACAGTTGTGTAATTAGAACAAATCTCTTTTCTCAGAAGGGATAAATGTTTCCATTACACAACTCTGCCCGAGTCTCTACAAGGGTAATGAAGATAGTAGGGTAGAGTGGAAGGAAAATTAGCCTGGGAACCAGGATAATTATATATATATTTGAATAGCTACCATATGCCAAGCACTGTGTGTTCATATATATATATATATATATATACATATATATGTATATATATGTGTATATATATACTTTTTAAATATATATATGTGTATATATACTTTTTTTTTTGGCTTAAGCTCTTAAGCTAGTTGGCATTGGGCTTTTATTACATGCCACTGAAAGATCACTGTGCTGGCCACAGTGGGCGTGTAGGGTGGAGGAGTGCTAAAAGTAGAGTACATTCACACTCTAGATAGAAAAAAGAAACCTTAATTAATCCTGATGCCCCAGAATATGTCATCTTAATCTTTTGAGTAATTCTTACTGGATCTTTTGTGGTCAGTGGTCCAAACTTGAACAAATCACAGAGGCCGGGGTGATAGAATCCTCACATTAGGTAGGTCTGAGTTATTTGTTCGCTTGGTAGTCAGAGTGAGGGGGTGGTCAACTATCCCTGATTCACGGTGATGTTGCGCTCCACGAGTAGTGGGCCAACAACAGCTGTCCACGGTACCTTTATTACCGGTTAGTCTTAGTGCTAAGGACACTGCAGGGTCCAAGGCCATTTGTCCCATCCTCCTCATTCCTGTGCCTCTGTGTAAATTCTTTGTCATTGAGGACTCCGCTCCCATTTCATCATTTCTAAGGCACCTTCCCAGACAGCTTGTACCCACGAAGGCTGTTTTCTCTGATATAGCACATGCTTCACAATCACCAGTTCACCGTAGGCTGCTGAGCCTGAATCTCATCCAATCACTTTTCCGGGCCATTTGCCTCCCCTAATGTAGCTCTCATGTCCTCCTTGTCCCATCACCCTCTCCCATCACCACCTTAGTTCAGACATTCATTTCTTCTCACTTGGAAGACTGGATCGATTCTTAACTTTCGGCCTCCAGTCTAATTTCCCTTTAATCCCCCATTTCCTTTGGGGTAATTCTCCCCGAAGCACACAGCTCTGACCACGTCAACACCGCCTTTGAAAACTGAAAGGGGTCCAGCGGAAAGGCAGGCCTGAGTGGGACCAAAACCTCACATGTGCCCGAGGTTCCTTTCCGAACAGCTGACAGCTCACCTCAGCCCCAGGCCAAAAGATCTGACAGGAAATACTACGGCAAGGTTAGAATCAATTGACAGTGGTTTGAAGAGCTGTGCTAATAGCATGCAGTGGTGGAAGGGACCAGAACTGGAGTGGGGGGCTGAGGTGGGGATAAACAGCTACCAAGAGGGTTGAGGTAAGAGAAATCCCCAAATGATGGTATTTCAAAGGAGGGAGACACAAGTTTTCGTGTGAACAGTCATGTATGGTTTGGCGTGAGCTCTTTTTAAAGAAAGAGTCGTGGCCCTGCCCGCTGGGACTGTGTGCCTTGATTGTGTTTGGGTATCCAGGTAGACCAATTTATTTATTCACTAAGCAAACATTGATTGAATAGCTACCATATGGCAAGCCCTGTGTATCAGAGGATGCCCATGGGAGCCTTGCAGGGTGATTATGGTTGACCTGAGTAGACATGAGTATAAAGGAAAGAGACATGTTTTTGAGCTTTGGGTTTTCCAACTCATCCAGCTGTGTGCCTTCTGCCCAGTAGGTATTCAACATAGGTTTGCTGAATTGAAAACCAGTTCGTGCCACTGAAGAGTGTTCCATGGATTCATAAAAACTAGGGGAGGAGTAATAAGCATCTTTACTGAGCAAACAGTATGCTCATGGCCAAAAATACAACTTTGGGTTTGTTCGACTTTGCTCTGTCTTGCTTATTAACTAGAAGCTAAAATCCCTCGATGTGTCTTTTTTTTCTCTTTCCCCTTCTTACTTTCCTCATTTTTCACTCTGCAAAGTTCTCATTAACACATTTTAATGAGTATAAATGAGGACTCCGTGTCCCAAGAAAGAGAAAAGCCAAGCAGCATGCACAGAGAGAGAGATGGAAAATAAGCAATTATCGCTGTGGGTTTTTATATTTCTGGGCCATCCTTGAATCTCATGTTGCTTGCCAAGTCGGCAGAAGATGACTCCTAATTGCATGAGGAAGATGAGATTGGTGATAAAAGCACAGATATAAATATAGATAGGGTGTAGATGTGGGTATCAATGTAGATATAAATATAACATCCCTGTTGTATCTTCAAGTCTGAGCCATTCATTTGACTTCCCTTTGTTCTTCTCTTCTGTGTTATTTTCCTATATATCCTTTAAAAAATCATCAGACAATAAGAGATTCCTGAATCCATTTTCCTGTCACCCACTGTGAGATCCTGGGCTTAGACAATTTGACTTTGGGTGTTATAATCTCTCCCGACAGTTTTAGAATGCTAACACACAGGTGGGGTTTCTCGAATCTCTGATCAGGAAGGTGGAAAGGGATTTTGCATAGTCCCTGACCCATCTCTGTCACGGAATCTGCTCTTATTCCAGAGCCCAACCCACTCACCCCCGGTGAGGCTTTGCTCTCATCGAGGGCACAGGTGGGTATGACCCCTCCCTATCCACCATAACCCAGTTCCATTTTTCTGTTAATTCTTACCACAGCCCTGTGCGGTAGGAATGGGTCTCCTTAGGCTGGGAGTTTATAGTCCTTTTGAATACATGGTCCCTCTTATAGTGCTAAAATAATCACATTAACTGTACTTTTAGTATCCATTCAATGAAAAAGTCACAAAGAGCAAAATTTATCCTGAGTTCACTAACTCTTGTGTTGATGTACACAATAATAGCAAGGCATTAAAAATGGTTAAGGTGTAGGGGGTTCTTGGGTGGCTCAGTTGGTTGAGCATCTGACTTCAGCTCAGGTTGTGATATCATGTTTTGTGTCTCATGGTTTATGGGTTTGAGCCCCACATCGGGCTCTCTGCCCTCAGCGCAGAGCTTTGGATCCTCTGTCCCCCTCTCTCTCTGCCCCTCCCCCGCTTGCGTGCTCTCTCTCAAACAATAAATAAACTTTTAAAAAAATGGCTAACGTGCATCTGGCACTTAGGATGTGCCGGGCATGGAGTCAAACATTTATGGCAATTTTCTTATTCTTATGGCAACTTTATGGGGGCATGTCCTCTGATCCACTCCATTTCACAGATAGGAAGACTGAGCCCATGAGAGAGGTGACACAGTGTGTTCAAAGACACACATCTAGCAAGTGGCAGAACAGGAATTCAAACCTACACAGTGAGGCTCCAAAGCCAGCGTTCTTAGCTATGATGTGAATTAGACGCTCATTTGAAAGAAGTAGGAGACACTTGGTTGGATCGGCAGATCCTGTTTGGAGACAGTAGGATTGTCATGGAATGAATGAGATAATGTATACAGAGAAATAACACAGGGCCTAGTGTGCTCAGCAGATGCTACTCCCAAGGATAATGAATACTTTGACCCTGATCCTCACTGCTAAAAAAATTATTTAAGTGATCTTTCTATGATTACTGTAGGGGTTGAGGACCAAGATGCCAATAGCCTTGACATGGTAGCCTTGGTCACAGGGGTGAACCCGCTTGGGTGAGTGGGATGGTGTTGTGACCCTTGGCATTCACATTCTTGGTCCTGAAGTCGGTGTCCTGGCTTTCGGCAAGAGCAGCAGGAGCAAAAGGCCCCTCGTTTGACAAGGGAAGGGGCAGAGTGGCCACTTTGGTGTCTTTTGTGACTGGTAATAGCAGCATCATGATCCAGAGAGGACAAGAGAAAAAGCTAAAAGTCAGGTAATTCACAGAGTGCTTAGGAGACACCCTCCTAGGACTTGGCAGGACTCCTGTGGGTGCATTTGAAAGGGGTGGGAGCAAGAGGGATGAAATTCTGTGTACGGTCCTCTTTCTCCCAGGCTGCTTTTGGCTAGAACACAGTCATTATCACTGCAGTCATCCCTGTGTTTTGCGTGAATTTCCTCCTCCCGCTATGTGTGGACAAGATGGCCTGAGGAGCTTTTCTGCCATGGGATGCATATGCGTTGAATAAATTACAAAAGAAAGAAAGAAAGAACAAAAGAATACAAATACACACTTGCCAGTGTGTGACTGAGCCCACAAGCACTAGGGAATTTCTTAAAGCCAACACACCATGAACTGAAACCAGAGAGATGAGTAATCATAAAACAGAATAACCTTGGGTAAAATGACCCAACCAGGTACCCGAAGTTTTGAGGATTATTGATCACACAGACTATGAGATATGGATCTGGGGTGTATGCAACAGGGAAGATACTGGGCTTAAGACGTCACAAACCATGACTCTCAAAGCATCTGTATGATTAGCGAATAGCTGGTATAAGAAGATATCTTTCTGCAACTGACAAGAAACTATGTTTGTTTCTGCTGTGACTCTGGATAGAATTCAATTAATGACCGTGCCTGTCTGGAGATGGCTAGATCTGATCCAGGCATCTTCTCATGTGAACTTAGGGTTATTTTGCACCATCCATGGCATCAGGAAAAATAAAACCAAGAAATTAAAGTGGTCCTTTCTTGACAGCAGTCCCTGGTGTCCAGAAACACCACATGAAAATTCTCTTAAGGGGTTGGCATCTTCATCTCAGAGCCTTCAGGATGCCCACAGGTTAACTTCAGCCAAATACAAAAACTCTTATTGAAAATGACCAGATATGCATGGAAGCAGGCCATCATAAATAATACTCAGCAGAAACAATTACCAGCAGGTTTTGACTCTAGAGGTCTTCAGATATTGGAATCCGCAGATACAGAAGATATACTACCTGAGAATATCATGTTTGAAGAAGTAAAATATGTAATAAAGATAGCAAGGAAAAAAGAGACTATCAATCATGACCAAGCAGGTTTGGTAAAAGAATGAAAGCTGGCGAGAAAAATGCAATGATTGAGATTAAAATCCAATGGATGGGTTAAAAAAGGGATGTGTCACAATGATGATCTGACAGTTGAGAGGTATATATTACTTGTTGTATGCTCAATGTTCTTCTAAGCTCTTTGCAAATACACCCGAAGAAAAAGGGAGCGAATTAGAAGTTAGACAAATTATCTTTAGGGGCACCTGGGTGGCGCAGTCGGTTAAGCGTCCGACTTCAGCCAGGTCACGATCTCGCGGTCCTTGAGTTCGAGCCCCGCGTCAGGCTCTGGGCTGATGGCTCAGAGCCTGGAGCCTGTTTCCGATTCTGTGTCTCCCTCTCTCTCTGCCCCTCCCCCGTTCATGCTCTGTCTCTCTCTGTCCCAAAAATAAATAAACGTTGAAAAAAAAAATTAAAAAAAAATTATCTTTAGAGAGACAAAGAGATAGGAAACATAAATGGGAGCACCATGTCTCAAATTTACTAGTGTAGTGTAGTGTCTCAAACATAATTTATACAAACCATCTTATCCTCAGCTTCTTCAGATGTAAAGTAGAAATGAAAGAGGCCATTTATCCAGAATGTCTGGGATTTGGTGCATTTCATTATAGGACTGTTTCTGAAGTATAGGTTTGTCAACCCTAAAAGAGTAGATAATAACAGAGAGAGAGATTGGCTTGATCCAGCCTCAATATTTTCTGGGTACATTCTGTTGGGACTTTTTCTTGGCTTTTTAAAAATTCTATTATCATGGAGATTTAGAAATTGGGTGTGTATTACACAACTATAATTCAAAGCCTCAGAATAGATTTTATCTGTCCCAAAACACATAAGTGACCAGGAACCCTAATGGTGTGCACACAGGATGCCACTCATACATCAGACAGCCCATTGGGCTCACATTATTTCAGTCCATTGCATGATGACCCATGGCAAACTCATGCATTATTAGAAATGATTTAATAGATGGATGATCATTACAAATCCTATTTGTTAGAACAACTTTATTGTTTAGATGCTTCTAACATTTAGAATCCATACGCATCTAAACAATAGAGTTGTTCTAACAAATAGAATATTTCTATTGGAAATACAGTTAATACAGCTAATTGTACATAGCAGGTACATAGCAGTTAATATAGTTAATTGTACATTGCAGGAACTTATTTCTTTTTCGTATTCCTGGTTTGCAAAGAACAAAAATAATTTCTGGCTTATTTAATTAGAAAATAAACTCAATGGAAGACTACTTGTGATGTGAAGCTTTGGAGAATGAGCAGGGACCAAAGGAGGCAATGCCCAGCCACCAGCCCACCACAGACCCATTGGGCTAGGACGCTCACTCTAACATCTCTGAAATGGACACTTCCCACCTCACCACTGGGTTCTTTAATCAGCCTATTTGACAAATAATTTTCAGTGGCTCCTGTGCCTCTAAATCACTCTGAGGTTCAGCGTCTTAGAAGGTGGAGGCTGTAAGCATCCATCCGGTCACATGTAGGTGGTCTTATACTGGTGCCCTCCGTACTAAAGAATGGCGGGAGTATCTGTCTTCCTTTGGCTTCTGTTCCTGGAGACGCTGCCCTGATCTTACTCCTCCTGGTATTCTTAGGAAAGGGAGGGTGTTCACATGCTGAGCAGACACTGCCAGGGCTCCCCCAAATCTTCACTCCCTCAAATCAATAACTAGTGGGAGAAGTACTAGGATTTAATACATGTAAAATTAAAAAAAAAATGTCTCATCTTAGTGAATCAGGTCTTTGTTTTTGGACTGATTTCCTGGGTGTTGTAAGTAATCTGACCTTAATACACCACTTCTTGGGCATTCCTTCAGTAATATCATCAGTATAATTCAACAGTTTCTCTAACAAGATTTTTGTATGTTGTGGTTTGATATCTGCAAACACTGATCAGTTCTCCTTGGGGTTTCTTTACTGGAGAAAAACAGAGAATCTAGAATATACATAGCACGAGAATGACGTAAAAATAGAAGGGGAGCCAAAGATCTCATATATATAAGCTGTGAAGAAGAGCAATGTATCATTCTATCATCTATCTATCTATCTATCTGACATCTATCTATCTATCTATCTATCTATCTATCTATCATCTATATATCTATCATCTATCTATGTATCTATCTAAAATCTACCTATCTGACATCTATCTATCTATCTATCTATCCATCATCCATCCATCCATCTATCCATCCATCTATCTCATTATACCACAGAGGAAAAGGAGGTTAATGTCTCTTGATCTGGGAGTGGGAGGAACAATTGGTTTAGGGTGAATGTAGGGTTTGCAAAGAACTGTAATCAATGAGGAACAGACTGGGGATACGAGAGAAGAGCATGTGCAAAAGCATATGGGGGTGCAATACAGATGGCATTTGGGAAAGTCAAGTATCTGGGGTTATTGGAGCAGGAATGTGAACTTCAAATTAAATAGCAAACTCTAAACACATTCTCCCCCAGAAAAATTAGCTATTCCTCCATTCTGTTTATAATGACAGCCTTCTCTAGTCAGAATAGAAAACACTCGTAGAGGGCTTAACATGTACTTGGTTCTGTTCTAAGTGTTCTTCATGTATTAAATAATCTCATCCTCACAACACACTGGATATACTGCCCTACTATACCTGGTCATTTCAATTTTACATATACAAAGATGAAGACATAAAGAGGTTAAATGGTTGGTCACACAGCTGGTAAGCAGTGGAGGGATTTCAAATGGTTGGTCACACAGCTGGTAAGCAGTGGAGGGATTTCAAATCAGGTAGCCTAGCAGTGATGTCTGCTCTTAACCATGACACAATACTGCTATATGCACAAGGGTATGTCACATGCCAGAAATAGAGAGGTGGCCATGGGCCTGATTTTACTCTGCTCTCAAGAGCATACATTCTTGGAAGAGGTCTTAAATGAACATCACTAGGTACAAAGTTAAGTATAAATCAGGGGGCTCTGACATAGTCTGGAGTGGGAATGGCACTGAAGGTCAGGACAGGTATACATGAGCAGATGACCGTTGTTCTGCGGCCTGTAGGATGAGCAGGAATTGTTCAGGTAAAGAGATGGAAGATGTGAGGGGAAGTCTGTTCTTGCACTAGGAATCATCCTTTGTGTAAGTCTTAAGGCAAAAAGGAGTAAGTCTCTTATTCATAGATAAGCAGAAGGAAGGCTGGTTAGGACAGTGTTAGAAGAGTCTCCCTCAGGTCAAAGGTGGTGAGGAGGTGCTTACTTGCAGGGCCTCTCAGGATTTTGATTTTTATCCTAAGGATAATGGGAAATGGGGATCCTCTGAATGGTTCTAAGCAGAGAGTTGGCATGAAATATATTTTCCAAAACTCAGGCTACTATTTGAAAAATAGTGTGTGTGTGTGTGTGTGTGTGTGTGTGTGCTTGCGTGGTGGCATGGGCAGGAAAGGAGAGCAAGAGTGGCTGCTGGGAGCCCTCTTGCGAGAATAATGAAGTCGTGATGGTGGCTTGAATTTGGGTGGTGGCTGTGGAGATGGAGAGGTACGAAGATACAAGAGACATTTTGGAGATAGATTCCATATGATACGATGACTGATTGGTTGTGGGGACTGAAGAAAACAGATCTGCCTGAGATGACTCCAAAATTTCATGACTGGAGCAAGGGTTGGCAAACTTTCTCAGCAAAAGGCCAGATAATAAATATTCTAGGATTTGTGGACTATATGGTCTCTTGCAACTACTCATATTGTTCTCCAAAAGCAACCATAAGCAAATGGTCATGGCTCTGTTTCCATGAGACCTTATTTAAACACAGGAAGCAGGCCAGAGTTAGCCTTTGGCCATGGTTAATCAACTCCTGGTCCAAAGGGTGTGAAGGTCACTGAGATGTGGTATGCCGGAAGAGAATGGACAAGACAAATAATTTCTTTTTCTTTTATGCTTATTTTTTATTTTTGAGAAAGAGAGGAGGGGGGATGGGCAGAGAGAGAGAGGGAGACACTGAATCCGAAGCAGGCTCCAGGCTCTGAGCTGTCAGCATAGAAACCGTCATAGGGCTCAAACCCACAAGCCATGAGATCATGACTTGAGCCTAAGTTGGACGCTTAACCCACTGAGACACCCAGGTGCCCCAAATAATTTCTTACATCATTTCATTTCCTTTTCATGAAGCACCATGAAGTATCTGTTGTTATTCTCCTCATTAGAGAAAATAGTCTACACTTTGGCACTGTTAATTTTAATTCACTTATCCAGTGCCATACAGCTGGGAAATGGCAAAGACAGTATTTGAACTCAGATCTTTTACTTCCAATCCCATTAAAGATTTTCCTGTTACCCATGCTGTTTCTCTTCCTTTGCCCTCGGCAACTACTCCAGGATGGTAGCAAAACTTTGTTTTGAAAGCTTTTCTCACTTTCCCCCAAGGACACTTTTCTTCTTTGAATGATTTTTTAAAAAGCCAGATAGAAAGGGACAGTGAGTCTCTAAATGTACCATCGTTGCTTTTGTTCAGTACAATAGACTTTATATTGCTTTGTCCAGTCCCTACAAAGTGGGACATAGGAGGTTTGTTTTCAAGAAATTAGCATTGTATTTTTCTCTTTTTTTTTTTTTTAACTCCCGACACAATTTTATCTTGGGGATAAACAGTGTTATTTTCATTCCCTCCATTTGAGCCCCACATTGAACGTTTTCTATTAAAATTTAAATAAGCCTCTTCAGAGACAGATGAAGATGTGAGGCTAAAATGAGCTGATTCACTAGAATTTGTTCCTGAGAATATAACTTATTTCCTTACAGCTTATGCAACGCAGTTTCATAATAGAAGTTTTAAGTGGGCCAGCATCGTGTCGTTATAGTCGTTTCCTCTAACTTTTCCACCCAGAATAGCCAACCGCAGAGGGGGTAATGAGGGCCACAAATTCTCCCTTCTCCCACCCCCTGGAGAACCAATTATTATTTCAGGAAATCGCAGGAAGCTGAAAGATTTTTGAAGATACATTGGATTCTCTTTGTGTGATCCTCAATTGGTACACGTAGCAACAAAAGCTTTGCTGCTCGCTGGTCATCCAAATTGCTCTTTTTTCTTTCATTGAAGTTGGACACAGGGCCCGTCAATGTGGGGATGCATGTGTGGGGTGTCTGAGGGGTGCACACGGGAGATGGCAGTGGGACCAGCGAGCAGGATGAGTGCTGAGGTGGAACAAAAGGAGAGGTTGGAAATCGATGGGTGGACAAAGACTCAGGGTACCAAGAGGAGACTAGGCGACTTCTAAATTAGAGGTCTAAAGTCAGGGCACAGAACAAAGGATTCAGGGCCAAGTGGGTGAGATAAGTATAAGCAAAACATTGGAGGGGTAGAGTAGTGTGAAAGGAATTTTGAGTGATTACAGAGAAAAGCATTTTCCAAGGTATGTTCCTTATCAACTGGTGTTCTAAGAGAAAACGGTTGTTTTGTTGAGTAGCTTCGAAAATATGTAATGTTATTATATATATTGGTAGAAATAATAAAAATAATGATGATAGTAATAAACAATAGACATATAGATGATTCCTGCCATAAGCCTTATTACTACTCACCAATCCCCCCATCTTCCTTCACTTCTGGGTGTACTGAAAGAATGAATATCTCCTGCTATTGAAGTTAAGTGCAGACACGTGACTTGCTTGGGCCAATGAAATGTGAGTAGCGGTGACGTGTGTAGTTGCTAGTGCTCACTTCTACAATTTACTTTTCTCCCTGTCTTTATGGCATTCCCTCAATGAAGATGACTCCCTATTCCAACACCAACTTATGATGGACGTGTAGAATAAACACAAAGTAATTTTTCATTATTCTAAGCCATTGAGATTTTGGGCTTGTTTGTTGCAGACGCATAATCTGATCCTTACTGATAAAATCGATAACATTTACTGAGGTAGATACCTTTCATAGTTTTTTACATATGTTGACATATTACTGTCTTATTAGAGTCACTGGTATATCTAGAGGCAAGTAAATATGGAAGTAAAGAAACCTGTGGGAGATTTTCCAAGTGTATAGAACAATGCACAATAGAAACTCCTCATTTCTACTTTTCTCATTTTTGTTTAGAACACTTATTGACACCTTGTGCAACACAACCAGATAACATGTTGGAAAATCCATGCCTCAAACATGCTCTCCTGTCCATAGCTTAATATAGGGTACCATGGACCACAGGGAGAATAGAAGCCTTACCTAGTGGGCAAACTGCGATAAAGAGCTGAAAATTCTCTTACCCTTATTTCCACATCAGAGACTGAGATGATTAGTGGTTCTTCATTAAAGCATGATTTTGATGCTTGGCTAACATTCAGTATCCAAGAAGAGGTAGGAAGTCAAGCAATGAGGAAAACGAGGCCTTATTATATTGATAGGTTGATCTTCTTAGAGGAAAACTGCCAGGATGCTAGCTTCTCTTTCAACCAAAACCCCAGGGAAAGATAAAATTTCCACCTATTGAATAGCTGAGAGAGCAACTAGGACTAAGAGTAAGAGAAAAGTAAGTATGACCTTGGATAGGTGAAGGTCATGAGACTAATGCATCCATGGCCAGTGTTGCTATATTAGTCCTCATGATATGACTAAAATGCCATGTGATGGAGAATGTTTGACAAAGAAGACAGGTGTGATGACTCATTTTATGTGCCAACTTTATTGGGCCAAGGGGTGCCCAGATTAAACGTTATTTATGGGTGTGCCTGTGAGGGTGTTTCTAGATGACAGTAGCATTTAGATCAGTGGACTCAGTAAAGTAGATTGCCCTCCCCAGTGTGGCTGGGCATCGTCCAATCCACTGAGGTCCTGAATAGAACAAAAAAGGCAGAGGAAGAAGGAATTTGCCCCTTTGTCTGCCTACTTGAGCTGGGATATCAGTTTTCTCCTGCACTCAGACTGGGATTAATACCATTGACTTCTCTGATTCTCAGGGCTTTGGACTTGGACTAGAATGACACCTCTGTCTTTCCTGGGTCTCCAGCTTGCAGATGGCAGATCTCGGGACTTCATTATCACATGCATCAATTCCTCTAATAAATATCTTCCTGTACATATAAATCCTATTTGTTCTGTTTCTCTGTAGAACCCTAATACACAAGGTGACCTTGGTACTGTTCTTGAAATCACTGGGTAGTCTGAGGTCTGTCCTTCTAAACAGGTTGGCCGAGGAGACAGTACAACCTTAAGACTAGATGTAGAAGCTGCGCAGAAAGGACTCAGGGCTCTTGTGTTTATTGTTTCTTGGGACACTCTTATTCCAGGCCTTTACATTTCTGGCTCTTTCTCATCCTTCAGGCCTTTCCCAAAATGTTATCTCCTCAGAGCGGACTTTGCTAACCTCTCCTCTTTGCAGGCTCACTATCTCTCGCATCACTCTGTTTTACTCACACCCCAGAACTCATCACAATGTGATACTTTTCTTGTTGATTTATTTGGTTGTCATTTGTCTCCTCTTAATAAAATATAAATTCCATGATACCAGAGGCCTTGTCATGTTCAGCAAGAAACTCTCAGTGCCCAGCACAGTATCTGACACCTAACGGTCACCTAACGGAAGCTCAATAAGTATTTCAGAATGATTAACTGAATGGTTGAATTACTGAATGAATAACGGGTACAAAAGAAACTAATGGAGCTCATACAATGAAATGTGCACAAGATGGACAAAGAGAACCCCTAGGTAGTGTGTCACCAATAGCGGCAGACAGAAGTAGACAGTCACTCAGTACCTTTTTATAACATGGAACAGTGCAGGACCATGAGTCAGAGTTTCTGGATTGCCTTACACTAGAAGGCACTCTATTAAGGCTGGGTTTGTGGTGTCCATTGGGTGCTTCCACAGCCCCCATGGGTTAGCTCTAGCAAAAGATTTATAATTCTGGATTGCAATTTTTTGTTAACTTATATACCTTGATAACTAGCCCACGTGTTCCTAGAAAAACTGTCTTATTCATGACAGTGTCTAACACAGAATATTCAACAAAAATTTGTAGGATGGGTAAGCAAGTGTATAATCAGACAGACAATCCCTTTATCATCTCAACCCAGTTGTTGACTCTCATATTAATGCATACCATTTGCAGCTTGAACCTACCCCAGGCTTTGGGTTCAGAATGGTCAATTAGACTTCATTCCAATATACCATATTGGCTATTAGTGGTTACTTACAGAACTGTGGAGAGAAGGATCTCAAGGCTGACTATAGTGCCAAATGGACATGGAATACCATGATTGATTAGTAATGTCAGCATGAGGAAAGGGTCAGAGAGCTGACGGGAGTTCCACGTGTTTTCTAACCCAAACTTGTGGCCTCTTCATTAGTAAATAGTGACTGAAATTGATTCAACTTTGCCTAACCACCTCTTTGTAGTCAAATACGTGGTCAAATATTTTCACCAAATGCATACATCACACCTGGTGGTTTTTAAACTTTTTTCCCGGAACTCTCCATTAAGGGGTATTTAATATTTTAAGCCATGGGAACAGAAGAAGTATAGAAAAAAGTGGCATAGGAAAGAATGAAAGAGGGACAAGGAAGACAGGAAGAGAGAGTAGATGCAAAGAGGAAAGAAGTGAGGCCAAGTGAAAAAAAAAAAAAGAGAACTCTTGAATGTTTATAAATTCTGAAGAGCAACACAGGAGAGAAAGAGAAGGAAGGATAGGTTAGGAGAATATCTAAAGAAAAAGATGGAATGAAAATATTTTCTTGGTTTTAATTATAAACATGAAATTTTAAAATAGGCCTAATAATACCTGACCCCTCTGAAGTGTGATGTACTTGAGATTGCATTGACTTCATAGGTTAATGAGTCTCTGGATTAAGGTTTATTTTTCTTGTTTCATGTTTCCTCTCCTTTTCTGTTCTCTTGTCCTACTTCTTGTCTTCTCTCCACCCCTTTACCCATATTTTTCATCCTTCTTTTCCTCTTCCATTCCTTCCTTTTTGCCTTCCCTCTCTTCCTTCTTCTCTACCTCCTTTCTTCCTATCCTCTTTCTTCCATCTCTCCCTCTCTCTGTTTTTCTACCTTTTAAAAAATGTTTATTTTGAGAGAGAGAAAGAGAGAGAGAGAGAGAGAGGTGGAGAGAGAGGAGAGAGTACAAGAAGCCAGGGAAAGGCAGAGAGAGGGAATCCGAAGCAGACTCTGTGCTGTCAGCTAGACCCTGATGCAGGGCACGATCCCATGAACTGTGAGATCATGACCTGAGCCCATATCAAGAGTCAGACACTTAACTGACTGAGCCACACAGGCACCCCATTTTGCTGCCCTTTATTCATCCTTTCTTTCTTACTTCCTTCTTTTTAAAATTTCCTTTCTCCATCAATCCATCATATGAGAAGAATATTGTGCTATTGCCAAAAATAATATAGAAGAACAAGAGAACCATTTCTTAATCTCCATTTGTTCTCTGTTCATTTGGGAGGACATGATTGGAAACAGTGTGTAGCCTAGAGCTGAAGTATCTTGAGGGCCAGAGAGACATTTTTAGAGTCCTGGCTCTGCCACTGGCTGTCTTGTGACTTTATCCTCAGGAACCTTAGTTTCTTCCTCTAATGAGTGGGGATAATAATAGCACCTTCTCTGTGGGATAGGCATGAGGAATACATGAGATAATGCTGTATATAAAACCTTAAAGAAATGTCAGTTATATTATTAAATATTATATAATGAAACCTTCTGGATCTTCACTACTAGAGTAAGATGTTTCATCTTATATCTGCTTAGAATGCTCAATTCATCCTCTTTACTTCTACTACAACATCATTTTATCCTTGTATTCTCTTCTCCTGTATGTGCAGTGTGTTATATTCCTCTTTAAGGGAACAGTGCTTCATAATCATGTATGAATTAGGATACTTTCAGCTATAAAGTAAACAAAAATCAAATTAGAGTAGTTTAAACATTGATAAAGCTTTATAATACATCATAAAGAAGAGTTAGAAGGTAGGAGTTTCCAGTTTAGCTATTCCAATGGTGCAAGGTGTCATCAACAGGAACATAGATGTTCCCATCACTTCCCTTTGCCATCTGCAGCCTGTTGGCATTCATCCAAGACATGTCCCCTCATGATATCAAGATGGCTACTGTAATGCTAGCCCCCCACTTCTCACACAAGTTTGTCCAGAAGAAAACAAGTTTCTTCTCACCTATCTCTTAATTTTTTTTAATGTTTATTTATTTTTGAGAGAGAGATAGCATGAGCAGGGGAGGGGCAGATAGAGAGAGGGATAGAGGATCCAAAGCAGGCTCTGTGCTGACATCAGAGAGCCCAATGTTGGGCTCAAACTCACAAACCATGAGATCATGACCGGAGCTGAAGTTGGATGCTTAACTAACTGAGCCCAGGTGCTCCATCACCTACTTCTTTTTAAAAGAAAGCAAAACTTTGTATAGAAACTTCCAATGGATTTTCCTTTTTCTTGCCTCATTGGCCAGGGTTGCATCACATGGCCTTGCTTAAATCAAGCTTGTCAAAAGGAATAGAATTGCCTCTGTTGGCTTGAACTGATTAATATTCATTTCTTGGGCCTAGCCTGGAGCCATCTTCCTTGAGAACATAAAAAGATTAACATGAAGGGCACCTGAGTGGCTCAGTTGGTTAAGCGCCCAACTTCCGCCCAGGTAATGATCTCCCAGTTTGGAGTTCAAGCTCTGCGTGGGGCTCTCTGCTGTTAGTGCAGAGTCTGCTTCATATCCTTTGTCCCCTTTCTCTCTGACCCTCCCCTGCTCTTAAGCACTCTCTCTCTCTCTCTCTCTTTCTCTCTCTCAAAAAATAAACATCAAAAAGAAAGAAGATTAACATGAAAAAATCAGAGATTCTCCATTAAAAATGAAGGAAACAGAGTTGGGGTTTAACTATACAACCAGGAATGTCTGCTATAATTCACATTTGTATCTCAAACTCTAGCAGACTACCACCCACATATTAGGTCTTTTCCAATAGTTGTGGCAAGAAAACCCCATTATTTCTTGTACTTCCAACTGCCTACTCAAAATCTCCACTTGGATTGCCATCAAACTACCAAGAGGTAGGCAAGAGAAATGGCACAGATTCTGCCTCACAATCCTCAGAAGGAACCAACCCTACAGAAACCTGGATCTCAGACTTCCAGCCTTCAGAACTGTGAGACAATACATTTCTGTTGTTTAAGCCACTGGTTTGTGGTACATTGTTACAGCAGCCCTAGCAAAACAGTAGACTTTTCATTGCCTACTAGGTAAAATCTCTGTTCCTTATCATGATGTACAGGGTCATCCAGGATCCAGTTCTGACCTGTTTCCTAGCATCTCCCACCATTCTGTTCTCTAGACCCTTTTCAGAGTTCTTGTGATATGACCTTGGGTGTGGCACGTGTTCCTTCATTTCTGCCCACATCACATTCTCTCTTTCAGAGTCAGCTCAACTGTCATCTTTTTGGAGAGGCCTTTCCAATCCTGTCTCCCAGAGGGAGTTTCTTCTCTTCTGTTTTCCCCTTGTACTGTGTGCAAACCTCAGGTGAAGCACTATTCCATTGAATTACTTTTGTCTTTGTTTTATGACTGCATCTGTCTGTCTAGACTGCAAGAACATTCAGAGAGTAAATGGATTCCTATTCACTTTTTGTTTCCTTTTAGTGTCACAGTCAGGGAGGTGGCTTATGAGATACAACAATCTTTGCTGGGGTGTTACTAATCAGCTGAGGAGTTGAATATGATCCAGTTGAAAGTGGGTGGAGTAAGGGTGGTGAGAACTTGTTTTACATTTACTCTGCTGCTAACTTGCTGGGTTATCTTGGGCAGATTCCTTAACCATTCTGGGCCTCTGCATTCCTACCTTCAGAGTGAAGTGGCTGATCAGATGCCTTCTAACGATTCCTTAGTGGTGGCCTATGGGAATCTCCCCCCAAAGATACTCTTTTGTGGGATTTTCAGAGGAAGCCAGACCAAAATTGTAAACACTGAATGAAAGAATTTCAGGCAGACTCAAGTCAAAGAGCAATGCTTCCTCACTGAAGGATCTGTTCAAGTCTCCACTTGTTCCCATGGAGCCAGCCCTTTCTTTTGCCCCCTGGCAAGTGTGACTGCAACCTAAGTTCACAATGGCTGGGAATTAAGTTTTAGTTTAAGTTTTATAACTAGACTTTTTAGGACCACCTTCTGTTTTTCTGGCAAGGATTTCAGGGGCAGTTAAAAGGAGGCTACTTAAGGAAATGGAATAACTTCCAACAAGATACCTGCAAAACCTGAATGGGAAAACCCCCCCAGGGTAGAAGGTGGAGCTTCCTATTGCACTCAGGTTCCTCCTCCTTTCTCAGCACCTGAAATCTCTCCCAGAGCAATAAAAGGCTTATTTGGTGAGACGATGATTTTTCCATTGTGGAGCCACCTGAGCTCTGTGTCCCTAGTGGAGAAATAGCTTTGGACTGCTGGTGAGCCTAATTTTGTGATAGAAAAAGACAACAATCTTTATTTTTGCAATGGAACCAAATTGTATTGGTTTCAGATTAGGTCTCACATGGGAAATTCTGTTTTTGCCCTTTGTGAAAGCTGCTCTTGAATACTGAGAATCAACTGAGGGTTGATGGGGGGTGGGGGGGAGGGGAAAGTGGGTGATGGCCATTGAGGAGGGCACCTGTTGGGATGAGCACTGGGTGTTGTATGGAAACCAATTTGACAATAAATTTCATAAAAATAAAAAAGAAATAAAATTTAAAAAAGCAAGCAAGCAAGCTCCCTTTATTTCAACACTATTCTCGGAGAGATCCATATCCTGACAGCCTGGAACAGTTATAGAAAGTGTTCCCATGGTCTTTGTAACTGATTTGTCTGAGGTATTTTGTATAGTATTTGATTCACAACTTGTTAGCTTGTGCAAATTGTTTGGTGTCCATGCTACATGGTGGTCTTGATGTAAAATGGGTATAATGATGCCTTATTACCTCTTACATTTTACTTCTAACAAAGCCATTCATTTATCTCATGTAAAGTCTTCAAGTCAGTGATGTTACCCCTGGTTTTCAGGTCTACAATTTGTTCAAATAAAATTTGACTTTAGTTTTGCAGAAGAACACTTACTTAATTGACTTCAGAGGGGAAAAAAAAACCCTGTTGAACTGTATGTTGTCATAGGTCTGGTAGTCACAAACTTGGGTTCCTCAAAGGCTTTTGAGTAATAATAATTCAATAATGATTCTAGTGACATTTCTTTCTAGGTCATACTGTATTCTTTTTCTTTATATTTGCAATTTCACTCCCTGCACCCCCTTGAATAACCAAGGAAGCTGATGTTATCGTATCTACCTACCAGATAAGAAAATTATAACTTGAGGAGAATGAGCAATGGTTCCAAGGTCACCCAGTGGCAAAAAAAAAAAAAAAAAAAAAAAAAAAGAAAAAATAGAGTCAATACCTAGATCTCCTGACTCTATATCCAGTGCTCTTTCCACTACAGGAGTTAACCATGTCTTGGAGTTGTTTAATTAAGTTCAATTATGATAACTGACTTAATATTTTATGTTAACCCAGAGTAAAAAACATATTAGATGACTGCTATGAGCCAGGCTTTTTGATATATGTTGTTTAACTCCCAACCCCTTCTGGAAGAAGCCCACAATTGAGTAGTCAAGATAAGATTCCTGCAGAAATAGACCCAGCACAAAGCAGAATGTAGATAGCTCAGGGGTAAGAAAGTGCTCAGATCAAGAAGGGCCTTTGAATGTGTAGCTAAGGAGTTTGGAATTTATTGGCAGGCCATGGGGAACCACAGAGAGTCTTTGTTGAGTGTCCTTAATAAGATTTTCTTAAACAAAACAAAACACAACAAATCACAAGCAACAACAACAAAAACACGGGAAGAATTGAGAGCAAGAATTTGCATCTCTACTCCCCCCAACTCAAGAAAACTGGAGGAGGACAAGCAAGATGCAAGGGTCTTTTCAAGTCACAGTGAATGAGAGAGAACTGGGACTCCCACCCAGTTCACAGACATCCTCTCCCATTTCCTTTCCTTAATTTCTAGTGTGCAGACAAGGTAGAAGTTGGCTGGGCAGGAAGAACTGATGGGCCACACTTCCTTTCCCTTCTTCTCTGGGCCATTGCGTTCAAGTCTGCTGGCTCTTAGAGTCAATTATAATCATTCCTCTTTTCTTCCTGGCCCTTTGACAGTTGCCTTATCTGTGTGACTTGTTTTGGGTGGTGAAGCAGACCTGATACACGTAGTGTCTTGAAATGGCTCTGCTTGCAGGGCTTTGCTCTCTCCTCCTCTGTTGTCACCACATAAGTATGTCCAGGTTAGCTCAGAGTGAGACAGCACTGCAAAACTGAACTGCAGAGAGGGCCAGTACAGGGTACAGGGGAGAACTGGGGCTGTCATTGCAATTTAAGAGCATTTAACTATCCCCACACCTACTCTTCATACAACATCATGTTATTTTTCTGTAGCATCTATGCTGAATCCGATCCATGTCGAGGGTTAAGTGTACGAGTTTGATCCTAGTTATACCCCTCCTTTAAGTACAGTCCTGATATCACCTCCTTCAGGAGACTCTGAACACTTCTAAAATCATACTAGTTGTTCTTTTCTCTGGGCACCTAAAGCAAGTAAAAATGAAGACTCTGATTAGTACACTGTCTTTCAATAGACTGTTTTGCTTGAATGGCTTCTTCAAGCAAATATGTAGCAGACAGGGATTCTAGGGAAGAGGCAGAGAGAGCGTTTGGGGGACCCAAGTAGCCAGATACTCCCAAGGTAGAGAAGAATCCCCCATAGACACCTAGAGCCTCTCCAAAGTTGACTTCTTAGGAACTCCAGGAAAAGCCATTGTCCATCCAGGCAGCATGGAGATGAGGCCTGAGAGACTCATGCAGAGGGCAGAGGGTGAGAGATGAAATTGTGGGCAGATATTTGCTAAGAGGGAACTTGAGTTTGTGGACAAGCAGGGCACTATGTCATTGTCAAAACAATAATACATACAGCTCTCTTTCACTGGTCACCTACTTTGTGCCTTTCCAGTAGACACTATAACTCCCATTTAACAGATGAAGAACATGAAGGTTAGTAGGGAAGTGATTTACCCAAGATCAAAAAGCTGGTAAGCAGAAGAAATACAATGCAAACCCAGGCCTGCTTAACTCAGAGCCCGACACTTTTCTACCCTGCTATTTCCAAGCTATAGTAGGAAGCTGAGTAACTACCTCATCTAATTAGGTTGGGCTTTCCCCCAGGGGGTCAAACCATGGGGCAGAGTTTCTGGTGGGAAAGGAAATTGTGAAGGGTCCTTGGAAAACTTGTCTGTCATCCCATGGACAGAAGTGTACCTGGTTCCTCATGTTCCACTTTCCAATGTCTCAGCTGGCTATAGCATTGGCTCTGGAACACAGTGGTACTTGCTGGGGAGGGCATCAGAGATTCTAGCTCTGGCTTTACTGTGTGATTCACAAACTTGCCTTGATTAGAGTTACTTTAACTATAAAATGAGGGATTTGGGCAACAATCAGTTCAAAATACAACAATTTATCATCTACTAGGGCGAGTGGATGAATGAGGGTGAAGAGAGACACAGAGAGGGGTGAGTCCCGACTTCCAAGGAGCACGTGGTCCACTGTGGGCAAAAGCCCAGGCCCGGGTTCCTTTGACACAAGTCAAGCTGTAGTGAGAGCTATGGCAGAGGCGTGACCAAACTTTGGGGGCGTCAAAGAAGGAAAGACCTGGAGGGAAGGCTGGAGGGCAAGGTGGTGGCAGGCAGGAAGTTGACAGACAGGAGGCCTCAGGAATGAGTGGTGTTTATAAAGAGGGATAAGGGTCTATTTCATGTAAGTATCTCTAGAGTCTGTTAGAGTGCCCATGACAGTTCTCGATGACTGCTTACTGACTAAATGAAGAAAGGAGGGTGAATAAATGAACAGCCATTTCTGCCACAGACATGATAGTTTCCATTGTTTATAGGTTCTGCAGGGCAGCAAAAAAAAAGTAGTTTTTTCTGTTTTATGATATGGCCAACCAATCTGACATACATGGAAAAACACTGTACTCTTATTTTTCCTTTGGAGTTTAAGAGCAGTGCTTATTATAAACATTTGGAATTGTGGGGAAATTATAAAGGTGTGACTAATCTTATCACCCAAAGATGATCAGTCTTAACATTTGGTATGTATATTCTCCCAATCCACCTTCCCAGTGCTTACACACACACACACACACACACACACACACACACACACACTCACACTTTCTTTTTATCCATACATAGAATGAAAATGTGTTCAGACAAGAAACAAAATGAGAGAATGTAGATTGAGTAGTCTCATTTGACTTTTATATGAAAGTGGAACCCATGGTAAAATAAAAAGGGCATAATATGGCATTTTAGGCTAATGCTTAAAATATGAAAATCATTTCCTTTTTTCCCAAATATTCATTAACCAACTCCCCACCATATACAAGTCCATGTACAAAGTACTTCCCACTGTACTAACCTTTTTTAAAAAGTTTATTTATTTATTTTGAGAGAAAGAGAGAGAGGGCAGGGGCAGAAAGAGAGAGAGAGAGAGAGAGAGAGAGAATCCCAACCAGGCTCTGCATTGTCAGCTCAGAGCCCCATGTGGGGCTCAAGCCATGAACTGTGAGATCATGAGCTGAGCTGAAACTGAGAGTTGGATGCTTAAGCAATTGAGCCACCCAGACACCCCATTACTAACATTTTTAAATATCACCACAATTTTGCAAATTTTGGGTGATGCTGTCTCCATTTTAAAGAAGTGGTTTAGAAAGTTGCCAAATTTACTCAATGGAAACCCAAGTTTGTCCAACTGAAAGCCAAGTGCTTGAAGAGCTTTCAAGAATGTTAGAAGTGGTGTTCCAGAGGTCTCTACACAGGACTGAGAACCAGAATTCTAAATGTCATAGGATCCTTCCCTGAGTTTTCTGTAGAAGTGGGCTGCTCCAGCCAGATGTTGGCTGCTATGCCTGTTAATGTCCCTGGGCTTACCACTCTGACAGCATTGGCCATCTGAGTTGCTGCAAAGTGTCCTGGTCGACAATCCCTCACATATTCTTGCCAATAGACTGCATCACTTGCCAGCTACATGAGTGACCCATCTTGGATCTGCAACTCAGCAAGATTTTAGATCAGTATAGATCAGCTATCAACCAACTGCAATCACAAGAGAAACCCAATGGGAGAATGAACCAGCTGAGCCCATTCAACTCATGGGATCATGAAAGATAATAATAAATTGCTTTTTTATTTGGGGGAAGTTTTGTCACACAGCAATAGATTATCATAGCAGTGACACTGAGTTGGGTGGAAATTCAGACCTAAAGGAAGTTTTTTAGGAAATTTTTTCCAGTAAGTGCATTATTGGCTTTAAAATAAATTCATATGTGGGAAAGGTTGTTTTTGACTATTATATAACTGGCCACTTCCATTAAATGTTGGCACTAAGGGAGTTTTCTGTATATATATTGGCAAGAGGGTCTGTGGACAGACATTTCAATAGATTAAGGCTTCAAAAAACCATTAGTGTATTGAAAAAAGGGAAAAACACGGTGTCCAGAGCCAAGTAGTGTATAAATATTCCTGAAAAAAAAAAGCACAGGAAAAAATATTTAGAAAATTTTTTTGAGAATAGATGAGGCTAATGAGTAACTTCAATACAGGGTTTTAGCAAGTTAAACTTGTCAGTCTCTTCTAACTTTCTTATATGATAACATTCTGGGCCAGTAGATTCAGAGGAAGCAGACTTGCATTCCTGAACTAATTTGCTTTTGCCCATGGTATATTACTCTTTTAAAGAGTAATATGGATTAAGCAGACTAATGTCATAATTAGGGTTTGTATGGATACTCTTTATTGAGATTCTGTGAGTTTTTACTTTTTCTTTCAGGTTCTGTAAGTAATTTGTTGACTTCATGCACAAATTTGAAAGTTTGTTTTAACGATCTGGAATATTTAAAGCCGCCTTTGAAGGCTTGTTAGAATCCTCCTGTGAAAGTCAGCCTAGAGATGTGTATGTGTATGTGTGTGTGTGTGTGTGAGAGAGAGAGAGAGAGAGAGAGACAGAGAGAGACAGAGAGAGATTCGGCGGGGGGCATGAAGAAGAAGAGGAGTCAATGATGACTTCTAGAATTCTAACTTACACATTTGTTTGGATAGTGCTATTGCCTAAAATAGGGAGCTCTGGAAGGTCAGGACTGAGTGAAAATCTCATGAATCTGATTTTAGAGAAGTGTCAATTTTCAGATTTTGGCTGGGGAAGAGACTAAGAGTGGTGATATATTTGCCAAAGAGAATGACTAGGAAAGTTGTATAGAACATGTACGCAAATGCTGTATTAGTTTACCAGGACTGTCATCACAAAGTGCCACACACTTTGCATACGGTTTAAACAACAGACATTTATTATCTCAATAGTTCTGGAGGCCAGAAGTCTGAATTCAGGGTGTTGGCTGGCTTGGTTCTTTTGCACAGCTCTGAAGGAGAATCATTTCCAGACTTTTCTGGTAGGTGGTTCCTTGGCTTATAGTATCATAACTACAGTCTTCCCATGTCAGTCTTCCTATGTGTGTCTGCTTTCAAATTTCTCTTTCTTATGAGGACACCATTTATATTGGATGAGAACTCATTCTAATGACCTCATTTTAATTTTATTACTTCTGTATAGACCCTCATTTTCTAAGGTACTGGGGTTTAGAACACCAACATACGAATTTTGGAAGGAGGAGTACATTTAATCCATAGCAAACATCAAGCTTGTTATTTTAACTTAGATTTTATGTTTACTTGGGAGTAGCTTATTTGGGAGTTAATAAAGATCGAATGAAGAAATGTACTCCCCTTCAACCATTCCTACTGCTGCTACCAATTTCTGCCACATGTGAGTTTGAGGTGACTTCAAGATATTCAAAAGGACCTTTTAAAAATATACATTTTTGTGTCCACCTGACACCACATATTGGATGAGTCCATTTATATTAAATGTTCTGAATAGGCAAATCCATACAGACAAATCAGTGGTTGTCTAGGACTGGAGCTGGCAATGGGATGTGGACCCACTGTAAGTGGGTACAGAATTTCTTCTCGGGGTGACAAAAATATTCTAAAATTTGATTATGTTGGGTGAACTGCATAGTTTCTGAATCATATCTCCATAAAGCTGTTACAAAAAAGCACATGTTAAGTCGGCAGTTGGATGTAAGGGTGCTTGGGTGGATTTCAAAGTCCTAAGATTTTCAGTCATGTGATTCTAAGACCCTATCTTCCTTTAGCTCCCTGGATCTGTTTTATTCTTTGTAAGATGATATTAGAGTCTTTGATAGTTGATCCCTCTATGATTCAGTGAAAAACATCACCTAATATCCTTCTTTTACCTGCAGACTAGCAGACTAGACTAGGGAAGACTAACTTAGAGCATGGGCTCTGGAGCAACAGACCTCAATTTGCATCCAGCTCTCCCATATGGTAGTTCTGGAACTTTGGGCAAATTCTATACTTCGCTGAAGTGTGATCTCCAAATAAGAGTATGGAATGGGAATGATATAATAATTATTTTCTCACAGGCCTATCAAGAGGGCCTAATGTGATGATATTCTAAAGGGCTTAACAAGCATCTGGCGCACGATCAGTCCTATTATTACTATCAGCATGAATTTCCCAAGATCGAGACGAATGCCTCTACCAAAATGAGCCAGATAATCCTTTTTTAACAGGAGTTAAGTTGTCCTCTCACGTTGGATGCTCTATCAGTTACACATCCTACACAATTTTTAATTTTTAAATAATTTGACACAGCAGCATCTGTGTTAGTCCAGAACATATTTTCCTCACCCTGCTCCCGCAGTCTGGTAAGATCTTTGTGTTATCAAATAATCAGTTTGCCTCTGTTTTCAAGAGGCACCAAATGTTGTGTAGAATGTGACAAATCTGTGATCATTAACAGCAATGTTGATGAATGCAAATGCATCTCTTTAATATTTATTGAGCACCTACTTTGTTCAAGACAATATGCCAAGCACAGAGAAGGGCATGAAAACGAGCTATATAAGGGTGATACTACTCTCAAGAATCCCATGAATCAGTGAGGCATATACTCCCAGGTATACAGTCATGTATCAAATACTTTCTGAGCTTATGAGGGAGCTGGAAGGATTTACCTATAACTGATAGATGTATGAACTGGGTGCTGATGACGCTGGAAGAAGGGAATGATTAACTCAATGTGGAGATGACATGGTGCCAGATGGCGAGGTGGGAGAGGGACATTCTGGACTGAAATTGGGAAACGCAGTGAACTTCTCACTATTATGCAAACAAATCATGCCGATTTATGACTTGCATTTCTGATTTGGAGACCAGGGCAGGATTCATGTCTAGGTGGAGGTGCTTCTGAAATGAACAGTGGGATTTGGAGATTTCGTGTAGGGACCAGGGAGGGTGATCACAGGCAGGGAACCTGGGGTTGGGTTATAAAAGGCCTTCATGCTAAGAGAAGACAAGAAAAACTCTTAAAGGGGAATGACAAGCCCAGAATTATGCATAAGAATAGCAGTGTGTGTGTGTGTGTGTGTGTGTGTGTGTGTGTGTATGTGCACGTTTACATACGCACATGTACGCGCTGGAGATATAACACACAGGCTGCTTTTTTTTATTTTTTGCTTGATGTTTACAACCCCGAATTTTATATGCATTGATCAAGAAATTGCTTTTTTTTTTTCGGTACTGAGCAACACCAAACGGCATGTAGTTTCAACATCAAGCTCACCGCTGACTCATTTGTCTCTCAGCAACTGAGACTTTTCATTGTTAATAACATTAATTACATCTATCATTCATTCTAAAATGACCCTTATTATTTCTCCTCTGTATACCATTCTCTCCACGTGGGCTTGCATTTGGGTGGCTGGAGATCAGTGACGTCAGGCCTGAGATTTCACCATCTGGCCATCAGAGCTCTGGAAGTACAAGTCAGACTCTCGGGCTCTCCTGTGGCTCTGCCTCCCACCTTAGGTGCCCAAACTGAATTGGTGAGCCATTCTCTGCTCTCAAGATGCAGAGAAGTATATTTGCTGTTTACCAAATAATTTTTCATTTCAAAGGTTTGGGGCAAGGTTTGTAGAAAAAAGAGAGTTGGAAGGAACAAGTCTTATGTTATCATTGAAAGAGACTGGACCCTCAGGTCCAAAGGGCCTAATCTGAATCCCAGACCTGGGATTTTTTTCCTGGGTAACTTGAGCAAATCTCTTCCCTGTTCTGAGTCTAAGCTTCCTCCTCCTCTCGCAAATGAAGATGGTAATTTTACCTTATAGGGTTGCTGAGGGTTGAACATGAGATTCTGTATGTAAAGCAGGCAATCAGGACCCTGGCTCAAGGTTGACCTCTGTTCTAGAAGTCCCGAGATAAGTGACAGCTATGGTCTTTCACCTTCTGTAGGCTTTAGAAAGTCAGTGTATAAAGGGGGAAAATAGATTAAAATCCACCCTTGAAGATTTAAACAGGATAGCCTCGATGGTTTTATGCCAATGAGATTGCTTCTGGTTAGTGGACTACGTAAACAAAAGAACAGGTAGATAAACATATATTTGAACTTTGCAATCATATTTATCATAGAACAACATGCTCATTGCGTTAGAAATATATCAGAACCCAGAACCCCTGAGAGAATGGGAATGGGCCCATACCCAGGCCTGGCTTCCTCAGTGTGCATCCTGTGTGGTTACGAGAGTCTCCTGCTGGAAGGCTCCCATGCTCTGTTGTTACCATCTTGAAAATCTTAATAATTTTTGAACAAGGGGCCTCTCAATTTTATTTTCCTCTAGGCCCCACAAATTACGTAGTCAGTGCTGGTCACATCTTCGCATTATCATTTCCTTCACTCCTTCTCACTTCCATTTGGTACAGTTGAATTCACATAAGATAAATGTTTATATGATATGTCACCGTAGCAGTGTAACTATCGCACGAAGCACCTCAGTGCATGCTAAAGTGCCCCCTGGGACATTGGTATAATTGTCCCCACTGGAAAGACGTGTAATTCGTTCAAGGTCACACCATCCGTAAGCGTTCTGATCCCGACTGGTATATCTGCCTATTATTGCTACTGTATCATGATGAATGAGGAAAAACATGAAAAGCAATTCCAGTTCAAAATTAACACAGAGCAACAAATACCCAACAGGAGGATATTTGGACTAAACCGATAGGCTGGGCCACCCTGGACCCAGCAACACATAATTTATTTATATTCAATTTCCCCAGTTATGTGCTTTCTTCCTGACATACAGTCTGTGGGGTTTTACTCATCATTGTATTCCCAGCACAGTGCTTGGCATATAGAAGGTGCTTAATAAATATTTGTTGAACGGAGAATCTTCCTGCCATGTTCTTCTTCACTCAGCATTAACGTGGCCTTCCTTTTTGTAGACTCATACCTTTGTGCTTCTCTTTTTGAAGACTTGTCTGTTTGACGTGAGAATGTTCTTTAGCCACTTAATGTCTGATCTATGAAGCAAAAGGGCCCACAAGCATAACAAAAAAATAAAAACTTTGATGACAACTCTTTTCATGTAAAATGTGGCTGTTCTATTGTGTATTTTAATGCTGTTGGAACATTCCAGATAGCATTTTCATTCTTCACTGCCTGGGAGTGCCTTGAAAAAGGCTTTGGGAGGGAAGGCTCCTCTTCCAGGTTGCTGTATATATACATTTAGAGCCACTTTATCGAGGTATAATTGACATAGAAAAAGCTGTACATACCTAATGTATACACTTGGACAGTCTGGAGATAAATATACACCCATGAAACTATCATCACGGTCTATGCAATAAGCATCCAGCCCTCCGGAGTGTTTCCTCCTACCCTCTCTATGTGTTATGATTATGATTATTCTTGGCGTGATAAGAACACTTAACATCAGATCTATCCTTTTAGCAAGTGTTAAAGTACATAATACAGTATTGTTAACTATGCTGTTTTTCCCCAAGCTATTAGTGTCTCCCTACCACCCTAGGGACTAACATACCCCCTCAGTGTCATTCTTCACTCGTACCTTACTTGGCCCCATAGTCAATGTGTCACGAGGGGCTACTGACTTTTCCTCTTGAATTTCTAAACACTACCCTTCCTCGCCATGAACCACTCCTCTAGCTTGGACCTCACTTGTCTCCTTTCTGGAAGGATCCAACGTCTTCCTGGCGGGACTCTTCGCCTCTTTACAGCACCGCCACCACATAGTCCTGTCGGAGAGGCCTGTCCAATCCAGGGCAGAGACGACCCCTAGGCAGCCGGCAGCCGGCAGCCGGAGGTGTGTTTCCTCAGCACCCCCCTGTAGCTGGGGCAAGGAATCCTCTCCTCCCGCGGGGAGGATCAGAAGCGCATCTCTACCTGTATCTCACTTCCCTCCTTTTGCTCCACAGAACTTTCGCTCTTTTTTGTGTGTGTTTTTGTGGCTTCCTGCCCTTGTACTTGCTTTGTCAGTGGGAAATGCCCTTTGCTACTGCTTTTTCCCTTTGATCTGATACTTTTGGTTTCTCTTTGTGACTGATGTTAATTGCTGACTCCTCTGGGAGCCCCCACTCACTCTCCCAGGCAGAGTCCCTTCTTCGTGCTTGCGTTCCACGAACGTTGCTCATCTATACAGCTGATGAACCTGGACTGGATGCCGAAGATGAATGAGACATGGTTCCTGCCCCGACCTACTGAAAAGATGCCCCCCCCCCCCACCCTGTGCCTTATCACTACTTCATGCACTATTTTATTATAGCATTTACCAGGTTGCTTATTCATTCAGCTACTTGATCCTTCATTCGTTCATTCACTGAGCTTTCATCAAGCCCTTGCCTGCCCTGTGCCCAGTGTTCCGAGAAGCACTGGGAACACAATGAACAATAGTCGGGTTTGCTGAGGGATAGAGATGAATCAATGGGTCATGCAAGACCTGCATAATTCTTGCTTGGGCAAAGGCTATGAGGAAGTTTATGGACCTAGGAGATTTTATAGCAGGATGTTTGATCTGGTCAGGGAGGCCAAGGAGATGGCCAGGAGAAGTGATAACTGTGATACAGCCTGGAGAAGGAAGAGAGGAGAAGCCTTTTGGGCAGAGAACACAGAAAGCACACCAACCCGGTGGCGGAACCACAGATGGGGAATGAGAAGACATGGAAAACCTTTGATAAGGCTGGAGTCCAAGGAGCCAAGAGAACAGCAAACATGATGTTGTTGTGGTTGGCAATGATGATGTGAAAATTTATTGCCTGCCACTGAAGCTCGGTGGGAGCCATGAGGAAGTTTTGAGCAAGGGACTGAAGTGATAGGATTACAGATCTGAAAACACGTGGCTGGCCTGCATTTGGAGCAGATTGGAGGAGGGTGTGGATGCCCAGGGAGACTACGAGGAGGAGGCTGTTTTCAGTCAGTCACTGGCTTAGGGCAGCTTGGGGTAAGTTGGGGGGGCATGGAGAGAAAGGGTTAGATCTTGAGCAATTCAAGAGAAAAACTGGTGAACCTTGGAGATTGGTCTGATGTGACTGGGGATGAAGGAAAGGGGGACGTGAGAGCAACCTTTAGATTCCCATTGATCTCTAACGATTTTGAATTCAGAAACCCATGAAAATTAGAGACCGCTCAGGATATATATATATATATATATGTATGCACACGTAGGACATTTTGCCCATCACTTCAGAAAGATACATAGACCTTCTAAAGCCCATTCATGAACCCCAGGTTGTAAAAGAAACTATTTCTTACTCCTTATTATACCTCTAGATCCTACTCTAGAAAACAGCATCGAATCTGGTGCTTAGTATTTGTCTGTTGAAGCAGTTAATAAAGGTAATACAAGAAGCTGATGGTTAATTCTCTCCCCTTCCTGCTGCAATACGGATGTAGGGGTTTTAACAGATGAGCTGCAACTTACATGCCTGTGAACCAACTGCCCATTAGCTTGCAAGGGAGCATTAGGTGGAAAAGTCCACAAATGGACCCCTGAGCCTCCAGGTGGTGGAGAGGAATAAATTTTAGAGTATTAAAGCTCCAAAGACCCAAGATTTGTCTGCAGCAGATGTCTCCCCGCAATGCTAAGTGCTTTGGGCTGAAGAATAAAACCGTCTGCTGTGATTTTTTGTGGGGGAGTGCATCATTTGGAGATGAAGCCAGTCTGCCTATGGCTGAGTGGACAAGGTAAGTTCATGTCTTGCATTTCATGATTCATTTTTACCTTGTGGAAGAAGCAGAAATGGTAATTGTGTTCATAGACAGAGATTGAGGACAGAATCATGCCTTTGCAGATAAGGCATTTCAGGAGGCCAATAAAGATAAGGGGGAAAGGAATGCATAGGAGACGTTTTCAGAAAGATTTAGTTCACACGTATTAACCCAGGCTGGGCTGGATTTTTCTCTCTGTGTCTTGGGTGGCCTCATGCTTGGAGCAGGGAGAACCGTCATCTGAACCACGGACTCTTCAAGGGGTCTTAGCGGTCACCTGACTCATCCTCGCATAAGCACAAATTCCCTCTGCAGTGCCCTTTGCAGGTAGTTCCTGGTGCTTCCATTGTTGAATAAGTGAAAGGAAGTCCCGCCCTGACTTTATAGTTAATGCCAGGAATGGCACATATGCTTCAATTTGCATGACAGTTCCAGTTACTTGACAGGGTCTGCCTAGAGCAGAAGGACTCCAAAGCTGGGTCTGGATTAAAGAAAAAGAAAAAGGAATTGATTATTAATGTCTGTCAAAGAGGAAAGAGGATGAGAGTGGTACCCTGGAAGCCAAAAATGTTCTGCTCTTGTCATCCTTGGGTTAGATTCTTCAGTCAATTAATTTACCTCATATTTATTAAGCATCTACTATGTGGCAGTTGTGATCCTAGGGGCTAGGGATCTGAATCCAACGGTTATTTCCCAGTCCTCATTTTCCTGTCCTCTCTGCAAAGTAGCCAGACTTGGCCACCTTTTCATTCTTAAGATGCCTCCCACCCCCACCCCCACCCTGCTCTGGCTTCCCTAAAGCCATATCCTCTCTGTCCTCCCATCTCACAGGTGATATTGGTCCTCACTTTTCTCCTCCTCTTCTCTATCTTAAAATGGTGGACGCCACAAGATTTGGCCCCAGGTCGCCTTTTCTTCTCTGTCTTTCTTTATCTAGTCCAGGCCCATCCATGTTTCTAAATGCCATGTATATGCTAATGACACTCGGGTGTATGTCTCTAGCCACAAAGGGAAACCTCTATAACCACCTGCTACTTGACAGCTCGACTTAGATCTCTAAAATGCACCTCAAACATAACACATTCGAAAGGGAGCCATTGAGTTTCTGGAATGCCTCTATCTCCCCCAAAGATAACCTCATTTGTTTGCCAGTCTTTCCACCTCAGGAAATGCCTCTGCCTCCAAAACTTTGGACCAGTCTGCCCATGGCAGTCTACACCTTGACCGCTGTCTTCTTCCTGGCCTGGAGTGTGTAAGTAGACCCCCGTTTGCTCTCTCTGTTTCGATGCTTGCTTCCCTTCAGGCCCCTGTCTGCACAATAAGGAGAAGTTGTAAACATAAGTATTACTAGTATCATGTGAGTTGCTCGTTTAAAACACTTCTTCCCTGTGAAGAAAACTCAAACACCACCTTCCCCACGTTTCCAGGGTGACTTTCATCTGCCTGCGTCTCAGACCTTACTGCCCTTACTGTCTTCAGCTACTCGCTAGCTCACTTTCTATTCCTCCAACAAGCTATTTATGTTTCCTCCTCAGGGACTTCACACTGTTTGTTTCTCTTGCTAGAATACTCTTCTTTCTGATCTTTCTGCGGTTGGCTCCTTCTTGTCTCTTAGATCTTAGCTTAAATCGTACCTTGCAGCGCATCTGTATCGTCTTTCGTCTGGAGGATGCGGGCACCTCCCTGCTGGCTTCTGCCTCTGTCTCCCACTCCCATCCTCTCTCCACGCCTCGCAGATTTCAGCCTGGTTGACTCAGCCTAACTCAGTCCAGCCCTTGCCGAGCCCTCCAGCCTCATCCTCGCTGGATTCCTTGCCTTACACAAGGCAAGGAATGCCTTGCCTTTGCTGAGTGGTGGACCGCCTCTGAGTCTTTTCACGTCCTATTCCTCCTGCCCATACTCTCTGCCACCCTTCCTTCTGCATAGCCTCTACTCCTCTCAGACACAATTTAGGAAAGCACCGCCTTCCCTGGAAATGCTTATCTGAGTCTCTCCTGACTTCAACTTCCTGTATTGGGTGTAGGAAAGCATGTGGGACTCTTTTCTTGTGTTGTTGCCTGTTTCCTGGTCTCTCTTCTGATAGCTCTCTTGAAAGTAGGGATTTGGAGGTATGGCCTTATCTTTATCCCCGGGGCCCGGCACAGACCTTTGCACTATCATAAACATTATAGGAAGCTTCCTCTACAGGATTTCTGGAAGAGGGCAGTGGGATGGCTTTCTGCTGGGTGAATCAGCCAGTGTTGTACCCATCTCCAGAGTTCATGAGCTCTAAGTGAGGGCTGACCCCTGGGGATAGAATGAACGACATTATCCTGACAGTAGGTGCATCGTGGAGAATCGAGTCTGGCGCTCTTGGTACAGTTCAGCTATGAGGTTTGCATCTTGAAGCAATTCAGCTCCCAGCATTTGACATGGGGGTCTAGGAAAGGACAGAACATCAGCAGACATTGGAAATGAGCTGAAAGGACAGGAAAGGCTCAGGTCCCCCAGGAAGTATCATTGTGTCCAGCCCTGGTGGGGCTGCCCCCTTCTCTGGGTATGTCCTCTCACAGGCAGTGGAGTGTAACTGGCCATGTTGCTGTTTAGTGACCCTGCCCCCCTGGCTGCACCTGACTGAGCCAGGAGTAGGCATCCAACTCCACCAGGGCCTGTGGGACTCTCCATCTTCCAGAATTTAATAATTACAATAGAAAACACAGAGTCTGGAAGGTGGTGGTACTGACTCAAGCTAATGGCTAAAAAAGCTACAAACTCCTGCTGTTGGGATATGTCCATTTCCTTTCCCTTCCTGAGTCAGACCCTCTTGATTCTATGATACAGGTCCAGTAGCCCCGCAAAGAGAGGGAGGTAGTGCATTTGGGATGAAAGAAACTCACATGCTTTCTGGGGAGTGGACTGGTCTTCCAGGAGTGAAGGATGTAGTGAGAAGAGAGCCAGGGGTAGATTTCAACTTACCATGTTGAGCTGAACAAGTGCCTTTCCCTATAGCAAAATTAAGGACTTCCAAAAAACCAGGGCTGAAAGTATTCTACTCATGAAGACACTGTGACCCAGAACGGGGTCCTGACTTGCTGAGGCTCCTGCCATCAGTTAATGGTCAGGTCGGCTCTTAGCTCAGTGTTCTTCTCACCACCTCAGTTGTCCTCAGTCTGTTGAGCTGGGCTCAGCTCATCGGTCAGCAGGGATTCATTGTATTCCCCTTCAGCGTCCCATTTGGTGGCTGCAGCTGATTACCTCTGGAGTCCAGGAGCCCAGGGTTAACCACCCCTCCCAGCTGCTATGTGGTTACCAGGGGGGTGTGTTTATCTAGGGCATCTGCCAACCGAAGGACCCAAGTGACCATCCCTTAAGATTGTGGGGCTGCGAACTATAATGTGATGATCACATGGCAGGGCACTGGCACCGAGGAGCATCCATCATAATAACATGATGTGATGTGAGCAGCGTGGAGGCGGTCCTCGCAAGCTGCCCCACCCACCCACGCCCTGCTAGCCCTGCAGCCTTCCAGCAGGGCTGCATTCCTGGCCTCGGATGTCACGCTCGTTACATTGCTTCCAAATTTGGTTGGATGCCATAAATGAGCTCCTCTTTCCAACCAAATCAGTCTTTCCAAGGCAAGAGGATGTCTGTTGTCTCTGCAGGAAGCAGATTCCCAGGGAGACCTGTAGGCAGGCAGTGCTCCTGTCTGACTTCCCCAGTTGGTGTGAAGTCATTGTCCTCGGGGGGTGATCTGAGTTTTGCTTGAATCAGAATCCCTGGGTATGACTGTGAGAACGCGGATAATTGGGCCTCTTGTGGACCTACGGAATCCTCACCTCTGTGTTATTAACACGTCCCTCAGATGAGGAAGCTCGCTGGTCTCAAGAGTTCACTGGAGTTGGAAAAAGCGAGGAATTTAGGCTGGGGAGATAGCGGTTTCCTGCCCCTGCTGTAGACTTCCTAGCTGGGTAAATTGCATGTGTCTCTCACCTTCTGTGAGTATCCTTGTAAAGGAAGGGATATGTCTTATCTATATTGATCTCTAGCCCATGCCAAGGACACAGGTGGCCCTCAACTAATGTTGAATGAATGCCTGCGTGACTGAAGACCTCAGCCCACTCTGCACCTAGTGACTGAGTTGATTCAGGAGAGACACCTGTGTGGCATCCTACATATGGTAGGTGCTCATCAACACCTCAGTACAGTGGCTTGTCCTCGGCAGGTAACCTGAGTAGAGAAACAGAACTGCGGAGGAGATGACAGGTGTTCAGAGACCTCTCTGAGACCCAGTGGTGGTAGGTGCTTCCAGAAAACTCCAGACATTCCTTCTTCCTCTGCTTCCTATGGCCTTCCGTCCACTGTCCTGGGAGTCACCAAATCAGCAAAGGTCAGCCAAGGCCGGTCACAGAGGAGAGGGCTAGAGCTGCCAGTATGCCATCTTAGGGCAGAGGAGGCCACCAGGTGGCTTCCAGGTCTGTGTCCAGAGGTGGAGGGGCATCTTGGCTGTGGTCAGCAGCTAAGAGTAGGTGACTTGTGGAGGAATGACGACGTCGGTGGTTTGAGGTTTTGGGTATGAATAAATAAATCCTGGTCTTACAGGTGGTACCACTGGGACAAAAATAGCTAATTTCTTCCAGATGCAATGATTTTATCCGTGAAAAGGTCATAATGTACATCCTTCCCTAAATATTCCCAGGATTTTTGTGAGAATTAGATGAGGCAACAGGGATGTAATGATTGTCTCCATATAGATCATATCGTGATGTTTTCTCCTCAAAGTGTGGTTCCCAGACCAGCAGCATTGGTGGGACTCAGGAGCTTATTAGAAATGCAGAATCTTAGGCACCACCCCAGACTTACTGAATCAGGACCTCATTTTAACGTGATCCCTAGGTGGTTTGAAATATACTTGAAAGCTTAAGAAGCAAAGAGTAAACGATTTTAAGGAAGTTTTGGTTCTCCAAACACCTTCTTTTTTTTTCTAGACAACCCTCTGAAGAAGGGAATGTGTCTTATTTATCTCTGTTTAATACCTAGAAAGTAATTGACCCTTAACTGGAGTAGAAGGAAGGAAGGAAGGAAGGGGGGGGAGGAAGGAAGTGAGGGGGGAGGAAGGGAGGGAGGAAGGAAGGAAGGGAGGGAGAAAGGAAGAAAGGAAGGGAGGGAGGGGGGAAGGAAAGGAGAGGGAGAGGAAGGGAGGGAGGTGGGAAGGAAGATCTTATTCTCACTCACTATTTGGAGCCCTTTACCCAATATTTCTCCTGCTGTAATAACAGGACATGTATGTGGTGATTGCAGCTGCTTCACAACCACTGATGCCAACCACAGATGCAGTCATTTAGTATGTGATTAAGGACAGAGGAATCCACTTAATGTGGGTTATGGGAGATATTTGGCAGGAACCAAGGGACAGGGGTTGGATTTTAGTTTCCAAAGATAATGTCTTTCCCAATTATTTAAAGCCCTCAGTAACTTGGATCACACCCAGACAGAAATAAGCCTTCTTAAGTCAGAACTGTGTGAACAGCTCTTCTGCTCACGTTTTCGGCAGAATCTTGACTCTAATGGTCTGTTCAGGTGCTTATGTAACATGACGTGGTGGGGTTGTCCAGCTGGATCTTTGTCAAGTTGAGACCAACTAACTTACCCTCTATAAAGGAGAAATGCTTTTTGTTTACTAGATTTTACCACCAGCGAAATTAATTAAAGGATTAATCTATCCTACCGTTCAACAAATGTGCTTGGCTTGGGGTTACCATAGTGAGCGTGCAAGCAATCCCTGCTTCTATCAAGTAATTGCTGGGTAGTGAGGTTGGGATATGAATTGAGTAATTACAGTGAGGGTTCAGGAAGTACGAGCTGATATGGGCGAGCATGGCAGGCAAACTTAGCCTCATGAGGGTAGAGGTGATGGAGAGAAGTGACCTGTAGGCTGATACCCAATGAGTAGGAGCTAAGCAGTTGGGATAGGAAGGAGGAAATGAAGCTGATACAAAGAACAGCCTGGATCAAGTTCTAGAAGCAAGAAAGAGCATGCTGTGGCAGAGGAAGAGAAGCAGTAAGTGTTTGGATAGCTAGAGTGACTGTATGGGCTGCTTGTGGATATATACATGGCGGGGGCGGGGGGAGTGTGATGAGAGACGGGGCTACAGAGGTAAGCAAGGGTGGGACCTCCTGGGGTGTTTTGAATCCTCCTAGGAGATTTGCATTTTATCCCCAGGTCACTAGAGGAAGCCTTTGAAAGTGTTGGTGGGTCTGATACATTTCCAGTTTTCTGCTCGAATGGACCAGTGGGCCCCCCTTGTCACTAGGGCAGTGGGAAAAGATTTGTCTCTGTTCTGTGTGTCTCACCCTGACCTCAGCAGCGGGGTGGCTGCTTCTTGCTTTGCATCCCTTAAGCCTAACCAAGGGTTGTTTTGTGTACTTCTCCCAAGAATCATATTTCTCCACCCAGCCTTCATCGGTGAAACTCTCCTGGTTGCTCTGCTTCCAGTCTGTCTCGTGCAAAGGTCTACTTATGATAGTCTATTTGTCTGGGTCCCCCTGCCTAAAGGAGCAAGTTTAGCTCTGGCAGCTTTGAGCCTGAGCTGAGAAGAGCTTCCCTGCTGGCCCTCACCAGTGGTGGCCCTGTGGCCACCATCCCAGCAGCTGCGGGTCAGGCCATTACTGTGCAATTGATTTATACCCATTAGTATATCGGCTGCGTGTAAGACCCTTCATTGCCAAGGGCCTTACTATGAGCTGTCACTTTCGGAAGGTTTTTGAGAGGCAGGGTGGCCAGAACATGGGATTGAGGGTCAGAAGAACTGGCATGCATCGCGGTCCTTTCCTGCCCTCATTCCGTGACCTCGGATGAGTCACCTGAATCTTCATCACCTCAGCTGTAAACGAGGACAAGCAAGATCAAAGAAGATCGTGTGTGAGAAAGTGCTTTGTAAAGTTCTATGAAAGAGTGAGTTTTCATTGGCACTCTGGGCATTGCTGGCTTCATCCCTGGCTACACCACCCCTTTCTGGCATCGCTGAAGGCAGATAGGGCTCAGGAGCTGTGCATTTGCTCACCTTCCACAACTAATCGCTGCCTTCCTGTCTGAGGCTTGCAAATTAGGTTTCATTTTCTCACGACTCCTGCCCTCCATCGCTAATGGATAACCCAATTAGAAACCATTCGTCCAAATGTAAATATTATTTCAGCTCAAACTTGTTGAGAACAAACAATTTTCGGTGACACGATCCACTTTGAAACACTTTCTGGTGGACCTGTGGTATACACACCCAATTTGCTTCCCTTGTATGTAATTATCTCCTCAAGCTTCTGCTGGCATTTTCTGAAATGTTAATGGCATGACATTAAATTCTAGCTCATTTAAGAGCTCCTGTTTTCCTCTAAAGTTTTTTTCTCAGGGAATCTTAAAAAAAAAAAAAATAGGTCGACCGATAGGTAGGAAAAATAGAAGAGCATTGACGGTCCCTCTTCAAATAATTGCCCTCCAAAATGCAAAATACTGACATGACAGCACAAAGGGGAGATTAAGGTTCAAAGCGTTCGGATGAACATGAAATTTAGAGATTTTTAATCTTTGAATCTTATCCTTGGATGGGATCCTCACCATCTCCTGGTCTCATCTATCATACACTGTGGGGGTTCCTGTCCTGGAAACGACGATAGTAGAATGTCCAGGCATTTATATCCAGGTCAACCTGAAGAGAGCATAAGGGATTCTTCAGAAAAGGTGGGGCCCCTACAGGTTATGTTCTCCCTAAAACCTCCCTGGAGTGTCCCTCCCTATCAGGTGGAGACGGTGATTCTCTCTCCTTGCTTCCAAGTGGTCCACATTCCTTTCCCCATCATTTTCCATTTACTGTCCTTCCTTAGTTGTCTGTCTCCCCCTGGTAGACCACAGGCTCCCAGAAGTGAGGGACTGGGATTCATTTGCCTCAGCAGCGTGACTGTATTGGCCTTCTAACTTGTTTTTCTGACTTGACCTCATCTCTACACCATCCTCCCCATGGAAGCCAAGGAAGCCTTTAAGATGTAAATCAGATCAGTCCTTCCCCTACTTAAAACCCTTCCCTGAGTACTCTCGTTCTCTGGAGAAGTCCAAACTCCTTCACGAGGTGTAGGGGGCCTTTCATTGTCTGGACCTGGCTTAGTTCTCCAACCTCATCCGCACCCGTCCTCTCTCCATAGGGGGAGCTCCACCCACCAGTGAGCCACAGTAACTCCCTGAATACATCCTACCCTCTCACATGATAACAGCAACTGCTATTTACTGAGCATTTTCTATCCGCCAGGTACTTTCTCTTGCTCAATCTGCGTTTTTTTTTTTCTTTTTAAGTTTATTTATTTATTTTGAGAGAGGACGAGTGGGGAGGAGCAGAGAGAGAGAGAGACAGACAGACAGACAGACGGAATCCAAAGCAGGCTCTGGACTGTCAGCTCAGAGACGGACGTGGGGCTCGAACGCACAAAGTGGTGAGATCATGACCTGAGCTGAAATCAAGAGTCGGCCACTTAACAGACTGAGCCACCCTGGCGCCCTGGATTCTTAATCGACCCCGTAGCAACCCCATGTGATAGTTAGTATTACCCCCTTTTACAGATGAGAAACCTGACCTCTGAAAAGGAAAGGAAATTAGCTCCTGGCCAGACAGTAAAAGGCCATTAAAGGGTTAGAAGCAGGCCTTTGACTCCAGGGCCGGAGATATTTGCCCACCATGTTCTGTCGAAGATGTGACTCTCAGGTGGCAAGAACTTACTTCCAGCTGAGACGTGACTGTGCCCAGAGAGATAAGCGACTGCCTAAGAGATCTGCTAAATGTCCCACCCAAAGGAGATTTCAAGGGTGCTGTAGGAAGTCAGAGCAGCACAGCACTTTCAATTGCAAGGGTCCATTGTTACATTCAGAGGATAAAGAGGACTTGCACGGTAGAGAGAGAGAGAGGCTGTTCTGAGCAGGGGCATCACCCGAGGAGGGCTCACAGAGGGGAAGGCCCCAAGTATGTCGGGGGTGAAGCAGAGAAGGGCTCCCTCTGGCCAAAGTATAGAATCTGGGGAAATGTGGAATGGGCCAGGAACGAGGGGACAGGTCAGCTACAGGAGGCTCCCCAAAGCTGGGCTGAGAAGCTGAGGCTGATCTGGTGGGCCATCTGAGAGATACTGATCACCTTCTGGCAAAGAGCTGCTCTGATCCCGTGTTGTTTGGGGGGGAAAACAATATAAAATCCAGGGTGGGTGAACAGGGGGAAGGAGCAAGTCATGAAGGCCTCGTGACAATGCTTTTGCAACAGTTCTGACAAGAGCAGAGGCTCTGTAATTGCAAAGCAAAGGCCTGGTCCCACAGGTATTTAAAGCCACCTGGTCTATAATTTACGTTTTCATGACATTGCTGATTTTGCTGCTACTGATGTCTGGGGACTTCTGAGGCACTTTCCGGTCACCCCCTGGGTGGCCAGAGGCCTGTGTGTGGCACTTAAAGAGCCCTGTGTTAGGGTCAAGAGCCCTGGGGTCTCAGGCCGGGCCCTGCCCCACTGGTGGGATAGTCTTAGGCAACTTTTGCAGCTTCCTGGGCTTTTTCCATGTTTGTCCCACCCAACGACGGGCTTGTCTAATGCCTCAATCAAACAAGAGTTTTGGTAACATGGAAATACCCTCCCAGGACGTTTGGAGTACCTACCGTGTGCCCAGCACTGTGGGTAACACCGGAATAAGATCCGGTCACTCGTCACCGCTTCTGCCCGAGTTTAAACGGTGTGCATATATAATAAAGGCCTTTTGAAAGCAAGCAGGCGAGAGAGGGGCATCTGATGAGTAACGTGGCCAACAGCGGGGTGAGTCAGTTTACATGAAAGCAACTGACAGAGCCCTGTCTCTGTTGATTTGCAGTTTGGGTCCTTTGCACCAGAACATTTAACCTGTTCAAAACAAGTCAGAAGCTTCCATAGCTTTTAGCCAGGAAGAAAAGGAATCAGACCCCCCTGTTGGAAGACTTGATCAAAGTGGACCTCGGAGCACAAAGCAAATGCGTAGTAGGACCTAACTGAATACAATCGGAATCAACCTAAGAAAATTCATCGCTTTTTTTTTTTTTTTAACAGGCATTCATTCACTTATTTACTCAACGTTTTATAAGCAGCCACTCACTATGCGGGTTTCCTTGATTGTTGAATTGCACAGACTGTCAGCTCCTTGGGAGGAACCAAATCTTGTCCACCCATGGGTCAGCAGGGCTGTCTTGGAGCAGTACCTCTCCGGCACAAGGCCACCCCGCTGAGTGGGTCGGCGCTGGAATGCAGCCTCTCTGCTCTGCTTGTTCAGAGCTGCTGGAGCCTGGAGGCCTTCGTTCTTAATGAGCACAAAGGTCCTGTCTGGGTGCTAAGCCGCCGCCTGAGGAACTGTGTGTTCCCAGAGGAAGCCTCTTTTCTAATGATGCAGGACAGAGGGACAGTTTTCTTCTTCCCATATGTGTGCTCTTTATGTGATCAGAAGCCATCTCTGCTATGGGTCTGATGTAGCACTATACCCTAGCGCTGCTGTTGATTTTTTTTAAGACATCTATTGGGGGCCGTGTACTGGGTGTGGCGTTCAGTCCTGCCCCATCGCTCAAAGATAAATAGGGCAAAACGCTGACTTCCAGTCTCGTGAGTCATTTGGTAAGTGTCTGATAAAGACACACGTGCAGTGAGAAGGGGTGCCTTCCTCATGCTGGGTAGTTAGGGATGCCTTTCAGGAGGTACATCCTGGTTACGTTTTGAAAGATGAGTAGGGTTGGCCTCGGAGTCGAAGCGTGGGAACATATTCCAGCCCAAGACCAGAGACCTGCCCGGACATGATGAAAGGTGGGGAGTGTGAGATCGTGTGGGTGTGCGAGGAACCCAGGTCTGTAGCCTTTTAGATATAGGTGAGATGCCTTCTTCCCCAGGAGGGCTTCCAGAATCCCTGCAGAAGAAGGGGTTCACTATCTCTTCCTTACTGCCTCTGGACCTTTTATTGGCTTCCATTATTGTATTTGCACACATTTCTAATTCAGGAGTCCACCGTATCTGGTGGGGGATGCATTCGAAGACCCCCAGTGGATGCCTGAAACCGTGGGTAGCCCTAAACCCTACGTATACCATGTTTTTTCCTGTGCAGACACACCTATGATAAAGTTTCATTTATAAATTAGGCACAGTGAGAGATTAACCACAATAACTAATAATAAAATAGAACAAGTATAACGATACACTGTACTAAAAGTTACATGAATGTGGTCTCTCTCTCAAAATCTCTTACTGTGCTCACCCTTCTCCTTGTGATGACGATAAAATTCCATGCATGATGAGATGAAGGGGGTGGTGAATTTTGCAGGCTCTATGACGTGGCTTCTCTTGACCTTCTTACATTAATTATGTCAGGTGGATCATCTGCTATCTGATAGCAGTTGACTGCAGATCCCTGAAACTTCCGGTAAGGTGGGACTACTGTATGCGCATTTCTGTGATAGCCTAGAGGCTTGCTGAGACCGGAGATCTTGTGTCTTCCTCATTTTTGTTTCCTTAGTAAATAGCATAGGACCTGGAATAGCATAGATGCTTAAAGCATATCTGCTCAAGTGAGTTTACTCATGGAGAACGTGGGAAGGTACTTCCCTCCTAGACTTGATCTTGGGGGACTAATTAGATCTATTACATATAAGTGGCCTCTAAAATCTTTCTTAAATTTCCTTAAAGACATTTTTACTTAATCATGTGAGCATGTATGCACATGTATATATATCTATGTGTGTGTGAGTGTGTGTGTGTGTGTTATACATATACAGGAAAAATTCATATCAGTGACTTCTGGGGGTGGGTTGAGAAGTGTATGGGGGGTGCTATTTCAGGACCATGAATATGGTTGTCCATGTTGTGCACTGCACAATTCTAGGGGACCATTCATTTAGGTGTGAATCTGTACTTTACAAATTTAAACAAACAGTAATAAAAGCAGAGAAATCACAACACTATAAGTGATTTTACTTTCTTTTCAGAGTTTTTCTGCATTTTCCCAAAATGTCCAAAAGAGATGGGCATGGCTTTCATATTCAAAAATTGTTGGGGCGCCTGGGTGGCGCAGTCGGTTAAGCGTCCGACTTCAGCCAGGTCACGATCTCGCACTCCGTGAGTTCGAGCCCCGCGTCGGGCTCTGGGCTGATGGCTCAGAGCCTGGAGCCTGTTTCCGATTCTGTGTCTCCCTCTCTCTCTGCCCCTCCCCCGTTCATGCTCTGTCTCTCTCTGTCCCAAAAATAAATAAACGTTGAAAAAAAAATTAAAAAAAAAATTGTTAAAACTAGTGAGTTGTGGACCATTTCAAAAATCGAAAGTATAAAGAAGGAAATAAAAATGGCCCACCTTTCTTAACCAGAGAAAACTACAATTAGCATTTTACTTTATAAAGTTTGTCTTATAATCTTTTCTTAATTTTATAAGGGTGTTCTTTGAATCATTTTGGATAATTCCAAAATGTAGAAAGAAGAAAATAAAATTCACTTCTAACTCATTACCCAGAGATGACCCACTATTAACATGTTGTGTTTTTTCTTCCACACTCTTACTATATTAATACAATCATGACTCCCATTTGGTGAGTGTTTAAATTTGAGCCAGGCCATGTGCTAAGTGCTTGCCAGACATTATCTCATTTAATTCTCACATAAGCCTGAGGTGGGAATTGTTAGTCTCATCTCACAGAAGATACAAACCAAAGGTTAAGAAACTTGGACCAGTTGCAGTTTGAACCTAATGTTGCTTGATTCCAAAGCAAACATTCTAGATGATTCTCTCTCCTCCTTCAAATTCATGTGTGCAGTTACATACACACATAGACCCACACATGTGTATACACACACACCCCCATATACATTAAACACACAGACACACACAAGTTGTGGTTACATTCTGTCTTCCACTTGGATGCCTTTTATTTTTTTATCTAATATCCTATGGTGGGTATTTTATGATGTTAAATAAAAATGCTTTTAGAAAGTGGCTTGGTAAATTTTGCTTTTTTTTTTTTAAGGTAAATCGTAAGCAAATCAACCTTGAAGCTCTATTTTGCAGTAGTCGTACTGGCCTTTGTCATCAGACCTCTAGATCTACACCCCCTGTGCAGTCGTCCTTGTCCCACCTCTTGGGCACTTTTTCAATACTTCCTCCTCCATTTCTACTTCCTCATCACGCTGGGAGGAGGGGAAGCCAGGGGAGCTGAGGTCACTGGGCTCAGAAGCTGTCAGAAGAAGCCGCCACAGTGCCTGCATTTCATGACAGTACCTCATACAAGCATTGCTTCCCAGTGTTCAAGCCTTTCTTACTTGTGCGTGTGTGTTTCACGTGAATAACTCTGTATGGCTGAGAAGGCATTTTTCAAATCAAGACATTTATGGTCAGGTTAAGCAATCGGGATAATAGAGACTCTCCAGTGAGGGTTGCAACAAAAACCAGGGCATAAAGCACCAAACTTTTAGTTGAATGCAAACTGTTCACATCTAAAGTGGAACAGATCACTGCAGGCTTCCTCAGCTCCAATATGCTAATGATGCATTGGGCATTCCCAGGGGGGTGCAGAGTATGCGGTGATTCCGGAACTTACTCCACTGAGAACCTGTTGGAGCCGAGGCAGCCTCCTTGGCTGACTCGTGTTCTGTAATACAGTTGGAAAAATACCATTTTATAGGTTTTCTGTGTGATGTTAATTTGGTAATTTAATTTCATTCAGTGACTAAGTAGTTCCTCACTACTCAAAGCATCGTCCACAGACCAGTGGCATCAGTAATCTTCCAGATGCTCTTTAGAAATACAGAATCTGCACTCCCTCTCCCCTCCTCCCCCCACCCCAATCGAGACACATTCAGAATCTGCACTGTGATGAGATTCCCAGGTCCTATACACAAGCACAATCAAGTTTGAGATAGAGGCACTACTGTTAAGGACATGAAGTTCTTAATGAAATGGAAGTCGCCTTACAGGGTTTCTTTAATGTCATAAAATGTGTTTTATACACGTGTTAATTTCATGGACATGAGCACAGGAAGTGGAAAATGTATTTGAATCCTGCCGGCCATGGAGCATGGCCTCTGCAGGCATGTTCTGATGCCCGTTCAACAAGGACCCCAAACAACTGTGAGCCCCCAGGTCTCTCCTAAGTCCTTTTTCTTCTCCTTTTTAGGAAAGCATGCAGTCAGTCCCCCAGCATGCCCACATTTGGAACCAGAGCGATATATGCAGCCACATCCCATTAGCTAATAGGGAGGCCCCTGGAGAGGGGTTTCAGCTGGGAACACACAGCTAAAGCCCCTTTAATGGCCCAGTCAGCTGTCAGGGCTGTAAACACATTTCTTCCCATTCAGAGCCATTTGCCCCTCTCTGTGACCTCTCGTGGCTCTCGGACCCTGGCCACGTGGCCCAGATGGCATAATCCGTCAGGGCAAAGCAGGTGACAGTGGGGCTTGCTGTTAGGTAATCAGCGACTATAATTAGCTGGGGTGGAAGCGATAATGGGACCAACTGCAGGGCTGGGGCCAGGGGAGCCCTTGGTGGGTGGAGTCAGGGCAGAGAGAAAGGCTTGCTTCCCTCACTCCCCTGTCTTCCTTCCCCCTCCATATGATGTGCCAGCACAGCGTGTGTGCTTGGGGGAGGCAGGGGCTTCATCCTCAATGAGAAGGTCAGGGCTGAGCGCTGGCAATTTAGTAAGTGAGTGATTTGGCAGCTGATGAATTTTATTTCAAAGAAGCTTCCAGAAATCTATGTTTCAGTCTGATAATTAGTGGGCTACAAGGACCTTGTGAGGCCAGGGGCAGGGGAGGGTTGTAGAGGATTAGAACATGATTCTTGGGGGGAAGACACGTAGGCATTCTGACCCTGTTTAGCCACCCACACGCTGGGCAGCCTCAGGCTGGTCAACCAGCCTCTCTGTGTCTTGAACAGTGGCGGTCACATCACTACCCTCAGGGATCCCTGTTTGGGGCTAAGTAAAAACTCCATCAATATTGCGTAAAACATACCGGACATGTAGCAGACACTTTGAAAATAGAGGTCCCCCACCCCCCCGCCAGTCCTTCTCAACAGCTATTATGGTGTACATGACTTCAGTAAAATAGAACTGACCAACTTAGAACTAACTCCTAACAGGCTGAATGAGGTTTCCGTGATAATAAACGAAACGCAGTTACGTTTATCAAAACGCAGTTGGTAAGCGACGTTGGCTCTGCTTGTAACTTCGATCAGAACAGTCCCTGCATTTTGTAAATCAAAATGGAAGAGGTGGGGGAGGACTGCCGACTGATAAACACTGAAGCATTGTTTGTTTGTCTCTGTGTTGCTGGCCCTCGATGGCTGTTTTCTGACACAGCACATATCGTGGACTTCGCCGCAAACCCACACGTTGAAGCTTCTTTACTTTGGGTTAGTTGAAGGTCTAAAGTAAAACGTCTCCATCTGTCATCTACCCTACTTACCCTCCCAGATTTGGTTTCTTCTTTTTCCTCCCTTTATTAAAAACCATATATAATGCCGCTAGAGAGGCAAAAAGAAAATAAAACCACCTGTAATTCCAGAAATGACCGGTGAATGATTTGGTGTATATTCTTCTAGATCCTTCAAAGACACAGATATTATTTTTTTCATCAAAATAGGTCATATGGTCAGTTGGGACATGATTTTTTTTTTTTCTCCCGACTTGATATTTTGAATCTTATTCTGTATAGGCCATTAGTCTATGTCAATAGGTATAGTTCTAGAACATATTTTTCCCCCAGATTTTCTATCTGTCTATTGACTCAGTTTACAAAGACTTCTACCCATCTTTTCCCATTATCTTTTTTTTTAAATTGAGAGAATTCACATGCTCTAAAATTCACCCTTTTAAAGTGTGCAATTGAGTGTTTTTTAGAGACAGGTTTGGGAAATCATAACAGTTTGTAATTCAAGGACACTTCCATCACCCCCAAAAGAAGTCATTTGCAGTGACTCCCCATTCCCTCCTTTCTCCAGCTCCTGGCTAGTAGTAACCAGTGCTGTTGAGATGGCATGAGTTATTGAACTGATTCCTCACCCCTGGATTTATAAATTGCTTACAACTATGTATGACTTCAAACAATACTGTCATGATCAGTCTGGAAATTTTGGTCCAATTAAATTATATCTGAGCTGTGTTAGAGTTAATACACACACACCATTTTAATTTGAAAAGGAGTGTTACATTTTTGGATGATGTGGTTTTGGGAAAATTTAGAATTAAATCTCTAAATCTGCAGTATTTATAAACATTCTTTGGGGATTTCCCGAGGGTGGTCATTGCAAAACTGCTTTTGCAAATACTGTCTGTGGAGTTTGCCAGACATTGGAAGTTGTGAAATTATATTACTCTGCAGTTTCACAGTGGAGGTTAATTCCTGACTCCCCCTCCTTGAGTGACAAAGTTGCGTTTTGTTTTGTGTCTCTCTGAGCAGCATTAGGACCTAGGAGAAAGGGGTAGGCAGAAGGGTATGGGCTAGGACCAATTCTGTTCTTAGTTTCTAGAAGGGATTAAAAAAATTTTTTTTTTACTTTTATTATTTATTTCTGGGAGTCAGAGAGAGACAGAGCACAAGTGGGGGAGGGGAAGAGAGAGAGAAGGAGACACAGAATCTGAAGAAGACTCCAGGCTCCGAGCTGTCAGCACAGAGCCTGACGTGGGGCTCGAACTTATGAACCAAGAGATCATGACCTGAGCCAAGGTCAGATGCTTCACCAACTGAGCCACCCTGGCGCCCCTAGAAGGGATTTTTAAAATTTGACTTTAGGGGCACCTGGGTGGCAAAGTTGGTTGAGTGTCTGACTCTTGGTTTCAGCTTAGGTCACGATCTCCTGGTTTGTGAGTTCGAGCCCTGAATTGGGCTCTGCGCTGGCAGCACAGAGCCTGCTTGGGATTCTCTGTCTCCCTGTCTCTCTGCCCCTCTAGCACTCTCTCTTTCTCTCTCTCTCTCACTCTCAAAATAAATAAATAAACTTAAAAATACAAAATAAAATAAAATAAAATAAAATAAAATTTGACTTAAGAACAATAGACCTTAATCTGATATAAAATCAATTTGGTAACTATCTTTTAAAAATCTTGCATATATACATGTGCATAGGGGGACCATATTTAAATATTCAAAATTCATTCTCATAATAATAATAATTATTGTAATAACTCCCATGAATTAGGAAGTCACGAGTCTTTGAAGGCCAGGTGTGGTGCTGTGTTTCATGCGCATTATTTCATTCAACAACCTTGTGAAATCACCCCTGCGATTAAGATATAGAGGTCAGAAGTATTGCACCGCCTAAACGATGGTCAAGCAGCAAGTTATTCTGGAGTCATTTTGGCCCGTCCAGCGTCCCTCAGTAATTTACCCCTTGCTAGCACCTGACTCATTCCCTGCACCCTGCCCCACCTCATCTCAATGACAAAGCCAAGCTCAGCAGATCTTCCCCGAGGCCCTACACCTGGGAGAAAAACTAGGGGTGTCCCCTGTCTTCATGGAGAGAGTGTGGTCTGAGTCATGGTTCTGGAATATACCGTGCCACCTTGGGCAAGTTACTCAACCTCTCGGTGGCTCGGTTTCCCCATCTGTGTAATGGAGATAAGAGTATTGACTGTATGTGGTGACAGTTAAATAATTATATGAAGTGAAGCTGATAAGTGCTCAAGGGTTTTATTGCCATGGAAAAGTTGGTCCAGCCTTGAGGTGACAGCACTGAGCCTGTCCCCTGAGGTCACCACGGAAAAGGTGGTGGTGGTCCCCCAACTCTACCCCATAATTTTCCATCTGGGAAAACAGACACTGGAAAGAGGAAATTCTCATTGAAGACACACTGCTTACCAGCAATGGAATCTTTTCTTTTCTTTTTTTTTTTAAGTTATTTACTTTTGAGAGAGAGAGAGAGAGAGAGGGAGAGAAAGTGGGGGAGGGGCAAAGAGAGAGGATTCCCAAGCCAGGCTCCATGCTATCAGCACACAGCCAGAGTTAGGGCTCCATCTCACAAACCCTGAGATCATGACCTGAGCTGAAATCAAGAGTCTGACGCTTAACCGACTGAGCCACCCAGGAGCCCCCAGCAGCAGAATCTTTATTGTGATTTTACAAAATGATCTGCTTGGATTCTGGTTGTTTGTCCAAAGCAGAGACTGGGGCGGTGGAGTGAGCAGACCTCAGAGGACAGTGCTCTATTTCTGCTGTCCGTGCTCACGGGGCTCCTGTATTTAGTTCTTGGTCTCATCCATAGCACAGGGATTACTGGAATCTACTGTGTGTGTGTGAGCCTCAGTGAGGCACTATATTCTCAGTACGTTTTAAAAATCATCTTGCAAGAGATACCGACCCTTACTCGTTTTGCGGATGTGGAAACTGAGGCAGAAAGAAATAAGCCATGCTGAAACTTACACGGATAGGAAGAGGCAGAATTTAGGGAAATTTCATTGTGATCAAGAGCTCTGCCATTAACTAGCTCATTGTGTGGCTTTGGGCCAGTTACTTAACCTCCGTCTGTCTCCATTACCCCAAAATGGGGTAATAGCAGTACCTGCCTTACAAGGATGTGGTGAGAGTCAGTAATGCTTGCAAAGGGCTTGGGAGAACACCTGGGACGCAGTAGGAGCTCAATAAATGTCAGCCTTCCACCAAACAAAACAAAGCAAAAAACAAAACAAAACAAAACAGTATCATTCTGTCAGGCTTCCAAGCCTTGTGTTCTCTGCTACTCCCCGCTGCCTCAAAAGGAGCCAGGGAATTGAATTCATACTAAGAAACCCGAACAAGGTTCAGGATTGCAAGGCATTCGAAAGCGTGGCCTAGTTAGAAAGCACACTCACTCACATACACACACGTAGCTACTTTTAATAGCTGGTAAGAGCCAGAGAAAATCCAATTACAGATGAATCAATCGATTAAAGAGAAAGGGGGCAGAAGAAAGGAAAGAATGCTGGAGAGACACAGAGCCAAATTACAGCTGGGTAATAGAATTAAGGGTCTGTAGAAGGAACTGGGGGAAATAACAAAGGCATAAGGGCGGAGGACTCCCTCACAACGCCGTCATGATTTCATTCTTTCTCGCCCCCTTGACTCCAAAGACCCCTCATTGGTCCAGCGCCCCAAACAAGTGATCGCCAAGGAAAGGGCCAGAATTGGCATTTGGCAAATTATATTTTTGCAAAGAAACAAACCGCGCGTGGCCTCTGGAACAAGAGGATTATGTCCGGGTTAAACAGAAGCTCACCGGGACGGGTGAAAGCTTGGGGCGCGGCGATCACAATCCTGGGAGGGGGAAGGTGAGAGCTGTGTCTTTGCTTGGCAAGAGGTAGCCTTAGCTCGTAATTTTCTGTTTCCTAAGAAATTCTGCCTTTGCTCTCAAAGAAACATCTCATTGTTGACAGAATTTCCCTTTTGCATACACGCACTGGAAAAAAAAATCCCACGTGCATTTTTAACTTTATTTTCTATTTTGGTGGGAGGGGGGTGAGGAGAGGGAGGTGGGGCTGTTAATCCAGCAGCAGTCTCTACAGCTGTGCCTATTATTGGTGGGTTCTAGAATAACATCCGTTTCTATGTATTTATGGAAAGGCGTCCTTAACTAGGCCACATAAAGAGCCAGCGCATCTATAAATAAATTAAGGCGGCTGCCCCTCGGCGCAGCTGTCGCCTTTGTGACCGGCCAGGCCTGTCCCATTGCCCGATTACCCAGGGCGGGAGGGGCTGTGCACGTGGGGCGGGGCGCACCTCCTCCGGCAGGCCTCTGGGATTGACACCAGTGCGGAGAGTGGGCTTCTCAGAGGTCCCGGGCAGGCCTAGCTGGCTCGCGAGTCTCTGGCCCCTGACGGCCAGCGCAGGTGGGCGGGCGGCAGTCACTTCGTGGGAGTCAGGTGCACCCAGCGCGCGCTTAGGCTGGGCACGGAGTTAACGGGTGTGGGACCGAACAAAACAAGGGGAACAACAAAAGAGTCCCGAATGTGTAAAATTAAACGGACAAGGGAGCATGAGCATCAGAGCTGTTCCCAGAGTTTGGCAGCCCAGTCTTCTCATCCCCTCCCAGGGTCCATGCCCCTATCAGGGTGATGGCTCTGAAGGGGCATGGGGCGAACCGGCAGGGTTTCTTTCCTATGCCCTCAGAGACCGAAGAAGAAAGCAACCCTTGTCCTAGGAGAAATGAAGCAGAGAGCTTCTATTTGCGTGGTAGCCATTTCTGGATTTCCTGGGCATCTTGTGCTGGGAGCGACCTCCCTGAGAGCACCAGTCCGTGGGCAAGCCATATCAGGACCTCCTGTTCAGAAAGCAGAGTCTGGGGCCTTCCAGACCCACTGAGTCAGAAGCTGCAGCCATTCAAGATTCCCAGGGGGCTTAGAGGCCATTTGAAGAGCTGTAGTCTGCTGGGTCCCTAACCCTGGCCGCATGTCAGAATCACCTGGAGTTATGGATTGACTTGCCTTCTTGAAAAGGATGTCGAAAGTCCTAACCCCCAGTACCTGTGAGTGAGACCTTGTGTGGAAATAGGGTCTTTGCAGATGAGCAGTGTTGTTGGGGCTCCAATCCAATATGACTTCTAAAAATGGGGAATGCGGACTCAGAGATAGGCATGATGCGCGCAGGGACAATGCCATGTGAGCATGGGGCGCAGACTGGAGTGACGGCCTGTGAGAAAAAGAATAACCAAGATTGCCAGAAAACCGCCGGAAGTTCACGGAGACCCTGGAGCAGAGTCTCTCTAACACCCTCAGGAGAAACCAATCCTACTGATACCTTAATCCCAGGCTTCTGGGCTTCAGAAACGTGAGTCACGGAGTTTCTTTCGGTTAAGCCATCCAGTTGGTGTCACTTTGTTAGAAGCCCTAGCAAACGAAAACCTCGGGATACTTCCAAGAAAGATCTAGGTTTCTGAGCTACATCTGACATGTTTGCAGTCAGACTACCCGGGGGCGGGGCTACGAGACCTGCATTTTCTACGTGTTCTTTGGGTGATACTGATGTGGTCGGTAGTGTGGGCAAGGGGTTCTGTCCACATATCGTGCACTACCTGCCTCACCCTTTACAGCTCCCTCCCTACGAGCGGACCCTTGCACGCACCAGTCTGCTTGTAGACTTCCAGTGATGGGGGACTTATTACCTGATGGGGCAGCCTGATCCATCATGGAAACTTTTAATCTGTTCAGAGAAATCTCTAAATACAGCTAAAATCTCCTATGCTTTTCTCATTACAAGGATGAAGAAACTGAGCTCCTGGGAGCTGGAGTGACTTGTTCAAGGCCATTCAAACAGTATGGGGCTGCCATGGATTTGAATCCAGGTAGGTACTGGGGTCCATCCTCCTGACCACTTGAACTCCTCAGATGGCCCAAGAGCTTACAAAGGGCCATGACAGCTGTGGTCATAGCAAGACCTCCTCCAGCCTCGGAAGACAGAGACCCAGTGTCCCTCCCTGATCCTTACACCTAAGTGGTGGGAGGAGAGGGTGGTGTATGAGGTTAGAGGAGGGAACTGTGTGGTCCCACGAGGCACTGGGGCTGTGGGTCTTGCTATGTGTGCATCCAGAACGTGGCTGAATCATGTGGGGAGGCCGCGGTGTGGATTTGGTTCTTGTGTCACGGCCTATTTCTGGCCCCAACTCCCCGAGTGACCCTGGGCAGGTGTCTTGTGCTTTCCTCAGTGTTCGCATCTGTGAAATGTGGATAATAGATGCTGCCTTTCCTACTCTGTAGCAGCCTTGAGGGGTTACAGTGAGATCACCCACAGGAAAACACCTTGGGAAGCAGAGATGTGATGATTATGACTTGGCATGAGAATTGCACTTAGGTGTTTCCATGGAAAACTCTTCTTACAAGGGCAACTTTGGCGATTTCTCTTCTTGACCAGCCATTTGATTTCTGCTCGGTTTCTACCCAGCCATTTCTAGACTGGAGTGGAGGTGGGCATAGGGAGGATGAGTCAGAGGTGAAGCCTTGTAGACAGCTCTGAGTTTGGCCACATACTTCCCTCGCCGTGGACATACCCCATAATGGTCCCATTCTCCAGAACCAAGAATGGAATCCCCTTCTCTTTTCAATGCATTGCAACTGGGCTGTGTTTTCCTGGGGCAGGACTGCCTGTCCCTCTTTCCCTAGAAATCGAGATTGGCTCCACTCTATGGACCTGGCTCATTCACCAGGGTTCAAAGGGCTCGATACCATTATTACTCTCACCCCCAGGTTTTCTCATCGATTTCCTAATCAATTCTTTCCACAAATATTCCCTTAGTGCTTACTTTGCCTCAGACATTGTGCTGCAGAATATGAAATGGATTAAGATGACTTTCTGTGTTCCAGAAGCTCGCAAGCAATCCCATCTAAGGGTTCCACGTGGTTCTCTTTCCCAAAGCCGTCCCTGTTTACAGACCTCATGGTGAACCTTCTGCTCCTTCTCCCACCCTTTGTGGCGTGGTAGACCAGGAAGAGATCACAGCTGAGGCAGAAGATGTAGGCTCTCTTCTGCTCCTTGCTGTGTGACCTTGGGCAAGTCACAGCCTCTCTGAGCTATTTACACTTCTGTAAAATGAGATCAACAATATGGATATGAGATAAGATTCAGTGAGAATTTGCCATGAGCCAGACACTATTCTAAGTGCTTTACTTAGGAAAAGCGTTAACAACTTTAGGAGGGAAATGTTACTTGTGTCGTCATTTTGCAGATGAGACAACTGAGGCACAGAGAAGTTCACTAATTTACGAGGTCCCAAAACTAATCCTTTCCGGAACATGAGTCAAGTGCAGCCTCTCTGGTTCTGGAGCCCAGGTTCTTAGCCACTGGAGTGTCCTGACTCCCTAAGTTGTCCATCATCAGAGTTGGCCTTAGAGGGTGTGTGAACAGAGGCTTGACACTCTGTGAAGCACTGAACGTACGAGTGCGGGATGATGAAGAAGAAGGAGAAGAAGAAGAAGAAGAAGAAGAAGAAGAAGAAGAAGAAGAAGAAGAAGGAAGAGGAGGAGGAGGAGGGGGAGGAGGGGGAGGAGGGGGAAGAGGAGGAAGAAGAAGAAAACAGATGTCATCTTTGATAAAGGAGTGAAATTTCTCATAGGGTCTCATCTATCCATAGACGGAGGGAGGGATGGAGGGAGGGAGAGAAGGGAGAAAAGAAAACAGGAGAGAGGGAGAGAGAGAATTATATACGGTGTTGAATTGCTATATTGTATACCTGAAACTGATATTGCACTGTATGTTAACTAGAATTTAAATAAAATCTTTAGGGGCACTTGGGTGGCTCAGGTGGTTAAGCGTCCAACTTCGGCTCAGGTCATGATCTCATGGTTTGTAAGTTCAAGCCCTGCATCTGGCTCTGTGCTGACAGCTCAGAGCCTAAAGTCTGCTTCTGATTCTGTCTCCTCTCTCTCTGCCTCTCCCCCACTCGTTCCCTCTCTCTCTCTCTCTCTCTCTCTCTCTCTCCCTCAAAAATAAATATATATTAAAAAAAAATTAAATAACAACTTTAAAAAAGGTGAAGAAATGGTGGCTCAGAGAGGTGCTGTGCCTTGCCCAAGGTCAGTCAGCTACAGAGCTTGGGTTTCACCCAAGGGCTGTCTGATTCTGAAGCCAGTGCCCTTTGTACATGTCTCCGCTCCAGGGTAGACAGAACGCAGCAATTCTGGTCTTCAGGTGAAATCCAGTCACCTCTCCTGTCCCCGCCTTCATTTATCAACAATTTGTGGAGCAATTTCTGTACTCATGGACAATTCACCAAGAACGATTCCACCATTCCTGCCTTTAGGGAGCCGTAGCTTTAAACTATTATAGAATCTTATGTCCTGTGAGAAAGGAGACTTTCCTAAGAAGTCCTTACTTCCCTTGAGAAGGAGGAAGCTGGTGGCCAAAGGAGAGACTTCTCCCCTCTTTGTCTCACTCTCCTGTTTGCTGGAATATGAATGAAGCATGGCTTCCAGTGCCAAAATGGACTTCATTTGGACAACTTGAAGGTCAGTTTAGCAAAGCCAGACAAGCTGTCTCCTTTTGACTTCAAGGTCAAAGAATAGGTAAGTTAAAAACAATGTTACTCCCAGTCTCTTTGTTGCTTAAACAGATTGACTTTTTCCCCTATTATGTCCTGGGCTGGTTCTAAGACATCACACATTACAAATCAGAACCAGTTAGGATGATGTGGGTGAAGTTAACAGTGGTGGGAAAAAATGCGCATAAGGTACAAGAGAGAGCAAAATAAAAGGCAGATTTTGTTTTGTTTTGTTTTATTTATTTATGTTTCCCAAGGGAGACATGGACAGATCTAAACTCAGGTAAACATGTCCAGGGAAAACTTAGGTCTGAAGGTCTTAGGTCTTCCTTACAGGTTAAAGGAAGATGGTATGTATTTCACCCCTGTGTTGTGCAAGGCAGTGAGTTAGACCCTGTCACTGCATCATCCCATTTAATCCTCCTGGCAACTCTAAAATGAATATATTATTATAAAATAGGGATGGGGACTATTATTATTTTTTAAATGTTAATTTATTTTGAGAGAGAGAGAGAGTGAACAGGGGAGGGTCAGAGAGAGAGGGGGACAGAGGATCTCACGTAGGCTCTGCACCGTCAGCTTCATGCGGGGCTCGAGCCCATGAACCACGAGATCATAACGTGAGCTGAAATCAAGAGTCAGACACTTAACCGATTGAGCCACCCAGGCGCCCTAGGATGGGGATTACTTGAGAGGATGTAAGTACCACACCAAGTCTGTTGCCTGTTCAGTTATTACTGCTGCTTAAATCCATTTGACAGACAAGGAAGCTAAGCCTGGGAGAGATTCAGCAACCTGCCTGTAGAATTATGAGGCTAAGGAGTGGCAGACAGGGCAGGGGCCTGACACAGACCCATGTGGCCCGACACAGACCCATGTGGCCCCAACGATCACTCAAGGCTCTTCCTACACTGTGTGGTGCTATTAAGCTGCACTTTTCTGAAGGGAAGACAAAAAAAAAAAGACTTTTCATTTATTAATTTTTCTATAAAGTCCTACAGTTCTGGTTCCCCTGGGCCAGCCCTATTCCTGGCCTGTGTTTTTCTTTTCTCCTCTAATCATCTAGTCTCTGGAAGAAGCCACCGTATAGTTTCTTTTGTAGCCCCCGGATCAGCTCCGATCTTAAAGGAAACATGCGAGAAAGCAGAAGACCCTGTCACCGTCACCATCACCATCAGCAGTGCCATCTGTTACAGGTCTCTCTCAAGCCCCAAGCAAAGCAAATCCTCCTCTCCAGTGTGACTCATACCCCATCAGCTGCCCCTCCCATGAGTCAGTCTGGCTCTGATAGTCTCAAAAGAACTATAAATTTAAGTCCAATCCTTCAAGGTCAAGGAGCACCATAGTTCTTTAAGCCAGACCATTGTGGTTGGCACACGCCTTCTCCTTCAGCCAAGGCGAACTCCATGCCTCTGTGGGTTTTTCCTTTTTAGCTAATTGCTCCCTCTTTGGTCCCACCCTGAGAGGATCGTCAGTCATGGGGACACTCCTGGATCAGAGGTCAGGTCACAGATGCTCCAGGGCTGAGATCTTGGGTGAATTCTAGGTTTTGCAAAAGAATTAGAGACTGGGGAAGCCAAGTCCTGAGTCAAGTGCAGCTTATTAGTAGGACCAGCAAAAGCAGGGACCCCCTTAGTGCTGGTTCATCACAGGCCACTGGGCCTGTGGCTTTACAGGCAGGTTATAATTAGTAGATAGCTCATCCTGGAGGAAAGCAGAGAATGAGCCTCATAACCGGTCCTCCTGCCTCTGGTTTGGCATCCCTCCAGCCTGCCCCATTGTCATGTCACTCCCATGCTTAGGATCTTTAATGACTTCCCTTTAACCTCTGTTTAACAAGAGGAAGAATATTTTTATGGTTTAAATAGAAATACACACACACACACACACACACACACAGTCTTTCCCCCTCTGCCTCCCTACTTCACCTGCCCCACTTCTCCTGGTCTCTGCTGTCACCTCTTCTGATTTGCCAGGCTGAGCTAGGCTCCTGCTCTGTTACACTTCTTGGGCTTCCTTCTAGCCCAGCCCTCACTGCACTTCCTGGAACTCTGCTTTTCTATTTAATCATCTATCTTCTTAACATTGCGATAAGCTTTTCAAGGGACAAGACCCTGTTCATACAAACCATGTAGTAGGTGTTAGAAATGATGGGTGACATAGCAGGATGACTGTGAAACTTACCTGGCTCTCTTTTTATGTCACTGTGGCTTCATTGGACTTGAAGGAAAGATGTCTCTTTCTGTGTTATTGAAAATCTGAATTTTCTTTACCCTTAATGAAGGAAATTAATGGACTTGCTGGGGCTTCTGTGATAAAAAAAAAAAAAGTCAGCCTACCCCGCCCCAAACTCAGTCCCATGATTTCTTTTTTAGGTGATAGAAATGGACATCAGAGAGAGGATACAAGAATCTTTATAGAGACAGAACTGTCAGGCCTTCACGTGTGGATGGAGAAGGAAGCAGGACAGAGAACAAGGAGATGACTCTGGGGTTTCTGGTCTGCTTGATGATGCATTCCGGAAAAACCAGCAATTTCAGGAGGAGGGACAAGTTTGGGAGGAGTATAAATGGATGGAGATGATAAACGTGATTTTAAGCATGTTGAGTTTGGACTGCTTACGGAACATGTTAAGTGGCCATCTGAAAGACAGGCTTGGCTCAGAGAAAAGACCAGATTAGGGAGAGGGATGAGTAGGAAAGCTTAACATATTAGAAGTAAAAATAATAAGGGTTCCTTCACTGAGGAGGAGAAGAGAAAAAAAGAAATAGCAAGAAGGGAGGAGAAAAGATGATTCTCTAAAAGATCCAAACCATATAAATATTCTGGAGAATGTCACATGTGTTTCTCCTACCGAGTGTCTTGACTTGGATACATACGTGGTATTCCAAGTGCCAGGAGCTATGATTTGTGCTGGGAGAGTACCTCTCCACTCTCAAGGAGCTTAAAACTTACGGGAGGCATGTGGTTGGGTCTCCCACAGATGGGTCTTCCCCACAGCCAGCGAAAGTCTCATATCCAAGGTGAGCTAGAGGCCACCAGAGGGGTGTTTTCCTTCTATGGGCCTGGAATGCCACCATTGCAAGGTCACAGTTTTTGAATAAGCTGTTTGCCTTTTCTTTTTAGGAAGCCACATGATATGGTGGAAAGAAGGTGGGCTTTGGAGGCAAGGAGTAGAATACACTACCTAATAGTGATAGGCCCTGGACTGATAACTTGTAATCTCTAAGCTTTGCTTCTCTATTGATTAAACAAGAACAATAAGGCTAACATTGGGGACCCTGAGGGTAACCTGCAATAATGGGAAATTCTTGATATTAAATATGTAGTGTTCCTTAACAAGAATAATGGGAAGATGCTGATGGTGGTGATGACGAAGGTGATGATGGGAGCAGACAGACAGTGCTACTATTTTGTGCCAAGGCGATCTAAGCCATTTACAAATATCCTGTTAATCTTCTTAACAACCCTATGAGGTATAACTATTATTATTCTTTATTTTCTTTTGACAAGTAAGAAAATTGAGGCAGAAGAGTCCTCAGGCTTGAAGATGTGATGATTCTGGGTGAGCAACACTGGAACTAGCTCTCAACACCTCTCTGAGAACAACCAGCACTAGGGGATGTGGGATTCAGGGGGTCGGAAAACACTCACTGTCCACTGGCAAGGAACCTGGAAACAGAGAAAATGGTGTGGGATGTTGAAGTATGTGGACGCTGGTGGGAAGAAGTGAGGGGTCAAATGTCACTACTCAATATTTTGTCAAAGACTGCACAGACACCAAATGGTTCATGCGTTCATTCAGCCATTCAGTGTCTTTTTATTGAACATAACTCTGTGGCAGACCAGGAGCTGGGCTCAAGGGCGCCCCCTTCCCCCCAGCTTCTACAAGCTTCTGGTTGATTCCAGGAATGGCAGAGTGATGAGCAGGCAGAAATCTTTAAGAGGGTTCCTTTTCTCTCCATCTGCCCTATAATAGATTCATAGGTAGATTTTTTTTGATGGATGTCCAACATCCATTTTCTTTCTTTTGATCTTATCTTTTGGGAATTACTCCTTAGCCATGTGGTGTGACACTCATAGGGCTGGCTTTTTAAAAAAAAAATGTTTATTTATTTTTGAGACAGAGACAGAGTGTGAGAGGGGGAGGAGCAGAGAGAGAGGGAAGCACAGCATCCGAAGCAGGCTCCAGGCTCTAGGCTCTGAGCTGTCAGCACAGAGCCCGATGTAGGGCTCAAACTCATGAACCACGAGATCAGGACCTGAGCTGAAGTCGGAGGCTCAACCCACTGAGCCACCCAGGTGCCTCACAGTGGGTTGGCTTCTGATGCAAACCAGAGTGGCCAGGCAACTCTCTCTAGAATTTGCTTTTGAATGGAGGGACATGGTAATGAGAAATGTCTGAACCTGCTTCATCTAGAGTCCCGCACTCTGAAGAGACTTTCCTTTGGTTCCTGGAACTTTAAGACCCTGGTGCTGCCCAGCTTCCTTTCTTCATTGTGCATTTACTCATATCATATCTATATGTATATAGACATATACATCACACACACACACACACACACACACACACACATTTTCCCCCCTTGTATTGGCCAATTGCTTTCTGTTGCTTGCAACCAAAGACGTCTAACTAATACATACCCTTTTCTAGCATCTTTCTGCCTTGTTTTTCCTACCTGTAAAATAAGAATGTAACACTTGCTACTTACCCTCGGGAGGTTGTATAGATTAAAGGTATATGTCAATAAAATGCTTTCAGATGCTTGGATGAAAGTTGCTGTTGCACTACAAAGTCTCCTACTCAACTTTAGCTGCACTTCCAAAGAGGGACTTTCTTTATATACCATAAAACAGCTTTTATCCCGAGAGGATGTGTCCCTCATTTTACTGTCTCTGTCAACAGTTCAAGGATTGCTCCCTACTTGCTGTGTTTCCAAAGCGACCATTGGAGATGAAAGCCCAGCTTTATTTAGCGTGAGAGGTGGCTGTATGCTACAGGGAGGAAATGTGTTCATTGTTGCTATTATGAATTATTTAGTGATAAGGAAGGAAGGTGGCTCCAATTTTCAGGCTGTCACTTTGTTGGCTCTTTAGGATTAATACTTACATTCTTCAAGTTTTAAAAAAAATGTAAAAACCCCACCAATTTTAGGACAGAAAGAGCTGCATCATCTTAGAGCATCTCACAATTGTGAAAATATGGACGATGATAAAAAACCAGAACATCTTAGAGATTCTAAGATATTTTACAATTTTCAAAACACTTATACTTTCCCTTGGACTAATCTAGATTCTGGAGTATCTGGCATATGACAAACACACATAAGACTTCAGAGTTATTCACTGCAAGTGAACAAGTTTTATAATATGCCAACATGACAGTTGTTTATACTCAGCAGAGAAAATTTGGAAATGCAGAAGGTAGAAGGATAAAGCAAAATGTATCAATATTTCAGTGGGTTTACTGCCCTAAAGCAACCAGTCTTTAAATTTTCATGTGTACTATTTTCCTTTTTTGTCACAATTATTTTGTAATTATTTCATATTAGTTGATACAATTTTGTATTCTGTGGCTTTCCCCCCTTTTCTATTACATTATGACTCTATCAGTTATCTACTGCTATCCCAAGACTCAGCAGATTAAAATAAGACCCATTTACGACTGCTAATGAGTCCAGGGGTTTGCCGGAAGGTTCTTCCGTTCTGGTCTCATCTGGGCTTGCTCATGGGTCTGCCGTCAGGTGATAGTGGCAGGGTAATCTAACTTCTTTGGGGGTTCACAGCTACTCTACACTTGGTCTGTTATCCTCTAGGAGGCCATTTGGGGCTTGGATGTGTGGTGGTAGTAAGATTCTCAGAGAGAGAGAGAGAGAGAGAGAGAGGGAGGAAACGTGACAGTGCAGTTACTGCTAATACAATCACAAGGGCTGTAGGGATAGCCCGCATGGCTCCATGGGATCCCTCCCATTTGCAATGGTCAGAGATAGACGGGGGGGGGGGGGGGTGAAGAACTGTCTAGAGTTTGCAGTCAGTCCCCCAGAATAACAGAAGCACACTTCTATATCACTTCATAGACTTTTTAATGACTTTATAGTGTTACCTTGAGTGGCACCATCACAGACAATTTAAACATTTCCATAGTTTAAGACATTTTGGATTCTCCATTTTGTTTTCTGGGATACAGCACACAGTTTTGTGGGGAGAAAACCTTTCTATTTGAGCTTACTAATAACATCTTAGTCTAGAATCACAGAAATTAAAAGTTTAGAAAAATTTCGAGGGGAGCCTGAGTGGCTCAGTCAGTTGAGTGTCCACCTCTTGATTTTGGTTAGGGTCATGATCCCAGCGTTGTGGGATCGAGCCCCACCTTGAGCTCCGTGCTGAGTGTGGAGCCTGCTCGGGGTTCTCTCTCTCTCCCTCTGCCCCTCTCCCCCGGACTTGTATGCTCTCTCTGACATAAAAAAAATAAATAAGGGGCACCTGGGTGGCTCAGTCAGTTGAGCGTCCGACTTCGGCTCAGGTCATGATCTCACGGCTCGTGAGTTCGAGCCCCACATTGGGCTCTGAGCCTGGAGCCTGCTTCATATTCTGGGTCTCTCTCCCTCTCTGCCCCTCTCCTGCTCATGCTCGCTCTCTCTCTCTCTCAAAAATAAAAATAAACATTAAAAAAATTTTTAAAGTTTATAAATATTTTTGTTTTTCCTTCATTATGTCAAAGCATTTTGTGAGGTGCTCACGCCCATTTCAGCCCAGGCCAGTAGTACGAGTGTGTTCATTTCACTGCCCAGCAATACTGAATACTTAAAAAAAAAAAAATTCTCTGCTGAAACAAAATAAGGAAACTCTCCACCCCCAGCATTTCGTTGATATAATTGGCATTCATTTAATTGCTAGTAAAGGAAGAGAGGGAGAGACCTAGAGACAGAGAGAAACAGCGATGTTTATATACTCACCCAAGTCTAGGAAACGCCCTGTCATGTTCCTATCTTCGTTATTCACAGTGAGCACGCTCTGGCGATTCCCACAGGAAAGTAACATGTGCAATTTTCTTGTGGCGTCAGAGTGTTTTCCTGATTACTTGGATCACAGAACACACTCCTTTTTTTTTGCATCGCATCAAGTTTTGCGTGGCATCAGCGCCTTGGAACTACCGTTTTGAGGGGGACATTCCTGGGGAAATGTTGTCTTGATAAACTGCGGTAGTTTTTCTTTCTGGTGGGGATTTCAGAGACCACGGAAAGGCGGGAGCTTCTGGTGGCTCCTGCAAACACGCTCGACTTCATGAAAGAGGAACGAAACCCGTCAACGAAGATGTACTACTTCTCTTTCCTCCAGCCTGTTCACTTTGCAGTGAGAACCTCAAGAGCTCTCCGAGGCTTCGTTTTAAGGGATGCATTCTTTTCTGCGAATAGCAGGCTGGCGATTCTCTCCTCTTCGCGGCTCTACAGCCGGACGTAGCTGACGGTGGTGCAGAGCCGAGGGGGCTGGCGGTGCGCTGGGACTTTGCTGCTGCAGGCGTCCTCTGCGGATGAATAGCTTGGTAAGGACGCAGGGTCTCAGGCCCCGCTCGGCCCTCCTGAGTCAGAGCCTGTGTTTGAATTAGGTGTCCCGGGGATTGTGCGCAAACGAGAGAGCTAGATGCGCTGAACCAGGAGGCACCGGGCTAATATAAAGAGACTCGGCCTCAACCCAACTTGCAGGGCAGTGACTTTATTGTGTGAGGTCCCTCACTCTAATCAGAGCATGACACAGGCACTGTATTCAGGAATCGTATGCATTTGCAACACAGGGTCATTTCTTAATAGCTTCTGGGCTATTAGCCTGAGGATGGCAGGAGGTGGAAGCCCATCAGGGTTATAAACTACCAACCAATGGCTTTAAATTGAATTCTCTTCTAACATCCTACCCAGAAGTAGTTAAAAGCGTGGGTCAGAAGGAGACTTCTTTGTTCTGCCAGTAGCTAGCTGTGTGACTTTGGACAAGTTACTACAACTTTCTGTGCCATAATTTACTCATTGGTAAAGGGAGAATGAGGATAATTCCTGCTTCTTAGACCCAGGGTTGGCTGCAAAATTTGTAAGACCTAGCACTAATTGAAAATGTTGGGCCCCTTGTTCAACAGTTATTGAGGATTTCAAGATGGCCCCTCTGGGCTCAGGGACCTAGGCGATATGAGGCTGTCCTTCCTCAAGTTGTTAGCATAATTGCTGTGCCTAGGACATGGTAAGAATTCAGGGAATTCCAGTATTAATAAGGCTTTGAGAAACATACATTACTTATCTTATTTTATAAAGGAAAGGACTGAGACTCTGGAAAATAAAACAACTTACCCAACAAGGTCAGACAGCCCAGTGGCTGAGCCAAGTCTCACCCTAGGTCTGCTTCCAGTGTAAATGGGGACGAATCCTTGGCAGGTGAGTAGGAAAGAACCTGTCCTTGCCCCGCCAGAGGGGAAGAGTGCCTGGGGTCCAGGAATCCACCCACTGCCCTTCAGTGTCGAGAGGACAGCAGAGAGTTGCAGATCTTCCCTCTTTGGCAACTGGGGACAATTACTAAGTCAAAGGCAGGACTGAGAGCCTTTGATTCAACGTGGGCTGTTTATGAGATCCCAGCTGGACTTTAGCTTATGTTGATCAGAAACTGAAGGCTAAGCACCGTTTCTCTGACTCCATCCTAAGTGGAGAACCATGTTCTTTCCCCCCCGCCCCACCCATCAGGCGGGAATCTTTCCTTTCTTTGGGCTGCGATGTTTCCTGGCCTCCAAAAAGTGAAGAATAATCTGGAAAACTCTCTTCAGAAAACTGGCTGATTAGCCTGGTCAAGAAATAATTGCACGTCCAACCAGAAGCCCTAGAGAAGGCCATTTATGGTAAGCCCACACGCGGGGCATGTCTAGCACAATTCCTTCTCACGTGGCAGGAGTGCACTCAACAAACACACCTCGATCCTTCGCTCTGGTCCCAAAAATGTGATAGGCAATTTCCATATGAGCTCTTTTAATTCTCCTGATAGGACTGAGGGGCAGGCACAACTATTCCCACTTTGCAGATGAGGAAACAAAGGTTAGAGAGTATGGCCACATGCCTTAGTCTCACAGGCTACAAAGGGGGGAAGTCCAGTTTGCATGTGGGTATCTCTGGCCAGACCAAACCATACGATACCGTTCCATACCACACGTAAACTTTTAAGCACTGTGCAGTGAGCTTTTACAATTGGGATGGTTAATTTTACGTGTCATCTTGACTGGACTATGGAGCCCAGTTTGATCAAATGTTGGTCTCGATGTTTCTGGGAGGGTGGATTGAATGCTACAAAACAAGACTTGTTTTTTCTTTTGGAGAGTCCATTTTTCTGCACACGGTTAGTTCTGGCACTATTCTACAGCTGGAGACTGACCAAGGCTCGTTGCTGCTGTGGTAAAGGCTCTTGCTGGTGGGAGGTAGCTAGTGGTCCCTGCCTCCTTCTGTGGCTCCTAACTTCTCTCAAGATCTCTGGTGTGGCAGACTCATAAATAAGTCATCTGGCAAAGGGGAACTGTGTTTTGCAGAGTCCTAGTCCTCACTTTCCCAAGAGGAGAATATAAAAGGGTCTATTTGGAGCCTAGAAACAATGGCATAAACACAAGGGGATCCAGCCTTCTGATCTCTGGGAGGCACTTTTTCATAGGGGAGGTTAAGAGTTCTGGCCTTAAAATAATCCAAAGCTGCCAGGGTTCAAATCTTGACTTTTCCAGCTACTTCAAGATCTTTGACTTTGAGTAAGACCTTTAAACTCTCTGCTTCACTTCCCCCCTCTATGTAATGGGAATAATCATGATATCCAGTAGAAGGATACTGTGATAATAACTGTAAGATAAACATCCTCACTTTCTCCATCAAATCTTTGTTCAAGTGTCCTCTTCTCAGTGGGGACTTTCCTGATCACTCTTTCAAATCGCACCCCCCCCCCTTTACCCCTGGACTCACCACTCATTATTCCCCTCACATGATTTATCTTTCTCTAACTTCTATCATCTTCAAACTTAATGATGAATGTTTTTGTTTATTGTCTATCTCCCTAATTGGAATACGAGCTCTATGAGAGCTCAACATGTTTTTAATGTTTATTTCTTTTTCGAGAGGCAGAGCATGAGCAGGGGAGGGGCAGAGACAGAGGGAGACACAGAATCTGAAGCGGGTTTCAGGCTCCGAGCTGTTAGCACAGAGCCCCAGGAGGGGCTCATACTCATGAACTGTGATTTCATGACCTGAACCAAAGTTGAACCCTTAACCAACTGAGCCACATAGGCACTTCAAGAGCTGAACATTTGTTCTGACTTGCTGTCTAGTACACAGTTGCTATTCAATAAATATTTGTTGCATGAATGAAAAACCTTGTGTAGCAAATAGCATGCGTGAAGATATGTTAGCAACCACTAATAAGATGAAAATGAGTTTATTAGTGTTTTGGCCTTCCATAAACACAGTGCCACACCTGGACCAAACTCGGTTCCATATAATGAGATGTTAACCTACTTTGAAAGTCTCTCAAGAGAACTAACTGAACAAATCCCAGGACCTCACTAGTAGCTTGAAAATTTTAGTTTTGGGACGTGTATTAGGACATCTCTCAAAACTGGCCAGTGGGTTTTTACTCCACGGATGTGACTGAGGTGAAACATCCTTCTTGGCCCACTTCTACTTTCAGTTATGATATAAAAAGAACCAGAGCCAGAGCTTCCATGCCTGGAGCATGCCAGAAAGACACTAGGAACATGCTAACAACTCCAGAGGAAACTTCTCCATTTGCCTTCTCACAATGGTCAGGTAGCAGATTAAAATCTTAGCATTCCAGAGAGAAATTGAAGTAGCTTATTATGTGGTACATTGAAGAAAAATGCTACCAACTGACAGTTCTGCCTACCTTGATGAACAAAACTGATTTTTTATTAGCTTAAAGAGGAAACCAGCCACTTCCCTACCTTGTATCGAGTGTGTGTATTTTTTCTCTTGGTGTGGCCAGTATGGTACATGTAGGCTAGATGGTCAAGGTTAAATACGCCCTGATAGTAGGGAACATATTGGCATTCCCTAGTGCCAACCACCTGGGTTGGCTCTCTAGTGAGAAACTAAGAAAGGGGTGGGTGGCTTGCATGGACAGTGGGTTGGCTCTTGTTTTTCATTCTTGACCTGCATTTGAAGCATCCAGGTAACTATGAGGTCACTGTCAAGTAATGGGAGTTGAAGACAGGCTTTGTCACCTGCGGGCAGGTGGATGCTACTAGTAATTGGTAGCTCATGCTGATTGAACACCCACTGTATGCCCGGCACCCTGGTCAGTGAGTGATGTCATCCACTTTCACAGCAACTCCCAAAGATCAGTAGGTGCTACATTTATCCTGATTTTGCAGATTAGAACATGGAGGCTCAGAAGAATTAAATGACTTTCCCAAGCTCACACATCTAGTAAGTAGATGTAATGGGATTTGAATCCTGTGATTTTTACCCCCAAACCATACTCTTAGCAGTTTCTAAACAAGCCAGAGTCTGTCTGTCTGTCTGTCTCTATTTATTTTTTATTTTAGGGACAGAGAGTGTGCACTAGTGACTAGTGGGGGGAGGGGCAGAGGGAGAGAAAGAGAGAGAGAGAGAATCCCAAGCAGGCTCTACACTCAGCGAGGAGCCCGACACAGGGCTCAATCCCATGACCCTGGGATCACGACCTGAGCAGAAATCAAGAGTCAGACACTTAGCTGACTGAGCCACCCAACTGGAGTATTTAGAATCTGTATCTTGCTGATGCTAGCTTTTTTTGGTAAAGTCTTTCAAAAGGAACATTTGAGTCCTGCCTCACATGTACAAACAGAGGAAATGGGTCCTTGGTCCTTCCCTGAGTCACAGCATGAAAGGAGAACAATACCCCTTGAGATGACAGGGTAACTGGTGATCTCTTCCTGAGGGAAGCAACCCATGGGAAAGTTACTTAAATTCTCAGTTCCCCTCTTTTCTCATCAGTGAAACATAATAATAGTACCCAACTCATGGGGATGTTGCAACACCTAAGTGAGATAATACATGTAAATAACTTAGCACAATGCCTAGATTTGGTAAGTCCTTACTAAACTCTTACATGTTACCAGGGAAGTGAGGGGCATCTTCTTTTGCATAAGTTACTTCCCTTTCAGTGAGGCTTCAATCTTTAAGATGTCAAAAACATCTTAGACAACCTCCTACAATCACATTTCCCAAGATGTGTTTGTTCCTTATATTCTGGGGCCAAATGCTCAGCTTGGAACAAATTCTAGGATTCACTGTGTTTTGGAAATACATTTTATTTTATTTTGTTTTATTTTATTTTATTTTATTTTATTTCATTTCATTTTTTTATATTAAATATAATTTATTGTCAAATTTGTTTCCATACAACACCCAGTGCTCATCCCAATAGGTGCCCTCCTGAAGGTCCATCACCCACTCTCTTCCTTTTTGAAAACTAGATGCTCTGAGAGTTTTGCAATAAAAACTGTGTTAAACTTGGTTTCACACAGCATCTTCCGAATGCCTTTTTTAAATAAATAACTAAAAAGTATTAAGACTGTATTTTTTAGAGCAGTTTCAGGTTCACGGCAAAATTAAGAAAGAGGCACAGAAATCTCTTATATACCCCTGATATCACACGTGCATAGCCTCCCCCATAATCAACAGCCCCTGTAAGAGGAGTGCATTTGTTATAGATGATAGATCTACATTAACACATTATAAATACCCTAAGTCCATTAGTTTACGTTTGGGTTCACTCTAGGTGTTGTATATTCTATGGGTGTGGAATAAATGTGTAATGACATGTATCCACCATTATAGTATAATAGTGGAGTATTTTTGCTCTTCTAAAAATCCTCTGTGCTCTACTATTCATCTCTCTTCCCCACTCCACTCCCCCACAATCACTGGAAACCAATGATTTTTTTTTTTTTTTTACTGTCTCCATAGTTTGCCTTTGTCAGAATGTCATATAGTGGAAATCATACAGTCTGTAGGGTGTTCAAATTGGCTTCTTTCCCTTAATAGCTTATTTATTTTTAGTGCTGAATAACATTCCACTGTCTGGATGTACCAGAGTTTATTTATCCATTTGCCTACTGAGGGACATCCTGGTTCTTCCACATTTTGGTCATTATGACATCTGAGCGCAGGTTTTTGTGTGGACCTAAGTTTTCAACCCCTTTGGGTAAATACCAAGAAGTGTCATTGCTGGTTTCTCTCATAAGAGTATGTTTCATTTTATAAGAAAATACCAAACTCTCTTCCAAACTGACTCTTCCATCTTGCATTTCCAACAGCAATGAATGATATTTCCTGTGGTTCCACATCCTCACCAGCATTTGGTATTGTCACTGTTTGGGATTTTGGCTATATCTCATTGTTGTTTTAATTTTCACTTCCCTGATGACATATGATGTGAATCATTTTTTTCATATGCTTATTTGCCATCTGTATATCTTTTTTAATGGGGTATCTAAGGTCTTTGTTCCATTTTCAGTTGGGTTGTTTGTTTTCTCATTGTTGAGTTTATGAGTTCTTGGTATATTTTGGATAATGGTCATTTATCAGATGTGTCTTTTCCAAGTATTTTCTCCCACTCTGCGGCTTGTCTTCTCATCCTTTCGATATTGTCTTTCCCAGAGCAGAATTTTTCAATTATAATGAGGTTCAGCTTACGATGATTTCTTTCATGGATTATGCATTTGGTGTTGTATCTACAAAGGTCTCACCACACCCAAAGTCATCTAGATATTCTTCTATGTTGCCTTCTAGGAGTTTTAGAGTTTTGTGTTTTACATTTAGGTCTATGATCCATCTTGAGTTAATTTTTGTGAAAGGTGTAAGATCTGTGGTTAAATTTATTTTTTACATGTGGTTGTCTTGGTATTCTAGCACCATTGTTGAAAATCCGATCTCTGTTTCACTGTATTGAATTTACTCTTTCGTCAAAAATCCATAGACTATATTTAGAGGGTCTATTTCTGGGCTTTCAAGTTTGTCCTATTGATCTATTATCATGCTGTCTGGATTACTATAGTTTTATATTAACTCCTCAAGTTCTGTGGTATTAGTCCTCCAACTTTGTTCTTCTGCTTCAATACTGTATCAGCTATTCTGAAGCTTTTCCTTCTCCATATAACTTAAAACATTTTTAAACATTTTTATTTATTTTTGAGAGACAGAGACAGAGCATGAGTGGGGGAGGGGCAGAGAGAGAGGGAGACACAGAATCTGAAGCAGGCTCCAGGCTCCGAGCTGTCAGCACAGAGCCCGACACGGGGCTCGAACCCACAAACTGTGAGATCATGACCTGAGCTGATGTTGGACACTCAATCTACTGAGCCACCCAGGCACCCCCCCCTTCTCCATATAACTGTAGAATCAGTTTATTGATACCCACAAAACAACTTGCTGGAATTATAATTTCCAAATGCTTTTGATATAGAAGTTATTTTTTTCACTTAGTAGTTATGAACACTCTTTGGAATACACTTTGGAAATGGCATTGTATATAATTTTCTCATTTTTTGTGCATCTTATGTAATTTCCCAATTCTTTGTCTATGATTGTCTTCTGTTAATTTTCTTTTCTTTTTTTTTTTTTAATTTTTTTTTCAACGTTTATTTATTTTTGGGACAGAGAGAGACAGAGCATGAACGGGGGAGGGGCAGAGAGAGAGGGAGACACAGAATCGGAAACAGGCTCCAGGCTCTGAGCCATCAGCCCAGAGCCTGACGCGGGGCTCGAACTCACGGACCGCGAGATCGTGACCTGGCTGAAGTCGGACACTTAACCGACTGCGCCACCCAGGAGCCCCGTCTTCTGTTAATTTTCAAGTTTCTTGCTCATACTGTATATGACTCTTAATATCCACCATAGCACTGGACACATAATAAGTACTTAGCAAAACAAACATTGCTCAACCAATTCACTGGGTTCTGTATTCTATTTCACAGAAAGAGCCCTCAGCCCAGCCTTGTGTGAAATGAGCTCACCTTCAGGCAAGCAATGTGATGTTATGAAGGCAACAGTGGATCAAAAATCTCTGTGGGTTACTTTCCTTGTATAACTTGGTGTCTCAAGTTAAAGAGCACCTGCATTATTTTCTACATTCTTTGTAATAATGAATTAGGGGCATTAAAGTTGGTGACGTTTCATGATATAAATATGGCAAAATAGAAGGGAGAGGATATAACCTTGTTGAAATAAAAGAAGACTAACCATATGAGAAAAACAAAGGCTGTTTATTCAGAGCCTGCTATAGAATGGGAATCAGCCCATTGAGTTTGGCAGAGTCAAAAGCAGGCAAAGTGAAAAGCTTTAGTGTAGAAAACAGAGAAGGCTTCAGGTATGTCCTGATTGGAGGGTGTTGGTTGGCATGGGGAAACTGTAGAGGGGTAACTAGAAGTGGAATATCCTATGTGATTGGTTGGGGTACATTTTTGACTTTTTCTGGTTGATCCTAAATTGGAAACAGGCGCAAAGATTAGTTAATCTGTGAGTTATTAATCAAATACTGGCCATTTGGGGTTGATTGTTAATAGTTTGGCTTCCTAGAGTATTACTAGAGATAGTAGTCTGACTTCCTATAAGTGTGACTTATAGTAGGCTGCCCTCCTGGGCTGGTCACTGTAGATAAGAATTTAGTTTCCTGGGCTAGTCATGGCAGCTTTGGGGTCAGAATTCTGTTTTTATGTATGGTCTGGCTATTGTCTGTTTATATATTTAGTCTTTTATCCTCATTAACTACTTTTGTAAAATTCTCAATTCAACTGAACTCAAAAGTTTTCCAAGTCAAGAGAGTATGCCCAGAATTATGATTTGTGTTTTTTTTTAATTTTTTTAATGTTTATTTATTTTTGAGACAGAGAGAGACAGAGCATGAATGGGGGAGGGGCAGAGAGAGAGGGAGACACAGAATCTGAAACAGGCTCCAGGCTCTGAGCTGTCAGCCCAGAGCCCGACACGGGGCTCGAACTCACGGACCACGAGATCGTGACCTGAGCCGAAGTCGGACGCCCAACCGACTGAGCCACCCAAGCGCCCCTATGATTTGTGTTTTTAATAAAGATAACAACAGACGGAACTATAGATATTTCCAGATTTATTTTCTGGTGGTTCATAAGTATTAGAAATCATTTGTGAGATGATAACATTTTCTTTTCTTGTTTGTTTATTTTTTTTTTAAGTTTATTTTGAGAGAGAGAAAGAGAGAGAGAGAGAGAGAGAGAGAGAGAGAGAATCCTAAGCAGGCTCCAAAATGTCAGCTCAGAGCCCAATGCAGGACTTGATCTAATGAGCTGTGACATCATGACCTGAGCTGAAATCAAGAGTCGGACACTTGGGGCACCTGGGTGGCTCAGTTGGTTCAGCATCTGACTTCAGCTCAGGTCATGATCTCACAGTTGGTGAGTTTGAGCCCTGAGTCGGGCTCTGTGCTGACAGCTCAGAGCCTGGAGTCTGCTTTGGATTCTGTGTCTCCCTGTGTCTATGCCCTTCTCCCACTCACACTCTATTTCTCTCACGCTCAAAAATAAATAAACATTTAAAAACATCTTAAAAAAAAAAGAAGAGTTGGACACTTAACTGACTGAGCCACCCATGTGCCCCAGCATTTTCTGGAAAAGGCATCGTTTAAACACTTATGAGTTGTGAGTTTCCAAATATGTAAAGAACATTTTGATGTCTGTGGTCTCAGAATTCTTTAGCACTTTCTATCACTCCTGTGGGAACTGGAGGCATGGTCACAGAGATTTAATTCCTTGTGCTGATTTTTCTCAGGATATTAGTTAAGATTGGATGAGGCTTGGTATAACATTTCTCAGAAATTTTGGAATAATTCTCAGGATCTCTGCTTGTTTTATTTTATTATTTTTTAATAAGAAAATAAAGAACTTCCTGTCTAGGGGTCCACACACTCTAGCTTGTGCTGGGAAGGCTTTATACAGCCTGAGCTAAGAAGCTTTTTTATTTTTTCCCCCATTTTTAAGTGGTCATTAAAAAAACAAACAAACAAACAAACAAAAACAAAGAAGAGTATGTGATAGAGACTGTCAGTGATTTGCAAGGTCTCAAATATTTACTCTCTGGGGGTACCTGGGTGGCTCAGTCAGTAAAGCTTTGGAGTCTTGATTTTGGTTCAGGGTATGATCTCAGGGTTCGTGAGTTCGAGCCCTGCATGGGTCTCTGGGCTGACAGCTTCAAGCCTGATTGGGATTCTCTCTTTCTTCCTCTCTCTCTGTTCCTTTCCCAGTATTGCATGCTCTCTCTCTCTCAAAATAAATAAAGACACTTAAAAAAACATTTAAAATATTTACTCTCTGGTCTTTTAGAGAAAATATTTGCCAACTCCTATCTTGGTTGATTAATAGAGAGCCTTCGTTGGAGTTTTGAAGTAGGACCCTCTTCACTTTCAGTGCAGTGAGTGTGGTGAGGTTGGGGGTACTAATGGACATGTCCATACAGTGGCTGAAGAGGAAACACCAGTCTTACTTGTCAGGCTGGACAAGGACGGAGCAATTGGAGGTATTCTCAGAGGATCTGACATCAGCTGGCTCTCAGGAACTGTTGACTGTGTCTTATGTTTTAAACCATGTATCTCCTCCCATGTGACTGCTGCCTGGGCTGGCCCTGCAGCTTTTTCAGGTCTAGCCCTTGCCATGGCTGGAGAGGAGTCAAGATTTTTTAAGGTTTCAAGGGAACCTCATCCCAGAGCCCACTACTTCTGAATAAAACTTAAAACCTGCTTTCCCTTACCTTTTCCATTTCTGCTTGGTTCAGGGCACAGAAAAAAAAAAAAAAGCTGAATTGCCTTTCAGAGAAAATGATACAGTGCAGTCATCAGACATGTGGGGACCATGTATAATAACATCCTCAAAAATGCTTCCAGCATTACAGTAAGTGAACAGGCTGGGCACAAATGTGGATAAACAGCATAGTCTTACCTGTTTAAAATAAACAACAAACAACCAAATATGCATCAAAACAAGGCATCAGGAAGGAAATACTCCAAAGTTCATGGTGATTGCCACAAGGAATGGGATTTCTATGTTACATTTTATTTTCTATGTTTTTCTATACTTGCAAATTTTCCCACCAAAAAAATTTCTGGTTTTAAAATCAGATTTATAAAAAAAATAGTTTGCTCCAACACTACTTTGGTGTATCCCAGTCAGAAGAAAACATACACATTTATTCTCAAATGTCTTCCTGGGAGGAGGTGAAAAGTGGATCCATAAAGATGTAATTTGAATCAAATTGTCACAGTTACAAAAAACTGGCAGAAAATGAAAAAAAAAAAGATATTAGGGATCCTTGAATTATCCTGGTAACCACTTCCATTCTCATTTTACTTTATAGGAAAAGGCCTTTTTCCTTGCTTTAAATATTTTAATGTCGGAGCTACTAAGAATTATAGTTGGCCTAATCCTTAATATAATTTTCCAAACATGGAACTTCAAGTAGGAATAAAAGCCCTGAATGTATTTGAAACTCGCTGATGCCTTCCTTTTTTACATAGGACAAATCCATTGCTTCTCGTATTTATTTTTATTGCCTCTATAAATTGATTTGGAACAATAAAACCCAGAAGCCTGAAAATCAGGAAGGAAAGGAGACTTGGTCACAAGTTGTTGATAAGTCTTTGAAATACATATTTATTTTGAGCCACAAGAGTGCTGTGCATCAGCGTCCTTTTCTCCTTAATGATGGAGAGTAGTGGCTTCTCCAGTAGGCGGCCAATGAGTTGGCAATATGGCAGCCCTGCACCTTCTCAGGGCATTGCCACCACTTTATGTCCACAGTTGTTATTTTTTGTTGTAATTTACCCCTCTTTCCTCCTTGGGTCGTGTCTAGAAGTGGGAACAATCAAGACATATCATTCTCCATTTACTATCCTCAGTCTTATCTTTGGCTTCTCTCCACCACAGATGCTATACCCCTGACCTTTACTCATCCACTCACTGGCCTATTGTACTCATTAGATTGTAAGCTTTTGGAGTGCAGGTACCATGCCTTCTTCTTCTTTGTATTCTGAGCAGACACCACAGAGCCTAGAATGTAGGTGCTGATATCTTTTCTTAAATGAATGAGTAGAGTGAAACCAAACCAAGTAATAAGACAGAGCACTTACTCCGTTTCAAGCACGGTTTTAAATGCTTTGCCTATATTAATTCATGTAGCCCTCGTAAAATATAATCTGATAGTTCTATTCTTATTCTACTTACATGTAAATGAGATGGAAATACAGTCGTGATTATAGACCTTCTTTCTTTAGAGCAGAGGCTGTTGAAAGCTGTATTTCTCCCAGTACCTCCCTTCTAGATACACTGATGAGAATGGAGGAAATGATCCCATGGAATGACCCTCACCTCAGCCCTGGATGAGGGAGGATTTGGGCATGGTCATGAGTCTAAATGGAGATCTTCTGTGTGCTCACCTTACCTAAACTACTCCTCATTTTTCAACCTGTTAGTGTCTAAGCATGCCTGGTATCCATCCTGAGCCTTGTCAGTCAAACCAGGCTGGCCCCCCATATACCTTGTGAGCAGACCCATGCAAACAGGCTGCTGGAGTTTGGGCTGTCTTTGGGCATTTGTCTCAAGTGCTATGGCTTCTCCATCCCAATATGTCTCCATCCTCTTTTCTAACCTCTAGCTGGCTTCCCTCTGGCCCTCTTGCTTTTGTTTTCAGCCCCAACAGTGGGCCCTTGGCTTCCCAGGATGAACCTCACTGCGTGCAGCCAGCACTCGCCCACCCTGGGCTCTTCTGTTCCCGGCAGCTTCTGGCAAATGTCCTGCTTGATCAAATTCCAACTTGAGTCCCAACCCCCAGAGCTGGCCTGGTCCCTAAGGCAGGGATGGAATTCCCCCAGAGCTTTCCACATGACTAAACAGATAAATTGTGTGATGGGTTATCCGTGTCTAGTTCCAGAGTGGGAATGGGAGAGGGGGCTCTAAAGCTTTCATGAGCAGATATGGGCTCATCACCCCATCCTAACCTGTAAGTGCTCTTGATGTTTCCCCCAAATTCTCATTCTTCCTGTCTCAGGGCCTTTGTGCACCCCACTGCCGCTTTCCAGAAGACTTCTCATCCCCACCTCACCCCCCAACTCTACTCTGACTCATCGTTGGGCTTTCGTTTTAATGTCCCTTCCTTTGGGAAGCCTTCACTGCTTACCTCGCTCCACTCTTGTCCTGGATCGCATAGGTGCTTTTCTTTTTTCTCCTTTGTCATCTACGGCATCTCCATCTCCATCATTATCATCATCATCATAGCTCTTGTTCACGGGGCTTCACCTAGGCACTCCTTGAAGAATTTTACAAGAGCTAACTCAGTTGATCTTCCTCCACAACCCTGACGCAGACACCGTTTTGATCTCTGTTTTACAGATGAGGACTTTGCCTCAGAGAAGTTAAATAACTTGTCTGTGGCCGTACGGGTAAGTAGGTGAGGTCAGGTTTTGAACCCATGTTGTCTGGCTCTGGAGACACTTGGTGCAGCGACTCTCAACCGCCTCTCGTGTGTGGCATTTGTCATACCACCTGGCGCTCCACCATCGCCCCTCTGTTTTATTCACAGTTGCATCCTAGCATGTAGTGCGAATCCTGATAAAAATTAAGCTCTATAAATACTTTTTTGGTGGAATGAATGCCTGAATTCTGGTTTATAGATATTTTACGTCTCACAAATTCAAATGAAACAATCCTGATTCTTGATTTGGTGACGTCAGTTGACAAGGCCAGCCACTCAAGTGGTGTGGCGTCTTTGGATTCCTTAATGGCTTCTGTATTTTAAAAAAAATTTTTTTTCAATGTTTATTTATTTTTGGGACAGAGAGAGACAGAGCATGAATGGGGGAGGGGCAGAGAGAGAGGGAGAGAATCGGAAACAGGCTTCAGGCTCTGAGCCATCAGCCCAGAGCCTGACGCAGGGCTCGAACTCATGGACTGCGAGATCGTGACCTGGCTGAAGTCGGACGCTTAACCGACTGCGCCACCCAGGCGCCCCGTTAATGGCTTCTGTATTAATCAATCTCATTCAGTAGGAAGAATGTGAGCTCAAGGGAAATTGTTGTCTGGCCCAGCCCCCCGCGTTTTCCATAGCAGGAGACCGGGGCCAGAGTGTTTAAGTGACTTGTCCACGGTCACACATGAAGCCAGAGGCAAACAGGATGCCAGGTCTGCTGGTTTCCAGTCCTGTGTCCTTTCTCTGTGCCTGGTCAAACAGAAATTACTGTCACATGAGGGTGTACAGTTAAAACAAACATCAAGGCTGCAACGAATTTGATTATGACTCCAAACAGCGTGAAGGGGCATGTGGCTCCAGGGCTCCTGGGGACTATGACCGGCTCAGAGTAAACATAGGACTTCTGATAGGGAGGCATGCTTGGCCCAGAAAGGACCCAGACTCTGCAAAGTTCTAAGAGTGTTCTAAGAGTTTATTTCGTAGCCTTTTTTTTTTCTGTGTGACCTTGGGTCCATTGCTTTGCTTCTCTGGTCTCTAGTCTCCTTGGTAGTTTGACAGGGTATATGGACTGAATGTTTGTGCACCTCCACCCCCACCCAAATTCACATGTTGAAGCCTTGATCCAGAATGTGATAATACTTGCAGGTGGGCTTTTGAGAGGTGATTGGGTTTAGGTGAGGTCTTGAGGGTGGAGCCCCTCCCTGTGGGAGGACACAGGGAGAGGGTCGGAAGCAAGCTCTCAGCAGGAACCGACTGCCTGCGCCTTGATCTTGGACTTCCAGCCTGCAGAGCTGTGAGAAATAAATGTCTGTTACTTAAGCACCAGTGTTTATGGTATTTTGGTACAGCAGCCCAAGCTGATTCAGACAGACTTTTATGAGCTTGACCTTGAGGGCTCCTTCTGGCTCTGCAATTCTCATGTTCCTTCTCTAGTTCTCCCCTGTTAGTGCTGTGCCCATTCCTGCCACTCTGCTGTCCCCCAAGCCATTCCTCCTCACTGGGTATGTTTTCTCCAACCCCTTGCCATTAATCAGAGTATTTTGCTAACCTAGAGACTGAACATAAGTCTCAGCCCACGGGTGTGGAGGAAAAGCAAATGCCTTTGGGTCAAGTACAGATACTTCTCTTCATTTCTTTGTTCCTTGAGCAGTTGCTTGTTTAACTTCTCTATGCATCTATCTGCAAAAGGGGGTTGTTGTCACTCTCATGTGGAGTTAAACATGGAAAATTCCCAGGAAGATTGAGGATCAGAAGCATTTTTCTTTTCCTTTTTTCTTTTTAATGTTTTACTTACTTTTAAGACAGAGAGAGACAGAAAATGAGTGGAGATGGGGCAGAGAGAGAGGGAGACACAGAATCTGAAGCAGGCTTCAGGCTCTGAGCTGTCAGCACAGAGCCTGACGCGGGCTTCGAAGTCACAAACTGTGAGATCATGACCTGAGCCGAAGTCGGACGCTCAACTGACTGAGCCACCCGGGCGCCCCAGAATTTTTCTATTAAAGGCAAAACGGTAAATAATTCGGGCTTATAGTGTATATACAGTCTCTCAGCTTTGCCATTGTAGGGCAACAATGGCCATGCACGATATGTAAATAAGTGGGTATGGCTGTGTTCCAATAAAACTTTATTTATAAAAATAAGTGGCAGACTGGATTTGCACCCCACTCCCACCTGCGGCACTGCGCTTTGTGGTCCCTTGTAATAGATTATGATTCTCACTACTTTTTTATTTAAACAAACTTCAGGCTGTTCTGTCCTGCCTCTTTCTGTGAGGACCCCCCTTCCCTCCCTGCCTCACCCTTCCTTTCCTAGGTAGTGGATATTCTGAAGTCACTGTTTTCCTTGGCTTCTCTTCACCCAGAGCTCCAAACACAAGTCCTAGTAGATATGCTGTAAGTGTTTGTTGCAATGAAATGACAAAGAGTCCCCCATCATTCCAGGCCAGGAGTCCAGTGTCTGAGGGCCCCCAGTGCAGTGGCATGGGCCTGGCGCCATTGGAGAAGAAAGCCTTTCTGAGGTTTGAGGGGGGGCCTGCAGACTGGGCGGGGCGCTGCTTTATAAAGAGGTGCTGTGCTTTGACATTAGTGAAAAGCCCCAGCTGGCACACTGGGGAGCTGGCCAGCGGCGGGAGCTGGCGTGTGGGTCTGCTGCACAGGCTTCCTGGCCCGCCACCGCGCCTCGGGCTCTGCCCATAGGGGGGCCGTTGTTCCTTGTCCATTGTGTGGCGGGCAGGGGGTTTGGGGCTACGGGCAGGGTTGGGAGCAGCCCCTCATCTCACAGAGCTCAGCTCAGTGAAAACAGAAAGATAAAGAGCCAGAAGAGGAGGAAGAAAGAGTCCACCGTGCTAATGTGCCAGCTCGGAAATTGAAGTGACCCACCCGGCGAGGTGAGCGTTCTCAGAGCAAGGATGACATTTGCCGCGAGTTGCTCTGGGCTTGGAATGGGAAATGGGCTTTTAGATGTTGGTAATTGGAATGCACAGAAATTCAGGAACCCATCTGGCAGTTATTCTGCTAATCTCAGGATCCTGGCCAGGGGCCAGGCAGGAACAAAATCGTGTTCTCTTCTCTTAATCCCCAATGCGGTTCCCACTGGACTCGGCAGGCTCCCAGCCCTGGAGATTTCTCAGGGCTCCTCTTCCGGGCTCAACTGCTCAAAGAAACCCCTAGAAATGCCATTACATAATCTCAGAGCCTCAGACACGGCTAGACACCAGGAGGGGCCAGGAATGTATGTGGAGGGATGGGAGACCCAGGTTCTCAGAATCATCTGGGCTTGAGTTGAATCATGACTCTATGCAGGCAAGGTAAAGGACTATGTCCCCCTTCGGTTGAGAAATGATCTCTCATTTCTCCAGCTTCCAGGATTCGCTTTTGAAATCTGTCACTCACAGACTCTGTTATACGAGCACACTACTTAATGTTCTGTGCCTCAGTGTCTTTATGTGGAAAGGGAACAGTATTGTGCCTCTTCAAGGTGTTATGAGCATCCAATGAGCAAATGAGTACACACACACACACACACACACACACACACACATACACACTAGAAGAGGACTTGCCCGTAGTGCACATTTGTATGGGTTTATGACTTTGGTTGTTATTTCCTTACACAAAAACGGGGATAATGGCATCCACTTTCAGTTTCGTTGTAAGGATGTGATGAAATCATGAATGTCAAACCCTCTTACCTGGGCCTGGTGCATTGTAGGTCTTCAGTGAATTCTGGTAATTTTGTGGGTCCCTTCATGACAGATTTGTGTGGCCATGAGGCTAATTGTCAAGAGTCCTGACAATTAGCCCTCTCTGGCTAATTGTCCCTCTCTGGCCTTAGATGTCCTTCCTCTAAGATCAGGACATCAGCGTGGGTTCATTCTTTCTGCTTGGATGTTTTGACTTCCCAGAAGGTCAGGGAAACTTACCATGGATGACTGTCTTGTAGAGATTTGCCTTTTGCACTAGCTTGACTTTAAATAGTTGGGGTCCCAGGCCGGATATTCCAGTGTGTGAACACTAGTGAAACACGGTGAGGCAGGGAGCCCCTGTACAACCCACTAACCTTTCTTCCAAAGAAGGAGAATCAGGCTTCCTCAACCTTTAGTGGCCCCAAACTCACCATCATCATCACCATTGTCATCATAGAGATAGTCGACATTTATTAAATATTTTACACATGTTAATTCATGCGACCCTCACAGGCACCCCATGAGGTGGATTATTATCCCCATGTTGCAGATAAGGAAACCAGACACAGAGAAAGTAACTTGGTGGGGAGTGCGGGGTGATCACACACCTGCTCAGTGGAATGGGCTTTGATCACTCACAATGGTTAGAATTCCAAGGTTACCTCTTCGCCATAGGCCCTCCCTGGCAGGCCAGTAAATCATCTGGCCACAGGCTGTAGGACATTCAGTGAAGAAGTGGGGCGGTCCGGGGGTAGGCACCCTGGATTCATCTGGGATCCATCTCACACCTGCTGGAGGCCAAGGATAGACGGTACATTTTCCTGGGTCACAGCGGCCCCAGCCTGGTTGGAGCTTGGTGGGTCAAGTAAGAGCACTGTCTGCAGGAATCCCGGGAGAGGGGGAAGAGGAACTTAGTGCTGAAAGGGCACACCCAATCGTCGCCAGTCTCCTTGCTGACATTCTCATGTAGGTCATGACATGTGTTGGTCAGGGTATAGGATGGTACTTGAGTATGAAGAGACCTGTTGTTTCCAGGTAGATACCTTGAGGCACCTTGAGTTCAAGAAGACATTGGACAGAGAATCAGAGACCCCACAGAGCTTTCACATTGCTTAACTCTGTGTCCTAAGAAAAACTACATTTTAACATGAAATGAGCCTTTGGGGGCTTTGGCTACTCAACCCCTTTGGATAGGTCCAAGATTAACCACTCTGGGCTCTCTGGAGAAGACAAGCAGAAGTATGTTCATGTGATGTCCAGAGAATACCCAGAATGTGGTCCCCTGCTTATATGTGTCCTCTAGACCCCTTAGAAGCGCAATCATGTCTTCAGGTGTCCGTGAGCACCTAACTTTTTGCTCAATACAGAGTTCCCATTTTCCAGGTGAGGAAGCTGAGGCCCAGTCATTAGTCAATTGGTCATGAGCACACAGGCTGTGGCACAGCTGTAATTTGAACCCTGGTATTTCTGGTCTCAAATTTCTGCTCCTTCCTCCTGGCTTATAGTGGAAAGTCTCTACCCCCTGGTTTAATGCACAAGGCGTTTCATGTCTTGGCCTGTCACTCCTGCTCACTCATGCCACTCTGCAGCCACAAGAGGTTCTTGCTGTTCTGATGGTCTCTGTCCCTTATGCATTCCTGCCTTGCCTGGGCTGTGTGGCTGCCAGGATTTCCCTTCACAATTTTTTACTCATCTGTTGGCACTCAGCTCATGTGTCACTGTCACAGGGAAGGTTTTAAATTATTTTTCATGGACTAGTGAACAGCTTCTAGTCTGTTCTTCCTGGATCCATTCACGCTGATCCAATCTTTTCCTCACATTTCTGCCCCAAAGAACTTTCTAGAATATCCATCTGATCCTACAGCAACCTGGCTCATCACCCTTTACCAGCTCCCTTTTGGTCTTAAGATTCCTTGCATAAAAGGCTAGTCCTGGCCCTTGCCTGCCCCTCTCTTGAATCCCACCCCACCAGCCCCTCCTACCACCCCCCCCCATGCTAACCTTTCAATTCTCTAGCAGCAACTCTCTCTCTCTCTCTCTCTCTCTCACCTCCTTCCTTTCTGTCTCAGCCAGCTCGGGTACTGCAACAAAATGTCACAGACCAGGTGGCTTAAACAACAGAGATTGATCTTCTTTTAGTTCTGGAGGCTGGAAGTCTAAGATCAGTGTATCAGCATGGTTGGATGCTGGTGAGAGCCCTCTTCCTGGCTGTCAGATGGCCACCTTCTGACTGTGTCCTCACATGGTAGCAAGAGAAAGAGAGCTCTGGTCTCTTCCTCTTCCTATGCAGATCACGGAGGCCCCATACTCATGACCTCATCCAATTCTAATTACATCCCAAAGGTCCACCTGCAAATACCACCATGTTGGGGGTTAGGGCTTCAATATATGCATTTGGGGAGGATATAAACATGCCATCTGTAGCACTTTCTCACATGCATCTCCTTCTTTAAAAAATTTTTAATGTTTTTATTTATTTTTGAAGGAGAGAGAGAGAGCCTGAGCGGGGGAGGAGCAGAGAGAGGGAGACGCAGAATCCGAAGCAGGCTCCAGGCTGCAAGCTGTCAGCACAGAGCCCAACGCAGAGCTCAAACTCATGAACTGTGAGATCATGACCTGAACCGAAGTCGGATGCTCAACCAACGGAGCCACCCAGGAGCCACTCACATGCATTTCCTTCTTTCTGGAATCCTTTCTACCTCTATCTGCACTGACAAACGTCTCCTCATTCTTGTAGTCTCAGTTTAACCATCTCTTCCCCAGGGAGACCTCCGTGTCTTGTAAACCCCTGTATGTGCTCCTGCAGCTCTCACAGTGAAACTTTCCACTCTCTACCACCGCTAAATCTTAATGTGTCTCTTCTCTGGAAGATGGCGAGCTTCACTGGGCAGGTAGCCAGGCCGCTATGTGCAGAGCTCTGGGTACATAGCAGCTGCTCAATGAATACTGTTAGATGGATGAATGAATGAGTGCATTGGCTTGCCAAGATCATGTTGAGAATTAAATCGGGAAGCTTGGGATTCTAAATTTGCCATTGCAAACCACTTCTCTGTTTCTGGACCCTGCCGGCTAGTCCATTTCCTATCCCAGACCATTTACCCTGGTTACTCCCAACTGTCCACAACATTAAAAACTATATGATTGTACACCTGAAACTAATAGAACACTATGCTTATTGTGCTTGAATACAAAATATGAAATGGTGCTCCTCTTGTTTGTGCCTTTCCAATATCTCTAGGCTCTTACACTCTTTATGTTTTGTCTGCTAGCCAAGTCATGCATTTTGGCTCCTTTCATTTTTCTCTCTTAAATAAATCTCTTCATACTCACTTTGGACCCTCTCCAATTTTCATAGTTTTTGTTCTTTTCCCTCCTCCCATTTCCTTATTGCTTAGAAAAATGCGCTTACATTGAAAAGCACTGGCTTTAAAATATAGTTTGTTTGAAGTCCATGTACAATTTTTGAGCCTGGTGTTTATGACAGAGGGATGCAAGGCATGGTCCCGGTCTTCAGGGAGTATGTGCTCTTGCATCTCTGAACTCTGCATGCCTCTGGGCTGTAGGCAAAAGGTGTTGGGGGCATTTCTTGGACATCAAGCAAATGAGAGCAGCTAGTCTCCAGCCCAGTGTGTTTGGGTGGTATCTCCTAGAATCATCCTGCGCTCTTCTATTCTTTCTGCACACTCAGAACTGCAACTCTACACCCCTCAGGGAATATTCAGGAGAGTCTGAGTTCCCTGGCCACAGACTTGTCACAGAGAAGACCATACTTTGGCCTTGAGTCAGAAGACCTGTTTTAGGGTTTAGGTGGAAAGGCATTCAATTGAGTTCGGCAGTCCTGGATCGGGATCCTGGTCATGCTTACCTGTTTATCCTTAGGTAAGATTTATCAAGCTCCCATTTACTCACCTGTAAAATGGGGATAATGATAACTACCTCATAGCATCGTTATGAGGATAAGGTAATGTGATTAAGTGAAAAGTCTCTGGCACGTGGCAGGCACTCAGCAAATGCTCCCAAACCAGTGTAGTGGCATTTTAGCTATGGCCTGTCTTTTGTGGCTGCATTGTGACTTTGTTAGTGGACATGCATGTGAGCTGTCTTGTAAAGTCTGAATTATACCATGGCCTCTGTGATATTTGGACAGGTTAAATCATTGGCTCTAAGACTCAAAACTAGTATGGGTATGGCCATAAACGAGGTGTATTGACAAGAGTTTTATATTTAACTACGTGGGAAAGATGCATCCAGATGTATAATAACCACTTCAGAAAATGGTTTGGTCATACTGGTCAGGATACAAACAAACAAACAAAAAAAAAGTGCCATTTCCAGTGATACATCAGGTCTTCCTTCCACCTACACATTTAACCATTCAGCTAGGCTAAATGGAGCTCCTATGATGTGCCAAACATGAGGCAAGGGAACCATAGATATAATTCCTGCCACGTATGTGTGTGTGTGTGTGTGTGTGTGCGCGCGCATGTGTATGCGTGTGTGCTCTTAGTGTGTAGCCAGTACAGGTTGGCATAGACTGTGATGGAAATTAACAGAGGAGTTATGGCAGGGGGCAGAGAGAGGGGCAGCTGATGCCATTCAGGGGGTCAGGAAGGTTCTCTGTAGAAGATGATCTGATAGACAATTTCCTATTTATGGTGATGCTGGACCAATCAGAGTAGGTTCTGGTCAAGATGCTGGAGAGTTTCCTAGAGATTAGTTTTGCCGTGTATTAACCTTTCCATTGCTGCTTCCAGGGGCCTTAGGGGATGAGACAGGAAAGCTCCACAGACGCTTTCTGTATTTTATCATCCAGTCTTGCCACTTGCCTATTATTTCTTTTTTTTTTTTAATTTTTTTTCAACGTTTATTTATTTTTGGGACAGAGAGAGACAGAGCATGAATGGGCGAGGGGCAGAGAGAGAGGGAGACACAGAATCGGAAACAGGCTCCAGGCTCTGAGCCATCAGCCCAGAGCCTGACGCGGGGCTCGAACTCACAGACCGCGAGATCGTGACCTGGCTGAAGTCGGACGCTTAACCGACTGCGCCACCCAGGCGCCCCTGCCACTTGCCTATTATTTCACCTGTTTATGAAGTTTAGGACAAAGTTACCAGGTTTACAAAAATCCTAAATTCATCACCAGGATCTGAATCCAACTTTATTTTTCCCTCTCTTGCTTTAAAAAAATTTTTTTTTCAACGTTTTCTATTTATTTTTGGGACAGATAGAGACAGAGCATGAACGGGGGAGGGGCAGAGAGAGAGGGAGACGCAGAATCGGAAACAGGCTCCAGGCTCCGAGCCATCAGCCCAGAGCCGGACGCGGGGCTCGAACTCACGGACCGGGAGATCGTGACCTGGCTGAAGTCGGACGCTTAACCGACTGCGCCACCCAGGCGCCCCTCTTGCTTTTTAAAAATGGTGTTTTAAGGTTTTCTTTTCCACCAAATGTACAGATATTTTTTTACAGTTTCTTGTTAAACAGAATCCCCAAAATAGTTTTGAGCATTTCAGTCACTGTGTCATTTGCATTAGTGGGTGTGTTGGTTGTCTTCTTTCCCTCCATCACAGAATCCTGCCCAATACATGGTAAACCTCTCATCTTGTCTTTTTACCCTCATTGTCCATTATTTCAAGGCTCTGTGTATTTTATTCTTATTTTCTGTGTTTATCATGAGTAATGCAGGAAGTGCCTGATGCCTTCTACCAATCTCCATGAAGATTTCTGGGCAGGAAGGAGACTGTCCATTTTGGAAGGTGAATGCTGTAGACTGTGATGTGTTTGAGTTGGGAGAAACTGAGATTAAGCACAAAGCCTTTCCTGGTTGACCACCTGACTGTGGGCTAGTTAATTTCTCAGGACTTAATAAAAACTAGAGATAGAAATCATGAGACTTAAATGAGCCAACCCAGTTGGTTCAGGTCCTTCATGATGCAGACACCAGGACGAGATTAAACATGCAAAGATTTTATTGGGAGAAATTCCCGTGAGAAAGGAAATAGGGAAGGAGTTTGGGAAGGCTGGGAGAGCCTCAGATATAAAGGGGAAGGGGCGAGGAGGTTGTATGGAAGCATCCAAGACTACTGTTTAGTCTAAGGGAGGGTTGACCAAGTCACAGGGAAGTCCTGCACCTAAGCTGGTCCGGAAAGGAGTCTCAGAACCCATGTCTCCAGAAAGGGGTCAGGCATAGAGTCCACACAGGGCTCTGTCATAGTGGAGAGGCAGCCTGTGAGGGGTGTGTCTTCAGTGTCAATGAGGGGGACTTCAGGTGTAGCAGCTTTAGCTTCAGGAGGTATGTATGTCCTCATGGCACCATAGTGCCTTACACAGTTCCCAGCACAGAAGTGACTCTCCACCTCTTGGATATGAGGTGATATACCATCCCCCAAACTTGGGAGGCAGGATCCCTCTACACCAAATGGAAGCAACAAAGCCTTCACACTGGCTAAGTATGAGAAGATGCTGAGTGTAGTGGCACAGAGGAAGACACTTAAGAAACATTTGAAGGGGCTCGAGTATGAAGGAAAGAGCATATCTGCCCTCAAATCCTGGTCATATGACATTCCTTTTGGCAAGTGTTCAAAAATATTTTTATCTACTAAGGGAACTGATAAGACATCAATGCCAGACATAGTGAGGGCTGAGCATGTGACATCTCTTGGCTTTTCTTCTTTCTGTACCCTCCCCACTTTACTTCCAGTCATCGTCATTTGCTTAGGCAATGAATTTATCAAAGCACCTGTGCTGAGGTCCAAACTTAGGGTCTGTTCACCACATGCCTAATCTTGGGAGGAGTATTTATCCTTTCAGAGAATGTGCCTGCAAGGGTCAAGTTTGCTTACGATGTAGAGATCTTGGGGTTTCAGAAGCCAAGGGTGGTAATTGAGCAGGGAAGGGGCCCCTGGCAAATAGTTACCCCCTTTCACAGGCTTCTTTAATTTGGTGACCTTGCAGCCTCTTAATATTTTCCATCCATTTATCTATACAACAACATCCATCTATCTATACAACATTTTGAGAGCTCTATGCCGGCACGGAGTTGAGTGTTGAGACGGGGAAGTTATTTTAACAGAGGTCCTGGTTTGGGTTATTCCAAAAGCCAACCACAGCACAAGGATTTGGGCACAGCTTACTTTGGAGGTGAGCTCTGTAAGCAATGCAAATAAGTGGGGAAGTGAGTCAGGGAAGGAAAGGAAACCAATGAATCTTAGCAGGGGTCAGCACACTTCTGTAAAGGACCAGATAGTGTTTTAGGCTTTGTGGACCATACAATCTCTGTTGCAGCTCCTCAGCTCTGCTCTTGTAGCCTGAAGGCAGTGATAGATGACATATAGATAAAAGGACATACAGATACATGTGTTACAATAAAACTTTATTTATAAAAATAGGTACTGGTTGAATTGGGGCTATAAGCCATGGTTTGAGGACCCCTGATCTAGAAGGTCCCTCCTCTGGACAACTGAAGCTCAGTCACATTGGAGAGTCACTGGAAATACATGTTTTTCCATCTGTCCTACTGAGGAGCAAAAGAGCTGACCTGTTTATCTGACAAATCCCTTCCCTCAGTGTGATTTGGTTCCCTCTGGTCAACCCTAAGCCCATCTAACCCGCCTCAGGAGTGTTGGGCATGCTCTGTGGCTAGAGAACACCCTCAGGCAAAGAGACATATGACCCCTCAGTGTGTGCTGAACTGTCTACAGGTGGCTTCGAGGGTGGGCCAAGGGGACCTGGGTGAGGCACTAGCAGCAAAGAGCTTCCTATCTACTGATGGGATAAAACATGACCCTTAGAAAGTGAAATCACACTTCATGTGGTCCAGAGGCCCTGGCTAACTATTACAGAAATGCCACAAGGCATTGAGAGGTATTACCAGGCAACTATTGTATTGGAGATCTGGGATGTCACCAATACAATATTAGTTACCATTTATTAAACACGTATTATAGAACAAGTACTATGCTAAGCACTTCAGATATATTAACTCAATCCTCACAACAACTCTGTGAGGTAGGTGCTATTTTATTCTCATTTTACAGGTAGTTAAACTGAGGCTTAGAGAACTTACACAATTTGTCCAAAGTTGCACAGCTCGTAAGAAGGGGGGTGTCTTGTGAACCCCAACATTTTGTCTCCAGAACTCACTTTCAAAGATGAATTCAGGAATGCTGTTGAGTCAATGGCCATGTTGGCTCACTAGGGCTGCCCATAACAAAGTACCATACACCGGGTGGCTTAGGACAACAGAAATTTCTTTTTTTTATTCTAATTCTCTTAATTCTGAAAGTTAGGCATCCAAATCAAGGTGTCAGCAGGACCATTCTTCCTCCAAATGCTCTAGGGAAGATTCCTTCCTGGCTTCATCCTGGCTTCTGGTGGTGGCCACCACTTTGGTATTCTTTGGTTTCTAGATGGATCACTCCAATCTCCGTCTCCACCTTCACAAGAAGCCTGCTTCAGATTCTGTGTCTCCCTCTCTCTCTATTCCTCCCCTGCTCATGTTCTGTGTGTCTCTCTCTCTCAAAAATAAATAAACATTAAAAAAAATTAAATGCAGGGCTTTCTAGAGTACTTTTATTTGCAAATGCATCTTCTTATAGAGGGTACTTTGGTTTCTCTAATTTTCATATTTAACTTTATTTTTTTCCCATCATATATTGCTTCCTGAGGTTGGTTACACATTAGTGAGCAGCAGCTACAATTCAAATGGTGGCGATTGTCACTTTGAGGCAAGGATGACTCCTCTGGGCCTCAGTTTCTTCATCTGTGAAAGAGGCAGTAGGACATTGGCTTTTAACTCTAGCAACACACTAATCACCTGGGGAGATTTCAAAAACTGCTGATGGCTGGGCCCACCCTCAGGGATGCTGATTCAGTTTTCTGAGTTGGGACCCAAACGCTAGTATTTTTTTTTAAACCTTCATAGATTATTCTAATATGCATCCAAACCAAAGTCTATATTGGTGCTCAAGGTTATTGGGGCTCACTCACCTGCTCTGCCAATCTTGGGTTCTAATCAGTTATACACTTTCCTTCCCAGGTTGAAGATGCTTCCTTGGCTTCTGCCAGACTGAGTTTAGACAGGACTTCTGAGGGGTTGTCTTCCCTGCCTGTTAGCCCAGAACTGCTCTTTCCAGCAGACTATAGACCTGGGAAGGCCTCCAAAGAAGATATGTACAATAAAATGCTGAAGAACTGTCAGCAGGTCTGGAGAACAGATACAGAGATACCAGCAATTGTGAATTAGGTGTTAATTGCTTCCTGGAAAGCCAGCCTTTTGATGGGAGAAGGCTCAGGGACCATCCAGATTACTCAGGCCAGCATGCTTCCTCTTTTCCTGGGTTGTGGAATCCAGGTGGTAGAAAACCTTGGGGAAGAAAAAATCTGGTTGGTGGCCAGAAGTTGGAGTGCTAATTATAGACAGAAGGCCAGAAAAGGCATGGAAAATTGGAAAGGTTTTTTAAAGTCTTTTTTTCCTTTGTCATATTTGTAAGCCAGGCTCTTCCTAAGTAAGTTAAGAATGCTGTCCTCATTGTTTGATCCATCTGGGTTTAAAATCCCCCTCCACCTTCCTTCACCTGTGACCTTGGAGAAGTTACTCAGCCTCTCTGGGTTTTAGTATAACAGGCTCATACCTTGTCGGATGGTTGTGCAACACATATAAGCTTACATACATGTGATGATTCATGTCAAGCATGTGGGGTGGTGCCTCTCACATAGAAACACATAATCAGTGTTTGCTGCTATTGAGTTATTTCTCTAAATATTATCATCTCATGAATCTTGTAGGGGATGAGAACAGAAGCTAAAGACAATGAGATACTGACACCAAATATGTGTCGGGTGCTGGGTTAAAAAATTGCATATATAGAATTTCATTTAATATGTATTAGAAATGTGTGAATTGGGTGTTATTATTTCTACTCTCCGGATGAGGAAACTGAGGCCCAGGGAGGTTAAAGATTAGACAGAGGGGTGTGGGTGGAGGCTCAATTCAGTAAGTCAGCGTGAGTGCAATCACATTTCTCTCTCCACAGCACACATGGCTGAGTGAAATTGGGTTAAAAGGAAACAGGGGGAACCTGTAATGGAAGAAAGATTCCATACAGTAACAGCCTGGGGTGTCTGAGCTTGTGTGTGCACGTGTACTCACAGTGACCCCGAATCAGATTCTGGTGACAAACATGTTAGGGGAGATTTCTGGGTGGACAATGTGGGTGTTGGAGAGTGGGAAGGAGCAACACGGGTGGGGAGGGGTTGTGATGACAGCCTGAAATCTCTTCTTCCGTCCATCATTCCCTTGAGGCATTTGATGGGATGTGAGAGACACTTCTTTATCCAGCAGTAAGTCTATGCCCTTCTTTGTGGCAGACAGGCACCTTCCCCAAATCACATTCAGAAACCCAACAGGGGTTTCTGGGAAGGAGGACCCAAACTGGCTTGACAGGGCTGGGGAGAGACTCTGAAGAAGCCTGGTTGGTCTCAGGAATTCCGTGATATCTTCTTAAGGGTAATCCTCCCCTCCTGTCTATAATGCCCATCCTATATGCCTTAGGTAGCCCTTCTCCCCCTTCCCCCCTTTTTTTCCTAATAAGTCAATCAGAACCATCTCCACGGTCCCTATCCTCAGACACAGCCTCAGCCGACAGAGAACCTGGAGGTAGTTGGTGTGGTCTGCACAAGAACTCTGGGAGATGTCCACACCAGAACCTGTGCATATGTTAGCTTACAGGACAAAATACCATTAAGGCTGCAGGTAGAACCAAGCATGCTAATCGGGTGGGCTTTAAGTGAGAGAGAGAGTAGGCTGCATTAGCCACAGGTGCCCAAGATAATCACAAGGGTCCTTAAAAATGGAGGAAACTGACCCTGTGAGAAGCACTCAACCTGATTTGCTGGCTTTGGAGATGGAGGAACCCCGAGGGGAGGCAGGGGGAGCTGACAGCGAGGAGGCAGATTCTCCCTTAGACCCTCCAGACAGAACTGCAGCCCTGCTGACTCCTTGATGTTAGCCAATGAGACAGGTTCTGGGCCTCTAGCCTGCAGAACCTTGGATCATAAATGTGTGCTGCTTAAAGCCCCTAAGTTTTCGGTAATTTGTTATGGCAGCCATAGGAAACCAATATGCTTGGTAGTGCATGGGTGGGGGGAGGGGCAAGAACTGGGGGAGTGGAGCATGTAAAGGTGGCCCTGTACCAGGGCCCCATCCAAGCACAGGAAAACACAGTCCAAACTGGGAAAGTGGTAACAAATATCTTATAAAACAAGAGAGTGAAAATTCTACTGGTGCGGTTCCTTTGGGAAAGGGGAAGAGCATGGGTTTTGAACCAAGCCATGTGGTTTTGAAACCTGACTCCATTATTTCAGCTCTGTGATCTGGGCAGGTTAGTTAATTAATTCCTCAGAGTCTCAGATTTCTCATCTATAAAATGCCATATCCAGGCTGTCTGATTAAGATGCTCATAATCCTGCTGGTTATCTTGGAGTTCATATGTTAACTAATGACAGAGTTGTTCTGCGGACATATGTCTAACTGAAGGGAAGTGTCCAGTGCTGGGAACTCAGTAAATGGTGACTAATATCTTTTCCAAAGGCACATGTACCCAGGCTGACTGCAGTTTTGTTTCTCCAAACCGAACCACCGAATGCTCTTTAGAAAGAAATACAATCAGTGTTAATGCAGTGCCCTATAGTAAAAGCTTCAACTTTTCACGAGTGGAAATTCAATAGGAAGAGGCCAGGCCATGCTGAACCAAGAATCAGGATCCGGACTAAGGACTGAGATATTCTTTGTAGAAATGCAAAGTCTCTATCCCTTATGAATTTCAAGTTTACTTCTCAATTGACCAACAAAATCCCCATTAAAAAAAAATTATACTCAATAATGATCTTGACATCAGAATGGATGCTTACAATGTTGTGCATATCCACCTTTGCTCCCAAGTCAATATTCCTAGGCCTGAACTCCTTTCCTACTCACCTCTGTCCCCAGAGCTGCTTCTCTGGTGCGACTAATCTCAGTGAGGGCCACCACTTTTGTCCCATCACTGCAACCAGAAATCTGGGAGTCGCCGCTTCCTGCTGAGGACCCTCCTTAGCCATTTTGCAACTTAGCCTCCCCTCTCCATCCCTATGTCCTCCTCATTTTTTTTCCTAGAAGATGAGAAATAGCGCCACAATTTCTCTCCCTGTCCCAAATCTTATCCTTGCTCTGATCCAGTTTCAACCCAGTGACCACTGCGACTTTTCTAAATTAATAGTTTGATCGTATTATTTTCTCGCTTAAAATCTTTCAGTGGCTCTTTGCACATCAGGAGCACTGTGGATTGGATTGTGCCCCCCTCTCCCACCTACCACAGATGCATGTGTTGAAGCCCCAACCCCCAATGTGATTGTATTTGGAGGTAGGGCCTCTAAAGAGGTACTTAGGTCAGGGTGCCTGGGTGGCTCAGTCATTTAAGCATCGACTTTGGATCAGGTCATGATCTCAAGGTTCGTGAGTTTGAGCTCCATGTCAGGCTCTGTGCTGACAGCTCAGAGCCTGGAGCCTGCTTTGGATTCCGTGTCTTCTCTCTCCGCCCCTCCCCCATTTGTACTCTGTCTCTCTCTCAAAAATAAATAAACATTAAAAAAATAAAAATCAATGAAAAGAGGTACTTAGGTTAAATGAGGTCATATGGGTGGGGTCGTGTTCCAGTAGGATTATTGGCCTTCCAGGAAGACACCTTCTCTAAGAAGCCCCCTCTCTACAGTGTGAAGACACAGTGAGAAAACGGCTGTCTGTATGCCAGGAGAAGAGCTCTCACCAGACGTTAACCTGGGACTCATGGCCCCAGAACTGTAAGAAAATAAACTATTGTTTAAGCCACTGAGCCTGTGGTATTTTGTTGTAACAGCCCAAACAGGCTAATGTGAGGAGATAAAGTCTGGACACGTCAGAATGGCATGCCATGGCCTTTTCCTTCTTATTCCCATTCACCTGAAGGTCATCCATGGCTGTTTTCTGCACCTACTCATAACTGAGATTCCTGACCCACAGGGCTCTTTGGGGCATATACCCTTCCCTCTCCTGGGCACAGCCTGGTTGGTTCCCTGTCACCCTTCATGATTTCCTTTAGTGCATGTGGTTAAAATTCCATTTTGTGTTCTTGAGGTATTATGTAAAATACATAATAAAATGTATTTTAATCATTCCTTATCTATTTCCCCCAACTGACAAATTGAGAGGGAGAGAAGGGTTCTGTCTTACTCAGCTTTGTAATGTCCACAGCACAGATTCTGGCACCTTTCAGATTTTGCAAACATATCTATTGAGTGGATGAGTCAGTGAATGAATTACACATGAAGCAAAACCTCTCGTTGCTTTTAGAATAAACCCCAAGCTCCCTCATATGGTCTCCATGATTTTCTAGCCTCATTTAATTCTACCTCCACTGGGCACTGGCCACCAGAGCTGCCTGCCACTTCCACTCTCTGCTGTTCCCCAATCTCTGTGCCCCCCTGTCCCCTCTGCCTGGAACGTGCCCCCTGCTCTACTCAAACCATGGGTGGCCTCTCATCCTTCAACTTGTAAGCTAAATGGCTCCCGGGGAAAGTCTTCTTGACATCTCGTGCCCCAGACATGGTGGTTTCACCTCTTCTTTGTTTTCTTCCCAATACTTAGTCCAGCGTGCTGTAGCATGCTTATGTGATTGCAGAATTCAACTGGCCTCCTGACCCAACAGTAAGGTCCCTGAGAGCAGGGAGGTTTTGCTTGCTTGCTTGTGTGTTTTGTTTTCAACTCTCTCTCCCCAGGTCGAAGAACAGTGCCCAGCAGAGAGCCAGCACTCATACAAATGCCACAAAGTGGTAGAATATCGAGCACACAATTAAGTTGCAAGATACAAACCAGACTGTACTTCCTTGCTGTTTTTTTTCTCTATATCATTTCATTCACCTGTTATCTAATAACAGATCAGAACAAATCAACCTTATCTCTCGGCTTCACCCCTATATCCCTGGCTTCATCCACACTTGAACAAAGTCTACAGTGTTCGGGCTGTGAGGAATGGGCTTAAAGATGAAGGCTGTTCATGGGGTGCCAAAGTCCTGCAAGCCTAATGGAGACCCTCAGGAGCTGCTTTATTGGGAAGGCTTTTGGAGGCATGCGGGCTCGTACCTTTCCTTGAAGGTGGGCAGAGTTGGACTGTAGAGAAGGGAAGGGTTAGGAAAGAGCAAATTTGCATGCCTAGTGGGTCTTGAACCCACCACAGCTCAGCGGTTCAGAGTCTTGGTTGTAGAATCTGACTTCTCAGGTTCAAATCCTGGCTCTACCTCTTACTGTCAGAGTGACCCCAGGCAAGCTTATTAGCCTCTGCACCTCAGTTTTCTCATCTTTTGAAGTGGAGGTTAGAAATAATCCCTAACTGACAGGATTATTACGAGGATTAAGTGAGCTAAAATACGTAATGGGTTTAGAATAGTGCCTGTCACATAGGATACATCTAGGGTCAGTTATTAGATACAAGTGTTAGCTGTTCTTGGTGTTTTTAATTGATGTGGAGAAACATGGATTGCTGTATCACACCTGACCTTCTCCCCCAGAGCCGAGGAGTAACCCCTCATTGTAATGTTTAGAGGGAGAATCTGGTTGTGCACAGAAGCTTCTCTTCTTAGGGGCTCATTGGAGCACATGTGTGTGACTCAGCTCCTCCAGATTCAGGTTGGCCCTGGCCCAGAGATGCATGGATAATGCTGACTGGTTCCGGGACTCAGTGTTAGGATGTTCAAATGACTGTGGATATAAGCCCAATTCTCTAATACTAACTTAATAATGATCAAACCTTGGCCCCCTCTGCCTGCCTCCTTTGTTTTATTTATCCATTAATTTGGAACTTAAGGAAGAGGGTAGCTGTCGATTGAGTCCTCTTAAGAACCCCTGTAGGATCACATTTAAATTGAATAGAAAAGCACGGGTCAATGAATACCAGGAGTCCTAGTGTCTGAAGAACAGAAGATTCATGCTGAGAAATTAGGAAAGCAAAACAGAGTCAATGTGCTTTGGGATGATCAGTGGGAAAAAACAAACCAGCATAACCTGCACAATCATGAGTATGAGTTCCTAAATGTCAGTCCCCAGACTAAGCTAATCCCCAGCTAAACAGCCAGGGGATGCAAGTGTTGAAACTCAAGAAAGTGTCATGCCATCTGTCTCTGTCTACAGAGGACTCGTCATGAGCTCAGACCTCCAGCAGTGAGTCGCTTCAACTTGTGTCGTGTGTGTGTGTAGAAGTCAAAGGTGTGGCATGCAGCGCAGAGATAGCACTCGGAACACGAAATGTTCAAATCAAAGAGACAAATGCATTCAGTGGGCTGCAAAACCATGCAAACGGAACCGCCATTCTCAGAGGTTTGTCCAACACTGCACAGACCACGTTATCTAACGCAGTTGTTTCCGATGACTCATAAACTAACATTGGAACTAAACTGGGAGGATGGGCCTTGAAACAAGGAAAGGACATCACAGGGTAGAGGGACATGGAAGCCTGAGGATACAGAAGGGCACAGAACTTGGTCAGGGAAAAATGGGAGAATGATCCAGTCTGGGTCCGAACAGATACTCCTCTTTCTGCCACACCTGGCTAAATAATTTTATGAGTGGTAATCAGAAATGGATACAAACATATAGATTCGAAGGAGCACATGCACCCCAATGTTTGTAACAGCATTATCAACAATAGTCAAGCTATGGAAAGAGCCCAAATGTCTTTTGACTGATGAATGGTTAGAGAAGATGTGGTCTAACACTAAAAATAGTGGCAACAGTGGGGTTTCTGGGAGTTCTGGAAGGAGAAAACATGCAGTTCATGAGAATGAGTGATCCTGCTTACTTCAGTTCTCCCTTCTCCCCTTCCCCTGCTAAGGCATTGCAGGCTGGGCTCTCTGGGACGCTGGCTCTGAAGGACAGTTCAATACACCGTGATTATTGAAGAGTTCTCCTGGGAGGAACACCTGGAGGAGAGAGAGGAAGGGAGCAGGACTGGGCATGGGGACAAGTTGACCTGTGCTATGTGACACCCTCATCCCACCCCTCAAAAGAGCTCTGGAGCTAGAATGACTCTTCAGAGTTGTTCCGAATTAGGCCAACATGGCTGGGAGGTTTCGTGATCTCACCTTAATCGGTCACTGAATGTGGGGCCCCCAGGAAGGGGTGCAGACTTGATTGAGGTGGTATCTCTGTAGCTGAGGCATCTCTGAAGGGTCTGAGGGATACAGGCATCTGCCCTCAGCACTTTCAGGCTGGGATAGCAAGACTTCCACTGCCCCGTTCCATCTGGGTAGTGTCCTCTTCGTAGGGAGACCGATCTAACATTGACATCTAAAAAAGACATAAGGCAGAGGAAGGAAAAAGTACTGGGAATCAAAGCTATTGTAAAAACCATAGGAATTACTAAAACAAAAATCTAGAAATAAGGGTAAGAGTAAAAAGGGAGGGAGAGTTGAGAAGGGTTTGCAATGACAATCAGGAGAATTAATCTCTCCAGCATGAATGCAGACACTGGAGTCACCATCTACTGGGCCTCCTACGTTGTCTTCATTTTCTTGATGGGAAAATTCTCTCAGAACTGATACAACCGCAGGTACAACATACAGAATATATTTCCTTTTAATGTCTTGTTTTCTTCGATCAGCTCTTGAGGCGCTTTGTATAATCATAGAGTGGCAAGAATTGATTTCAAATGCAGGCTTTGATGAGTCTTTGATGTTTGACTCTGGTCAAGATTTTAACCTTTCCCAACTCCAGCTTCCTTATCTGTAAAGTGAGAACAATGCTATCTACCCTCCTCAAGGTTGTTACAAGGTTAAAAAGACACTAACATACATGAAAAGCATTCGGCCCAGTGCCTAATACGTAATAGTTCTTTAACAAAGTCTGGTTTATTCCCACAAAAAAAGATTCTAAACTGCTCCGTTGGACCCAATTTTGAGAGAGAATCTTGTAGAACAATCTTTGCCCAGCTTTATGTACAAAACAATAATATATTTAAAAAAGCTTCTGGTTTTAAAGTGAAATAAAGGTATGAAACATTCATCTTCCAGCTCAGACCTAGCATGTTGAAATCTGCCTGCAGCAAAATTTCATGGCTGAGCTACAGCCCCAGAAAATAACATTCCAAGTTTGAAGTTCTGTATCAACCTTCACATTCCAGCCCTATTGAAAGGAATATTTTAATTCTACCATGAAGTGGCATTTGAGTTGAAGTTTGTGGTGAAGGAGAAAAAAAAGACACAGGTAGCAAGGTTTGCGGTGCTTCCCATCTGGTGAAAACTAGAAAGGATCTCAAATGGAGAATGCGAGAGGAACATTCTGGGTGAATCTCAGTTCTGCAACAGTGTCCAAAGGCCTCCCACTCTGCGGAGGCCCCCTGAATCTACAGATGTTGCAAATATAACAGAAAACCCTGTCCTGAGAGATTGACAGTCAAATGGAGAACCTCCACGAAAACGGACTTTCCTCCAACATACCAGGGGGAAAGGACTGTGGTCTGACCCAGTTCATTCGTTGGATGCTTGGAGCAGGGAATCTTGGACCTGTGAGTTTTTCATGGACTTAAATACAAATATCTGAAATTTGAGAAAAAACAAAACAAAACAAAACAGCTCCTAAGAGCAAAAAGAAAACTTCAAAAATAAAAAAAACAAATAAATGCTGTTAAATATTTATAAAACTTTACATTATGTCAGCTGACCTAGTGTGATTCAGCACACACATGAATATACACATATAAAATATTTATGCTTATAGATATAGTGTGTATACATATGTGTGTATGCATATCTGGGTGTATATGCATGTATACATGCATGCATTATATATATATATGCATATATAACTAAACAACAAGGAAAAAAGCCAATAATTTATACTAAAACAAATTCAGAAGTAGTTTTATAATCCTTAGTATTTTCTTAGATGAATCAATATAGCTATATTGTGGATATATTTTATTGTAATGAAGTATGCAGGGAGGCCTCTGAAAATAAGAGTGCCTAAGATCCTTTAAAGGTTAAGAAGTGGTGCATCTATAGGAGCCTCAGAAGGATAATGCTTCCCTCCCCCCAGGGAGAAAGTCCAAAGAAGGTCAGGCTAGAATTGCATGTTGTTTTCAAAGTAGGCATTGTGACATGTCACAAATTTCACAACTAAGGAGAGTTCTGGACCCACATAGTCAAGTTTATCTGTGTATCTAGCAGGTACTTTTGACTTAATTCTTCATGTCCGTGGCAACTCTTCATGTCCATGGCAACTCAGGCGGACTCTTGGATTGGTAATAAGAAGGACTAGGCAAGCGCAGGGTCATTTAATGCCTTCCAATTTTTTCATGTTTCTCATTTGTAAAGGACCCGATTCCCTCAGACTCAACTGAAGGCAGAAAGAGCAGGGACCAAGGGACAGGTCAACGGACAAGCTGGTAGCACAATATAAACAGAAGAAATACATGCTAACCTCCCAGAGATGCTGAGGGACGCTGCTTGGGGCAGGGCTCTTTCTTTAGTCTGCCTTGAACTTTCACCTGGTTCTGGTGGGAGAGAGAATCAGAATCTGGAACAGAGTCTGAATCAGAATCCAGAAAAGAATGTCCCCAAAAGTGGGACAGTTGCCGTCCCACGTTTGGTTTTCCTCAAAGGTTGGAGAAATCTTGACATGTTAAGTTTGTCTGGTTGGGATTTTAGAAGAATTCGTTTTTGGTCTGAAAGCTCAGAGGCTTCATGGCTGCATCTGTGGGAGCAGTGGTTGTGCGCAAGGCAGCTGAGGCCATCCACTCTTCCTCCGGATCCATTCAATCCCTTTAAATGGCGGTGATCCTACACAAACTGAAATTGGACCTGAGATTAGGGGAAAGAGGCCAAAAGTTGAACCTGTCTGTGGCCCAGTTATGAACGTGATATAACAGTAAACATCAAGATTATTATTGTTCCATGGATGATCATTTATTCATCTGTTCTTTCTTTCATCTAATAAAAGAAGCTAGGGGCGCCTGGGTGGCCCAACCTGTTAAGCAACTGACTCTTGGTTTCGGCTCATGTCATGATCTAATGGTTCATGAGTTTGAGCCCTGTGTTGGGCTCTGTGCTGACAGTGCAGAGCTTGCCTCAGATTCTATCTCTCTCTCTCTGCCCCTTCCCCCCTTGTGCTTGCTCGGGCTCTTTCAAATTAAATAAACTTCTAAGCAGCTTCTGTCACATTTCTGTCATTTAATCTCTGCCTCATTCCTGCAAAGTAGGTCTTATTGGCCCATTTTAGAGCCAAGGAAATTGAGGTGTAGAGAGGTTAAGAGAACTGCTGAGGTTACAGAATTGTATCAGAGCGAAGATTGAAAATCAGTTTAATGAATTCCAAAGCATTTACTCTTTTTCACAACGTGGGCTATTTATTGCTTTTGAATATTCTTATTGTCTGGCCTGTGTTCCCTGGCCTACACGTTAAAACAAATGGTGTTCTAAGAATGTGCCAATTTTAACTGTGAGCCCTGGGAATAAAGAGACGACTGTCCCTTCAGATAGGGTTTTTGCATTCCGAGACTCTCCTGGGGATGTTTACATGGGAACAGCTGACTTTTTTTTTAAATGTTTACTTATTTATTTTGAGAGAGAGACAGAGAGAGGGAGAGAGCACACTAGCAGGAGAGGAGCAGGGAGAGATAGAGAATCGCAAACAGGCTTCTCGCCAACAGCACAGAGTCAGATCTGAGGCTCGATCTCACAAACCGGGAGATCATGACCTGAGCTGAAGCCGAGAGTTGGACGCTTAACGGACTGAGCCACCCAGGTGCCCTGAGAACAGCTGACTTTAATGCCAGGTCAGGTGAGTTAAAGTGAGCTGCCCACCCCAGTGCCTGGGGGGACAGTGGAAGAAGTCACTGGTTTGTTCTTAGGGACTTGGGAGGACTTCCTGGTGGAAATGGTGTTTCAAGTTGTATCTTAAAGGAAAGACCAGGTCCTGCTGAAGGGCCTGCTGGGCAGATGGTTCAGGAGCAGAAGGGGCAGGGAGGAGGCCCATATAGCACAAATGGGGGTGTGGAGTCTTTCAAGGCAAAGGGTTTTGTGAATGGACCTCCTGGCAGATGGGCTGCACGGAGGTTTGTAGGCAGGTGCTGATGTGTGGACTTCTTTCTGTGAGGACAGGGAGAGACAGAGGGATGTGCTTAGAACCTCTTAGCCTTACGAGACCTGTTCAAAATTTGGGTTACAATGGGGTCATAGGTGAGAACGTGGCTAGCCTTCCAGATTCTATCTCTAATGGAAAATAATTTAAAAAGTGTCCTTTAAGGACAACCAGAAAGGTCAACTTTGTCTGCATACCAAAGGCAGGTTTTGCTATGCAACCTGGCATAATTTACCCTGAACTTTGAACCTCAGCCTGCCCCTTGGTGCAGGATTCATAGTGCCTCATAATTCCTCAACAGCACACACTATCTAGATCCTGGGAACGGGGTGGCTAAAAAACTTTCCTTTTATAGAGAGATCCCCACAATACAAAGATGAGCAAGCGAAGAAGAAATTGTGATTGGTAGAACGTGCTAAGAAGAAAATAAAACACAGGGCTGTGACCGAGCATGATGGCAGGGGGGGTGGGGGGGTGGGTGTTCAGAGATGGTCAAGAGAATTAATGTGTGCATTTAATTTGATTTGGAAACACAGGCCCTCCCCATAAACTGTAAAATACTCCAGTGTGTAAGCAATGCAAAAGAGGGTCTGTCTTTGACTCCTATTCCCCAGTCTCCTTTCCGGAGACAAAAACCAAAATTGGTTCCTTTGTGTATTTTTGCAGAGATATCTTCTGATCCTGTGCGTCTGTGTGTGAAAACACTGGTGATACCAGGGTGCCTGGCTGGCTCAGTCGATTAAGCGTCTGACTTCAGCTCAGGTCACTATCTCGTGGATCATGAGTTCGAGCCCCGCGTTGGGCTCTGTGCTCACAGCTTGGAGCCTGGAGCGTGCTTCAGATTCTTTGTCTCCGTCTCTCTCTGTCCCTTCCCCAGCTTACACTGTCTCTGTCTCAAAAAGAAATGAACATTAAAACAACAACAACAACACTGGTGATACCATTCTGTCTATACTGCCTGACATATAACCTTTTCTGCTTTACGATTTCTTGGAGAACTTTCTATATCAGTAATAGACTTGCCCTACTTATTTTTAGCTGGTTTTACAACACTCCAGCACAGGTATACAACAATGACCTCTAATTCCCAAATCCCCAAAGCCCTGAAAACTTAGTTTCGCCCCATATTTGACACCCAAACTTATCTAGCAGCAAAAGTAACTTGAGCTGATATGAAAATATTTATCGTTTTGGTAATCCCACTTGGCTTCCTGGGGTATGCTTCGGGAGAATGAGTATATATATATTTTTTAATTTTTTTAACGTTTATTTATTTTTGAGACAGAGAGAGACAGAGCATGAACGGGGGAGGTCAGAGAGAGAGGGAGACACAGAATCTGAAACAGGCTCCAGGCTCTGAGTGGTCAGCACAGAGCCTGACGCGGGGCTCGAACTCACGGACCTCGAGATCATGACCTGAGCCGAAGTCGGACGCTTAACCGACTGAGCCACCCAGGCGCCCCGAGAATGAGTATATTTAATAGCTGGGTGCTGCTAAGAGTCTGCTGGAAATGAGCGTATATAACATACCTGGGTTGTATAACTTTACTAAGATAAAAAAAGAATCTGTATTCTGAGTCAAAACTGACTCTGAGGGTTCTGGGTAAGAAACTGTGGACATTTATTATTTCATTTAAACTGCCCCTACTGATGGACATTTTCATTGTTTCCAATGTTTGTTCTCACAAGCAATGCTAATGTGTATGTGGTTCCATGCCCATGTGTGTTATCCATAAGGTAAATTCTTGAAAGAGAAATCTTATGGGTCAAAGTATTTGTATTTATAATTTTGCTCCGTTTGACCAAACTGTTCTTATGCTCCCACTAGCACTAAGAGTATCAGTTTTCTCTGTCTGTAGGCTTTTCATGTCTGCAGCGTGCAATCAGCTTTCAGTCATCTGGTATTTCGTTAGCTGGAACTCTCCATCAGCCAGGGCCACATGCTCCTCAGCTCATGAGACTTGGTGACCGTGAGGTTTAATGACACAAGGGTTTAATGACAAGAAGAGTGGTGCTGAGCCTTGTTTGACTATCAGGTGGAGCTGACTGCAGCCGCACTCTTGGAAAATAGGAAGCCGGGTATCCTAGATGAGGTTTAATGACGAAGTCATGTGACTGCTTTTTTAACCAACAAGCCAGATGCTAGCCAGTGATAACATTGTGGGCCACAAGGCTTGTCTGAATGAAATGGTTGTCATTTATTGTTTTAGCAACTGCAGGGTTATCCTTGGTCATTGAATCAGAACACAAGTCATTGCCTATCTAGTCAACAATGCATACTGTTGAAGGGACATAAAGTCAGGAAAGGATCTGGGTTCAAATCCTGCCTTTGTGTTAATTTGGGCAAAGTCACGTGACTGTCTAGGGATTTGGTTTTCTCACTTGCTTAATTGGAATAATACATTATTATTATTATTATTATAAGGATTAAGTAAGATGAATGTATCATAGATATTTGGCATGTAGTAGGTATTTTTCAGTAAATGGCTGGTTTTAATTTTAAACTCCTGAGCTATAAGAGGCTTTAGATACCTATTAATTTTTAAACTTTTTAAAATGTTTTTTTTTTAATTTCTTTTTGACAGAGAGACAGAGTATGAGCAGGGAGGGGCAGAGACAGAAGGAGACACAGAATCCAAAGCAAACTCCAGGCTCTGAGCCATCAGCACAGAGCCTGATGTGGGGCTCAAACCCACAAACTGTGAGATCACGACCTGAGCTGAAGTCGGATGCTTAACCAACTGAGCTACCCAAGCACCTCTAATTTTTAAAATCCTGTAATAAAACGACAGGCCCTCAACATTAGATTGTTGTAAAAGGTTGATTTGAACCAGGTGTGGTGTAAATGAATGAGTCCTAGGGAGATAAAAACCCTGGGGGAGCAAGAGGACAAAGCATGGCTGACAACCAGTCCGATCATCTACGGTTCCCTTGTCTAAAAGTGATCAGGCCTGCTGTTGGGGTTTTCAGCATGGATGTGCTTAAGCACAGGACAAGCTTTGGGTGAGGCTCAAAGTATGCGGTCTCAGAGAGGAGCAGAGCCAGAGGGTGCTGTCAGGCAAGCCACTTCTGTTGGTCTCAGTTATTCTGGGATGTGGGGATAACTTTACTTGTCCTAATACTTATTATTTCTACCTATGACTTTTAAATAAAAGAGTGTAAAGCAGGGACTATTCTCAACTACCCCATTTTTCATCATGTCAGGCTAAATAATTAAATGTATACTAAATGACTGGATACCCCACTCTCACCCCCCATTCCTGAGTCATCAAGTTTGTGATTCTTCGAAAAACCAAACATTTCTTTTTCCTTGAGCACTTTTACAGGTTCTTTGCACTACAATGGAAGGCAAATGGCATTGTTAGATGTGGTCTTTAACCAAGCACTCTAGAGTATAGTGGCTAAGTGTGCGTTCTGTGGAGTCGCTCTGACAAGACCCAAATCCCACACCTGACACTTACTTGTGGTATGGCTTTGGGCAAGTCATGTAAACTCTCTGTTCCTGCCTCTACTGCTCTGTATAATGAGAATTCTAATACTAAAATCAGCCTCAAGGGGTTATTATGAGGATTAAGTGAAAACCAGAGCAAAGCAAAATATGTGAAGCACTCAGAACAGTGACTAGCCCATGATAAGACTTCAGTAATTGTTAGATACTATTATTCATTCCCCAACATTCATTCCCCAACATGCTGGTTACTGTGTGCCCAGCATTGTGTTAGACAATGAGATACAGGGGGTAGGGGCAGTGTTGGTGGTCTGTGATTCTGTCCAGAACCAGCACCCCTCTTTGCTGAGTTTTGAAACAGTTGAGAAAAAGGCAAAAGAATCAGCAGAGAGAGGGAGCCAAAATGTTAGATTTATTATTGATAGTCTGTGCAGAAGAACCTACGTTAGAGGGAGGTTGAAAATGGTCTTGCTAACTCCCGACTCCTGTCTTGGGCTTGGGGTAGCACCCCCTGGTGACGTTTGAGTCTACAAGCTGGATCCCCTAATTTGAATTACTGTTCTCACTGGTTCAGATTGTGAAGGGAAGAGAGATGCCAAATCCCCAGGGCTTGAGGCTATTGTAGATCAGCTCCACCCAATAAACCAATGGACTACTGCCAGCAACTATGTGAGAGAATGTGGAAAAGGAAACCAGAGTGTGGGGGTCTTTCTATCTGCTAAAGAAGGTGCATGGTCTCTGGTAAATCGTGTGAAATCAGGGAAAGGGAGTCTGGCATGTCCTCAGAAAATAACAGTCATGTCAAATGATAGCTCTTCTCTAAAGAATTTGCATCACCATCATCTGAAGTTTTCTTCACAATCATCCCAGAAACCAAATGGACAAAAAGAGAACTATCATGGAGGGTCCATGACTTCTCAGGCACTCTCTCAGTTTGCCTCATCTGCTCAAGGTCAAAGAGGCAGGGCTGGAATGTTCCACATCTGACTCCAGGCATGGGAGGAGAGAGTGGCAGGCTCATGGCAAAACCCCACACCATATGATTCTGCATTTGTATCCATGTTCTCTCCAAGATAATTATCAAAATTCACATTGTTTTGGTGCTAAAAAATGAGAAAAGGAAGAGTTTCACACAGCTCCTTTAGATACATTAAATCCTTCGATCCTTAAGACAACCTTTTGAAAGAGACTCAGTAATCTGACTTGCATTTTTGAGTGCCCACTCCATGAAGGGCATAGGGCATGGGCCCTTATAATGACAAGCAAAAGCTGACATGATCCTCTTATCTTGGGGGATGTTTCAGTCTTCATGGATGAGAGATGCCATCAAGAAGCTCCTGTGATAAACGTAAAAGGACAACTTGTGTGGGTCTACAAGGGTCAAGAGACATATCTAGGAAACTGTGTGATAAGGGAAGTGTTGGGGAGAGTATTCCAGACCAAAGGAGTAGTGCCTGCCCACGTCGTGTGGCTGAAGTCGGAAGGCATGCTTGACCATACTGGAAAGCCAGCATGGCTGAAGGGAAGAGGAAAGAAAGGCAGCAGGTGTGGTTATCATCTGTCTCCACTTTAGAGATGAAAAACAACCTCAGAGCAGGGCATGGCTTACCAATATCACCACAAGGGAGTGGAAGAACAGTACCTAAAAGGTTATAATTAAATCTCAAACTCTGTCACACTCATGTCTTCCTCCGTGCTAAACTTGTCTTAGCAAGAAGAAAAAGTTGGCTGGGATGCCAACTTAATTGCCAACTTAATTTCAGCGGGAAGGAAGCTCACAGGTGGATTGACTATTTTGTAATATCAGCACCAAAAGGCACCAAAAGTGTGTACCAAGAGCCAAATAGTGTTTTCTTCAGCCTACTTGCCATACACGACTAATGCACAGCGGTGCCTTCTGAAATTCACAGCAGCCATATTTCTGTTTGTAATTTATTTTTCCCTTCTTTTCCCAGATAATTTTTCAGAACTTTTTGAACACCGTGAGGAAGACTAGAATAAAACACAGACTGTGTACTGGAAAAGCAAGGGTACACACACACACACACACACACGCACAGAGTGGTAATTTCATTTATCACTACTTTGTCCTGTGACTTGGAGAGATTCCCTAATTGCTGCTCCCACCAAATCCCACCAAACCAGTGTGCTTAACAGACTTTAATAGGTGGCTGTGAGAATCCGCTAAAGCTAAAGATTTGGTCCCTTTCCTCCTCTCCAGTCATGCACACCGGCACACATCTTTGTGCATGCATTTCTTGGGGACCACACATCCCAGCAAGCCCAGCCCTGAGTCCCTCCTCCATTCTCAGTGTCCTTTTAGACTCTCCCCCTCATCACTCGTTGATTTCTTTTGTGAATGTCAGCCCCTCTTCAGGGGCTTCAACAAGCTCAGTAACTACAAAAAGCAGTTGTCTGAGGATAGAAATGTTGCCTGCATCGTATGCTTTTGCCACTTATTAGCTCTGCGACCTTGACTAATTCACCTGTTCTTTCTGAGCATTAGTTTTATCTTTGAGATATCACCTATTGCTCAGATTTTTGTAGGGATTAAATGAATTCAAACACCACAGTGGATGGTGTGTGGATGATAGTTGCAACTATGAATGAATGCCTCCGAGTCTCATGTTCACCGCCTGTAAATTGAAGGTGTTAGACCAAATGATCTTTGCATCTTTTTAGGTCACAAGGTCTCTGATTCTTGGCCACTCATCATGCCTTGCGTCCTCCTTTGACTTATTCCCTCTCTAACTCCATCACAGTCTATTCCAAACACAACAGGCTGATCGCAAGGCACTGTGAAAACCGATTTGGTTTATAGATGACATGGGTGCTGGTAGTGTTTCTCAGCATTAAGACTGAAAGGAACCATGCTGAGGAAGAACCATGGTTTCTGAAATTGTAAGTGCTAAGTCCCCAAGGATGAACATGTCTTTCTAAATTATAGAGCTAGGGGCAAGAAGTGACCTTTGAGGAGTTGGATCAGAGGAGTGTAGACTGTAGGAGCATTTGAGAGTATTAAACACCCCTTTGGGATTTGCTCCCAAATCTCCTCACTGGCCTGCTGCACTATTTTCAACCTAGGACTCAGGTTTCATTAGCATCGCTGACGACTCCTTTGGGCCTGCTTATCACTGTGCAAAGAAATGAGTATCTCATAGGAAGGCAGGGCACAGAAATAGAAAGTGAATCAGTTTCAGGGCCAGGGGAACCAGGACTCCTTCCATCCCAGCTCTGCCATTTACCTGCTGTGTGGCCTTCGGCAGATGATTCAACCTTTGTTTTTGACATTTTCCTAATTTATACATTTGAGAATAATATTAGATATGTCTTAAAGTTGCTTTCAAGATTACTTTGTACACTGGCACACAACAATCATGCGAGATAGAAAGATAGGCTTTGTATTACTTGGTATGGCTTTGGCTGCATCCAAACTTAAACACAGCAAACAAGAGAAAGCAGTATGATGGGATGTTTACGTGATGACCATTGTCTTCATTCAAATCCAACTTCTGTCATTTATTAGCCATCATCATAGGCCCGTTTCTTAACCTCTTTGTGTCTTGTTATTTTCATCTGTGAAACAGGTGTAATAATAGATGTAGTTGTGAGGGGTAAATAAGTTAATTGTTATGTACAGTACTAGCTGACATATGGAAAGTATGATATGTGATACCTATTTTTTATAGGTCTAGGACAGCAAGAAGGTGAACATCCCTAGATTCTGAATTTGAATTATCAGCTCCAACAATGTCAAGAGTATGGGCGCCTGAGTAGCTCAGTCGGTTGAGCCTCTGACGCTTGATTTTGGCTTAGGTCATGATCCCAGGGTTGTGGGATCAAGTCCCATGTTGGGTTTCATTCTGAGCATGAAGCCTGCTTAAGATTCTCTCTCTCCTTCTGCCCCTCTTCCCTGCTCGTGCATGTGAATTCTCTCTCTCTCTCTCTCAAAAAAAAAAAAAAAAGTATGGGTCAGAATTGTTGAAATTCCTTGTCTTTTTTTTTTTCATGGTTATAAAATAGCTGCTGCTTGATCTCCAAGCTTCAAGGCTTCATACAACACAACCCAAAACAGGGAGGGGAGGGATGATGGTCCAGGTTATTTTCCTCAGTCAGCTGATTTTTGTTTTTTGTTTGTTTGTTTTTAAATCCCCAGAAATTATAGACTTCCTCTTATTTCTCATTGGCCAGGATTGGGTAATTGGCAAATGTGAATGAGATTCTGTGACATAAACCAGTCATGATTTACCCTCTGGGATTGGGAAAATTGCTTCTGAATCAAATGAAAATACTGTTAGCAAGTAAAAGGGGGACGTTTGATACTCAACTAATAGTATTGGATCCATCCTTATTTTAGAAATAATGACACAGAATTCAGAGACGTAAAGTGACCTAGCTAAGGTCACCTGGTTTGTGGGTGCCGGGTTCTAGATTGGAGCATAGATTCTGTGACCACCAAATTGCTTTTCCTCATTGCCACTTACAAGTTCTTTGTTAACTGGAAAGAGCAACTAGAAGATGTCATGTATTATTTGGGGATTAAAGCATTACAGACCACCATTTTAAATGATAAATGGGATCTTTTGGAAGTGAAATAAAAATTTGGAACTAGAATCTTCAAGTGTGGTATTGTTAGTTCATTCAAGCCGCAATTCCTGGGGAGGCACTATCTTCATCTATCCATTTGTCCACCCATTCACCCATCTTTTCCTTCTTCTTCCTTTCATCCATTCATCATCCATTCTTCCATCTTTTTATCCATGTATCCTTCTGTACATCTACTCCATCTATTCTATCTATCTATCTATCTATCTATCTATCCATCCACCCATACATCCATTCATACATCAAAGTGTGTATGTATGTATGTATCATCTATCATCTATCTATCCATCCATCCATACATACATACGTACATAATACATCCAAGTATGTATGTATGTATGTATGTATGTATCTATCTATCTATCTATTTATAACTGTTTTTCATCCCCCCCTTTCTTTTAATTACTCATCCACTCAGCCATCTATCCCTCACTTATTGACTACCTTATTTTGTTAAGTGTTGGAAAATGTAACAGTGAAAAGGGCCAATTAATTATTCTTAAGAAATGCACATTCTATTTGATAAGCAGGCAGTTCTATTGTAGTATATCCAGTACTAATGGGGGCTCCAATCTGTGTATCCAGCGCCCAGGTTTTAAGTGACCTTCTGGGTTAGGCAGACAAAGAGTGCCTGGTGTGGTTTTCCTGAGACCAGCTGGACCGTGCAGGTTGCTCGGTGCATAGGCTGTGGCCCAGTAGAGCCCTACTTCTGATGCAGCTGTCCTGACATCCAGAACAATGTCTTTGGAATGAGCAAAAACTCTTGCAGTTCTTCAGATGTTTTAAACACCAAGTACATTTTGCAAAGTGTTCTCCCTTGAATATTTAAAATCATGTTTTATTTAAGGGAAATGACTTTCATAAATTTCTGACCCATTTGAGCTTTATATCATTGTAATATTCTTTAAGAGCCAATTCGTGTCCAATAAGGCTTTTCACCTTGTTTAATGACTTTTTAAAATTCTCTTTTCTTGCAATCAAAACTGTATAAGCCAATTCGAATGCCAAAGAGTTCAAGTTCAGTTCAGAGTGCTCAAATCATGAATTCTGAGAGAATTTTAAGTTGGTGAAATGAATTCTGCTCATCCGTATTCAACTCTGTATTTCCAGCGATTAGCTTAGTGTGGACTCAATCTGAGGTTGTAAGAGTTAGACTTTTCACCGAATATTTGAAAACAATGTAGGCATACCTTCCCTTATACATATCTAACATGTCCTAAGCAGAGAAACTGGCTTATGTTACTAATTCTGAGCAACCAAGAAGGAAGAAAGGAAAATGCACTGTGCTAACCTTTATTATGCCATGTTTCAAGTTGCTCTTATTTGCTATCTAGAACAGTCCTGGGAGGTAGATATTTTCTCCATTTTACTAATGAGGAAACTCAGGCTCAGAGATGTTAAGGAAATTTACCAAAGTCACACAGCCAAGAAGTGGCAGAAAATATTCTCAGGTCTTCTGAACCCAAGCTTTGAGGCTTCCTGAGTTTCGTCTCCTTCTGTGCCCCGCTGGCTCCATAAATTTCCACTAAGGTATGGCGGAGGTCTCCCTCCTAGGCAGTGTATCAGGTACTTAACATGAACACATTACCTTGCTTAATCTTTGCTGTAGCTCCCTTCTACAGTTTAGGAAATGAGGTCTCTGAAATGTAAATCCCAAGTTATGGAGCAGGGCCAGGCAGACTTGTGTCTGAGTCCTGGCTTCAACACTGTATTAGTTTCCTGAATCTGCTATAACAAATGACTGTAAGCTTGGTGGCTTCAAACAACAGAATTGTATTCTCTCACAGTTCTTGAGGCCAGAAGTCTGAAATCAAGGAGCCAGTAGGTCTACACTCTCTCTGGAGGCTCTAGAGGAGAAGTCCTCCCTTGCCTCCCCCTGCCTCTGGTTGCTGTTGGCATTCCTTGGCTTGTGGCCACTTCTCTGATCAATTGTCACATTGCTTTCTCCCCTGTGTCTCTTCTATGTGTCTTTTATATAGACACTTGTCACTTGATTTTGGTCCCACTCAAATAGTTCCAGAGACCCTCTCATCTCAAGATCCTCGACTTAAATCACATTTGCAAAGACACTTCTTCCAAGTGAGGTCACTTTCACAGGCTCTGGAGGTAAGGTCATGGACCTGTCTTTGTTTGGGAACAACTTATAGCTGATAACTATGGGGCCTAGACCCTTCAACTGCCTCCCCAGAATGACAATGCCAACAGTACCTATCTCAGTGATAGAGAGGTGGTAGGTACTCATCCTTCACATTGTTTCAGCACTGACTTCTCTCAGTTCACAAAATCCTCATCAAATGTCTCATGCAAAGCCACAGCGACAGGCGATTATAGCTTCAAAGACACACAGACAGATAGAAGATGTCATCCGCAATGCAAATGAAGTGAACTCATACTTTATAGGTAAAAATGTACTCCCCAACTTTGACTCAGAGAGTGCTCCTGTCTTGTATTCCTCCCCAGCCCCTCCACCTGTGATGTTAGGGAAGCCAATCCTAAAAGCTTGGTTGCTGTTCAGAAGGTGTTTTTGCTCTGAAACAATCTTTTGCCTGGTGGCTTGAAAGATGGCAGATGCTTTCCAGAACTGATCTGAGGCTAATAAATGTTCTTGACTTACATCACCATCTGCAAGCCCACAATACAACCTCACTTCAGTGGAGAAGTATATGGGTTCAGCCCAAACAGCCAGGAAGATTGTGTTTTCATAAACTTTTGGAGACAAAATCTAAGAAGGGAGAATCTTTGTATCAGGGAGTTAGTGTGAACCAACTCTGTAGCCTTAGAAACCCAGATCCACAGCAGCATAAGGTGACCCAACCTATCTCTCCTTCCTCTCTTTTCTTCCTTCCTTTGCTTCCTATTATATCTTTCATCAACCCCCTAGAATCCCTTCATCATATGCCAAGACATGGGTTCAGCCCAGGAGGTATGTGACATGGGCTCAGAATCTAGAGCAGAGAGAGGGACATGGGTAAGTGGTCACCCTCTGAAACTCTATAATAGTGGATGTAGGGAGCTCTGGGGCAGTGGAACACTGGTCACATCTGGGGGCAGAGCAGGGACATTGGAACTGGCTTACAGTGTTTGAGTTTGATCTCAAGAGATTAATAGTGCAAGCCAGGCAGAGGGAATGGTGCATGCAGGGGCCCAAAGGCAAAAGGTAAATGCCAGTCTCAGGGAAGGTGGGCCCTTTGATATAATCAGAGGATAAAACCGTAGCAGGAATAGGACCTGATGAAAAGACCAAGCATGCTGATTTATAGGTTAGAAAGCTCAGACCTCATGATCTGACTTGGTTATTGCAATGATCTCGTGAAGCAGATGAGGAGACTGAGGCTCTAAGAAATGGCATGATGGGCCCAAAGCCAGAATTTAAAGTCTAGCTCGAGCATTCCATTTTCAGGAGGTATGGGACACCATGTTATAGCTGCCTTTATTATCTTTGGGCAGAGCCATTTTTATGGTGGAGAGTGAAAATCAGGAGATAAAGCTCTTAAACTCTGTTTTAAGCCAGCAAATGTGTGGAGACCTTCTGTACAGACAGCCCACCAGAATGTCAGATACGAGGAGACCAGGAACTCTCTCAGGTGTCTTTGCTCCTCCAAACCATGTCCATCTTTCTTTCTCCCCTGTGCCTCAGAAGACTGACCTGTTTGGACCATATTGATGGGTTCCCTTATCTTCTGAGTTCTGAGTCGGTTTCTCCAACAAGGAGGCCTGGCAGGTGGTAGGTGGTAGGTGAATGATGATGGGGTATTTATTCTCCCAGTGTCTTTCCTTAAGGTTACGCAGTGTGGGCTGCATCTCTGAGGACACTGTTGAAAGGTTGTCTCCACGCAGTTACTGACCTTTTCTGTGGCTCAGTTGCCTGTCTTTCTGGACCTACTGTTGGTGGCAACTGTCTGCTATGCAAAACCTGGTTGCTCTACCAACACATTTTATGCTTTATCCTCACCCAGCTCTCCCCAGCTGAATCCTTCTGCTATGACCCATTGTGAAGGAATCATTTGTTTCCTGCCGTGACCCTACCTGATGGAGTGGTAGGGTTGGGGGACACCTTCATTTTCCAGAAGGAAAGCTGAGTCTCTGAGAAGAAAGTGACCCATCTATTGTCCCATGGATGGTTAGCGATTCTAGAGCCAAGTCTAAAATCCAATCCCATGATAATGTTTCCTTACCAACTGGTTTTCTCTTTACCTTATTTTCCCCTTCACTCTCTTTGCACAGGTCTATTGCAAAATTAAGTCGATAATCCTAAATCTGTATTCTATTTCTCACCGAGGTTTCCTGAGTTGCATAAGCCTCAAGCCCTACACAGCCCAAAGCCTTCTCTCTGCATTGGGAAAGAAGTGTAGACATGTATTTGAATGAACTATGAATCTTAGCTTTAAGCTAAGGGAGAAGGCCAAGGCTTACTTCAGGGGCTCCAGCCCTGGAAAACCCACTGTGACTCTTATGAACTTATCCTTTGGCTTCTACGAGCAGCCTGCCTGCTCCTACCTGTTGCTTCCCCTCCTTCATGCTGCAGGTGGTACTCTATGTTCTGGCTGCTGTGGATGATGCCATGGCTGCTCCTACTATCATGTTGCTAAAGAAGCACAAGCATTCTTCTGATTTTTTACTGTTAGATTTAAGATAAAAGAATAATAATATCAAAGTCTCGGATCTTCAGGGTATGAGCTAATTTAAGAGCATCTATTGCATAATCCTGGCCCTTGCTGATTTGGAAATGGGGTGAGATGTCCTCTTTCCGGGGTCTTTTTTTAATCCCTCATTGGCCCATCTCTTAGATGTTCTTCTGGGAATTGGATCCAGAGTTACCATAACCTCTGCCAACTTCCTCCTGCCTTCTCTCCTTCCAAAAGATGCCCTGGACAAAACAATGGTGACCAGGGTGGCTAGGGCAGCCACCTAATATCATGACCACAAGGTGGCCTTGTGGAAGGTCATCCACAGTGTGGCCACATAATTGCAAGGTTAACTGACCTTCACCAAACATCCATGGAGATTCATTCTCCTTTCATTTCCTCAAACACTCTATGTCCCTATATTATGGGAGGCTCTGCCTGGAGCACCTTCCTCTCCACTTCCCTGACCGCCAAATAAATAAAAATGCCGCAACATCCACAAAAGTTGGCCCAAGCAGAAGTAAATTTTCCTCACTTCTGAGAACACACTTAAATAAAATAACATCCCCAATGCCTTACATAAAAAAGTGCTAATATCTATTTGTAGTGTTCATCTGTATATTGCTTTCACATATATTAAAGCCCTGGATTTTTACTTTAGTAGATAGGTATTATTATATCAATTTTACAGATGAGGAAACTCAAAAGAGCAATGCATTTTTGTAATTTTCTCCAAAATTGTTCAGCTAGTAAATGGTTTCACCAGCATAAAGCAATAATCCTTAAACATTATCTTTGCTGTATGGCAGTGGAAGGAAGAGGTACAAAGTCTTGGATGGGGCATTTATGGAACTACACTACACTAATCTCCTCATTAATGACATGATCTAGGGTCTTGATTCCCCTAGAATAATAGAATTTGACAATATAATTTAGTATAAAGAGTGGGATGTAGAAACTCGCGCAATCTTGGGCTCAAATACGGGTTAGCTATTTACCAATTCAGCAAGTGACACCATCTCTGAGGGTCTTTCCTTCTCTGTATAAAGGGGTTTTAATAACAATGGCATAGACTGCTAGTTTTCTCAAATATCCATTCTCCCCTTCCTCCTTAGAAATAATCATCACCCAGACTACAGACTATATTTTCCATATGTTCCAGCAACTCTCACAGATTTTGACTAAGTATTGTCCAGTGATATACAGTATATGGTAATATGTCACTAGTCTCTACTTGGATTTAAAAAAAAAACAGCTAGGTGTATACTTTTTGCCCTTACTTTTTCCCTTTCTCCCCATTGCTGGGTGGAATGCAGGCATAATGACTGGAGCTAAGGCAGTCATTTTGGACCATGAGGAGACTTTGAAAATGGAGGCCACACCCAGAGGACCCTGGGTTCCTAAGAAATTTTTGGAGCAAAGTCAACATAGTTTGCCACTTTCTGTCTTAAACTTTATGATGAAAGAGGAATAAACTTTGTCTTAAGGCACTCTTAGTTTTTGGTCTCCCTAACTTTTAGCCAAACCTCACCCTAACTATACAACACTTTTCTTTTAGGATCATTGTAAGAACTAGAATACCTATATCTAAATATGTATCTACATATTTCATGTGTGTGATACATGGTAGACACCAAGTAAGTACTAGTTATTAATACTGTTATAACGCCTACTTTTGCACATATTACATATTCAGTAAATTATTGACACTTGTGTTGAATGCAACTTATGTTCCAGCGTAACATCCAGCCATGGATGACTGAGGTTGGGCCTGTGATAGATCAAATTCTAGGACTTGGTCTGCATGATAGGTGACTTTGACCTCTCTCTGAATGGCTGGATATAGAAACAGAAGGCTGGGATTCAGAATCCCATGTTTCCCATTATTCTCTGGCTTCAAGGTTGTACAGGTAATTCTGGCTAAGCTGACTACCCAGATCAACTTAGAAGAGAAAAACTGAAGAATAAGAAGTCACAGGTGGGGATGAATGGGTTGAAAGGTAGGGGTGGTATTTTTAGGAGCCCAGGTTTTTGAAGTCTCAACTTCGGTCACTTTCTTCTTCACTATCTCTAGTTGGTGCACAGTCATGCTATGTGAGAAAGAAGATATGCAACATTCATTACTCAAACATTTCTGATTTTTGCTACTAATATTTAATTTTGGGAGGCTGCTGGTTTGATGGAATGTGGACCAAACATTTGTTGAAAGCCCAGCTTATGTCAGGCCCTTTCTGGTATTTCCTTAATATGGTCCTTATAGCATCACTATAAATTAAGTATTGTTGTCCCCATATTAGAGCTGGGAAGAATGGAAACCAGGAGTGGCAAGCAATTTGTCCAAGGTCACAGAGTGAATAAACAGCAGAACTGGGATTCATACCAAATTCTAATTTTAAATTCTGTGCTCTTGAAAAATAAATTCTCTATAAAACCTTGGAAATGAGACAAAACTTTAAGAGCAATTTTCTCTCCCTCCTTGAATAAGCTGGAATTTCTACTCTTGCTATGACTGATCCCCTCCCATCCCTGAAGGCACTGGCTCTAGCCTTTCTTGTAGCCCAACAAGTTCTAGGTCCTGGGCAAAGCTACCCACCATGAATTGGATGGCCTGTGACAAGGTTGGAATTCAGGAGCTGCATCCTGTCCATTATCCTCTCCTAGCTCTGGTAAGAGCTGCACAATGACAATGTATCTGTCCTACCACAGGCATTGGAAGGTGCCATCAGATGGTAAACTATTTTACTGACAACATGTGAGTAAAGCCAGGTTAATTCTCCCAAGGACATATGATGCAAACCACTTGCCTGACAAGTTTTTTTTCAAAAGGAAATCTTGTAACTGATCATTTCTGAAAGGCTGTTTCTGAGCCTATGCCTGAAGATAGAGCTTATGAATTCTCATGATAAACTTGTTGTAAAATGTCCACTATAATTTATTTTGGGGAAATGAGGTAGATTGTAAAAGTGGGCATGCTTTCCCCTTCCTTGGCATGTAATTTTACAACTCCTTCCATTAAAAGGTACACTCTTTCCCCCAGTCTTTGGATCCGGGCTGGCCTGGTGATGTGCTTTGGCCAATGAATGTGGCAGAAGTTGTGAAGTGCCAATTCCAAGCTTTTACTCACTCTCTTTTGGGACCTTGCCCAGCCCCTGTGTAAACAAGCTGAGGCTAGCCTGCCAGGGGATGAGAAACCATGTTTAGTGGAGACAAACCATTGCAACTGAGGCCGTCCTGGATCAGGAGAACTGCCAACCTGCAGGTGAAGTGTAGAATCATGAGCCACGCTTAACTGTTGTTTTAAGCCTGGGCTCAAACATTGATAAAGTGTTTATAGTGAAACACTGTAAAACTAATAAAAAGAGTAATAAAATCAATCACTGAGCTCTGGGTGATTGATTATGAAGCAACGGTTGATACACTCCAATGACAACAGCTTTTTTTTTTTTTTAATAGATGATGCTGGCTAAGCGTGCTGTGCAATGCCATGCACCAGCATCTTGCACACTTTTTCTTCATCTCCCCATCCACAAAACCTACCATTTTATTGAACATTTACTCAGCCATGTTTTATATGTCATAAAATCTAATCCTTATCCCTACCACATGAGATATATCTTATCATTTCCATTTGATGGATAAAGAAGCTGATTCTCAGACAGATTGGGTGAATTAACCAAGCCTAAGATACCATCTGAAAAGTGGCAGAGCTGAGATTTGACCCCAGGTTTGATCTGCATCCTTTACCTGCATTTTCCATTCCCAGGGCTTCTATTTTCCTGGCCAGCTTTCAAGAGAGGTACTTTCATTCCTTATTTTTGGAGAAGGACTTGGTGTTTCAGAGAACTTAAATAGCTTGTCCGATTAATAAATGGGAGAGTTGGTTTTGAGCCTAGGATTCACTGCCTTTAAAACGTGCGTTCAGTGAGGTTCGTTATTAAGAAATATGTCCTAAATGGAGAAGAACATGTTTACATTCATGCTAGGACCATGTTATTTCTTTGTTTTAGAAACTTGTTCTGCTCTGTTTGAATGTGTTTTAAAAGTCATGTTTTGCAAACCCCAAATTGTAACAGAAAGCAGGTTGTAAAGGAACTGGTGAGAGTTATTGCCCAGAAAAACCAGCTGGGAAGCATTTCAGTGTCAATCTTATTATTGCTTTTAAATTAGCAGTGACTTCAAAAGCCTTTGAAGTAGCTGGCAGGGAATGCTTGGATTGGAGAAAACAATCACTAGAGGGTATTCTCAGCAGGCATGTGCTTTATAAATGTTCCTCCTCTTTATGCCTTGGCACCGAGAAAGGTTGGAAAAGAGGTAGAGGGATCTTAGCAGGAAGCTTCTAGCTGACGTGAATTGCCAGGAAGACCCAATTAGCCTGTCCCTCTCAGTAGCAAAAGCCCAAGCAGAAGGAATAAATTATTTGTGGCAGTGGCCAAAGCTGCTGACAACTTCAGAGACCACCCATGAGGTCTTTCCATGTCAAGCTGACTAGAAGGACCTAAGAGGCTCTAACCCCAGGGACTTGAGGGATTCCAACCTGTGAGCAGAGCTCAGTTAAGTTAAATGGTAGCTCATAATACTTGGAGAATAAGTGTCAAGATATGCTTGTTTGCCACCCTGAATCTCTGTCTGAGGACTTCCACTGGCCATCCTCCAAGGTTGGGCTCAGAGTTTTCTTCTTTCAAGCCTCTGGCATGTCCTGGTACTTCTCTCTATCCAAACAGAACTCACCCATTTCCCCATCCACCCATCCATACAGTATTTGATGATTTCCTACTTTGTGCGTGATGTTACCGAATCTTGAGGATACCATTGATTTTAAACTGGTTACTAAGGTCCCTCTCTTCCTCATGATGCTTACTTAAGTCTTGGGAAGAGCATAGAGACTGCCCAGTGAGCTGACAAAGTATGTGCCTGGGAACCAACAAAGAAGGAATACCAAGAAATTGTTAGGACATAATTTGATACTTTTACGTATACACAACTGTGTTATCAGCATGGGAAAATATCATAACGGTCTTGAACTTTTCTACATATATTAATGCATAGGAGTGATTTTATGTTGAGTTAGATATTAGAAGAAAAGGGACTATGATTTTTTCCAAGCTTGGGGGTCTCAAAGGTCCTTTGTTGTTGCAAAAAGGGAAAAAGGAATAGTTGTGTTAAATGTTCTAGTAAGGAATGCTTGTGAGCTGTGAAAGAAATCAGGAAAGGTGTTTAATCAGCCTTGAAGTTGGTGTGTGAGTGTGTGTGTGTGTGTGTGTGTGTGTGAGAGAGAGAGAGAGAGAGAGAGAGAATGAGTGATGGAGGGTAATCAGGGAAACCCATTGGAGAAGAAGTTATGGTTCCCTCCTGTCTGCTATTATAGTCCCTTGGTCATGCTTCTATTTGAGCTCCTGATTTCATCAATCATCTACATGTCCATTTGTAGCAGATGCCATAGGACCCCACCTATATATAACCTGTTGGCACACACTATTCTAGTGCATGCCCATAGCATACTGCAATGGGAACCTGCAACTTTCTGCCCGAGTAGCTTTTCTGCATCTGCAGGCAGAGAAATCCAGAAGTTCAAGAGGGTTATAGTCCCTGAGAGTACCTCACCTCAACCAAAGTTGAATGAGATTAAGGTGATAAATAGCCCAACTTTATCACCCCTTGGTAGGATCACTTGAAGGCAAGTTCTGTAACACGTGCCTGAGTTCTCAGGTGGGGCTGAGCCTAGCATTTACCAGCATAGTAACATGGTCTATATTACCTTCCTTCTCTGGCCAGTCTCACTCCCTTACTCCTCTACCAGTTGTCCTGGGATCACCTCCAAATAAACCTCTTGCATACCCATCCTGGGCCTCAGAGTTCTGGGAGAATCAAAGCTAGGAAAATGACTCTCCTCTCCTCTCAGTGAACGGCTGGGTCCACACAGATCACATAGGTGGACTTAATAAATCTTGAACAAATGACTTAATGAATAAATAAATGAATGATGAAGTATGAATGTTGATAGCACATTTCCAGCCTGTGTTATTTTGTGAAACTCGGATAAATCTCATTATAATGGTATTTGGGAGGAGAAAAATATAATCTGTTTGGGAGGTAACAGACAGGTGATTTGGCTTCTGAGAAATGGGAGACACCAAGGCTGGGCCTGGAGGGAAAGATAAAGCTGTGTTGATGGCCTCCCTTCTCTCTCCTACACTGGATCACCCTCCCCTACTGTACCTACAGAGACACCTTAACAGCCTGCCTTCCCTTCATAGAAATTTTGATGAAATTCAGATTCAAAGATTTCTTGGAAAATGTATTCTCGAGCTAAAGCCTAAGGAGAACTAACAAATCCAATGTAATCCTCACAAAAGTGGTGGCATCCATTTATTCACTTACTCAGTTCATTCGTCTGTAAATTGATTCATTCAGTAATTTACTTATTCATTAATTTGGTCATTCATTAATTGATTCGCCTCCTCCCATCTTGCTGACTTGAAAACTTTGGTTCGGAGGAACTGGTAATGAAGCACATGGTCCCTAGAGACTGAATGTTTTGACTGGCATCCTGCTATGTGACCTTGGGCAAGTTATTTAACTTACCCATGCTTTAATTTCTTAGTTTGTGAAATGGGGATGCCTGGTGTCCCTTGTTGAGAAGGGTAAGTGATTATGGTATATGTGAAGTGCTTAGAACAGTGCTCACACGTAATCAGTCATAGTCACGATCATCATCATCCTGCTTTTCGAATTGTCAGGCTGTGCTGAGGATTGCTCTCTCCTTCTATACTTTCACCTTGAGGTTCCCATTTCTGGTTTTCCTCTCCACAACAGACTGATGGCCTCAACCTGGAGGAACATAGTTTCCCGACTTCCAAATCAGTCCTGAAATTTTAACCGGACCCCTTACTTTCCTGACTGTTGTTAAGGATCAAAAATACCACACAGTGGGCAGGGTGTGTCCATTTAAGCTTTTCCACTCCCTTTGGAAGCTGCTCACCCAGGGCCTTTGAGTTAGTTGTCCCAAGCTTCCGTCTCTTCCTCTGATCTCCAATAATTCCTGCTTTACTTCAGCTGCTTCCGCAACGCAGCCCTTTTAGCCGTGTGCAAGGGGATTCACCAAGAAGAACAGTTGACACAAAAGTGTATATAAGGTGGCAGCTTCCAAGGAGGAGTTCCTCTCAGAGCCTCTACTGTTTGGACTGTGTGTCCCCCTTCTTCTCTTAAAACAACACTAACATGGCCTCCACCCTGACACCTAATTAGATTAGTAGCAATTTAACAGCCACTCCCTGTCTTTTCCTGCCTCTGGTTTTCTAATAGCCAAAGGTCAGGGTCAGGGTGGGGAAAGGAGAGGTCAGCTCTATGCAGCCGGCTCTGGACTGGCCAAAAGGAAAGATGAGTACCTGTTTTACCAGGAGTAGGAAACAGAATGTGTGCAGAAAGGTGTCGTCCACCGTAGCAGGAAACACATTCCTACAATTCGTATTTTGTTAACCCTTTATAGTACATTCAGCTAGTTGAAAGAGCCCCTGACCGCACATTAATGTCACTATAGTTCATAGAAAAAGTGTAGGATGGATCTATGGGCATGTAGGTTGTGAAAACAGTGACAGCTCAATTTGATTAGGAGGCATTGTGGGGGGCAATGCTGAAGAGCATGCATTCTGCTGCCTAAATACCTGGGTTGAATCTCTACTCTGTTATTTACTGGCTCGCTGGGGTTAATGTGCCTCAGAATTCACACATGGAAAGTGAAGAGCGTATCAAGCCCATGTGCTCTAGCGTTGTTGGGACAGCCAAATGGGTCCACCAATGTGTGGCATTAGAGTGGTAATGACATCTCATAGGTATTAGCACTTGCTCTGTGCCAGACCCTGTTCTAAGAGCTTCTCTGTTCATAGAAATGGCCATGACCTGGACACTTGCTTCAGTTCGGCACCATGTGACAGTAAACAGCAAAAATACCAGCGGCCTAGATAAGGTAGAAGTTTCTTTGTCTGTGGTCATCAGAGACTTAGGCTCCTTCAGTGTCAAGTGCTTCATTATTCAAGTACTAGTTTCTGTACTCCAGGTCACCTCGTGTTCCATGATGCTCTAGCCATCAGATTCCTCTCTCAGGCATCAGGAGGAAGACAGGGTGTTGGGGAAAAGGTGAGTCAGTTCTCCTTAAGGAGTTTTCCCAGAGGCTCTCCACACCATTTCAACTTATATCTCATTGAAAAGAACTTAGTCACCTTGTTTTACCTAGCCGCAAGGAGGGCGGGGAAATGTAATGGATCTCAACTGAGCCTTTCAGTGAGACTGAAGTCCCAGATGATACCTTGAATGCAATCCTAAAAGAATCCTTGATCAAAAGGGACCAAGTTCGACTGGGCTTGGGTTCCTAACTCACAAAAAATATGAGATAATAAACATTTGCTGTTTTAAACTGCTAAATTTTGTGGGTAATTGTTATGCAGCAATATGGAATTAGTACACTAATATTCTGGAATTTTCCTTTTTTTCTATTTTAAATGTTACAGCCTCAGTGAGTGTATGGTCTGTGTTCCAACTACCAGTAGGCAATAAGTTGTCCAAATGCTTTGCCACCACATGGCATGGGGTGCCAGATTTCTTGGCTGCAATATCCTTTGATAAATGAGTTCAGTAAAGTTGCAGGATACAAAATAAACATACAGAAATCCGTTGCATTTCTATACACCAGTAGTGAAGCAGCAGAAAAAGAATTGCAATATGCTTCCTGTTTGCTTCTGGTGCGTTGTCTAATGCCATATTTTAGATTCTGTTTCTTATAGTACCTCTCTCGCAAGAACTAAATTCTGCATCGTTTTAGATTAGGTCCTGCTACCTATAACAGAAATTCTAAAATCACAGAGGCATACCCAAGAAAGAAGTCTATTTTAGTTTCATATAAAAGAAGTCTAGCAGTAGCTAGCCTAAGACCTCTTTTATTGTTCTGTATTCGTCAGTGTCCCAAGCATCTTTCTGCTCCAAGACCTTGGCATCCATCTTCAAGACCACCTCATGATCCAAAATGGCTACTTTAGCTCTGTGCATCATATCCTTATTCCAAGCCACAGAAGGATAAAACAGGTAAGTCATCTTAGTTGAGTCAGCTCCCCTTGAAGAGTCTTTCAAGCAATGTTTTCTATAAGATATTTGTGTAGTAGACAATAGGGTATTTAAAAAGTAGGAGAACTTGTAGGTCATTTACTCTATTGTTTCCCAACCTTTATTGGGAACCCAACCTTTATTTAATTCCTCTTTCATGATTTTTACTATACTTCAATGTCATCCATCCAAGCAATTACTTCATAGTCAATCATGTAGTGAAAAAGTTATTTCCCTACATTTCATACCATCTATATGATTTTTACATAATGTGTTTTTAAATCAACTTACTTTTTAAAACTTAAATATGTATATTTAGAAATAAAAATTTCAGGGGCGCCTGGGTGGCGCAGTCGGTTAAGCGTCCGACTTCAGCCAGGTCACGATCTCGCGGTCCGTGAGTTCGAGCCCCGCGTCAGGCTCTGGGCTGATGGCTCAGAGCCTGGAGCCTGTTTCCGATTCTGTGTCTCCCTCTCTCTCTGCCCCTCCCCCGTTCATGCTCTGTCTCTCTCTGTCCCAAAAATAAATAAACGTTGAAAAAAAAATTTAAAAAAAAAAGAAATAAAAATTTCAGGGGTGCCAGGGTGGCTCAGTCGGTTGAGGGTACGACTCTTGACTTCAGCTCAGGTCATGATCCTGGGGTTGTAGGATTGAGCTCTGTGCTGAGTGTGGATCCTGCTTAAGATTCTCTCCCTCTCTCTCTGCCTCTCTCCCCTGCCCTCTTTCTCTCTAAAAAAATAAAATTAAAAAATGAAGATTAGCAAACCACAGATTATGGATCTCTCCTGAATGAAACAGAAGGATTGCAAAAAGAGTAGCTTTCCCTTACACTATTCAATATAATTTAATGTCCTGTGTACCACCTAACTCATCTCAATTTACTAGAAGTCTGTGATATACATTTTGGGACACACTGGTGCATTCTGTTGACCAATGAGAAAGCCAATTTCCCAGAGGCCCAGTGTGATTCTCTGTTTGCCTCTTGGGATTCTTATATGCTTATAAAGACTTTATTGCCTGACACCACATTCAGCTGGTTTAGGGTCTCTATCTGCCTGCTAGACTGTGAGCTCTGAGAAGGCCAAAACAGATGGGTCTGTGATCCCTGGGGCAAAGCCCAGGGTCTGCCCAGAGTCAGTGCATTTAGTGGGATGGAGCAAATGGAATTGTCCAAGAACATGCAGCTCGTGTGCAAGGATGAAACCAGGGTCCATATCTTCTGGGAGCTCACCAAACAGTGCTTTCTAGTCAGGTTTCTAGAGAGAAGGATCAATTTGGTTCCAGGGAAAGAGATCAGAAAGATTTAAAATAGAGTGCTGCTTCTTATTTTTAAAAATCAAGGTTACTCTTGCTTTTTTTTCCATGATATATTCCTGTGTGTATAATAGTAGGTTAAAAACCCATAGTGACTCAAGATAGAAATCTCAAAGAAAGGTCATTCAATAAAGTGGTTGTTGGTGGTGATGTCAGTAATGGGAAGAATAGCTTCCATTTATTGAGCATTTTCTAGATATCAAACACAATCCTAAGTGCTTGAATTTTCTCACCAGTCAGATAATTATTATTCCCATTTCATCAGAGAAAACTGAAGTATAGAGTGGTCTTTAGTGAGCACATGAGATACAACAGCCAGTAAGTGATGAGAAAGTCTTCATTAGATGTGTGTACTTCTTCAGATCCTCTAGGCCTCACCTGAGTTTTGGTCCAGGGGTTACTACAGTAACCAGCTCAGCACCAGTTCCACCAACTTCTGGCAGGTGGGATCTGCCAGTACCTCACACTGGGCACCCTCTGTAGTGTGCTTGTTGTCTCCTGTCCTGGGACCGCTCTGTGGCTTTGAATCCACGGTACCCCTAGTCACCTGGGCATACATAGCTCAGAACTTGGGAATTAACGCCGCATAGGGCAAACATTTGACTTGTGCGAGAGGGAAACAGACGGATTGATGTTCCTCCACCTCTTTTACTCCCTGGCATAGGCTGTGCGGTGCTCATATTTTATATTTTCTTGGAGGACAGTCTCTCAGTGTCAGAAAACCAGTTGTACCTGTGGCAGCCAACTTGAGAAAGTATTTTTAATTGGCCCACCCTCCTATTTTCTCCCTTTTCTTTCACTCTGCTCTCTTAGATCATAATAAAGAAATGTCACATAGACCCTTACTTTTGGCTCTTCTTTCTATGGAACACAGTTTGAATCAACCCAGATCTGTCTGATTCTGAAGCCCATGCCCAGGACACTGAGTTATATTGGTTCTATGTATGAATTTTCAAGAGAGGCTAACTTCATGGTGAGAAGCCCATTATTTTGGTATCTTGATGATCTGGTCCTTCCTTCTCCCCACTCTCTGTCTCAAATATTGAGTGTATTATGAGTTCTTGAGTGTATCTTGAGTTCTTTGCATTATGTTCTGTTGTTTTCAGCCCTTGGCACTTGCTTTCTCATTGGCACATGCTATCCATCTCCTTTCTTCTGTATTCCTTTCTGCTTCCTTTTCTGGCTAACACACACTCATTTTTAGAATTCAGTCTCAATGGCTTTTTCTGATTCCCCTGGTCCCCTCAGTCTTCCCTCAGTGTGGATTAACTCTTTGTTTCCTATACTTTACTTTTATATGCCTACCTTCATGTCATTATCTGTTCTTCCAGGAGTCCCCAGCTCTTTGAAGATCAGGGTGGTGTCCCGTTGACTTTTCTGTCCGTCATGAGCATGGAACCTTCCACAGGGTCTCAGCTAACTGAAGGTGATGGTGGAATGATCAAGGGCACAGGAGTGTTGTCAGGTGGACCTGGGGTTTCAGTCCTGCTCTGACACTTATAGCCATGGACTTCCCAGCACATTGCCTGACAATTGTGACATTCAGCTTCCTAATCTGTAAAAAGGGGGAAAAAAACATAGCAGCTATGATGTTTGGTTCTTATAAGGATTAAATGACATAAAACACATTGAATTTAGTAAGACAAAAATAAATGTATTTTATCAACAATAAGGTAATTTATTATTCCTTCCAAAAAGGTGAGAAAGTAGAGAAGTTAGATTAATTGTCACCCACATCTAAACACAGCTTTAGTGAGTGCCCTCAAGTCTTTAGGAGACTCTGAGTCTTGGCTCACGCCACAAAAGCTTACAAGCTAAGTTTGGTCTAGTTTTACTAGGTACCCACCTTGTGCTAGGCACTGTCTGCAGGGCTGGGGCATTAGAAATGGTAATACTTGGGGACTATCCTCAGCAAGTTCAAAGTCTAGCAAGGTTATGACCTCAAAGTCTGTGATCTTCTATTATGACCACATTATCTCCCATCTTGAGGACAAATGCATTCATTCCTTCAACAAAGTATTGTGCATGTACTATGTACCCAGCCCTGGCTAGGTGGCAGGGACAGAGCAGTGAATTTATACTTTTATTTTTTGAAGTTTATCTACACTGGGAAAGATAGACAAACAGCACACAAAGAAAACAAAATAACCAGGAGAAAAAAAGCAGATGTTAAACCAGTGGATAAGAGAATTCCAGAAAGAGACATCAGATTGTGCCAAAGGATGGAAATGTGGAGAGCGTGGCATGATCTGAGACCAGGAGTCTGTTGGTGATATCACGGGGTAGGGAGATGGGTGAGGCTGGAGAGACAAGCTGGGACAGAGTGCCAAGGGCTGTCCTGCTAGTCAGGATTCTTTTTCATCACAGAAACCCAACCAGAGGAGTGAAATGGGGGTGGGTTTATGTGGCATAGCTTGTGTGTGGGCAAGAAAGGGGTTGGCCCCAGAGAAACTGGACCCGAGGTTAAAGGCATCTTATTGCCAAGATGGAATTTCCTCGTGTGATAAGGAACATGGTCATATATAAGTTTAGGTTTATTTCTTTGCAACCTAATGACTTTAAGTAAAAGGAACTCCTCTGTTAAAAAAGAGTAAGTCCCAGGGAACACCAGTTGGCTTTGTTTGAGTCATGTGACCTTCCTGGATCACCAATCACAGTGACCAGGACATGAGAACATCTGGTTGGCTCTACTTGCCAGCCTTATGTTTGGTAGGGTCAGGGTCTGTTTATAAAAGGAGAAGAAGGTATCCTACCCATACCCAAACCAAATAATAGCCCCAAAGCCTTGAATCCGACACCAGGGAGTTTGGGTTGCATCTGAGGGTGGCAGAAATCGTTTTCAGGTTTTAAGTTAGAAGATGAAACGGTCAGATGTATGTTTAGAAAGAGCAGCCCAGGCATAGGGTAGAAAGATGGTTGAGTAAGTGGAGCAGATGGAAGCCCGGAAGACCTATTGTGATACTGATGTCATAATGCCACAGTCCAAGTAAGGCCCTAGAACAGGGGCTGTGCACAAGGTTGTTGGGAGTGTGGGTGGATGAAGGAGAGAACACAGGGGATGGATATTCCGTTCCAGGTTCCAGCTGGAGACAGATGAGAAAGCACTGGCCACTGCAGTGTGAATTGTTGTCAAGGCAAATTGCTGATAAGGTCTTTCTAGAAGAAGTTATTCTGGCTTAGCAGCTGGCCAGTATCCTAGACTTACTTATTCTTTTACCAAAGCTAAATTGGAGCAAGGTGCAGAAAACCTGCTTTTCTGACTGGGATGATAGGATTTCAATTTAACAAATACTGAGCACCCACCATGTGCCATGCCTAAGGCTTATTTATTTTTCGAGGTGAATAAGACAAGTCTCTACCAGAAAAGTACAACATGGTAATCCTATAATCTTTACCATAGGGCTATGGGGTAGCATGGAAAATATCCTGACCTCCATTACACACTTCCTTGGAGAAGTGAACTGACTTTCTCAGTTCCCATAGAAGACTTCTCCTCACTTTGGTCCACTTTAATGTGAAACCCATGTGTTCTGGCTCTTTTCTATACCACAGGAACTAAGGGACTCCCTCAGGCAGCTGTGGGCTGATAAAGGTTAAACAACAGACTCTCTAAGCAGTGTTTGCTGGTCATCAGTGTGAATACTCCCACCATAGCTGGTTTCATAAGTCTTGTCTGAATGTCGACTTGGAAAGAGATTCACACAAGGAGTCTCTTGAATCTGAGGATTCAGTGATCTCATCAGCCAGACTGCAGCCTGCACCCTGGAGGGGAAGGTAGAAACTCCATCTTCTTGGAGTTTGGTTTGCATGGTCTGTCTGGGTTGAATTGTGTCCCCCACAAAAGACACGTTAATTTCCTAACCTCTAGGATCTCAGAATTTTATCTTATTTGGAAATGGGGTCATTGTAGAGGTGAATAGTTAAGATGAGATCATACTAGAGTAGGGTGGGCCTCGAATCCAATATGAGTGGTGTCCTTACAAAGAAGACAGTCATGTAAAGACACAGGGACACAGGGAGAAGATTATGTGAAGATAGACGCAGACATTGGAGTGATGCATTTATTGGCTGAGGAACTCCTGAGGTTACTAGAAACTGGAAGAATCAAGGATGGATTGTCTCCTAGGGGTTTCAGAGGGAACATGACCCTGCCGACACCTTGATTTTAGGCTTCCAACCTCCAGAACTGTGAGACAATACATTTCTGTTGTTTTAACTCTCCCAGTCTGTGGCACTTTGTTATGGTTGCCCTAGGAAACTAATGACTCCTGTGTTTTCTTGTACCCTGCACCACCTGGTTCGAAGTATGACTGCCCTTGGGCAAAATCTCATTGTGTTTGTGTTTTATAGTTCCAGTCTTCTTTCATTCCACTCTTCCATTTGGGTCAGATTACAGGAGTCTAGTGCAATGAACTAAAATGTGGGAGAGCCCATTGGCTTATAAAGGTAAGAAAGTCATGATATCAACCATAGTTAGTTGAATATGTACTAGGTATCAGGTGCTATACCACGTGTCTTTCATGTATTGCCACATTTAATTTATTCTTCACAATAACCCTACAACTAGGCATAATTGTACTTATTTTACAAATGGGGAAATAAACACTCAGTGATATTAGATCACTTGCCTAAGGTCACAGAGCTAGTTAAGGACTGCAGGATTGTCAACTCAGGTGTGGTTAGACTCAGACTCTGCAAAACATCTTAGCACTCCACCCTGTGGCCAATTTATGGAAGTCTCAATGGGATACAACTGCACAAACGCCTCAGGGATTACCCCATCTGGACCCAGAGATAAGATGGGATCTGAGGGTAAGGGAGGAAGATGAAGGATGGTTAGAGAAATCAGGTCAATGAAATAAGTTATCTTGGGTCCCCTTGGTGAGCTTATCCACGCCTCGTGGTTGCCATTTCCATGTGGCAGTAGTAATGACAGGCCCACAATGATATTGTAATTATCTTAATCCCTTATGTATACGTAACACTGAATAGCTATGATGGACTTTTTCTCCAGTGGCTTTCTCAAGTTCTCGGGCTCTGGAGCCAGACGGAGCTGGGTTTACATTCTAGGGCTGAAGTTTACCAGTGGTCTCATCTTGAACAAGTTGCTTAATCATTTATGAGTGTCAATTTACTTCCCTGACTTCCAGCCTCTTAGGGGTGTTGGAACGATTAAATACGGTGGTGTGGAGGGGAACAGTATATAGTAGACATGAGGGGAGCGAGTTTACTCCTCCTGTACTTCTGGTCTCCTGATCCATTGTTACCACCCCCATGAAATGCGTTGGTTGCTGATTCATGTTTCCTGATTGAGAGAAGCAAGTCTACCAAAAGTTCCAAGCATGTGCCTTAGCTCTCTGTCTGTTTACCCTGGCACAATGCTGTGCTACTCTGTATTTGCCATGTCTACGTCCCTCTTATGGGTCCAAGTGTGTTCCCCCCAAAATATGTTGAATTCTTGACCCCTAGCCTTGATGAATGTTACCTTATTTGAAAATAGGGTCTTTGCACATGTCATCAAATTTAGATGAACTCGTTGGGATGGGCCTTAATCCAGTTGTGACTCGTATTCATATATATATATATATATAGAGAGAGAGAGAGAGAGAGAGGAACACCACGTGAAGAGAGAGCCACACAGGAGAGAGGGAATGCCATGTGACCATGGAGACAGAGACCGAGATGCTGACATTTCAAGCCAAGTGCTATTGAAAAAAAAAGGAGGTTTTCTATTACTGTCTCTATTCTGAGGTGAGTAAGAGACAGGGTTTTGAAGCAGGAAGAGCTAAGACAGAGGAAGGAACCAGTATGCACCGAGGACCACTGCAAACACCTCACTTAGTTCTGACACCATGTATGGTGAGTATTCCTTTTCTCACTTTCCAGACGAAGAAACTTTAGTCAAAGATAACAGATACCCAGCTCAAGGTCCCACGGTGAGTAAGGGGCCGAGAGAATTCCAAACAGAGGCCTGATTCCACAGCCTGTGATCTTTCTATGTTATGCAAAAGTGATCAAGGCAATAGGTAAAATCTCAGTCGGTGCCCATTGTACTTGCTCTGAGACGAGGAGGAAGGGGAGCCTCGATGAAGCCATGTAGTTAAGTTATAGAGAAGTAATAGAGCCTCATGGTCAGGGTGACCATCCTGCTGGAGTTCCAGTGTCACCTACCTTCACACACTGACTAGCGGTGTGCCTTTGCCACGTGGCTCTGTCTCTCTTGGCCTCAGCCTCCTGCCTGACATTTGGCGTTAATGGGGACAGGGATTATGGAGCTATTGTGAAATTAAATGAGCATCACCCAAAAGCACTTAGAACAGAGCCTGTCACACAGGCAGCACAACATAAGTGCTTGTCGCTGTTGTTATTTTTTATTATTCAATATACGACCTGTGGCAAGGTCTCCGCTTCCACCAGAAAAGGCATAACGAACCTCCAGGGTGCCTGTGTCCTGTGTGTGGTTCCCGGGACATGCTGCTTGCTGGTGTGCTCCCTGCCACTGTGATTTCCAAAATCTCAGCCGAGCGGGGATGTTATGTTTCTAATTGGACAACTGTCTGCTGGGTGCGCTAATAGCATCTTTCACAAGGCTTGTTGGTGATGCAGGGCGACTGCTGTAATGTTTCGTAGCCATTCGTAAGAGCACGATTGAGAAGACAGCTAACATGTAATTTGCAGTCATGACTTCCGGCACCAGCTCAGACAATGTCTCTGTGGTTCTGGTGCTTGAATCTCTGTCTGCTGGTTCTCTGAAGGCTGTTGGACGCCAGCCCCTTGTCCAGCTGCTCTGTCTTCCCATCAGGACTGCCAGCCTCTGGGGAGCTCCCTAACTTCTGAAACAAATGGTCTGTGGTGTCCCGTGTAAATGGTGTGAACTGTGAACTGATAGTTGAACCTGGGAGGCTGAGCTGATGTGGAAGAAGAACAAACTGAGTGTGATATTCTTTTTGGATATTTCGGATGCTTAATTTTTTTTTTTTTCTGAATTCTGGTGAGTATTTTTCTAGGACTGCAGTGACCTGCTTGCACCTGATGGCCAACCATATTTTCTTCATCTCCTGCGGTGTGCTTATCAGAAAAATGGACCAGACCCAATAGACAGAGCCAATGTGACTTTGGGGATTTTGCTCATTGAGTATTGTGCACAAGGGTTGGCTTAGAGTACACGGATTAGAGTTCTCTAGGCCATCTTGATGTTTCTGTCTGTCAGAGCATCCAGTCCTTGGACTTAATAATTCCAAATACAAGGCCTTTCATTTAAATGAAAAAAAAAAAAAAAAACAAAAAACCAAAAAACCAACCAAATCACAAATTGAACGCCACTTTCTGGATTGTTCAAGAAACATTAGGATGTGTAGTATGTTTCAGAGCTGGATTACGATGTGAGGGTATAAAAAATATGGAACAAGAGAAAAAATAAAAAAAGAAGATGCTCTAGAGAAAGCAAAATAGTCTACAAGTATGTAATGATCCCAAAGCAAAGTAATCAGGTCTGTAGATTTCAAGACATGGATTTCACACAATTGATAGAAAGTAGACAAAATGAAATAGAAAGTATTATGCATGATTCCTATGCAAATAAATTAGAATGCAGACATACTCACAACCCTATCTTCCCATCTGATACATTCACACAGATGAAACGGCTCTATAAACACTGTTCTGTGCCTCCCATTTCTTTTATCTTCATATATATTGTGGAAGTTTTCATACTGGTACATACTATTCCTTTTATGTCATTCTAGCATGTTATTTTTCATGGCTCAAGGCATTTCATTGTATAAATGCATCTTAATCTATATCCATAATCACCTATTAATGAACAGGTAGATTGTTTCCAGCATTTAATTTTTTTTATTTCTTTTCCAAGAAATACTGCGATGAATATCCCTAGCCATAAATCACTGAGTGCATATGTGGGTATGTCTATAGGAAAAAAAAAATCGTTGGAGGGGACTTTCTGAGCTAAAGTATATTGTAATAGTTATTGACCTTTTGCCAAATTGACCTTCAAAGAGGTTATGCCAATACATACTCCCATTACCACCATGTGAATATCTGTTTCTGCAAAATCTTGCCCACGCCATGTTTTGTAATCCTTTTAATTGTTGCCAATCTGTTAAGTAAAAATAAACACAATATCCTGTTGTTTTAATTTGCATTTACTAAATCACTATGTGAGGTTAAGCTTCTGTTCATATCATTCTGAGGGATTTGTTTTTCTTTTTCTGAACTAAGCACATAATAGGTGTATAATAAATATTTGTTGAACAATTAAATAAACTGTTGTGCAATTGTTTCTTTTATTATTAGTCTGAATGGACTCTTTAGAGAGTAAAAAAAATAATAACACCCTTTGATATAGTTGCTGCATGTATTTATTTTCCTGTTTGTTATTTGTGTCTTAATTTTGTGGATTTTTAGTGGGAGGTATTTAAAAATTTGGTTTTTATTTTTTTTATTATGGTCACATTTATTTTTTTTAATGTTTATTTATTTTTGAAAGAGAGAGAGAGAACACAAACTGGGGAGGTGCAGAAAGAGAGGGAGACAGAGACTCTGAAGTGGGCTCCAGGCTCTGAGCTGTCAGCACAGAGCCTGACATGGGACTTGAACTCACGAACCGTGAGATCATGACCTGAGCCAACATCAGACGCTTAACCAACTGAGCCACCCAGGTGACCCACATTTATTATTATTTTAAAAATACTTTATAGTTTTAAATCTGGCTAAGGATTTTCTTATTTCTCTGAACAAACACAATGCCGTTATTACACCTCCTTTCTGTTGCTGATATTTCTTGTGTGATTTTGAAATTGTACTGTGATCCCCAGACTGTACTGTTCCTTTGCCTACCAAACTCCCTTCCCTCCTTTGCCCATATAATGGTTACTACTTGGAGAATCAGGGGAATTTCTACTTGCTTGGGGAAGCTTGCATCTGATGAGTGCTCCTAGGCTTGGCCCCTCTCATTTTGTGTTAAGGACAGAGATGATCCCAGGTTCAAGGTATTATGGAAGCCCAGAATAAAGCCAAGGGCACATTCTGCAAAATATCCTGGGTTTAGAAAGTTGCTGTCAGAGAAGATCTTCAAAGCCAGACTAAGAAAGCTGATCTTTCTCCTGTAGGAACTACAGCAGGGCTCCCTGGGCTTCCTGCTTTCTGCAGGTGATAGGTTTAGATGGTAGAACAGGGACAGTAAAGGGCCTTGATCTTGTTCAGTAGGCTCTTTTTTAGAAATTCCTTCTAGATATATTTCTCTTTGGGTCGTTCTTCATCTGAGACTTATTGTCGGTGGTTTGGGTGCATAAGAGACTCAGCGCCTATTGTGTTTATGAGGCAATGTGGTCTGAGAAGCAGGCTGCAGTAGACCTACCTTGGAACCAGACTCAGTGAGTCCTCTGCACTGCACGGGAGCTGCTTCCTCTCCCTGTTCTTCAATCTCTTCCTTCTTCTGAAAACAGCACTTCTTCATCTTAAGAGTGCTTTTCCCCACCTCATACCCCCCAGCCCCAAGTTATTCATTACCCAGGAAGGCAGAAGACTCCATCTAGGTTAGGAATAGGAATCTTGACCACACACCCCCAGGCACCCAGGACTCTTGGATCATCCACTATGAGGATGCTCTAATCAGAACTCTCTCATTGCTTCGGGCCCTAATATGTTCGCTGTTCCAGTCTTCCTAAGGCCTGAGATTATTCGGGCTTCCCACGGTGTCCATCCAAGAAGTATCTCTCTCCCTTTAAAGGAGTTAGATTCTGTTGCTCGTACTCCAAGAGCCTTAGTGGAAAGAAGATCTCACCAGTGTCAGTGGGTCCCATGAAAGTGTGGGGCCAAAGCCCTGGCTTTGCTCAGTGCGCAATCCTTTGGGGATCTCTTTATTTCAACTGGAAGCCATGGCTCTTCTTTTTTGGATTTTCAATTGTCAGTTTGGGAAGACTGGGTCTCCTTACCATATAGGAAAATTGAGTCCCCTGGAGGGTCAGGGACTTGATAGAACTGAGGAATCAAGGAAATTGAAAATTTTTGTTAAGATAAACCCTGGGGATTTTATCCAGCCTGATGGTAAGTTGGTGTTCAAGACCCTTGGTAGTTCCTTGGAGTCAGAGCCAGGAAGCTCTGTCATCTGTTTGTGATTACAAGGCTCAGCATGCCCCACCAAAGGCCCTCTGGCGCCTTTCCTCTCTGCAAACGCATTCAGCACATTTTTAGAAACCGCACTGAGAAGCCCTTCCTGAGAAAGTGACTAAACACTGCTTAATATTCTGAAAACATAAACAGCCGCTGAGAAGCCAGTCATAAGCTGTTTAGGGAAAGCTGACTTGGCTCTGGGGGGAAGCCAGCTGTTGGTGGCATTCGATTGGCGGAGGTTGTAAAATTCCTTGCAATGTCAGGATTGTCAATGAATATATATTAAGTTCATTCTCCACCTTGCACGCTGGAGCATTCGGGTTGGATTTGTGTCCTTCTGGACATTTTAGAGAGGTGAACTACTCCAAGATGGATGCTCCCTTTCCACGCTTCTCTCCCAATACCTACATTATGGGCTGAATTATGACTCCTCAAAAGATATTTGAGGTCCCAAACCCCCAGTGCTTCAGAATGTGCCTTATTTGGAAACCAGGTCTTTGCAGATGTAATTAGTTCAGTTAAGGCCATGCTGGAGTAGGAGGGGCCCTTAATCCAGTATGACTGCTGTGCTTATATTAAAAGGACAGAGAGGCCCATGGCGAGAATACCATGCTATGTGATGACAAAAGCAGAGATTGGTGTGATCCAGTGGCAAGCACGGAAGGGCCAGGGATTGACAGCCACTCCTGGAATCTAGGAAGAGGCAATACAAGATTCTCCCCTGTACAGGTTTCAGAAAAAACATGGCCCTGCTGACACCATGATTTTGGACTTCTAGCTTCCAGAACTGGGACACAATGTTCACTCTTTGAAGCTTCCCTGTCTGTGTGGTGCTTTGTTCCAGTGGCCTTGGGAAACTGATACATCGTAGTTGTACTTCCTCCCTACCTGTGCAGACTGTACCTCCCACCCCCTTTCTTTCATTTGCTTGCTCATTAAGCGTTTATTAATCACCAACCATGTTCTAAATTTTTTTTCCATTTATTTATTTTTGAGAGACAGAGTGAGACAGAGCACAAGCAGGGGAGGAGCAGAGAGACAAGGAGACACAGAATCTGAAGCAGGCTCCAGGCTCCGAGCAAGCATTTAGCACAGAGCCCAAGGCAGGGCTTGAATCCACCAGCAGTGAGATCATGACCTGAGCTGAAGTCGGTCACTCAACTGACTGAGCCACTCAGGCACTGCTCACCAACCATGTTCTAGATCTAGTATTAGGTGTTGGAAATACAGTGGTCACAGGACACAGTTCCTACCCTCTAGAGCTTAGAACTGGGAGTAGGGTACACTCGGACCTGCCAGCAGATAAATCCTACTCTGCCTTAGGTACTTAGCATTTACTCTCCTTTACTGAACTATAACATTACTGTGACTGTGTGTGCATGTGTGTGCATGCGCGCTCTTTAATCACATTGTTGGAAACTTCTCAAAAACCATATTTTCCTCAACTCTTTTTCGGTGTACAGAAGTGTTGAAAAAACAGTGATCACCCATAAACCCACTGCTAGATTTAACGATTGTTAACATTTTGCCAGAGTTGCTTCTAAGGACTATGTTTTTGTTTCTTCATATATAGAGGTTACATAATGTGTTCCATAAAAGCAGGAGCTCTGGAACTAGTCTCCTTGAATTCAAATCCTGGTCTTACCATCTAGCTTTGTATCCTTAGACATGTTCCGACATTTTCTGTGCCTCAGTTCCCTCATCTGTAAAATAGGGATAGTAACAGGACCCAGCTCATGCGGATGTTACGAGGAATAAATACATTCACATGGGAAAAATACTTGAAACAATGCCTTTCAAGATGTAAATATTCGATTAGCATTAGTTCCTTTAATAGTTATTCCCCACAGTTCTTGGAAAACAGTGGGTAGCTTATTCTTAGAAGTGAGGCTAGGTGGTTCTTATGCAAGTGAGTTATAGGGGATCTTGCCCTCCTTTGATACATTGTCCAGCTTGTTCTCTGTCAGGGCATGTGTACTTGTCTCTGTTAGGAATGCGCTTCTCTTCCTGGAATTTAGGCAACTTTGTGCAGGGATCTTGTTTGCTCTGTTTACACTTAACTGCCAGTGCTCTAAGCTAATCCAGTCTTATGAATTTATATATTTAAAAAAATGTTGAAAACAAAAGCAGATGCCAATCCACAAAATTTCCCCCTGCGATAAAAATTTCTCTTTGCTTGGACAGGACACTAGAGGGAAAAGGATGGGCCCTTTCAAAGTCTATGTAATTCTGTTTTGCTCTGGAAGGTATGATTTCCTTGGATTTTGTTTTGGGGGCAGGAGTATAAGTTGTGTGTCTTCATTCTGGTGTTATGCAAAGACTTGCCTGTCAAAAGGCAGCATAAAAGAAGTTGAAGTGCCAATAATTTAGTATCAAGTGTGTCCTTCTCCCTTTTTCCTTTTAACCAAGATGGCTGTTGTAAATCCCAGCTATACATTGGGCTGTGGTGAGAATATATGAGATATGGATTCAGATTAAATGTATTTCTGTTCTGGAATGGCCATTTGAAAGCTATATGGCCTTGGGCAACTTGCTTAAAATTTCTGAGTTTCAGTTTTCAAAGCTACAAAATGGGAGGAAATATAATAATCATTTGTTCATCCATTGATTCATCTATTTCCTAAGTACTGAACATGTAATATATGCAGTTATCTCTGTGGATATAGCAGTGGTATATCCGTCTTTTTAAAATGTTTGTTTATTTATTTATTTTATGAGAGAGAGAGGAGAGGCAGAGAGAGAGAGAGAGAGAGAGAGAGAGAGAGAGAGAGAGAGAGAATCCCAAGCAGGCTCCACGCTCAGCACAGAGCCCAACACAGGGCTCAATCTCATGACCATGAGATCATAACCTGAGCCAAAATCAAGAGTCAGACCCTTAACTGACTGAGCCACCCAGGTACCCCTGTGCTATATCCTTCTAAGCACTGTGGGTATAGCAGTGGGTAAGACAGGATTGTCCCTGTCTTCTCAAACCTTACATTTTAGTGGCAGGGACAAACAACAGATAAGTAAACACATAAACACAACTCAGAATGTGATATGTACTGTGAAGAAAATAAGACAGGGTAAGAAGGATGGAATATCACTGGGGGACAAAGACCTAAATGATGAGGTCAACCATGCAAAAATAGAAGGGAAGAGTGTTTTACACAGCGAAATAAGACAATGTAAAGTTCCTGATGATGGAACTAATTTGGTGTGTTAAAAGAACAGCAAGAATCCCAGTGTGGGTAGAACGTAGTAATAAAGGGGGCACAGGATGGGTGCTAAGATGAAAGGGAGGCAGTGGCTAGATCACACAACCCATGGCAAGGGTTTGGAATTTATTCTGAGTGCATTAGGAAAACATGGAATGAATTAATGCATTAATTAATTAATTAATTAATTATCTTTCTGGCTCCTGTGTGTGGGCAAGTGTGGAAGCATGACTACTAGTTAGGAAGCAACTCCAATATCCAGCATCTAATATCCAGCGGAGTAATGGGCATGACTTATACTTGGGTCTAGAAGTAGAGATTATACGTGTTTATATTTGAAATATGGTTGAAAAGTGAGAAGACTAAGACTGCGTAGGAAAACAGAGGAATAGGGTTTAAAAACTCAAGTTCTAGACTTGGCGAGTCTTCCGCGCTGGATTTTATTTCCACAAAATGTTGAGGTCCTAACCCCAGCACCTCAGAAAGTAACTGTATTTTGAGATAAGATCTTTACAGATGTGATTAAGTTAAAATGAGGTCTTCAGGGTGGACTTTAATCCAACATCGCTGGCACCCTCATAGGAAGGGGAGATTTGGGCACCCATAAATATATCAAACATGTGCATGAACAGGGAGACAAACATGTGAAGATACAAATGAGAATGTGGTTATCTGTGAGGCAAGAAGAGAAACCTTAAAAGGAACCAAATCTGCTGACACCTTGAACCCAAACATCTGGCCTCCAGAACTATGAGAAATACATTTCTGTTGTAAGCCATCCAGTCTGTGATGCTTTGTTATGGTAGGTCTAGCAATCTATTAAAACAATTGGGTGGGTAGTGGTGTCACTTATTAAAGGAAGACCGGGACTAAGGCAGATGTGTGTGTTGGGTTGTAGGGATGGTGGTAGTGGTGGGAAATCGGGAGTTCTGTTATGACTTTGTTTGGGCTGAGATGCCTATTAGACATACAGTTGGAGACCCCTAATAAGCAACTAAGCGACTAAATAATTGTGGTGTTTGGGAACACTTGGAGTAGTGTATAGGTGGTATCTGGGGCAGGATGGGATCACCAAGGGGGCCAGTGGAGAGAGAGGAGGCCTGAGGTACTTCAAGGTAGATCCTGAAAAAGAGACTGAGAAGGTGTCATCATCTCAAGGTAGGAGGAAAAAGTAGGAAAGGGTGGTGCTCTGAAGACCAAAGGAAGGAAGTGTTTTAAAGAGGGAGGGAAAACCAACTGTGTCAAATGCTGTGGATATTGAGGAACATCAGGCAGAAAACTGGCCATTGAATTAGGCAAGATGGATATTGTTAATAATGATTTTCAAGAGTGGTTTCTATGGTTTGGTGGGGAAGTTTCTAACAAAATGTGTTGGAGGGAGAACGACAGTAAGAAACTGGAATCACTCAAAGCAAACTCTCAAGGAGCTGTATTTTAAAGAGAAGCAAAGAAATAGGGAAGTGGGTAGATGGAAATGTAGGGTAAGTGGGACTCCCCTCAAAATCAACAGAACAGACCAACACCACAATGTATCATAGTGAAACTTGCAAAATACAAAGGGAAAGAGAATTTGAAAGCAACTAGGGACAAAAGATCCTTAACTTACAAGGGTAGACACATCAGGTTATCAGCATACCCTACTACTGAAGCTTGGCATGCCAGAAGGGAATTTCAGGAAATAGTCAATGTGCTGAATGGGAAAAAATACGCAGCCAAGAATTTATCCATCAAGGCTACCATTCAGAAGAGAAGGGGAGATAAAAGTTTCCCAGACAAGCAAAAACTAAAGGAGTCTGTGACCACTAAACCAGCCCTGCAAGAAACTTTGAGGGGGACTCTTTGAGCGGAGGGGGAAAAAAAACAAAGCAGCAAAGACTACAAAGGACATCACCAGAAACACCAACTCTACAGGTAACATCATGGCTGTAAATTCATATCTTTCTTTTTTTTTTTTTAATTTTTTTTTCAACGTTTATTTATTTTTGGGACAGAGAGAGACAGAGCATGAACGGGGGAGGGGCAGAGAGAGAGGGAGACATAGAATCGGAAACAGGCTCCAGGCTCTGAGCCATCAGCCCAGAGCCCGACGCAGGGCTCGAACTCACGGACCGCGAGATCGTGACCTGGCTGAAGTCAGACGCTTAACCGACTGCGCCACCCAGGCGCCCCTGTAAATTCATATCTTTCAATAATCACTCTGAATGTAAATGGACTAAATGCTTCAATCAGAAGACATAGGGTATCAGAATGGATAAAAACACAAGATCTATCTATATGCTGCCAACAAAAGATTCATTTTAGACCTGAAAACACAAGCATATTGAAAGCGTGGGGATAGGAAACAATCTATCATGCTAATGGAGGCCAAAAGAAAGCCAAAGTAGAAATATTTATATCAGACAAACTAGATATCAAAACAAAGACTGTAATAAGAGATGAAAAAGGGCATTATATCACAATTAAGGGGTCTATCCATCAAGAAGATCTAACAACTGGGGCGCCTGGGTGGCGCAGTCGGTTAAGCGTCCGACTTCAGCCAGGTCACGATCTCGCGGTCCACGAGTTCGAGCCCCGCGTCGGGCTCTGGGCTGATGGCTCAGAGCCTGGAGCTTGCTTCCGATTCTGTGTCTCCCTCTCTCTCTGCCCCTCCCCCGTTCATGCTCTGTCTCTCTCTGTCCCAAAAATAAATAAACGTTAAAAAAAATTAAAAAAAAAAAAGATCTAACAACTGTAAATATTTATGCCCCCAACTTGAAGCACCCAAATATATAAATCAATTAATAACACATATAAAGAAACCCATTGATAATAATACAATAATAGTAAGGGACTTTAACATCCCACTTATAGCAATGGAAAGGTCATCTAAGCAGAGTATCAATAAGGAAACAATGGTTTTTAATGACGCACTGGACCAGATGGAGTTAACAGATATATTCAGAACATTTCATCCTAAAACAGGAGAATACACATTCTACTTGAGTGCACATGGAACATTCTCCAGAATAGATCACATATTGGGTCACAAATAAGCCCTCAACATATTTTCAGATCACACTATGAAACTTGAAGTCAACCACAAGAAAAAATTTGGAAAGTCCTTAAATAAATGGAAGGTAAAGAACATCCTATTGAAGAATGAATGTGTTAACCATGAAATTAAAGAGGAAATTAAAAAATATATACATGGAAGCAAATGAAAAAGAAAACACGACAGTCCAAACCCTTTGGGATACAGCAAAGGCAGTCCTAAGAGGAAAGTATGCTGTGATTCAGGCCTATTTCAAGAAGTAAGAAAGGTCCCAAATACACAATCTTGCACCTAAAGGAGTTAGAAAAGGAAGAGAAAATACAGCCTAATATTAACAAAAGAAGGGAAATAATAAAGATTAGAGCAGAAATAAATAATATAGAAACAAACAAACAAACAAACAAAAATCTCAGTGGAACAGATCAATGAAACCAAGAGCTGGTTCTTTGAAAGAATGAACAAAATTGATTACCCCCTAGCTGGACTTATGATAAAGAAAAGAGAAAGGACCCAAATAGATAAAATTACGAATGAAAGAGGAGAGATTCCAACCCACACCACAGAAATGAAAACGATTATAAAAGAATACTATGGAAAATTATATGCCAACCTACTGGGCACTCTGGAAGAAATGGACAAATTCCTAGAAACTCACAAACTACCAAAACTGAAACAAGAAGAAATAGAAAACAGACCCATAACCAGCAACAAAATTGAATTAGTAATAAAAAAATCTCCCAGCAAACAAGAGTCCTGGGCCAGATGGCTTCCCAGGGGAATTCTACCAGACATTTAAAGAAGAGTTAGTACCTATTCTTCTCAAACTGTTTCAAAAAACAGAAATGGAAGGAAAGCTTCCAAACTGATCCTATGAAGCCAGCATTACCTTGATTCCAAAACCAGACAAGGACCCCACCCAATAAAAAAGGGGAATTGCAGGCCAGTACCTTTGAAAAACTGGATGCAAAAATTCTCAACAAGATACTAGCAAATTGAAGTCAACAGTACATTAAAAGAATTATTCACCATGATCAAGTGGGCTGCAGGACTGGTTCAATATTTGCAAATCAATCAATGTGATACCCTACATTAATAAAAGAAAGGATAAAAACTATGTTGTCTTGTCAATAGATGCAAAAAAAGCATTTGAAAAAATACAACATCCATTCTTGATAAAAACCCTCAACAGAGTAGGGATAGGTGGAATGTACCTCAATATCATAAAGGCCATGGATGAAAGATCCACAGTTAATATCATCCTCAACAGGGAAAAACTGAGTGCCTTTCCCCTATGATCAGGAACAAGACAAGGATACACACTCTCACCATTACAGGGTAAGTAAAGATTTTTTAAAGTTTATTTATTTATTTTGAGAGAGAGAGAGAGAGAGAGAGAGAAAGAGAGAGAGAACATGAGCAAGAGAGGGGAGAGAGAGAGAATCCCAAGCAGGCTCTGCACTGCCAGCACAGAGCCTGACACAAGGCTTGAACTCATGAACCACAAGATTATGACCTGAGCTGAAACCAAGAGTTTGGATGCTTAACTGACTAAGCCACCCAGGTGTCCCATAGTGGGCACTTTTTTAGGATGAGTTTTATTATGGTATGCTCCCATTCTATTAGGAATAGTCTGGTAGATGAGGGAATAACAATTCAGATGGGAAAAACACAATTATGAGAATAAAATTCCTTACCAGATGAGAAGAGAAAGAATACAGCTTAGAGAACTGATTTCCAGAAGGAACAGAGATATTCATCTTCTTTAACTGGAGACAAGTAAAAATAGGTACAGATATAAGCAGGGTGATAGATTTAAGGTTACAGAGATGAGGAAGTTCGCATCTGTTTCTGTTTTGTAAGAAACCTGACCATCAACTGAGAAGAGAGGAAAGGAATAATTAACACTTGAAACCATCTGAGAAGTTATAAAATGGTCATCCCAAAGAGTGAGCAAGCCAAGTCATCAAGGACATAAATTAGGGTTTCAAGCAAGGCTGAGTGGATATTGAATATCTGTGATCGTCAGTTGTGACTTTTTCACCAGCGATATTCAGGGGTAGTAACAGAGTAGTGGGGAATTGGGATTTAATAGGACCAGGGCTTTGCAATGTGGAGTGTAATGGCAGGAGGAGGAGGAGAAAGTGAACTTCATGAGCAAACAATGGGTGGCGCCATTAACGTTCTGTACAGAAATGGGCCAAGGCATCTAAGGTGTTTCATATATATGAAAATAAGGGCACATATTAGAAAAATATAGAACATAGAATATATGTATTAGAAGTATGGAGGAGAGTGTAGTATTTGTACTCATGTGCATGTATGTATGTATCTGTATATATCTCCTAAGTAGAAGGCATGCTCAACGTGGGCTGGGATTTTTACCTTTTCTTTTTTTTCTTTTTTTTTTTTTTGTCCAATTCTCTATCCCCAATAGCTAGAACTCTCCCTGACACAAAATGGGCCCTCTATAAATATTTGTTGAGTAGAATATGTATGGCGAAAGGAATACTGGTAAGGAGGACAGGGATGCATGTTCTAACACCTCTAGTGGAATAGGAACAGTGATAACAGAGGGCGTTAGTGAGAGCAATGTGGGTATGTTGCAGAAACCAGGGTTGTTGGGAAGATTTTACTTCAGGAGGAACTGGAGTTTCTGGGGGCCAAGTGAGGACAAATGGTCTGGAAAGAGCAATGGGATGAACAGAATTTTCTACCTCTCCCTTTCATCCTATAGTATACATTGGTGGAACAAGGTGACCGGCATGTAGAAGAGGTTGAGGATGTGGGGAAGGATTTGGTGATGGATGAAAGACAGGCCCAGAGGGAGAGCACTAGCAAGAATGTGAAACTGAATAACCACTTTGACAAACACCTGGGCAATTTCTTGGGTAGTTAAATATACTCTAATTATGCAACCAACCCTTTCACTCCTAGGTGCCTACCCGAGAAATGAAAACATGTGTTCATACAAATATTTGTCTGTTCATTTTAGCTTTATTCATAACTTAAAAACTGGACACAACCCAAGTGTCCAGTAACTAGCGAATGGAGAAACGGATTATGGTGCATTTACTCAACGGGATAATGCTCAGCAATGAAAAGGAAGATATTAGTGATAAACACAACAGTGTGAGAAGCCTCAACACATTATGCTAAACAAAAGAAGCTAGACACAAAAGCCTATACATTGTACTATTTTGTTTAAATGAAGTAACAAAACGAAAAAAAAAAGCAAAACTATAGTGACAGAAATTCGGTTACTGGTTGCTAGGAGCCGTGGGGGTAAAGTAGGTAATTGACTCAAAAGAGACACGAGGTTGCTTTCTGGAACAATGGAAATGTTCTAAATCATGAGGGTCATGGTAGTCACATGACTATATTTATTTGCCTAAACCTATTTAATTTTAAATTTAATATTGGTATATTTTTGTTGTATTTAAATTATACTTAATTGATGGAAATAATTAACAAATGTATATCTTGGTTTATGTGTGTCTCTCCCACTAGAATATAGGTGAGCTTCTTGAGGGTAATGTTAAGAACCAATATGCTTGGCACAGTATCCATTATTAATATTCATTGGAAGAATGTATGTTCCACGCTTCTGACAATAGCTTATAACTCAAATATTTCTATGATTGCCTCTTACATTCATCATGTCCATTTACCAACTTGGACAATATCTTTAATGTCTCTAAACCTTGGTGTTCTCATCTATAATGCTGGGATTAAAAATTGAATTTATTTCATAGAATTATTATGAAAATAAAATAATGCCCTGGCGTAATATGCTTATAGCACTATCTGGCATGTGGTGAGCACACATTAATTCAAACAAATTTGGTGTTACTTTCCATGACTGTTCTATCTCAATTGCCTATGACTGTTGTATGCCTATTATTCTGTTCATCAATCAGAGACTTTGTATTTATTTTTTGCCTTCTTCTTATTGTCTGAAAGTCCTAGCCCACAATAAGTACTCACTAAATGTTTGTTGAATATGGCCTGATTTTTTAAGTGTTCAAGAAACATCCTTTCTTATGCCAGGGGGTTATGAATACATACGATTATCCTTTCTTTCTTTCTTTTTTTTTTTACGATTATCCTTTCCTAGGAATGTTAGCCTCCTTCTGTCATATCAACCTACACCCAGGCATGCACATACAAATGATGTTTGTACTTACTGAGGTTTAAGCAATACTTTCACAGAAACAAATGTCCCTGACCTCATAGAAGAGACTAGATTACCTTGTTACATGCTTTCATAGTACTCAATACTTTTCTTTTACAGCGCTTATCTATATGTGCAATGATACACTTGTATGATTATTTGGGTCATGTAATCTCTAGTCAGGCTAGGCCCACAGCTGGGTCCATTGTATCTCTAGCACCTAGTAGTCCATGAACTTACTTATTTACTTACTCACTTACATTTATTTATTTATTTATTTATTTATTTATTTATTTATTTAAATTTAAATTCAAGTTAGTTAACATACAGTGCAGGCTTGGCATCAGGAGTGGAACCTTGTGATTCATCTCTTACATATGACCCCCAGTGCTCATTCGAAAAAGTGCCCTCTTTAATGTCCATCACCCATTTAACCCGTCCCCCCACTCACCCCCCTTCCAGCAGCCCTCAGTTTGTTCTCTGTATTCAAGAGTCTCTTATGGTTTGCCTCCCTCTCTCTTTTTATCTTGTTTTCCTTTCCTTCCCCTATGTTCATCTGTTGAGTTTCTTAAATTCCACACATGAGTGAAATCATATTATATCTGTCTTTCTCTGACTTATTTCACTTAGCATAATACCCTCTAGTTCCATCCATGTTGGTGCAAATGGCAAGATTTCATTCTTTTTCATTGTCAGGTAGTATTTCGTTGTGTATATATACCACATCTTCTTTATCCATTCATCAGTCGATGGACGTTTGGGTTCTTTGCTTAATTTGCCTATTGATGATAGCGCTGCTATAAACTATGGGGTGCATGTGTCCCTTTGAATCAGCATTTTTGTATCCTTTGGATAAATTCCTAGTAGTGCAAGTGCTGGGTTGTAGGGTAGCCCTATGTTTAATGTTTTGAGGCACCTCCATACTGTTTTCCAGAGTGGCTGCACCAGTTTACATTCCCACCAGCAGTGCCAAAGTGTTCCCCTTTGTCTGCATCCTCGCCAATATCTATTGTTTCCTGAGTTGTTAATTTTAGCCATTCTGACAGAAGGAAGTAGGGAGAGATGATGGCAGAAGTCTATGGTTATCACGTAGGGAAAGGTTTCTTTTTTTGTGGAGTGGATGGTTTATTTGAATTATTTTTAGTTCTAATATATTTTTTTAAGTTTATTTAGAGAGAGAGAGAGAGAGAGAGAGAGAGAGAGAGAGAGAGAGAGACTGGGAGGGACAAAAAGAGAGGGAGAGAGAATATCCCAAGTAGGCTCTACATTCAGTGTGGAGCCCAATGCATGGATCGATCTCATGACCTCGATATCATGACATGAGCTGATATCAAGAGTTGGACGCTTAACTGACTAAGCCACCCAGGTACCCCCAGTTCTAATTCACTTTTTATTTAACTATTAGGCCTGGGCTGAATTCCAGGTGGCTAACAGTAACCATCAAATGGGATGAAAATGTAGGTCAGCTTATCTACTAAAAGAAAGAGAAATCAAAGAGACACTCCCAGTGAATCAACAGCTCCCAAGTCATGAAAGTGAGCTGTCGTAACCAATGGTTGCTCCTGAGAGGGGTTGCCTGGTGAGGGCCTGGGAAGTGTGTTTTCACAACCCACTGAGTCTCTTGCTCAGCAATTTGCCATCATAGGAATTTTAGTGCTTTTCTTTTATGTTATCTTCAGTCAATACTATTATAAACATGTTAGACAATGTGTAAGGTCCTGAGGGGACAATGGTGACAAAAATACAGCTATTTTACAGTTGCTTAGAGAACTATTAGTCCAGTTGAGGAGATGACCCGATAAACAGTAGACTACAACATGACATGACTAGCCTTATACTAAGGGAAGCTCAGTGTCCAGAGGCAACACTTAAGAGGACAGATGGAGGGTCCAGAAAGGCCTCCAGAGAGAGGGATTGCTCATCTTTCCTGATTCTGTTGCCTTTCTTGAAGGCAACTCACTTGTTCCAGTGGCAAATTGCAGTAGAGCTTTTCCATAGGACACAGAGACTAAGCATTAGCACACGCCAAGCCCTGGGCAGAGGTGTCTTTCATCAGCATAACAGTTCTTCGGGGTAGAGGATATCATGCTCAGGAGAAAATAGAGGCTACAAGAGATTACTTAACTTTGCTGGGGACACACAGCTGGTGAGTGTGGGCCTCATTCTGTCTGGCTCCCAATACAGTGTTCTTTCCTGTCAAAGGGAAAATGAAACAAATCCCGAATTCCTACTTACGGCAAATGAAAACACTATAAAAAATTGGCCTCCAATAATCATCTTAAAAAATCCAGTAGAGTAATGGTGGTGATGACAAGCACTTTTTCCTCATTAGGACATCTGCTCTCAACCATGATGGGGAGCTTCCCTCGATGACCCCATTCGTGCTGCCCATTTTGCTAAGGAGTTTATTCAAGGTAACAAAATAACCCAGGAGGAAAGCTTTGGTGAAAATGGAGGCCTTTGATCCCTGGCTTAATGCTTATTCTTCTAACAGGCAGGGCCTCTAAAGTTCAGCAACTGATATTGTAATTACTGTGTATCACTCTTTTTCCCATTTGTACGATAAAGCTGTATTTTAATTGTGTGGTGAGTGTAGACAGATTAGCACAACAAAAAGCACCAATCTTTTCTTTGCTTGGCTTGCTGGGAACATTATGCAGAAGGATACTGGTTAAACACACACACAATACTTAGAAGGCTTGAAAAACACATGTGGATAATATGTTAGGCTTTTTTTTTTACACGAACCTGAATTGGTATACAGCCACTGATTAATAACCTTAGGAATGAAAATGTCAGGTGTATTGCATAAATATTAGCCAGCAGACCTCAATTTGTTTTGGATAAGGATCAACAGTCTCGCATAAGGCACAAGAAAGACACCTCTGACATTGAAAATCCCCTCTAAATATCAAGGTCTTTTTCAACAAGACATTCAGAAATACAAGCAGTCTAATTAATAATCCATTATATAAGTAACATTTGCTTATTTTAATTACTGTGAACTTCAATTAGGTCTCTTCCATGGTGATGAACACAAACCTGTTTCTCAGGTAATGGTTTGTGGTTGATGTTCTTAGAAATCCTAGTACCTGGTGATGAGTCAGTGCTCAGGTATAGGGCAACAAGGCAGAGAACAGGGCTTGGCATGACACCCACCAGCAAAGGAGGGGCAGGTGTTGTCTTAGCAAGCTCTAGTGCCAAAATGAAATCTTGAAATCCAAACTCCACTCTCCTCTGCTTAAAAGCCTTTCACTCTTATGCTTTGGCTTTCAGAGAAGTATTCAGCCTTATTAGTAGTCACTGGGTTAGTCATGAGCTTTTCTCACTTCTCCTGACACGTCTGTTGTCATTGCTTCTGCCTCCCTGTACGTTGGCTGCGTGAAAGTCCCTGATTCTCAGCATGTGTCATGCTCTCACTTGCCTTCAGGATTTTGCCCATGCAAGATTCTATATGAAATTCTCTTCTTTCTTCCATGCCTACAAACTACTATTTAGGGCTGCACCACTACCGCTTGCCTGGGAATCCTTCTCTAACCTTCTACTCCCATTTCTGCCACACCCAGCTGTCACTCCTGAGCTGTGCCAGTGGCCTCCCCTCCAAGTTGTCAAAGCACTCAGGGTTTACCCCTGTCATCTGTACTTAGAAGAACAACTCCTTCCTGGGAAAATAGTCTTTCTCTCTATCTTGGACAACAGATTCTTTCCCCTCTTCTCCCTCCCTCCCTCCCTCCCTCCCTCCCTTCTTTTCTTTCTTCTTTCTTTCTTTCTTTCTTTCTTTCTTTCTTTCTTTCTTTCTTTCTTTCTTCCTTTCAGAGATAGAGAAAGCATGAGTGGGGTAGGGGCAGAGAGAGAGAGAATCCCAAGCAGGCTCCACACTGTCAGCATGAAGCCCATTGTGGGGCTCGAACCCACAAATTATGAAATTATGACCTGAGTTGGAGTTAGATGCTTAACCAACTGAGCCACCCAGGCACCCCATCCTACTTCTTCTTTTTCATAATATATGTTTTAAATGAACATTGGGCTAAATATTTTTAAAATATCGCAAAAACAATATGATTTTAAGTCAAATATAGAAAAAATGGGATGAGCACTGGGTGTTATATGTAAGTGATGAATCAGAGAAATCTACACCCAAAACCAAGAGCGCACTGTGTACTCTGTATGTTAGCCAACTTGACAATAAATCATCTTTAAAAAACTAATTAATTAAATAATTAATTAATAATAAATAATAAATAAATAAATAAATAAAGTGGTTTTCTTGTAGGTGGCATTAAAAAAAAAAAAGAAAAATGGTTCAAACAAAATAGGGTCAATAGCCCAGCCCCCTTCCACCAACTTCTGCAGATATATAGATTCTTACATAGCCTTCTGTGTTCTGAGATAACAGGAAAACAGTCTACCAAAGAAATGCTCTGGATCAAGGAGCAAGAAATAAAAAAAAAATAAAATAAAATAGCTTCGAAAATTCTACTGGCTTATTGGTAATTAAGAGGTGGTCAAGGGGAACAGATGGTTCTATATGGAGCCTTATTCTCATAAATCACAAAGGACCCAGGACATTGTCTGAAGGCAAGTGGCCATTGCTCTCCATAATATTGGAAGGTGCTCTAACTAATGGGCAATACCAATTATGCAGATGTCACTCCTGTTAGGAAAATGTCCCCCTTACTTAAGATGGATTCAGATAGCGTTATGTTTGGAAATTAATGCTTATCCCTAGAAAATGTGTATTTATTTCCTTGGTATAATTAGTGTCTTTCATTTGATGATTATGAAGAATGAGGGGGACTTTTCTGTACCTCACTCAGGAAAAGAGAATTTGAGGGGGCTGAACTATTATGATAAATGTTGAAGGCCAGAGCTCATCTTGGAGTATCTTGCTGCAACTTTGGACACAAAAATTCAGACTTTGGAAAGTGTACTGCTGTGTGATGCTTGTGTGTCCTAGAGCTCCTGGGGGTAGAGTAAAAGATCAGGCACTTAGCAGGGCATAAATTCTATACAGACCAACCCTTGTGGGTAAGGGTCAGGAATTGGCGCTGAAGGCTTAAAGAAGATGGTATTCTGAACCACAGTTTGGTGAGTAGTCTGAGAAATATTAGCACTTCAACTTTGCTTATAGTTTTCCTTTGCATTATAAGGATATTCACTTATTTTTAAAGTGTATTCATTTATTTTGAGAGAGAAGAGGAGGAGGGAGAGAAAGACAGAGAGAGAGAGAGAGAGAGAGAGAGACCCCAGGCTGACTGCACTGTCATAACAGAGCCTGATGTGGAGCTTGAACTCAGATTTCATGACCTGATCTGAAACTAAGAATCAGACACTCAACCAACAGGGCCACTCAGGTGCCCCAAGGATATTCACTTATTAATTGAGTCACTGATTTTTGTTAGGTATTCTGTGCTAGAGATACAGAGAATGTAGGCAGCAGAATGCATTTCCTGATAGACTTAGAAACATGGTGGGGCAAGACATACCATAGTAAATACAAAAAAAAAAAAAAAAGAAATATACAAGATGCATTTAGGTCTTAATGACAGCTATGCAAGAAATATAAGTGGATACTGTTATGGAGCACCCCATGGGGTGCAGGATAATAAGCTGAGCATCTTCAAGCAATAGGGAACAACGTGTGGCTTGGATCTAAAGAGTAAGGGGTGGGGGGAAGTCAGGGAGAGATTGGAAGAGGACAGCAGGAGCCAGATCTTGAAGACCACAGTGAAGGTTGTGACCCTTAAGTGTCATAGAAATATTGGCAAGTTTATGCAATACAGATGTGTTCTAATTTATATTTTTAAAAGTTGTTCTGACTGTTAAGGGGGAATAGATTTTTGGGGTAGGAAGACAAAGAGTAGAATCTGAGAAATCAGGAGCCTATTGAATTAGTCAAATTAAAAGCAATTGTGAATTGCTGGGATTAGGGTGATTTCATTGGCAGTGAGGAGAAGCGGTTGGTTTCGGGGTGTTTTGGGGGTGGACATGGCTGGATTTACTGCTTTTAGTATCAAGTTTTGTATTTTGATTTCCATGCATGCTACCCTTCAGTGACATTAGATAGGTGCATATGGCTTTGCACAGTGGTACTGTAGGGAATATGGTGTTGAGGCAAAAGCTGACCTGCCCTTCATTCACCCAGTGCCTGAACTCATCAACAGTACAGACAGCCATGGACCTAGAGCCTGAGATATAACTAGCCACAGCATGAGAACTGGGGAGAAAATATCAGGTGGGAAACAGTTGCCAAGGGTACCCCTTTGAGGAAGACAGGAGACAAACTACTTCTTTCCAAGATATTGTAGAAGAAGATGCCACTAGGGGTGAGAAGACCCAAGGGAAGGCATGGAAGAGAACCTATGCACTAAGCGCTTCCCTCTGAGCTGTCTTTGTTTATTTGTCAAGTCCTTTACTAAAATATGATCGCTGTGAAGGCTGGAGCTGGCTCATATTCACTTTCACATCCTAGTAAGTGGCATAGCATCTGCCACTTACTGCCTGGTAACACGGAAATGAATGAATTTCATGCACACGAGTGAATGTGTGATTGCTTATTGAAAAGGTATTGGTTTGAAGAGTTGGTGCTTTTCTGCTGTATTAAGCAATGTGGCAGGGACACAATTTGGAATCAGGCATCGTGCCTTTTTTCCACATTTATATCTTGGCGATCGTGTTGCTGCCCCATATTCATCACTGTAGGATGGTTGAACCTTCTCCAACAGAGGCCTCCTTTTGTGCCTGACCTTGCACGATGCACTTTGTATTGGCCAGAGGGAAGGCATACACATTGGCATGAAATGTGAATATGCCTATTAACATTTCTCTCAGAGAATGTGGTGAGCCTTAGGAATCAGCTCAGAGGTTCAGCGGGGGCCCCTGGTCAGCACATTCTTCAAGCTCCCAGAAAAGGGCAAGCAAAGAATATTTACAGCCATGGAGAAATGGCCTCATAAAAATGCATAAGGGTGTGTGCACAGAGTGATGACTTAGATGAAAAAAGCCGTGTTTACATACTGTTACACTAAAAATATTCACACCTCATCAAATTGTCAGTCTTGTTTGCTGGCAACAATGGGATTTTTCCCTCTGTAAGGCAGTAAAGCTCCCAGCAGAGCACTGAGCATTATGTCTCATTAATCCTTCCCAGATCCCAGCGAGGTGGGTGGTGAGGGTTATGTTTCCTGCTGTATCAGAAGAGAATAGATTGGGATTCATTTTCTCCCCTCTCTGCCATCTCATGTTTGAAACTTTATTAGTCTACTGAGGCTCTTGGGGATTGATCTTCCTAATGTCATCTGGTCTACCACCTAGGGCTGATGACGAATCCCTAGAGGAGGGGAATGAATTCATCAAGCCCTCTCAGCTATTTGGTGGAAAATCCAAGCCCAGGTGACCAATATCCTACCCAGAGAACAGCAGAATGAGTAAGAGCATAAACCCCTATAAACGTCTACTAGATGTCAAACATTTTATATGTAATAGTTTTTGTAATCACTATGACAATTTTGTAAGGTTGTTGTTATTATTATTATAACTGTTAATTATTACAATTTTCCAGACGAGAATTATAAAGATCGTGGTTCATGTAAATTCTGTATTCAAACCCGAATATATCATTTGACACCAAAGCTGATGGCATGGGATGTCCCGGGATAATCCACTTTGTACCCATTGGACACACTGACACATAGCAGTGGCTTGATAGTGTTTCCTTCTTTTTTTTTTAATTAAAAAAAATTGTAACGTTTATTTTTTTGGGAGAGAGAGCCACAGAGCACAAGCAGGGGAGGGGCAGAGAGAGAGGGAGACAAAGAATCTGAAGCAGGCTCCAGGCTCTGAGCTGTCAGCACAGGGCCCGATGCGGGCCTCAGGCTCATGAACCATGAGATCATGACCTGAGCCAAAGTCAGACACTTAACCAGGCTCCCATCCTTCTATATATTTTTTAAGAGAGAGAGAGAGTACATATGCATGCACAAGTAGGGGAGGGGCAGAAAGAGAAGGAGAGAGAGAATCTTAAGCAGGCTCTGTGTTCAGTGCAGAGCTTGACACAGGCTCGATCTCATGACCCTGATACCAACCTGAGTCAAAATCAAGAGGTGGACGCTTAACTGACTGAGCCACCCAGATGCCCCAAGTATTTCCTTCTTGATATGATCTTGGAGAGGAAAGATGCTGTGGAGACAGGCAGGCCTGAATTCTAATGCACATCTCTTCATTGCTAAGGGGGCACCCTGTGGGTGAGGCAGAAACTATGCCTAAGTGTCTGTTTTCTCATCTATAAAAGAAAATAAAATACTCCCATGGCAGAATGGATGTGAAAATAAAACGAGGGAGCTCAAAGAAACAGAATATCACCTGGAAGGACTGCTCCATACTTGGGGGTTCCCTCTGATTCCTCCTTTGATCAGCAGGCTTGGGTGTTTTTTCAAGAATCCTATTAGAAAACAAACGCATGCATTTCTGTATTGTTTTGGATTCACTCTATGAATTGGCTTATTTATAGTGTCCAAGATAGTTGACATCTTTCCTATTGAATTTCACTAGTTATCAGTCTCTACTTGGAGGAGTCATACTCTTAAAGGTCATTTCAGAAGATCATTGGGTCAGACTACCCAACTTTCTTAGCAATAGGAACCATACTGCTAGTCCATTGACTACTGAATATGTATTCAGCAGCTAGAAATTGCATAGGATACTGAAAACTAGGGCATGGTGAACTCAAGGAAGCCAACATGGGCCACTTCAGTATTTATGAAACCTTGGGACTATACTTAACACCTTTGTGCTTTAGTCTACTTATCTACATTACTGACCTAAAGATTAAAAGGTCTCAGAAAATTAAGTGACAAAATAAATATAAAGTACTTACTCAGCACCTCACATGTAGTAAGGGTTTATTAAGTATTAGTTATGAATATCATTAACTACAATACTTCATAAAAGGAAAAATAAGTGAATGATTTCCAATGCAAGATGGTATACAATTAAGTCATTTGCACATTCAATTTCTTTTTAATGTTCATATTAAATTTGAATAAATTAATTTAAAAAATACACACATTATATAAAATAACAATAAAGATGCCTACATACCATCACCTAACGCTTTTGAAACCCACAATATGTATCCCCTCATCACATATCTGTTCTCCTTTCAGAGGAAACTGCAAACCTGAATTTTGTGTAGAACCTACCCTTTCTGTCTTTACCATTATACCATTTGTGTTTGTCTTTTTTAACAATAGAATTTTTTCTTGGATTGCATACAACTTATTCTGCAAGGGTTCTGCAAGATGAGCAAACATTTCTCCTAAATTTTAACTTGATAAACGAGCGATGTCTTTCAATACAAGTAGTACATAAAGCCAAATGTCACATGATCACAACTGAGCTCTTTTCTCTCTCTGACTCCTTACCTCTCTCTCTGTCTCTGTCTCTGTCTCTGTCTCTGTCTCTCTCTCTCTCTGCCTCTTGCTGCGGGATTACGGGTTATCATCTCCTCTTTGGATGCTCAGTCTCAGGCCACAGCGTTTGGTACAAATCAGTAATTTTTCAGAACATTGGAGGGTGCCCACAACTGGCACTGATGTATTTTTTTTTTTTGGTCACTTCAAAGGACCTATTGATAGTCCTTTGCTTTTCCATATAAGAGTAAGCTTAGGGATGCTTTGATTCATTCTAGGTCAATGGATAGACTCCTTGTTAAAGTTGCACGAAAAGAAAAAGATTCCATTAGCGACTAGACAGCAGTGATTCTGTTAGTGATAGTGAAAGTCGTCCTGCACAACAACCCTCCTCTCTCTTGTCTCCCTCACACCAGCCACGAAGGTTTTCAAAGGTAAGTGCAGGTTTGTTTATTTTCCTTTTTTTAATTTTATTTTTTATTTTTAAAAATTTACATCCAAATTAGTTAGCATATAGTGCAACAATGATTTCAGGAGTAGATTCCTTAATGCCCCTTACCCATTTAGCCAATCCCCCCTCCCACAACGCCACCAGTAACCCTCTGTTTGTTCTCCATATTTATGAGTCTCTCCTGTTTTGCCCCCCTCCCTGTTTTTATATTATTTTTGTTTTGCTTCCCTTATGTTCATCTGTTCTGTCTCTTAAAGTCCTCATATGAGTGAAGTCATATGATTTTTGTCTTTCTGTGACTAATTTCACTTTGCATAATACCCTCCAGTTCCATCCACATAGTTTCAAATGGCAAGGTTTCATTCTTTTTGATTGCCAAGTAATACTTCGTTGTGTGTGTGTGTGTGTGTGTGTGTGTGTGTGTGTGTATACCACATCTTCTTTATCCATTCATCCATCGATGGACATTTGGGCTCTTTCCATATTTTGGCTATTGTTAATAGTGTTGCTGTAAACATGGGGTTGCATGCATCCCTTCGAAACAGAGCACCTGCATCCTGTGGATAAATGCCTAGTAGTGCAATTGCTGGGTCGTAGGGTAGTTCTATTTTTAGTTTTTTGAGGAACCTCCATACTGTTTTCCAGAGTGGCTGCATCAGCTTGCATTCCCACCAACAATGCAAAAGATCCTCCTTCTCCACTTCCTTGCCAACATCTGTTTTTGCCTGAGTTGTTAATGTTAGCCATTCTGACAGGTGTAAGGTGATAGCTCATTGGGTTTTGATTTGTATTTCCCTAATGATGAGAGATGTTGAGCATTTTTTCATGTGTCGGTTGGCCATCCGGATGTCTTCCTTGGAGAAGTGTCTATTCATGTCTTTTGACCATTTCTTCACTGGATTATTTGTTTACTGGGTGTTTGATAAGTTTGATAAGTTCTTTATAGATTTTCGATACTAACACTTTATCTGATATGTCATTTGCAAATATCTTTTCCCATTCCGTCGGTTGCCTTTTAGTTTTGCTGGTTGTTTCCTTTGCTGTGCAGAAGCTTTTTATTTTTATGAGGTCCCAGGAGTTCATTTTTGCTTTTGTTTACCTTGCCTCCGGAGATGTGTTGGGTAGGAAGTGGCTGCGGGCAAGATCAAAGAGGTTTTTGCCTGCTTTTTCCTCGAGGATTTTGATGGCTTCCTGTCTTACATTGAAGTCTTTCATCCATTTTGAGTTTATTTTTGTGTCTGGTGTAAGAAAGTGGTCCAGGTTCATTCTTCTGCATGTCGCTGTCCAGTTTTCCCAGCACCACTTGCTGAAGAGATTGTCTTTATTCCCGTGGATATTCTTTCCTGCTTTGTCAAAGATTAGTTGGCCGTACATTTGTGGGCCCATTTCTGGGTTCTCTATTCTATTCCAATGATCTGAGTGTCTGTTTTTGTGCCAGTACCATACTGTCTTGATCATTATAACTTTGTAGTATAGCTTGAAGTCTGGGATTGTGATGTCTCCTGCTTTGGTTTTCTTTTTCAAGATTGCTTTGGCTATTTGGGGTCTTTCTGGTTCCATACAAATTTTAGGATTATTTGGTCTAGCTCTGTGAAGAATGTTGGTGTTATTTTGATAGGGATTGCATTGACTATGTAGATTACTTTGGGTAGTATTGACATTTTAACAATATTTGTTATTCCTATCCAGGAGCATGGAATCTTTTTCCATTTTTTGTGTCTTCTTCAATTTCTTTCATAAGCTTTCTACAGTTTTCAGTGTATAGATTTTTTACCACTTTGGTTAGATTTATTCCTAGGTATTTTATGGTTTTTTGTGCAACTGTAAATGGGATAGATTCCTTGATTTCTCTTTCTGTCACTTCATTGTTGGTGTATAGGAATGCAACAGATTTCTGTGCATTGATTTTACATCCTGCAACTTTGCTGAATTCATGAGTCAATTCTAGCAGTTTTTTGGTGGAATCTTTGTGTTTTCCATATAGAGTATCATGTCATCAGCAAAGAGCGAAAGTTTGACCTCCTCCTGGCCGATTTGGATGCCTTTTATTTCTCTGTGTTGTCTTATTGCAGAGGCTAAGACTTCCAATACTATGTTGAATAACAGTGGTGAGAGTCGACATCCCTGTCTTGTTCCTGACCTTAGGGGGAAAGCTCTCAGTTTTTCCCCATTGAGGATGATATTAACATTGGGTCGTTCATACATGGCTTTTATGATCTCGAGGTATGATCCTTCTATCCCTACTTTCTTGAGGGTTTTTATCAAGAAAGGATGCTGTATTTTTTCAAATGCTTTCTCTGCATCTATTGAGAGGATCATATGGTTCTTGTCCTTTCTTTTATTGGTGTGATGAATCACGTTAATTGTTTTGTGGATATTGAACCAGCCCTGCATCCCAGCTATAAATCCCACTTGGTCGTGGTGAATAATTTTTTTAATGCATTGTTGGATCCAGTTGGCTAATATCTTGTTGAGGATTTTTGCATCCATGCTCATCAGGAAAATTGGTCTGTAGTTCTCCTTTTTAGTGGGGTCTCTGTCTGGTTTTGCAATCAAGGTAATGCTGGCTTCATAGAAAGAGTTTGGAAGTTTTCCTTCCATTTCTATTTTTTGGAACAGTTTCAAGAGAAAAGGTGTTAACTCTTCCTTAAATGTTTGGTAGAATTCCCCGGGAAAGCCATCTGGCCCTGGACTCTTGTTTTGTGGCAGAGTTTTGATTACTGGTTCGATTTCCTTACTGGTTATGGGTCTGTTCAAATTTTCTATCTCTTCCTGTTTCAGTTTTGGTAGTGTATATGTTTCTAGGAATTTGTCCATTTCTCCCAGATTACCCATTTTATTGGCATGTAATTGCTCATAAAATTCTCTTATTATTGTTTTTATATCTGTTGTGTTGGTTGGTTGTGATCTCTCCTCTTTCAATCTTGATTTTATTTATTTGGGTCCTTTCCTTTTTCTTCTTGATCAAACTGGCTAGTGGTTTATCAATATTGTTAATTCTTTCAAGGAACCAGCTTCTGGTTTCATTGATGTGTTCTACTGTTCTTTTGGTTTCAATAGCATTAATTTCTGCTCTAATCTTTATTATTGCCTGTCTTCTGCTGGTTTTGGGTTTTATTTGCTGTTCTTTTTCCAGATCCTGAAGGCATAAGGTTAGGTTGTGTATCTGAGATCTTTCTTCCTTCTTTATCAAGGCCTGGATTGCTATATACTTTCCTCTTATGACTGCCTTTGCTGCGTCTCTGAGGTTTTGGGCTGTGGTGTTATCATTTTCATTGGCTTCCACGTACTTTTCAGTTTCCTCTTTAACTTCTTGTTTAGCCCATTCATTCTTCAGTAGGATGTTTTTTAGTCTCCAAATATTTGTTATCTTTCCAAATTTTTTCTTGTGGTTGATTTCGAGTTTCATAGCATTGTGGTCTAAAACTATGCACAGTATGATCTTGATCTTTTTGTGCTTGTTGAAGGCTGATTTGTGTCCCAGAATGTGACCTGTTCTGAAGAACGTTCCAAGTGCACTGGAGAAGAATGTGAATTCTGCTGCTTTAGGATGAAATGTTCTCAATGTATCTGTTAAGTCCATTTGGTCCAGTGTGTCATTCAAAGCCATTGATTCCTTGTTGATTTTCTTTTTAGATGATCTGTCCATTGCTGTGAGTGGGGGTGTTGAAGCCCCCTACTATTATGGTATTACTATTGATGAGTTTCTTTATGTTTGTGATTAATTGATTTATATATTTGGATGCTTTCACATTTGGCACATAAATGTTTACAATTGTTAGGTATTTTTGGTCTATAGACTTGATTATGATAGAATGCCCTTCTGCATCCCTTGATACAGTCTTTAAAGTGTAGATTGTCTGATATAAGTATGGCTACTCTGGCTTGCTTTTGTTGACCATAAGCATGATAGATGGTTCTCCCTCCCCTTATTTTAAATCTGAAGGTGTCTTTAGGTCTAAAGTGGGTCTCTTGTAAACAGCGTATAGATGGATCTTGTTTTCTTATCCATTGTGTTACCCTATGTCTTTTGATTGGAGCATTGATTCCATTGATGTTTAGAGTGAGTACTGAAAGATATGAATTTATTGCAATTATGATGTTTGTAGAGTTGGAGTTTCTGGTGATGTTCTCTGGTCCTTTCTAATCTTTTGTTGCTTTTGGTATTTGTTTAATTTTGTATATATATTTTCATCTTTTCTCCCCTAAGAAAGTCCCCCTTAAAATTTCTTTTAGGGCTGGTTTAGTGGTCACAAACTCCTTTAATTTTTGTTTCTGGGAAACTTTTTATCTCTCCTTCTATTTTGAATGACAGCCTTGCTGGATAAAGAATTCTTGGCTGCATATTTTTCTGATTCAGCACACTGAATATATCCTTCCACTCCCTTCTGGCCTGCCAAGTTTCTGTGGATAGGTCTGCTGCAAACCTAATCTGTCTTCCCTTGTCTGTTAGAGACCTTTTTTTCCCTTGCTGCTTTCATGATTCTCTCCTTGCCTGAGTATTTTGTGAATTTGATTATGATATGCCTTGTTTATGGTCAGTTTTTGTTGAATATAATGGGGGTCCTCTGTGCTTCCTAGATTTTGATGTCTGTGTCTTTCCCCAGATCAGCAAAGTTTTCTGCTATGATTTGCTCACATAACCCTTCTACCCCTATTTCTCTCTCTTCCTCCTCTGGGACCCCTATGATTCTGATGTTGTTCCTTTTTAATGAGTCACTGATTTCTCTAAATCTTAAATTGTGCTCTTTTGCCTTAATCTCCCTCTTTTTTTCTGCTTCTTTATTCTCTATAAGTTTGTCCTCTATATCGCTGATTCTCTGTCCTGCCTCGTCCATCCTTGCTGCCACTGCATCCATCCATGATTGGAGCTCAGTTATAGTATTTTTAATTTCATTCTGGCTATTTTTTTTACCTCTTTTATCTCTGCAGAAAGGGATTCTAATCTATTTTTGACTCCAGCTAGTATTCTTATTATCGTGATTCTAAATTCTGGTTCATACATCTTGCTAGTATCTGTGTTGGTTAAATCACTTGCTGTCATTTCTTCATTCTCTTTCTTTTGGGGTGAAAAGCTTCATTTTTTCATTTTGAAGGGAGAAAAGGAATTAATGAATTAGAAAAATTGAAATTAAAAAAATTAAAATTAAAAAATATTAAAATTAAAAATTAAACACACACACACACACACCAAAATCGAATAGATGATGCTAGATCCTAGGTGTGTTTTGGTATGGGTGTTGAACGTGGTTTGACAGATTAGAGAAAAAAAGGGGGGGGAGAAAAAAGGGAAATCGTTTGAGAATTTGAAAAAATGAATACACGGAAGTAGACTAAAATGAGATGATGGGAGTAAAATAGAATTTGAAAAAAATATTTAAAAAGTAAAGAATATAGTAGAAAAAAATTAAAGAAAAATATTTTAATAATCAAAAATAAATATAAAAATTTTCATTTTCTGTATTTAAGAAAAAAGAAAGCAAATGAAAAAGAGAAAAAAAGATTAAAAAAAGAAAAGAAAAAAGAAAAAAAAGCATTGAAAATTTGAAAAAGTGAATACACTGTAGTAGACCAAAATAAAATAATGGAAGTAAAATAGAATTTTTTTAAATGTTTTTTATTTATTTTTGAGAGAGAGAGACAATGAGCAGGTGAGGAGCAGAGAGAGAGGGAGACAGAATCCATGAAGCAGGCTCCAGGCTCTGAGCTGTCAGCACAGAGCCCAATGTGGGGCTCGAACCTGTGAACCACAAGATCATGACCTGAGCCCAAGTCAGACACTTAACCGACTGAGCCACCCAGGCGCCCCGGAAGTAAAATAGAATTTGAAAAAAAATTTCATAACAGAAAAAATATAGTAATTAAAATTAAATAAAAATACTTTTAATATAAATTGAAAGTAGAAATGAAGTTTTTCTCTTTTTGCATTTAAGAAAAAGAAAAGAAACAAAATGGAGAAAAAAGAAAAAGAAAGAAAAAAAAGGAAATTTTTTGAAAATTTGAAAAGGTGAGTACACTGAAGTAGACTGAAATAAAATGACAGAAGTAGGATTTGAAAAAAAATTACACAAAAGTAAAAAATATAGTAATAAAAAAATAAAAATATTTTTAATAAAAATTGAAAATAAAAATGAATTTTTTCTCTTTCTGTATTCAAGAAAAAGAAAAGAATTGTAAAAGAGAAAAGGGAAAAAGAAAAAAGAAAGAAAGAAAATTGAATAGATGACCCTGCTAAGCCCGCAGTGAGACTTGTGTTCTTGAGGAGCGAAGTTGGCCCAGTTGGGGGGGGGGGGGGGCTCAGTGTAATGGCTCTGCTCTCCAGTAGATGGTGCTGCTAGCCTACTGGGGTGGAGTGTTGCGGTGCTTGTAGGTGCGTATGCGCATGCGCAGTAAAAATGGCGCCACCTAGCCACCCAGTCTGTTCTCCCAGATCACCAATGGAGCACCAGTCCTCTGTCTTCAGCTCTTGTCCACTCCCCACTTTTCCATTCTCCATGACCAGGCTCCAGGCAGTACCTCTCTCCCGAGTTTTGTCTCAGATGTGGCTGTTTTCCCCGGCCCCTTACTTCCGGAGGACGACGGCTTTGACCCGCTCCGCCCCTCTGCGGGAGGGTCTCACCGAGCAGTGGCTGAATGAGCAGTGGCCTAATATTGGCTGCACCCAGGAATGCCCGCTGGACCCTGCTGCTGCCAGTGCCCCTAGACTGCGGCCAGGTGCCGGCCGTCCCAGAAAATGTTCGCGAGACAGTGTAGCAGCAGCATTTCAGGGGTTATGGAAAATCACAACTCACATCTGGCACCAAGCTTCACCCTTAATGACCTTGTTCCAGCATCAGAGAAAGTGGCCGTTTTCTGGGGTCTGCTGGGACCAGGTGGCTTCAACAGTCTCTACCAAATGTCCTTCCAGCGGTGGAACCGCTTTTCCCCGTGTGGCCTGAGAACCTCCCGGACCCCACTCTGCTCCTGGGGATTCGCCCTTCCTACCAGAGCACCGCCAGGTATGGAGCTGCGGAGTTGCAGCCTTTGCGTTCCCCTTGTTTACAGTCTTAATGGAATTTAAACCCTCTCCTTTCTCCTTTCTCCCTTTTTAGTTTAGTCCCTGCGGCTGTTTCCAATTTTCCACTTTTTCTCCAGCTGCTTTTGGGGAGGGGTGCTTTTCCTGTATTCTCCCCTCCTCCCCAGTCTCCGTCCTCTCTCCGCCAGCAAAAGCGGTTCCTTACCTTTCGAGGTTTCTTGCTCCCCAAGTTCAGCTCTCCGCGCCGCGTACCTGCTGAATTCTGTGGTTCAGGTTGTGCAGCTTGTTGTGTTAATCCTCCAATCAGTTTTCTAGGCGTGTAGGATGGTTTAGTGTTGGTCTGGCTCTATTTCATGGATGCGAGACACAAAAAAAGCTTCCATGCTGTTCTGCCATCTTGGCTCCTCCCTCTGTTTATTTTTCTTTATTTTTTGTATTTTCTTTATTATTTTGTATTATATTACAATATTGTAATCATTTTTATATGAATATTTTTGGGTTGTGGAACAAATCATCTGAGTTTCCTTCCATTATTTCTTATGGGGAAACTCGTTTAAATATACAAGTGCTTTGGATTACAAGCATGTGTCTGGAATGAATTGACAAATTATGCTCACAAACCAAGGTTTTACTATACATTTACTATGTATATGGAATAACATTGCCATTAATCCTGTTATCTGCTTTTGTTTGCTTAGCAAGGGAAGGAAAAATAAGATAAAAACAGAGGGAGGCAAACCATAAGAGACTCTTAAATACAGAGAACAAACTGAGGGTTGCTGGAAGGGAGGTGGGTTGGGGGATGGACTGAAAGGGTGATGGACATTAAGGAACGTGCTTGTTGGGATGAGCACTGGGTGTTGCATGGAAGTGATGAATTACTGGGTTCTACTCTTCAAGCCAAGACCACACTGTAAGTTAACTAACTTGAATTCTAATAAGTAAACAAAGTAAATTAAAATTTAAAAATAAAAAATAAAACAAACAAAACATTGTATTCTGAGATGTATCCATGTTGTTCATGTAGTTTTAATTTATTCCCTTCAGTACTGTAGAGTATACTAGTGTATGGATATGACAGAATTCACTTATCCATTTTACTCCTGATGGACATTACAGTTGCTTCCTTTTAAGCTTTTTTATTATTATATCATGCCTCTATCAACATTATTATATAAATTCTTGGTGTGTGTGGGCAGGATTATCTAAAGGAAAGATAATTGGGAATGAGACGTGGGTTATAGGACTGGAGCACGTTTGACATTACTATATGATACTATTGTCTTGTTTTATAAAGTAACTATAACCATTTACAATCCTACCTACAGTATATAAGGGTTAATAGTTGCCTCCAATCCTTGCCAATCCTTTATACTCTTATTCTTTAATTTTAACCAATCTATTGGATGAAAAATGGTAAATTCTTGGGGTTTTAGTTTGCATTTCTTTGATTGCTGGTAAATTGAGAACATTTAAAAATGTTTGCTGGTCATTGGAGTTTCTGCTTTCATAAAGTGCTTATTGGAGTCTTTGTACATTTTTTGCCTATTGAGTTGTTTGTCTTTAATTTATTGATTATGTAAATTATGTTTACTGTATGAATACTAATTTTGTCATTACATATGCCCAAACATCTTCTTTTACTTTGTGGTTTGTCATTTCAGTTTTCATATTATGCCTTTGGATGGGCAGCTGTTCTTAATATTGCTGAGCACATCATCATTTGTTCATGATTTGTACTTTCTATTTCTTGTTTATAAATCCTGCTCTATCCAAAAGTCATAAAGATATTCCAGTGTTCTCCTAAAAGTTTTATAGTTTTATTTTTAACGTTTATATATTTAATCCACCTGGAATTGATTTTATATATGGTGTGAAATAGGAGTCAAATTTCATTCTTGTCCATAACCAGTTGTTCCAGCATCATTTATTGACTAGTTCATCTTGTGCCATTGATATGTCATGCTGGCCCTGTCATAAATCAGATTTCTGTACATGCGGGGGCCCGCTTCTAGGCTTTTCTTTTCTTCTCATGTACTTACTTATCCATGTGCACACCAACGCCAGCCTGCTTTAATTACCATCAGATAATACTGATGCTTGGTATTTTGAAAGCCAAATCCCATGATTACTTTTCCTCAGGACAGTTCCTTGGCCCTTGTTGCACCATATAACATGGTTGAGTCAACTTGTCAAGTTTCTTAAAAAATAACCTGTTGGCATTTTCTTAGAATTACATTGACTTTATGTATTTATAGATCAGTTAAGAAATGACATTCAGTCTTACTGTCCATGAACATGATGTAAGCATGTCTTTAATTTTATTCGTTAATGTTTTTCAATAAAATTTTATAAGATTTTCCATAAAGCTCTTTCCTCTCTCTGTTATATTTATACCTATGTGCTTGATAATTTGTGCCATTATAAATTATTTCCTTTAAAAATATATATGTAAAAATATATATTAAAACATGTTAATATATGTATTAAATATATATACACACATGTGTGTGTGTGTATATATAAATATATATATATATTTATATATATATAATGCTTATTTATTTTGAGAGGGGCAGGGAAGGGGCAGAAAGAGAGGGAGAGAGAGAATACCAATCAGGTTCTGTGCTGTCAGCGCAGAGCCCCACATGGGTTTAGATCTCACGAACTGCGAGATCATGACCTGAGTCATAATGAAGAGTCAGAGGCTTAATCGAGGCAGCCAGGCATCCAAAAATATATTAATTCTTTGCTATTCATTTGTATCAAGATTCCCTGATAGGGGTGCCTGGGTAGCTCAGTCGGTTAAGCATCCAACTTTGGCTCAGGTCATGATTTCATGGTTTGTGAGTTTGAGCCCCACATCAGGCTCTGTGCTGACAGCTCGGAGCCTGGAGCCTGCTTCAGATTCTGTGTCTTCCTCTCTCTCTCTGCCCCTCCCCTGCTCACACTCTGTCTCTCTCAGTCTCAAAAATAAATAAACATTTAAAAAATTAAAAAAAAAAGAATACCTGATAATATATCTGTGGTGTTAAATAACCTGTCAGTTTCAGTTTTTCTGTGCAGTGAATCATTTCATCCACAAATCATAAGAGTTTTGTTATTTTATTTTTATAAACTCATGACATCTGTTTATTTTTCTTGACTTTCTGTTCTAAGATTTCTGACAAACAATGATTGAAAGAGGTGATAGTAAGCTTTGATTTCTTATTTCTGATCTGAAGAATTATTTGAGGGCTGATTTGAAGCTGGATTCCCCCAGGCAAGATTTGTTCTGCTGCTCTGGGAATACTTTAAACCAAATTTTCAGTTAGCAGTGTTCAGACCACACAGTTACTGAGATTTGGGGTTGCAAATATGATTAGGGACCAACTTGTGGTAAAGAACTTTCAAGGACAGGGTGCTTGGGTGGCTCAGTTGGTTGAGCATCCAACTTTTGATTTCAGCTTGGGTGATGATCCCAAGGGTCGTGGGACTGAGCCCCATGTCATGCTCTATGCTGGGCATGGGGGTTGCTTAAGATTCTCTCTCCTGTTTCTCTCTCCCCCTCTGCCCCTCTCCCCCACTCATGCTCTCTCTCTCTAAAACAAAAAAGAAAGCAAGAAAAGAAAGAGAAAGAAAAAAAGAAAGAAAGAAAGAAAAGAAAGAAAGAAAGAAAGAAAGAAAGAAAGAAAGAAAGAAAGAAAGAAAGAAAGAAATGTTCCTTTCAAGGAACAGTTGAAAGAATGTTTTCCCCTTTCCCTAGTGTTATACTAGAGAGATTGGTACTGGAGAGAGGTTGGGGGGTGGAATTATTTTGTGTTCATCCTTAAATTAAGATTAGACCCCAACTTTATAAATGAGGGGACTCTCCTATCAGACTCCCTACTTTGGGTGGACCTTGAAGCTTCTCTTCTTCCTAACAAGGGTTCAAGGCCACTGGTGTTAAGCAAACATTCTTGACAGAGATCCACTGATAAGCTCATGAGAGGCCATCGGTAGCAAACTGAAAATCTGGTCTTTTGAGCAGAAGAGTCTACTGTTCTTTTCACTGTGAATATGACTGGGCCTGAAAGATAAGACACTGAATCCTTCTGATATGTTCTTAGAGCTCCTGGTGTGCTGATCTAGCTTCAGAAGGTACGTGATCACTGCTCATCTTTGACCCGAAAGCCGCTATATTTGGAGGATTTATTTGTAAAGTAATTTTACTTTGTTGTTTTTCTCTCTATGAAAACTGTTCGGAGAAGGAGGGTGCTCTAGAAAGATGGCTGTATCACAGCTGCCAGGGAGCCTTAAGTTGGGCTGCTGATAATAAAGAGGGGGAGGCTTCTGGGGAGGCTTCTGGAGCAAAGAACTCCATCCTCTGCAGGCGCTGAGCTCCAGCCTATCTTTGATTAATAGTATCTCTTAACCTTTCTGAGTCTCAGTTTCTTCATCCCAAAAGTGTGACTAATAATACTATACAAAATGTGGAATTTTGGAAAGGTAAAATTAAACAAGTAATATGTGTAAAGCTTCAAGGTAACATCTGGGCATAAAATAATTGCTCCTAAGTTATTATTATTATGTCTAAGACCCAGCGCATAGCCTCCGTGGTTCTAGACAAAGGTAACCATGAAAAGGTCCCTGCCTTCAAGAAACATGAGAACTGTTGAGAACTTTAAAAGCTAACAATTTCGGGGCGCCTGGGTGGCGCAGTCGGTTGAGCGTCCGACTTCAGCCAGGTCACGATCTCGTGGTCCGCGATTTCGAGCCCCGCGTCGGGCTCTGGGCTGATGGCTCAGAGCCTGGAGCCTGTTTCCGATTCTGTGTCTCCCTCTCTCTCTGCCCCTCACCTGTTCATGCTCTGTCTCTCTCTGTCCCAAAAATAAATAAACGTTGAAAAAAAAAAAAAGCTAACAATTTCGTATTTGGCTCTTCTGACCTCCTCCATGGTGTCATTTAGCAACCAATGGGAAAAAAAGTAATATGCATTTTTCTTGTACTCCTCAGATGCTAATGGAAATAAGCGGGGTCCTCAGCCCAGGCAAAAATTAGTCTTGGTAACCAACCTTCCCTGTCACTCTTTCTTCCAATGTCCTTTTTCCCTGTTTAATCTAAGACCCTATACCATTCTTCGACCTGTATCTACTGTTCATTTTGTAATCACAAACCGTCAAGTTAAAATCTCTCATTGGTTTTTTTTTTTTCTGTTTTTGTTTTGGTTTTGGTTTTTTGGTTTTTTTCTGAGAACCAGAGAGGTAAGCTTTATTCTCACCTATATTACTTGTCACCGAACTCCATGGGGCTTTTCTGAGCTCCCATCTTCTCAGCCTATTTTGAAGAGTTATTGTGAGGGTTAAGGTCATGCTAATTTAATAGGAATTTACTGAATCTTACATGCTGTTGAAACTTTTTCTTTTTAGTTTTTATTATTTTTATGTATAGTTGACAAACAGTGTTATATTAGTTTCAGGTGTGCAAAATGATGATTCAACAATGTTATACATTACACAGTGCTCCTCACAGTAAGTGTACTCTTAATCCCCTTCCCCTATTTCACCTACCCCCCTCCCCACCTCCCCTCTAACAACCACCAGTTTTTTTTCTCTGTATTTAAGTCTTTTTTTCCCTTTGTCTCTTTTTCCTTTGTTTATTTGTTTTGTTTCTTAAATTCCACATATGAGTGAAATCTTTTTGTATTGTTTTTCCTTTGACTGACTTATTTCACCGGTGAAATAAGTCAGTCAAAGGAAAAACAATATATACATTATATATATTCCATTATATGTGTGTGTGTGTGTGTACGTATATATGTATATATATATATATATATATATATATATATGTGTATATATATATAGTTTTTTTTCAAGTATAATTGACATACAGTGTGTATATATATACATTATACACACACACACACATATAATGGAATATTACTCAGCTATAAAAAGAATAAAATCTTGCCATTTGCAACACCATGGATGGATGTAGAAGGTATAAGGCTAGGTAAAATAAGTCACTCAAAGTAAAACAAATACAAAACAAATACATGTACATGTATATCACTTCTTTATCCATTCATCTAATGATGGACACTTGGGTTGCATCCATATCTTAACTATTGTAAATAATGCTGCAATAAATAAACATAGGGGTGCATATATCTTTCAGGATGAGTATTTTCATTTCCTCTGGGTAATATTCAGTGGTGGAATAACTGGATCATTTGGTAGTCCTATTTTTACATTTTTGAGGAAACTGTCTGATATTTTCCACAATGGATGCACAAGTTTGCATTCCCACTCCCAGTGCACAAGCATTCTTTTCCTCCACATTCTCACCCACACTATTTCTTGTGTTTTTGATTTTAGCCATTTTGATAGGTGTGAGGTGATATCTCATTGTTTTCATTTGTGTTTCCCTAATGATTAGTGATGTTGAGCATCTTTTCATGTGCCTGCTGGCCATCTGTATCTCTTCTTTGGACAAACGTCTATTTATGTCCTCTTCCCATTTTTAATTGGATGATTTGTTTTGTTTTGGTGTTGAGTAATATGAGTTCTTTATATATTTTGGATATCAGTCTCTTATTGAATATATCATTTGCAAATATCTTCTCTCCTTCAGTAGTTTGCCTTTTTGTTTTGTTGATGGTGTCCTTCACTGTACAAAAGCTTTTTATTTTGTGTGGTCCCAATACGTTAATTTTGGTTGTGTTTCCTTTGCCAGAGGAGACATATACAGAAAATTATTTTTGTGGCTGATGTCAAAGAAATTGCTGCTTATGTTTTCTTCTAGCAGTTTTATGACTTCAGGTCTCACATTTAGTTCTTTAACCATTTGAGTTTATTTCTGGGTGTGATGTGAGAAAGTGGTCTAGTTTCATTCTTTTACATGTAGCTATCCAGTTTTCCCAACATTATTTGTGCTGAGAGACTGAGAGACTGTCTTTTTCTCATTTTATATTCTTGGTTCCTTTGTTGCAGATTAATTGACCAGAAAAGTGCTGGTTTATTTCTAGTCTCTCTGTTTTGTTTCATTGATATATGTATCTATTTTTGTACCAGTGCTATACTGTTTTGATCAATACAGCTTTGTAGTGTATCTTGAAATTTGGGATTGTGATATCTCCAGTTTTTTTTGTCTTTTGGTTTTAGCTATTCAGGATATTTTGTGGTTCCATAAAAACTTCAGAATTATTTTTCTAGTTCTGTGAAAATGCCTTTGGTATTTTGATAGGGATTATATTAAATCAGTAGATTGCTTTTGGTGGTATGGAGATGATAACAATATTGGCTCTCCCAGTTCATGAGCATGGACTATCTTTTAATTTGTGTTATTTTAAATTTTCTTTATCAATGTTTTATAGGTTATGGAGTACAGGTCTTTCACCCCCTTGGTTAAGTTTATTCCTAGGTATTTTATTTGTTTTTTGATTCAAATGGAAATGGGATTGTTTTTTTCAAAAACATTAAAACAGAATTACATCAAAGAAAAACTAAGTTCAGTCAAAAAAATCTTTCATAAGTCAGAAATTATTCTGATAGATCCAACTCACTTAGCTAAACGCTCAAATCTTTTTTTTTGTTTTTAATTTGTGTATAGTTAACACAGAGTGTTACGTAAGTTTCAATATACCACTTAATGATTTGATAAAGTTATACATTATGCTATATTCACCACAAATATAGCTACCATCTGTCCCATTATGTCGCTATTACAATATCATTGACTATTGCTATGCTTCACTTTTTATTCCCATGACTTGCTAGTTCCATAACTGGAAATCTGTGTCTCTCTCTCCCCTTCACCCCCTTTGCCCAATATCTCACTCCCTTCTCTGGAAACCATCAGTTTATTCTCTATTTATAGTTCCAATTTTGCTTTTTGTTTGTTTATTAATTTTTAGAGTCTGTTTATGACTGTAATTATATGATATTTGTATTTCTGTCTGACTTATTTCATGTAGCAAAGTACCCTCTAGGTCCATTTATGCTGTCTCAAATGGTATGATCTTATCCTTTTTATGGCTGTGTAATATTTCGTTATATATATCTTTTCAAGTTAGTGTTTTTGTTTCCCCAGGGTAAATATCCAATAGTGGATTTATTGGATTACATGGTATTTCTGTTTTTAATTTTTTGAGGGGTATTGTTTTCTTAATTTCTCTTTCTGATACTTCATTATTAGTGTACAGAAATGCAACAGATTTCTATATATTAATTTTGTAACCTGTGACTTTAAATTCACTTATCAATTCTAGTAGCTTTTCATTGAAGTCTTTAATTGAAGAATTATGTTGAAAATATAACATTTTGTAAATTCTAGACTAATATTGTACTTAAGCATAGCCTCACACTTGCATAATTGGGGCAACACAGAATCCTTGATCCAGGGCTAGAGAAGAACTTTCTATGCTGTAAAGGGAAGAAAGATCTAACACTGAGCACACATTAGGCTACTTATGTGCTATATATTATGTTATTACCATTTTTTAAGGCAGTGGAATATGGTTTGGAAATGTCAATTAACTTGAGAAATGTCACACACCAAAGAATTCTTTTATAGCTTTTTTCTTCCTTTGTGTCCTTATTTCACTCATTCAAAAAACTACCCTTTTGGTCATACAAATGGCATCATCGTTTTTACTAAACAAGAGATAAAGATAATTCATGAAAATAGTGAAAAGCAATTAAAAAAATAGCAATTTTAAGCAGCATTCAAGTCTCTTGTTTAACAAGATGGCAGATATGTTAGCCAGAGGAGTGTCATGATGGTTGGAATGTATTATCCCCATTATGTTTTTCGCAATATTCAAATTAGTCTAAGGCTTTCCTAATCCAGTCTTTTTGAACTTGCAGTGTCCATAGGATCTCAAGAGGGTAACACCTGGTATGGTCTAATCAACTCACATAATACATTCAACAACTGCCACAAATATGTTTTGAATTCTTATGTATTGGATTAAATTCTGGACCAGGAAAATCTAGCTGCATCTATGTGGAGTTTGCACTTAAGCAGGGAAGACAGTGAACAAAATTAATAAGTAAATTATTCAGTATATTTGAAATGAAAAGTACTAGGGGGAAATAAAGTGAGGAAGAAAGATAGGGAGGGCTGATGTGTATGTTTGTGATTTTAAACAGAGTGAGTAAACTGAGCAAAAAAAGAAGTGGAATAATTTGCTAGCAGTCATGCCTTTAAAAGGTGGCAGGCAGACAAGGAACCTGTCCTCTCTGCCCTAACTCATGATCTCACACTCTTGATTTGATTAGTTCAGCCCTCTGAAGTTTTGCATTGAAGCCAAACCCGGGATAAATCACCAGCATGACTTTTTTCACTGGTGCATTCTCGAAAATTTTTTTGGTTTCAAGAGAAAGGTCTTTGATTTGCTTAAGCAAAAATAGATGAGCTTAATTAGTGGAAGGCTACAAAGGTGTTTCATGCTGTGTATAAGGGCATGGGGGCAATCTGGGAATGTGAACGCTGTCGAGACTTTCCATCGCTCTTTCTCAGATCGACCTGCTCTACATGATTAGACATCTGACTAATAAAATGTATTGTCTCTATGCCCAGGCAAGAAGGGCCCCTGTTCTTCCCTGAGCGTTACAGGTTGTTGAACTTTTGGAGCCCTTGTCTCCAGGTCCAGTCATGCTGTCTGGTTGCAATGTACCCCCCTGATTCTTTGAACCGTATGTGGAGTGAATTAGACTTGGACACACAGGGCTGAGCTGGGACCCAGAGCCTGCAAAGTTTCCAAGAGATAGCCTGGCAAGCAGACCACTCCAAGTGGCTGGCACAGCATTAAGTTTGAAGGATTGTGGGAGTTTGGGCCACTGAAAGGGAGCCGACATTCTGGTTTTGGGTGATTCTCTCTCAGGTCAGAAAGAGAACGAGTTTAGGACAGGTCTGGACTACAAAGATTCGCTGTCAACATTGCATTCCATTCAAGGTTAGGGTCCATGAATCAGCATTCCTAGGCTATGTCCTGATAGTGCTACTATTTCCAGTTTGCAGCATCCAATGAGTAGGAGTAGCAGTGGAACTGGAATTCTGCTGAATCAGTTGGGATCAAGATTTTACTGTCTACTAACTGTGATATTAAGCACATTATTTGACACTTTTAAGCCTCATTTTGCCCTATTTCCAAAATAGGGAGATGAAAACATTTTTAAGTGAGATATTTCAAAAGTACTTAGAACAGTGCCTGGCACAGAGTAATCATTTAAGACTTATTTATTATTATTGTTATTATTACTATTATTATTTTGGAGAGACTTAGAGTAAAACATCTTACCAAATGTCCCACAGACAGTTTCTATGGACCCAATGTTCTTTTGATTATTCCACACTGCCTTCTCAGATTAAAAAGGACAAGGAGTCTAAGAGGAAACCCAATGTTATGATAGAAATCACTTGACAATTAAGGCTCTTACTCTAGAAACACTCTGGGTTTGCTAATGCTGACACACACATTTCTTAAAATAAAACTCAAGTCCAAAGTGTTTGACAGAAGCAAAACAAGAGAACATTTACAATTGTGTTGAATGTTGCTTTTATTAGGAAAAAAAACACACATAAAGTTAATTTGTACTTTGAATTGCAAAATATGGACAGTTAAGTCAATTTAACTCACAAAACAGAAATTATATCAAAGCAGAAAATGCTGGGGGGAAAGTAATCATCCCTGGTATTGCTCACAATAGTAAATTAAATTCAAATAGTTATTCCTAAGCATTCAAGCTGTGATTTTAATTATCCTCAAATCTTGGGGCTCTGTGTTAAAGTTTTCACAGTCACTGTAATTTTTGTCCCATTAACCATGTAACAGAATCAGTTTTATGTTAGAGTTTTCCAGATTATAAATGGTGTGATGCTGTTGGGTCGGGGTGGTAATGACAAATAGAGTTTCAAAGCTGCTCTTGTGGTGTTGAAATGTTCAGCTGTGACTCTTCTTAAGGGATTCAAAAAATCTTGCTTCCTTTTTAAATTTGTCCACTACATCAGTTAGCCAAGAAGTACTTATTGGGTGTTTATCATATGCCAATCTCAGTGGTACATACTTAGAAGGAAGAAAGGAAAGAATAGAGGAAGAGAGGAGGAGAGGAAGGAAAAAAATCATGTAAGATGTATATTTTATAAGAATTCACAAGAGCCCATATAAATTAGTAATAGAATGTGTATGTGTGTGTACACACGTGTGTGTAATGAACATCACCACGGAGGAATGTGCTTTGATGAGAAAGTGACACTAAATGAGAACTGGCTTCACTATTAATCAAATATGGCAGTTGTGGAGAAAATATGTCATTTCTAGTGGCAGATGTCAGGGAATGATGTTTTAAGTAAGTAGGTAACATCACAAGGGAGATCCAAACTTCCATCATCTTATTTCAGCAAGATGTCAGCTGCTCATGAAAAGAATGTAGGGACCCACCAAGTTCAAAGGTCTACAGAATTAGCAGAAAAATGCATTTTATTATCTTAATAAATGCAAAATGTAATCATAAGCTTAGCCTGATGACTTAGGTAAAGTAGATCGGAGAGTGGCCTTGTGTTGAGGACAAGGGCCTTGAGACTGGCCCTTCTCTAATTTATGAAGCTCCCATTGTACACCATGTATGAGACTGAGAACATCTCAGTTTACAAATCGGAAGTGCTGGGGCACCTGGGTGCCTCACTCGGTTAAGCGTCAAACTCTTGATTTCGGGTCAGGTCATGGTCTCATGGTGATGAGATTGAGCCCCACATTGAGCTCTGGGTTAGGCATGGACCATGTTTAAGATTCTCTCTCTCTCTCTCTCTCTCTCTCTTTCTCTCTCTCTGTCCCCCCAAAAACACAAACAAATAAGTAAATAAAATTATAGAAGTTCTGAGGAAAATTGAGTTTCTTATTTTTGTGTGTGTGTTAAGAGCTCTAAGCATATTTAGTATTTTAAATACATATAATGTTTAAGAGAATTTAGTGTGAGACTACATTTCAAATAATTAAGGACATTCTCCTCACTAAGACATGTTTTAGTAAGGGAGAGAACTTTGAGAAGCTGAACATAGTCTGATCTCTTTAGGCCACTGTTGAATACAAGAGATCTTGTCACAGGCCTGGGTTCTCTAGTATCAAATAAAATGATGGGTTTCTGGAATAGCAAAGGCAAGGTGGCAGCACTTAACTACTGAAGCAAGGTGGACATCATGACCATATGCGCATCAAAGTCAGAGTGGTACTCAGAATACCTTGCTCCACAGGACAATGTGCAACAGACTCAATGGCTAAATGATTGTGTTGTTGCAAGAGGCCACATGGATGAATAATTACTCCCTTCCTTCTTTCTTTCCATCCTTCCTTCCTTTCTTCCTTCTTTTCTTCCTTCCTTCCATCCCTATGTCCCTCCTTCCCTCCCTCCCTCTTTTCTTCCTTTCCTTCTTTCCTTCCTTCCTTCCCTCCTTCCTTTCCTCACTTCCTTCCTTCCTTCCTTCCTTCCTTCTCTCCTTCCTTCCTTCCTTCCCTCCCTCCCTCCCTCCCTCCCTCCTTCCTTTCCTCCTTCCTTCCTTCCTTCCTTCCTTCCTTCCTTCCTTCCTTCTTTCCCTCCCTCCCTCCCTCCTTCCTTCCTTCCCTCCCTCCCTGCTTCCTTCCTTCCTTTCTTCCTCCCTTCCTTCCTTCCTTCCTTCCCTCCCTCCCTCCCTCCTTCCTTCCTTCCCTCCCTACCTCCTTTCCTTCCTTCCTTCCTTCCTTCCTTTCTTCCTTCCTTCCTTCCCTCCCTCCCTCCCTCCTTCCCTCCCTCCTTCCTTCCTTCCTTCCTTTCCTCCCTCCCTCCCTCTTTTCTTCCTTTCCTTCTTTCCTTCCTTCCTTCCCTCCTTCACTCCATCCCTCCATCCCTCCTTCCCTCCCTCCCTCTTTCCTTCTTTCCTTCCCTCCTTCCTTCCTTCTTTCCTTCCCTCCCTCCCTCCTTCCTTCCTTTCCTCCCTTCCTTCCTTTCCTCCTCCCTCCCTTCCTCCTTCCTCCTTCCTTCCTCCCTCTTCCTTCCTTCCTTCCTTCCTTCCTTCCTTCCTTCCTTCCTTCCTACAATAGAAAATTGTGGTATCTCATTCAGTTTAAAAATGTAAGTTATTTCAAAGACTGAGAGTCCATTAATTGAACTGAGTTGCAATTTCACGAGAAAATTAGAATGGGTTATGGATGAAGGTGACAATAAATCTCAATTATTGCCTTTAGACTTCAACAGTGGGAACTATAGCATGTTATTTCTTATATTAAGTTTTTAAAGGCAGAATTGTAAGCTACCACTTGGAAGGGACTCTGTGCCTGTCTGCTCCCAATGGAGAAGTGCATGGTCTAGTATGTAGACATTGCCACATGTGGCTGTTGAGCACTTGAAATAGAGCTAGTCCCTTTTGAGATGCACTGTAAGTAAGTTTTGAAGACTTAGTATGAGTGGAGCAATATAAAATCTCCCATGAATATTATCATACTCATTACATTTTCAAATTATAATAGCTTAGTTATATTAGGTCAAACAAAGTATACTATTTATATTGATTTTGCCTGTTTCTACTCTTTCTGATGTGGTTCCTGGAAAATTTTAAACCACATATATGGTTTGCATTGTGGTTCTGTCTGGACTCTAACAAAGGGAAAGCATGGAGAGAATGATGGGATGTCAAAGCCCTGCCCTGTACAGGGCAACTGTACCATTCATTCCTCAAACCAGGATATTTGGGGAGAAGAAGTGGGCACTGTAGATTATAAGGCCAGAGCAAAGGGCATGAGCCAGAACTAGGGCAACCAAATGTGTGAGGTCACCCTGTGAAGGATAAGGTGAGTATAAACACCACACGAAAAGGGCAGCTGAGGGCTTCAAAAGCAGGACTTATTCTAGGGGATTTTTTTTTCTTGCATCAAACAAAAAACTGAAGTTTTGTGTGCCTGTTTACACGCTCTTTCTACTCTTGGAAAAGCCTGAAGTTTCTTGTTTCTAAGGGGAAAACTTGACTGAAACTCCAAGCTCTAAGAAGTTGGATGGCAGAAATTATTATGGAGTATTTGGGCGTTTTCAACCTAAGTACATCAGAAATATGTGGATTGCATTTCCTTTATAACACACACAAGCTTAAAACTTCATGGGAAAAGTGCTAGGCAGGGGCTGTCTTGGCTTTTCCAAATCCCACATGTTTTTATACATTTACACTCACGCACGCACTTCAGAGAATGTTATTCAGGCTGAAACCCAACCCATCATCTTTTGCCCAGAGAACTCGGCTGTCTCTCTTAATGTCCATCCTGGGTCCCCCACTTAGGGGTAGGCTCCCAAAGAACCCAAAGAAATAAGCACTTCCTCCAATCTGAAATTGGGGGAAAGAGCCCAAAAGAAGGCGAAAGAATCTAAAACATGAGGGGAAGTATGGACTTTTGTAGCGTATCCACTCAAAAGAGTCACAGAAGCTGGAGACATTGGTGTGGGGGGTCATGGAGGTAGAGAAAAGGAACATTCTCAACAGCCAACCTCTGCGTTTCTGAAAGTCGGGGGAGGGAAAAATCTCTCCCTTCTAATCCCATTCCTGGGCACTGAACTAACCTCTAAGTATTTGTGTTTTAATCCAAGACTCTCAGCCACACAGTATGAGCTTGGGCCCATGTGATGTGAGAGACACAACAATTATTGTCACACCTGTCCTTTTTGATTTTGAACTTGGGGATTCTTATGACTGAAATATTCTATCCTTCCTTTTCCCAGTGGGGTACTCTTACCGCCTTGGAGATTCAGCTCTGATATTTCTCTCCCTCAGGAAGCCTCTCTTGATCTCCTCAGAGGGGGTGGATCCTTCCCCCATGAGTCCTCATAAAGCCTTTATGGGAACACTTCATTGCAGTGAGCTGTGGTCACTGATTTCTTGGAGTCTCTCCTTATTCCACGAAAGCTCCTTTGGGGAAGGAAGGGCTATGTCCCCTTATCTTAGCATCTCCAGAGTATGTCGTGTTGTAGCTGATCACCAACCTATCTTATTCACATGGTCCTTTTTATCCCTGGAAAATCAGTTTGCCATACAAGATATGCGACCTAGCAAATATCAGAGGAGGTTGGCAGGTGACTAGTAAATCTCCATTTGATTCATAGTGACTTTCCCAGGGTCACCCAGTGTGGCCTGCTGGAACCAAAAGCAGAATCCAGCATTTACTCCAAGGACCGAGTTTTTGTATTTTTCACTAAATTCGTCTGCTTGTTGAATTAAGCACAGACATATCAGGCCACAGACAAGCACATTTTGAATTTTGGATCTGATCTTACACACACACACACACACACACACACACACACACACACACACAAGGGTCTGACTTTAGGGAAGTCTGCCAGGAAGAAGCATGTGAAAAGCAGTAAGACTCTAAGCAAAAAAAAAAAAAAATCTCAAAGTTTTAAGGCAGGAGAGCAAGGTCTGTGGGTGGGACACATGAAATCCTTGAATCCCCTGAGGTTTTTGGCAAAATCTCCGAGATGTAAGTATTTTTCAGGGGGGAGGATGGGAAACTTTATCACATTCTCAAAGGGTGAATTTACCTAAGGCCTCGGTCCACCCCTGGGCAGAGGGACCATTTTGCACTTCCTTGGGGATCTAACTATTGCCTTGTGGGCCAATTTCCTCCGCAGGCCCCCTCCCAGGGCGGGTGGATGCCAAGGCCATGTGGAGGGGTCTGTGGGGCCTGCTGGCATCCTGTGTATTAACACTTCTGCATTGCAGGCGAGCTAATCCGTCTCTTAAGCTGCTTGACTGAGCTCCTTTGCCAGATCTGATAGAAGGATTTAACCTTTCCTTTTTCCCTCTTGGCACACACTCAATGGAATCCAAATAAAGAATTAAAGGGACTTGAAAGGGACTTTCCATTACCAAACAATTCAGTTTAAATTTCCGACCTTTCCTCTACCTTTTTCTTTGTTTTTCCATTCCCTCCTTTCTTCCTGTTCAACGTTGGAGATTCAAGGCTGGCATAAAAGCCCCTGGGGACGTGTGGAGAGCCAGAGACCAGGAACGTGAGTGGAATTTTCCGAATTAAGGCAGCTTATTGGCCTTAGTTGCCAAGCGAACTGGGGAGGCCTGGCTTTCGGGTTATGCCTGGGGGCAGGAGTGCTCTGACATCTGGGGGAGAGTTTTGGCTTCCCTGGCTAGAGCAACTTGTGCTCTGGCCTCACGGAGCTTTGTGCAGTTTTCACAAGCCACCTCACACTTTTCTTGCTGAGTCTTTCTTCTGCTGCTTATAGAACATAAATTCAGCAAGTCCCAACTGAACAGCCACAGGGCCAGAAATTGTCCTGAGGGGCGATGGCGTGGCTCAGTCCATTAAGTGTCTGCCTCGTGATCTGGGCTCAGGTCACGATCTCACAGTTCGTGAGTTTCAGCCCTGTGTCAGGCTCCATGCTGATGGTGTGGAGGCTGCTTGGGATTCTTTCTCCCTCTCTCTCTGCCTCTCCCCTGCTCCTTTGCTCGTTCTGTCTCTCTCAAAATAAGTAAAGTAAAATAAATAAATAAATAAATAAATAAATAAATAAATAAATAAATAAAAATTGTCCTGAGATCTCAGGATGATAATAGCAGCTAGAATTTATTGGGAACTTATATATGCAAAGTGTTATTCTGGTCCAACAACACTAAGGGGTGAGCCAAACATTCTCCCCCAGTTGATTGATGGAAATACTGAGGCACAGAGACTTAAGTACATTTCCAAGTTCCCATAGAGAGAAGGTAGAAGAACCAGAGCACAAACCCAGGTAGTCTGGCTCAAGAGCCAGAAAAAAGTAACCAGAGTGAAAAGGGAGGGTGGTTAGCAAGGGCCTGGAACATACAAAAGAATCGGCAAATCTTAACTATGATGCCGAAGAGGAGAAGGAGTCAGGATAAGAGAACCGATGCATGTTTTAAATCATAGTTTTAGAAATAACATATCTAAAATAACATTTCTAACATTTCTTCTTACCGTAATAATAAAACAATAATCCATGTTCATGGTAACAACTTTAGAATTACTCCCCCAAAAGGTATGGAGGGTTTTATAAGATGTTTTTTTTAAATGTACTAGGGAAAGCTAAATCACATGCTGTATAAAAGGATTTAGAGTTCAGATGGAAATATTTAATATTCTTTTTAATAAAAATAACTAACACTTCTTGAGTGCTAACCAAATGTCAATTACTGTTTTATGCTCTTTACTTATGTTAGCTCTTATTATCCTTCCAATAGTCCTATGAAATACTTACTGTTATTATTATTATTCTCCTTTACAGATAAAGCTAGGTAACTGACAGGTGAAATAGCTCACCTAGGACTGTGCACAGCTATTTAGCAGCACCCGTTTCAAATCCATGTAATCTGGCTACAGAGTGGATCCTCCTAGTCACCTGTCTATACAGCCCTCCTTACATCCCATGGGTTCAGGAATCCCTACTTTTGTGCTTCTTCTTCAAGCCTATTCAGCTGGCCAGTGTAACCATGCATGCTAATCCCTGTACAAAATCTGGAAATAACAGAATGGTTTTGTTAGGGTACTGCAGCAGAAGCTAGACACAATTCATAGCAAAGACTGAGGGCAAGAGGTGAGAGATGCAAGGGGAAATAATTAAGATTATCCTTTTTTAGTGGAAATGAATTCCATCCTGACTCTGCCACTGTATAGGATGTGCTCTATCATCATTTGTTAAATGAATGCATAAATAATTTATGTAGCTGGTTACAAACACTGAGAGTAGGATATGGTAAAGACCTTTAAATAAGTGGTGTGGGATTTTTGTTGCCATCGTTCATCCCAATAGCCTTCTAAGAAATTTATTTGGGGGCACCTGGGTGGCTCAGTGAGTTGAGCGTCCGACTTCAGCTCAAGTCACGATCTCGTGGTTCCTGAGGTCAAGACCCACATCAGGCTCTCTGCTGTCCATTCAGAGCCTGCTTCAGATCCTCTGTTCCCTCCTCTTTCTGCCCCTCCCCCACTTGCGCTCTCAAAAACAAATAAAAAGAAGGTATATTTGGAAAATGTACCTCAGAGCACAGGTTATAATAGATTGATATAATTACAAACAAAAGTTCCAACATGATTGACTCGTCAGTCTGAAGATTGTGACAGTAAAGGGTCTGGTGCCTTCCTGCTACACTGTCTGGGGACATTAACCTCTGTATCTCCCCAGTGATGATTATAGTCCTAGGCCAAACCCTTCAGAACAACAAGGCATCATTTGCCATGTGGAGCTAACTCTTTCATATTGAATCTCACTTCCTTTAAAGTTGTATCTTACATCACTATGACAGAAACAAGTAAGTGTTGCTGTGTCCTAAGGGCATGTCCAGAGTAGCCCAACAGAGCTGAGCCATGATTCCAAATCTTAACCCTTCTGCTTTCCAAGCATGGATCCTCAGTTGAATTTCTCAACTTCTTTAGATTTCTCTGTTTATTTTTTCTGGCTTATTGGAGGTACTCAATTTATTTGTTGAAAAAATAGATGGTAGTTCATTAAAAAATAGTTTCTGCTTCTTGGGGTTGATATAATGAGAAAAAAAAAAACAAAGGCAAATCTGGCTATGGGAAGTCTATGTAAATAGAGTTCTTACTTAGTGTTGTATCCAAGGAGAGCTCTGTGCATGGAAAGACAGAATTCCTTTTAGTTTGCCATTCAGTGCTTCTTTTTGTTGTTGTTGTTTATTTATCTATTTTGAGAGAGACAAAGCGTGAGTGGAGGAAGGGCAGAGAGAGGGGGAGAAAGAGAATCCCAAGCAGACTCCAAGCTATTAGCACAGAGCCTGACACAGGGCTCGAACCCAAGAACTGTAAGACCATGACCTGAGTGGAAGCCAAGACACTCAACCGACTGAGCCAACCAGGTGCCCCTGCCATTCAGGGCTTCTGTTGATGGGCTCAGCATCATGACATTAGCTTTTCTGATGACATTTGGGGTCTAAGGGAGAAGCCCCCAAACATTGACAGCGTTAGAGAAGGAGTAGTCTTTACTCTGAAAGTATTCTATTTTGACTCATTAAATAATTTCTAGATAAATCCAGCCTCATCCTTTAACAGCTAATGAACCAGGTTATAAAAGATGTGTTTATGAATTCATCTCAGGCTGAATTCCAACCGGCTGTAAGATTGACTTTTAAAAGCATGTGCACATTGTATCATGGCTGTTAAACTGAATGTTTGCTACTATTACCCAATCTGCCAAAAATTGTCATTTAATTTAATAATATGATGAAAAGCTAAAAAGAAGTGACATGGCTTATTATATAAAGTCTGTTCTCACCCACTCACTCCACAGAGTCCTTCTTTTTTTGGAGGCCCTTAATATTTCAGGTGTAGTTGAATCTTATACACCCACAGCCTCTCTGAGACCTGGTTACAGGATAGCTGCAAAGGGCTTGAAGAATGATTCTTTAACTTTATACCTTATCCGGGAGAAGTTAACTACTAAAATTCTAAAAATACTTTTTTCCTTAACTGTATAGAAGGCACGAAGCCAATAACTACACTCAGATCATTTTGCAGGGATATATTATGCATAAATAAAAATCTTTATAAACATTTGTTTATTGATTGATATATAGAGAAGATAACAGCTAACACAAACAGGGCTCTGTGTCAAATGCTTTATATGCATGCATTAATTGTTTATTGCTGCATAAAAAATCACCACAACTTATCAGCTTAAAGCAACACATTATCTGTTAGTTTCTATGCTTCAGGAATCTGAGTAGGTCAGGGACTCACAGGACTGCAGGCAAGGTGTCAGGTGGGCTGTGTTCTCAACTGGAGGCTCAGTTGGGGAAGAATCTGCTCGCAAGCTCATTCGGATGATTTCACTGTGGCTTTATGACTGAAGGTCACAATTATTACTGGCTGTGGGCTGAAGGCCATGTTCAGAATCTACATGCCACCCATAGTTCCCTCGTATGTACCCCCCACAAACCCTCTCCCCAGGTAGTTCACAACTGGGCTGTTTGTTTCTGCGCTAAAACAAAGTCTTATGTAATAGAACTTTATCATGGGAGTGACAGCCTCTCACTTTTGACATATTCTCTTGGACAGAAGCAAGTGAGAGGTCCCACCCACGCTCAAGGGGAAGGGATTGCACAGGATATGACACCAGAGGGCAGAGATCATGAGGCCCTGGTAGAGTTCTACCTACCAAATACGCAGCCCCAGTTGACTCTCCCAGTAGCTCTGGGAGTTACATTCTATTGCTGGTATTAACAGGTAGAGACAGGGAAGCAGGAACAACTTACAGAGTGAAGACAACCCACACAGCTGAAAATGCCATCTTCAAGCACATATTTAAACACTTGTATTTGTCTATAAAACCTGGGAATTTAGCCACCTGCATCCAAACCACATCTGATCCTCTGCTTTCAGTAACAGACTCAAGACCTGTTATTTGTTGTATGATGGACTCTTTTCTATATACATTTTTTTCTTTTCATTTTGCCATCAACCCCAAGAGGGGGCTGTTATAAACCCTGGTTTATAGAGGAGGACATTTATGCTGAGAAAGCTTCCTGTTTTATGACTTTGGACAAGTTATCTACCTCTCTGAGCATTATTCTACTCATCTATAAAAGGGGAAATCAGAGTAATTATTTCATAGGGTTGTTGTGAGGATTAAATGAGGCAGTATATGGGGCCCCTGGGTGGCTCAGTCGGTTAAGTGTCCAACTCTTGATTGAGGCTCAGGTCATGATCTCACGGTTGGTGAGTTTGAGCCCGGCATTGGGATTCACACTGACAGCAGAGCCCTCTTGGGATTGTCTCTTTCTCCCCCTCTCTCTCTGCCCCTCCCCCACTCTCTAAATAAATAAATAAATAAATAAATAAAGCAGGATAGGCAGATATCTAACTCAATGCCTGCCCCAGATTATTAACTCAGCAAATTCTGGTGTGTGTGTGTGTGTGAGTGTGTGTATAAATATTTATATTCATATTTACATATGTATAAATATTTACATATATTTACATATGTATAAATATTTATGTATATGTTTATATATATATAAATTCAAGTATAGTTGACACATGTTACATTAGTTTCAGGTGTAGAACATAGTAATTGGGTAAGTTTGTATACTATGCCATGCTCACACAAGTGTAGCTGCCATCTGTCACTATACAATGCTATGACATCATTGACTGTATTCCTTACACTGTACCTCTTATTCTCATGACTTATTCATTTCATGCCTGAAAGCCTGTTTCTTTCACCCTCCTTCACCCATTTTTACCAATCTCCCCACCGCCCTCACCTCTGGCACTTTTGCCTCTCTCTATCTTTAAAGATATAAAATTTCACAGTGTGAGAGTAGAACAAGTTATTTTTAAGAACCTGTGTTTCCTCTGCCTCTAACTGTTTCTCCTGCTGATATCCAGGGATATTCTGCACCAGCTACTCTGCTCCTGATGACTTTTTGTTTTAGGCCAGCTCTTCTCATCCTCATCCCATAAAGTCTTCTCCAAGGTCAACCAAAGCCTAAGTGGGGTTCATGGGCATATGTCATGACTGGGGACACATGGGTTCTCTGCCCACCCCCCCCACCCCCCCCTCATTCTCCATACCTTCCTCTTCCCTTTTCCCATTTGCTTTCTCCACTGGGGCTCAGGACTAGACTATAGTTCTGCATCTCTGTTTCCTGGTTCCCTTCCAACAAGACTCAATGAATGTATGTTAAATAGAGAACTCAGTTGCTCAGTCAGAGGTGTGCCAATGGATGCCAGACCTTTTGTCGGCTCTGCAGAGTAGACAGTAATGAGAATGGGTCTCTGTCCTTCAAGCCAACAGGAAATGAAAGTAGGAAGCCTTTCCCTTTCATTGCAGATTCTCCAGGAGGGCTCGTGAGGTTAACAAGGAGACAAAGAGTAGGGACCTATGAGAGTGAGAACTTTTAGAAAAGGCATAAGTTTTGGTGCCAGGCCACCTTGGACTCCAATCCAAGCTCTGCTTCTTGCTAGCTGTATGACCTTGGTCCAGAAATTGCTCAATTTCTAGGCCTCAGTTTCCTCACCATAAGAAAGGAATAATAGTAATTTCTTCCTCAGATATTATAAAACCCAAATGATGAAATCACAGTAGGAGTGCACTGTGAACTGAAAAACATCCTGCATACGGGATTTAAGATACAGGACTGGGATAAATTGCAGGAAAAACAATTGAGAAAATCTTAACCTTAGAAAAAAACATGGCATTTACATTTTATCCCCAAGTAATTGTCACCTCATCATCTTTTGTTTTCCAGTGCAAATCTTTTAAAAATTATTATCATATCATGTTCATATGATTTCCAAGCATGGAAAAGCTTACTTTAAAACCATGAACCATCTTAGTAGTTTTTAGATTAAGAGGCAGGAGAATGTTGGTGTGTGATGAGAAATGCTCCCCATATCTGGAGATATAATTTATACTTCCCATTTATGGCTTCACTTGTGGTTATTCAAATCTGAGTCTATGTTAGAAGAGTCATCAGAACTCAAACAACAAAAATAACAACAAAGCAAAACCTAAAAACAGAAAACATTTTATGTGTCTACCATTTAACCAACTGTAAGTACCCATTATAGAATGTTCATCCTCAAAAGGACACTTTCCAGTAATTAGTTAAAATAAGGGAAAATAGTAATGCAATTTGTGGAAAGAATCTAGTGTGGCAAACTCTTACTTGATTTTGGAGACAAAATTAGATTGCTTTTGTCCAATGTGTGATTGTGTCACCAAATTGAATTTGAGTAAGCCCCACACTATTTCCAATGACCAGGAACAGATGGGCCAAATGCATATTTTGCTTTGTTTTGCTTCAGTTTTGTTAAACAAAAAAAAAAAAAAGAAAGAAAGAAAAAAAAGAAAAAAATATTTTTTTCTGATCAGATTCTATAGTTGGATCTGGTTTCACAGAGCTTTTCATCACATATTCTCATTGTTTATTTTAATGACAAATGTAATTTTTGTCCATTTTTGACACAAATGCCAAAAGTCATTTTATCTAAATTGCTCATTTGCTCCACTCTCAACCCTCTCAAGAAGAAAATAAAATGATTCAAATTCAAGTAGAGAAAGGGAAGATTCATACTGCTCACCAATGGAGAAAACACAGAAATGTTGATGGTAGTACCCTTCTAAACTGAAGACTGTTTTACGTTTATGAAGGAAATAAGTCTCTTCTGTTTTGTTCTAATTTTTGTTTAACTCATGTGTTGTTTGATGAATTCAGGTGGTTTAATATGAGCTTGATTTGGAGGTGAGAAGAAGTCACGTCGGAAAAGCAGGGCATGACTGAAACTTTTGGACAGGCTGGGGACAAGGATGGTGATTTCTTGGGCCTTGGGTGTAAACACAGTTCAGAGTTAGTGAAAAGAATCTGGACTAACTTTGTCTAATGAGAAGGGTTGGGGGAAGTTGGGACTTTCAAATGTATAGGCAGAGAACAAGAATGAACAAGAACCTCAGTTCTAAAAATTTCCCATGCAAATTGTCTTCTACAAAAGTGTCCTAACCTGTCACCTTCTTAATTTTTGAGAAAATATGGGAAGGGCCTGCTGAAGGTAGGGGGGCTGAGAGAGACACAGTGATGATGGCTATCATGCATTGGATACTTACTATGTGCCAAATGTGTTTGTAATACACTTCACAAGCAGATTTTACTTACTTCTCAAAATTATCTTATTTGACTTATACTAGGAGGAAGGTAGTCTTATGTCTTCATTATAATGATTAGAAAATGCAAGCCAGGGGAGTCAAGCACATTCTGCAAGTCACAGAGGTAGTCAGTCTCAGCATTTAACACTTGAGTTTTCTGGCTCCAGAGGCCAGGCTCTTAACTGACAGTCTTTATGTCCTGCTAGTGAGTTAAGCCTGCTTTCCCTCACTGGGGAAAGAATAAGATTCTTTCTACTCTCTTTTATTTAAATTAGTTTTTTATGTACATACATAGCTTATGTCATATGGACATTTTAATTTGCCTAAATCTGGTATCTTCCACTTGGGTCTCTTTCTACTGGCTACCAAAGCCATTCCAAAGATATAAAATTAATTTTTCTTTCCAGATCTCCCATTTGCATTTTGCTTATTCAGCTGCTCTTCTACAAGATCTTGGTATTATTAAAGAATATTTTGTTCTTTTCTATATAACCCTTGACAAGGGTCAAAGTTTTTAGAAAGCAAGATTACTGTATTTATCTCATATTAAGCTATCATTTCTTAGTATCCCAACACCAAATCCATCTTTCTGTACATTTCCTTTTAATTTTGGAGCTGGGAACCTACAAACTATGTTTCTGCTTTGTTATCTAAGCACTTATTTCACTAATTCCTACCACCTTTTTTTTTTTTTTCCTGGTGAAATACCTAGTGTGGCTTCTGTTTTCCTGATTGGGGCTGATACCTCCCTGAGATTTATTGCTCCCATTGTCCTTTTCAGGGCCTATAATAGATTACAGAATCTTCAATTCCAGAATGATCTTAGAGGGTGTCAAGCCCCAATTCTGACACAGTGGAGAGGTGATCTATGAGGACTAGATGTCCACTCATGGGCAATTCCCAGAAGAGAGTTTCCAGAGCACTGTGCTTTGGAGAAGTATGAGGATATATAGGCTTTGGGGTGAGAAAAGTTTGTTTACTCAGGGGTATCTGCCAGTGGTGTTGTCAGGCCAAAACCGTACATCTCAGTCTGGAACACAGATTCCTTATATGAATTTGGAAGAATAGATTCTTTCTCTCATTTTGATTCGTGTTGTTGGATCACTTGTACATGTAATAACATCTTTGAAATTTAATGTACCAACCAATGAGATGAGACCAGGAATATTTACCCTCATCCCCACTGCAATTTAGAGGGATTTCCAAGAAATAGATCCATTCATTTTATCTGTTTTTTATTTGTCCATTGTTTTTCTGCCCACCCATCTTTCCATGCATCCACCTATCCATTCATTCTTTTATTTACATCATTTATTCATTTTTCTGAGATTCTCATCTCTTATGCTAGATTGGGAGATAAATAAGAAAGAAAATGGGTTTCCATTCCATGTGTTCTATAGCAAAGTGGGGAAGTTTCAGTTGAATTAAGTCTGGAAGCTAAAATGTGGAGATCTGATAAAACTGAGTATGTACAAGGTCTTTTGAAGGGAGAAAACTCAGGGAAAAATGTAAAGTTTCTGATAGATGAAAGGCTGGAAGGATCAAGAACAAAAAATAGTTTGTTTCAAGCTGGGGAGTACAGGGAAATGAGAAGGTTAGGGTGAAGCAGACAGATGGCTATGGGCCCTTTTGAAGGAAAAGGAGAAATACATCAATATATTTGTGTATGAGTATGTGTGTGTTATTTTTAAAGTCTGTTGCAGATTCCATGATGAAAATGGGGATTATTAACATTCAACAATAGGCACTCTCTAGCAAAGATATTAGCAAGTATGACCCACATCCAATACTAAATATAAATCTGGGTAAAATTGCTACTTTCCTGGTCAAGAACCCCCAACCCCCACTCATTCCCACTAACCACGTGTAATTATGGTTATAGACTTTTTCCAAAGAGTAACTGGAAGTCCCTGGATGATGTAAGTAACAGAGACCTGATAAGATTTGTAAATCTAGTTGCATTATAGACAATTAGTCAGAGGGAACACTGTGAAAGCAAGTGGACCTGTGAGGAGCTGTTTTGGAAGTGACCTCATCTGGGGTCACTTCACTGGAAAGGAAAGAAGTGCAACGATTTCACAGATGTGCTCCTATGGGGATATCTTGGGCTGAAGATATAGGTGTATACAGATAGATATATGGATTGCTAAGTGATCAGTAAAGTAAGACAGAAAATATCTTCTCAGTGGAAGTAGACAAGTATTTCATGACTTTGGATATGAAGATGTAGAGAGAATGGTGCCTGGAAGATGCTAAAGAACAATGGACAGCTTGTAATTCAATTGGGCAAACTTGAAATGTTTCCCTCTCGATGGGGAGTGGGGTATAAGTAGAAGAGGAGATTGGAAAGTATGTTAGAGAAAAGGAGGAATAATTGATGATCTCAACCCCTAAGAAGGTTGAATGTAATGATATTGGACTTCAGATGGAAGAAGAGGCACCAATTCCACTGTTAGAGAAAGGGAGAAGAGTGGGCAGATGAAAAGAGTTAGTTTCTACGTTTTTGTTTGTTGATTTGTTTTTGTTACTTACATCATCTTCACGAGATAGGATGTGAGGTCATCTGCTTGGGAAAGGGAAGGGGTTTGAGGGCTAGTCAGTTGAAAATGGTGGGCCAAAAACAAGTAAGGTTGACCCTCATAAAATGTGCATGTGTACTTGAAAGAGAAAAGATGAAGACTCTAAAGGAAGCATCAATAAAGGCATATTTCTGAGCTCAGGGATTTTTCCTTACTAAGCATTTACTAAGCCTTCCTTCTTTCTTTGTTCTCTGCCTTCCTTCCTTCCCACTAGTAATATTAAAACCCTCATCACTTAAGAAAAAGTTAAATACATTTTTAGAGTTTTAAATAGACTATATTCCCCTCTAGTGAACACAATATTAACTGATGTATTATGTCAGAGAATTGGGAAATCACTTCTATGCCTTTTTATTACTATTGGTAACTGCTGAGAGAAAGCTAAATTTGCCCCATTTATAGAACTGGAAAGATATCAAGGTGACTATTTTTACTCTATTGCTGGGACTTGTTCTTTGCTTTACATAAAAAAACAAAAACAAAAACAGATAAGCCAGGTAATAAACACACACACTCACTCACTCACTCACTCACTCACCCAAGAAAGCCTGATTTTATGTATCTTTATTGATATATCCATTTACCCATTCATCCATCATTTAATAAGCATCTCTGTGTAAGAGACTCTGTCCCAGAAACTAAGAGGAAAGCAGATATAAGCCACAGTCCCTGTTTCAAGAGCTGTCAGTCTAGTTGGGAAGACAGACCAAGTGTAGAAACATTACAACCAATTATAACACAATGTGCCATGTGCTGCATATATAGCAGCCCTACTTACAGTGTTTTTTGGGCAAAGAGTTTGCAGTGCCTCCCTGGGAGCATTGCAGAATACTCCATTGGGTCTGGTGTGGTGAGGAAATAGCCCTTCCCTGGCTCCAACTCTGCTTCATTCCCTTATAACACAGCAAACACACGAAAAGCTGTGTTTAGCACATAAGACGTCCCCTACAGGGACCCAGTATCTCAGTACAACCTAGGTTGGAAGCTAGAAGATTGACAGATGGGAATTTCAAGATGTTCAAGAGTAATCTGAAAGGACAAAGCAGTCACCATTTATTGAGAACTAACCCTATGACAAATAGCATGAAGAGCTACTTTTGGTGCATTATTATTATTTTTCACAACAATAATCTCAAGAGGGAGAAACTTAGCATTAGCACTGTTAAGATGAAAAAACATACATGCATATATGCATTTATCATACACTTTCCAAAGTTGATAGGGAAACAACATGTTGTGTCTGGTTAAAACTTAGGGATCTGACCACAGCACCTGTTGGCTTCTCCATGAGGCTGTACATGCCTTCATGTTTTGTTTTTTTGTTTTTTTGTTTTTTGTTTTTTGTTTCTCTTTTGTATAGGTGACAGATGACAAGTTTATTAAAAGCAAAATGAGTATCATTACAGTTTCGTCAACATGAAGATTTGGTTGAAATTAAAACCCCAGTCTTTTACTTTCCAAGTGCTATATTGGTAATTTTCATGTTCTATGGAATATGTTAACAATATTAATGCTTTCCTAATAAATTTGTCCTTTTCTTCCCCTAGAATTTTGAGTATTTTTCTACTTTATTTCTTTTTCAATTCTAAAATATTTTTAGCCTGTGATTGATTCTATATTCATTAAAAATAATAAAGTGAAAGAATTTAATGCCCAATAGCAAGAGATTAGTTGAAACACCCCAAATAACCTGCAATAGAATTATTTTAATACTCTTATTATTGCATCTAATTACATTTCTCTTATTTTTTCTTATTAAAAAGTAATGAAACTCATTAAAGTAAAATCAAAAAGAACATTCATAATCTCCCCCACTTCAACACCTACTGTTAAAACTGCCATGTGCAACTAAGATCTTCCCACATATTTCTCTATATATTATTTTACTATAACAATAATATTTAATATACTCTCATGTTATCTTCCACAATTTGTCAGTCCTCTAAATAACTCCTTGACATTTAAGTTATTTCCATAAATTACACAGAACAGAACAACTTGGCAAAACCTGATTTAGAAATGGAGAAGTAGAGGGGCGCCTGGGTGGCTCAGCTGGTTAAGCGTCTGACTCTTGATTTCAGTTCAGGTCATAATCTCACAATTCATGAGATTCAGCCCCACATCAGGTTCCGTGCTGGGCATGGAGCCTACTTGGGGTTCTCTCTCTCTCTCTCTCTCTCTCTCTGTCTCTCTCTCTCTCTCTCTCTCTCTCACACACACACACACACACACACACACACTAAATAAATAAATAAAATTAAAAAAAAAAAGAAATGGACTAGCAGAAAAGTAAAACTCAGAGCATTCTAAGAAAGGCACATTTTTAATGACCAATAACCTTACAATGTTCCAATATGACCAATTATGTATCAAAAAAGCCAGTTACTAGGGATATTTTCAAAACGACCTTCCTTTCCATTAAATGACTGCAGCAGGGGTGTGGCATGGACCATCTTCAGCGACCCACCTCCTTTTTCCAGGTAAGATGAAGGCCATGGCCATGGTCCACTTCTAATTTCCAACAATCCTAGTCCAAACAAAGATGCTTTTGGGAGGTGTTTGTATCCCAGTGGCCATCCTCATTCCCTCACCCTACATCTACCCTATTATCAAATCTTTTCTGCTCTATGTTCAACTTGTCCATGGCTTGGTCACTTCTCAACACATGCACACATACAACTCTAGTGCAAGCCATTATCATCTGTCTTATTTAGTCTCCTCATATCCAGCTTCCTCCCTTCCTCCCTTCCTCATACACAGACCAAAGGGATCCTATTAAAGTCTAGGTTAGATATCTCACTCCTTTGCTCAAATGGTCTTTCATCCCATTGAGAGCTAACAACAAAGTACTTATATGCCATGCAATGCCCCATAGTTTCTGCCTTTGACCCTGTGCCCTCTCTGCCCTCATCTCCTAATATTATCCTTTACGCCACTGGGCTCCTGGCTCTTCCTCAAACACATGAGACATTCTACTACCTCAGAGCTTTTGTGTTGGCTTTAATACACTCCTGGAATGCACCCCTATATGTCTACATTACTTGGCCCTTCACAGCCTTCAAGTTATTGATTAAATGTCACCTCCACACTGAAGGCCTCCCCCAGTGACTCAGTTCACTTGCAACGTTTCCCAGCTCCTTTTCCATGTCTCATTTTTCTCATAGCACTTACTAGCTAGCATCTTTCACGTTGTGTGTTCAGTTGATTCATTGCTTGTTTGGCCAGTCTTCCCTAAGCAGAGTGCAAGCTTTATGAGGACAAGGATTTCTATTCTAGTTCACTGTTATAATTCCAGTCACACAGAGTAAGGTCAACACATCTTTGTTGAAGAAGTAGCCTCCTTTCCTTACCTCAAGCTGTAGAATGCCTCTTATGCTGTTACAACCTATCTTATTCTCTGTTGAGGACAAAAGGAGTGGTGATAAAAAGAAATGGTTCGAGTTACTGGGGCCTGGTAGGAAGGAGGATGGGGATGAATCCCTTGTGAAGACTTTTAGCCAATCTACTTTCACTGGGGAGATCAACATTTTTGTCACCAAGATTTAAAACTTGTCTCAGAAACAATGACCCATGTATTGTTATGTCCTTTACAAAAAGGGGGAAAAGATTATTACATGTTCTCAATTGAATATAATATTCTTGTTAAAAATGTTTACAAGAAAGAAGCAACCCATAGACACAGGGTTACAAAATTTAAAAATATAAATAAACAATAGTTAAGAACTCTTATTCTGGGTCATGCAATAGGGCTTGAATCCTTTCTGTCTGAACTTCAGTATGTTTTTTAACTTCATTTAGGCCTACAAATGCTGAACATAATAACACTTGCCCAATAGAAAGGGCTGAGCAATAAATTGAGATATGCCTGGAAAGTGCATAATACACAATGCTCAATGTTCAATAATTACAACTATTGTCATTATCACTATAACTGTGCTAAGTGAAAAAAGCAGGACACCAAATTGTATGTAAATATCATGAAGTGACTACATAGAGTCTACATTAGCACAGGATGTTGAACTCTGCTTCCGAGTTGGGGGACTGTCACCCACTCACTGCTTCACACCCCACCTCAACCAGCCAGTTGCGTGTTTTAGCATCTGCCACTTGTACACACCAACCAATTCTAGTATCATTCAGTTTTCTTTCAATTGTGAGTGACAGACACTCAATCTTAATCAGAAAGAGCATTTATTGGTTCATGAAAAACTAGGAAATCTACTGGGCAGAGCTATCTTTAAGAAAATTTAGGCTGAGGCACCCACATGGAATGATGCTTTCAGGTTTTTGTCTCTATCACTCTCTTTTTCTCCATTTCCTTCTCTCTCTTAGCTCTGTTTGTTTAGCTTCATTTTATTTTGGGGTAGACTTTCCCCCACACGAAAACAAGAGTCAGTGGCCAACCTGATACAGAGACCTCATGTTTCAGAGTAGAGACACCCTTGCTGGCAACTTTAGAAAAAGTCCCAGAGAGGACTTCTCTTGGCTAGCCTTCATTAACATGGCGATGCTTGAAAAAATCACTGTGGCCTGGGAAAGATCATTTGGAGACTAGTGGAACAGAATGAGGTCTACTGGACAACAGTGATATTTTATTTTTATTTTATTATTATTTTTACATTTTTAAAATTTTATTTTTTTAAATTTACATCCAAATTAGTTAGCATAGAGTGCGACAATGATTTCAGGAGTAGATTCCTTAATGCCTTTTACACATTTAGCTCATCCCTCCTCCCACAACCCCTCTGGTAACCCTCTGTTTGTTCTCCATATTTAAGAGTCTCTTATGTTTGGTCCCCCTCTCTCTTTTTATATTATTTTTGCTTCCCTTCCCTCACGTTCATGTGTTCTGTGTCCTAAAGTCCTCATATGAGTGAAGTCGTATGATATTTATCTTTTTTTGACTAATTTCGCTTAGCATAATACCCTCTAGTTCCATCCACATAGTTGCAAATGGAAAGATTTCATTCTTTTTGATTGCTGAGTAATACTCCATTGTATATATATACCACATCTTCTTTATCCATTCATACATCGATGGACATTTGGGCTCTTTCCATACTTACTATTGTTGAAAATGCTACTATAAACATTGGGGTGCATGTGTCCCTTTGAAACTGCACACCTGTATCCCTTGGATAAATACCTAGTAGTGCAATTGCTGGGTCATAGGGTAGTTCTATTTTTAATTTTTTTGAAGAACTCCATACTGTTTTCCAGAGTGGCTGCACTACCTTGCATTCCCACCAGCAATGCAAAAGAGATCCTCTTTCTCCACATCCTTGCCAACATCTGTTATTGCCTGAATTGTTAATGTTAGCCATTCTGACAGGTGTAAGGTGATATCTCTTGGTAGTTTTGCCTTGTATTTCCCTGATGATGAGTGATGTTGAGCATTTATTCATGTGTCAATTGGCCATCTGGATGTCTTCTTTGGAGAAGTGTCTATTCATGTCTTTTGCCCATTTCTTCACTGGATTATTTGTTTTTTGGGTGTTGAATTTGATAAGTTCTTTATAGATTTTCGATACTAACCCTTTACCTGATATGTCATTTGCAAATATCTTCTCCCATTTATCGGTTGCCTTTTAGTTTGGCTGATTGTTTCCTTTGCTGTGCAGAAGCTTTTTATTTTGATGAAGTCCCAATAGTTCATTTTTGATTTGTTTCCCTTGCCTCGGGAGACATGTTGAGTAAGAATTTGCTGCGGGCAAGATCAAAGAGGATTTTGCCTGCTTTTTCCTCGAGGATTTTGATGCCTTCCTGTCTTACATTGAAGTCTTTCATCCATTTTGAGTTTATTTTTGTGTCTGGTGTAAGAAAGTGGTCCAGGTTCATTCTTCTGCACGTCGCTGTCCAGTTTTCCCAGCACCACTTGCTGAAGAGACTGTCTTTATTCCATTGGATATTCTTTCCTGCTTTGTCAAAGATTAGTTGGCCATATGTTTGTGGGTCCATTTCTGGGTTCTCTATTCTATTCCAATGATCTGAGTGTCTGTTTTTGTGCCAGTACCATACTGTCTTGATGATTACAGCTTTGTAGTATAGCTTGAAGTCTGGGATTGTGATGTCTCATGCTTTGCTTTTCTTTTTCAAGATTGCTTTGGCTATTTGGGGTCTTTTCTGGTTCCATACAAATTTTAGAATTATTTGGTCCTAAATATGAAGGTGAAGAATTCTGGTGTTATTTTGATAGGGATTGCATTGACTATGTAGATTGTTTGGGTAGTATTGACATTTTAACGATATTTGTTCTTCCTATCCAGGAGTATGGAGTCTTTTTTCCATTTTTTTGTGTCTTCTTCAATTTCTTTCATAAGATCTTATAGTTTCCAAAGATTTTTCATCCTTTGTTTAGATTTATTCTTAGGTATTTTATGTTTTTTGGTGCAATTGTAAATGGGATTGGTTCCTTGATTTTTCTGTCACTTCATTGTTGGTGTATAGGAATGCAACCAATTTCTGTGCATTTATTTTATATTCTGCAGCTTTGTTGAATTCATGAATCAGTTCTGGCAGTTTTTTGGTGGAATATTTTGGGTTTTCTATATAATGTATCATGTCATCTGCGAAGAATGAAAGTTTGACCTCCTCCTGGCTGATTTGGATGCCTTTTATTTCTTTGTGTTGTCTTACTGCAGAGGCTAAGACTTCCAATACTATGTTGAATAACAGTGGCGGGAGTAGACATTCTTGTCTTGTTTTTGACCTTAGAGGGAAACCTGTCAGTTTTACCCATTGAGGATGATGTTAGCATTGGGTCTTTCATATATGGCTTTTATGATCTTGAGGTATGATCCTTCTACCCCTACTTTCTTGAACGTTTTTACCAAGAAAAGATGCTGTATTTTGTCAAATGCTTTCTCTGCATCTATTGAGAGGATCATATGGTTCTTGTCCTTTCTTTTATTGGTGTGATGAATCACATTAATTGTTTTGTGGATATTGAACCAGCCCTGCATCTCAGCTATAAATCCCACTTGGTCATGGTGAATAATTTTTTTAATATATTTCTAGATCCAGTTGGCTAATATCTTGTTGAGGATTTTTGCATCCATTCTCATCAGGAAAATTGGTCTATAGTTCTCCTTTTTAGTGGGGTCTCTGTCTGGTGTTACAATCAAGGTAATGCTGGCTTCATAGAAAGAGTTAGGAAGTTTTCCTTCCATTTCTATTTTTTGGAACAGTTTCAAGAGAAAAGGTGTTAACTCTTCCTTAAATGTTTGGTAGAATTCCCCAGGAAAGCCATCTGGCCCTGGACTCTTGTTTTGTGGTAGAGTTTTGATTACTGGTTCGATTTCCTTACTGGTTATGGGTCTGTTCAAATTTCCTATCTCTTCCTGTTTCAGTTTTGGTAGTGTATATGTTTCTAGGAATTTGTTCATTTCTCCCAGATTACCCATTTTATTGGCATGTAATTGCTCATAAAATTCTCTTATTGTTTTTATTTCTGTTGTGTTGGTTGGTTGTGATCTCTCCTCTTTCAATCTTGATTTTATTTATTTGGGTCCTTTCCTTTTTCTTCTTGATCAAACTGGCTAGTGGTTTATCAATATTGTTAATTCTTTCAAGGAACCAGCTTCTGGTTTCACTGATGTGTTCTACTGTTCTTTTGGTTTCAATAGCATTAATTTCTGCTCTAATCTTTATTATTGCCTGTCTTCTGCTGGTTTTGGGTTTTATTTGCTGTTCTTTTTCCAGATCCTGAAGGCATAAGGTTAGGTTGTGTATCTGAGATCTTTCTTCCTTCTTTAGCAAGGCCTGGATTGCTATATACTTTCCTCTTATGACTGCCTTTGCTGCGTCTCTGAGGTTTTGGGCTGTGGTGTTATCATTTTCATTGGCTTCCATGTACTTTTCAGTTTCCTCTTTAACTTCTTGTTTAGCCCATTCATTCTTCAGTAGGATGTTTTTTAGTCTCCAAATATTTGTTATCTTTCCAAATTTTTTCTTGTGGTTGATTTCGAGTTTCATAGCATTGTGGTCTAAAACTATGCATGGTATGATCTTGATCTTTTTGTGCTTGTTGAAGGCTGATTTGTGTCCCAGAATGTGACCTGTTCTGGAGAACGTTCCAAGTGCACTGGAGAAGAATGTGAATTCTGCTGCTTTAGGATGAAATGTTCTCAATATATCTGTTAAGTCCATGTGGTCCAGTGTGTCATTCAAAGCCATTGATTCCTTGTTGATTTTCTTTTTAGATGATCTGTCCGTTGCCGTGAGTGGGGGTGTTGAAGTCCCCTACTATTATGGTATTACTATCAATGAGTTTCTTTATGTTTGTGATTAATTTGGCACATAAATGTTTACAATTGTTAGGTCTTCTTGGTCTATAGACCCCTTGATTATGATAGAATGCCCTTCTGCATCCCTTGATACAGTCTTTAAAGTCTAGATTGTCTGATATAAGTATGGCTACTCTGGCTTGCTTTTGTTGACCATTAGCATGATAGATGGTTCTCCATCCCCTTATTTTCAATCTCAAGGTGTCTTTAGGTCTAAAGTGGGTCTATTGTAAATAGCATATAGATGGATCTTGTTTTCTTATCCATCCTGTTACCCTATGTCTTTTGATTGGGACATTGAGTTCATTGATGTTTAGATTCAGTACTGAAAGATATGAATGTTTTGCCATTATGTTGCTTATAGAATAGGAGTTTCTGGTGGTATTCTCTGGTCCATTCTAGTTGCTTTTGGTCTTTATTTATCTGTTTTTTTTTTCATCTTTTCTCCCCTCAGAAAATCTGCCTTAAATTTTCTTTTAAGGCTGGTTTAGTGGTCACAACTCCTTTAATTTTTGTTTGTCTGGAAATTTTTTAAATCTCTCCTTCTATTTTGAATGACAGCCTTGCTGGATAAATAATTTTTGGCTGCATAGTTTTCTGATTCAGCACATTGAATATATTCTGCCACTCCTTTCTATCCTGCCAAGTTTCTGTGGATATGTCTATTGCAAACTTGATCTGTCTTCCCTTGTAAGTTAAGGACTTTTTTTTCCCCCCTTGCTGCTTTCATGATTCTCTCCTTGCCCGAGTGTTTTGTGAATTTGAATATGATATGCCTTGTTGATGGTCGGTTTTTGTTGAATGTAATGGGAGTCGTCTGTGCTTCCTGGATTTTGATGCCTGTGTCTTTCTCCAGATTAGGAAAGTTTTCTGTTATGATTTGCTCACATAACGCTTCTACCCCTATTTTTCTCTCTTCCTCTTCTGGGATCCTTATGATTCTGATGTTACTTTTTAATGAATCACTGATTTCTCTAATTCTTAAATCATGCTTTTTTACCTTAATCTCCATTTTTTTTCTGCTTCATTATTCTCCATAAGTTTGTCCTGTATATCACTGATTCTCTGTTCTGCCTCATCCATTCTTGCCACCGTGGCAGCCATTCGAGATTGCAGCTCCATTATAGCATTTTTTTTTATTATATCCTGAGCAGCTTTTACTTCTTTTATCTCCACAGAAAGGGATTCTAATCTATTTTCAACTCCAGCTAGTATTCTTATTATCGTGGTTCTAAATTCTGGTTCAGACATCTTGTTTGTATCTGTGTTGGTTAAGTCCCTGGCTGTCGTTTCTTCCTGTTGTTTCTTTTGGGGTGAATTCCTTTGTTTCATCATTTTGAATTGAGAAAAGGAATTAATGAGGTTAACAAATTAAAATTAAAAATATTAAAATTAAAAACAAACACATATACACACAAAAAATTGAATAAATGATGCTAGATCCTAGGTGTGTTTTGGTCTGGTTGTTGAAAGGAGCTTGAAATATTAGAGAAAAAAGGGGGGGGGGGAAGGGAAATTGTTTGAAAATTTGAAAAAATGAATACACTGATGTAGACTAAAATGAATGATAGAAGTGAAATAGAATGTGAAAAAATTTACACAAAAGTAAAATATATAGTAGAAAGAAATTAAAGAAAAATATTTTGAATAAAAATTGGAAATAAAATGATTTTTTTCTTTCTGTAATCAAGAAAAAGAAAATAAATGAAAAAGAAAAAAGAAAAAAAATAAAGAATGAAAGAAAATTGAATAGATGAACCAGTGAACAGATTGAAATAGGACTGAAATTACTTCGTTTTCCCCTAGAAGTCAAACTATGAAGCACTTTATAGTCCATAAACTAAGCAGGCAGAGAGACTTGTGTTCCTGAATATTGTGGTTGGCCCAGTTGGGTGGGGCTTAGTGTAAGGGCTCTGTTCTTCACTAGACGGCGCTGCTAGCCTACTAGGGTGGAGTGTTGTGGTGCTTGTAGGTGTGGATGCGCATGCACGGGAGTGGTGCAAATGGCGTCACTCAGCTACCCATTCTCTAGGATCCGAACTCTGATCTTCTGATCAGCAGTCATGTACCCATCCTTTGTCTTTAGCTCCCGTCCACTTCTTGCTTTTACACAGTCTGTGACCGAGCCCAAGGCAGCACCTCCCTCCTGAGTTTTATCTCAGATGTGGCTGTTTTGCCTGATGCCTTACTTCTGAGGGACTGCGGCTTTGACCCGTTCTGCCCCTCTGTGGGAGGGTCTCACTGAGCAATGGCCGGGTGCCAGCTGCACCCAGGAACGTTTGCAGGACTGCCCTGCTGCCGAAGCCCAGAGATTGCGGCCAGGTGCCTGCCTGCCCCAGAAAAAGTTCGCAAGATAGTGTAGCAGCAGAGTTTTAGGGATTATGGAAAATCACAACATGCATCTGGCACCAGGCTTTACCACCAGCGACCTTGTTCCAGCACCGGCAAATGTGGTTGTTTTCCCCACTCCACTGGGGCCTTGCCTGTGGGGACCCACACAGCCTCTACCAGGTGTCCTCCCAGAAGGGGAACTGCCTCTCCCCATGTGGCCTGAAAAATCCTGGACTCCACTTTGCTCTTGGGGATTTGCCCTTCCCACCAGAGCACTGCCAGGTTTCAAGCTGTGGAGTTTTAGACTCTGCCCTCTTGCTGTTTATAGTCTTAATGGAATTTAAACCCTCTCCTTTCTCCCTTTTTAGTTCAGTCCCTGATGCCACTGTTTCCACTTTTCCACTTTCTCTCCAGCTGCCCTTGGGAGGGGTGTTTTTCCCATATTACCCCCCCCCCCCACCCCGCCCCTGTCTCCATCCTCTCTCCACACACAAAAGCAGCTCCCTGACCTCCTTGGCTTCTCTCTCTCCCAGTTCATTTCTCTGCACCGCGTACCTGCTGAATTCTGTGGTTCAGGTTGTGCAGATTGTTGTGTTAATCCTCAGATCAGTTTTCTAGGTGTGCAGGATGGTTTAGTGTTGGTCTGGCTATATTTCATGGACACGAGACACACAGAAAAGTTCCATGCTGTTCCACCATCTTTGCTCCTCCCCTGATATTTTATTTTTGATATATAAAGGGAGGGATTGGTTTCTCCAAAGAATTATTATGTAGATATAGGGAAAAAAATTGGAAGGAAATTCTTCATAATATTAATGGTGATTCACATGTGGAATTCATGAAGGATGATTTCTTTTTATTTTTACTTAAAAAAATGTTTCAAATGATCTTTAGTCATGACCCATTATTTTTATAATTAAAAAAAAAAGGAAAAAAAAAACATCCTTCACAGATGGTGTGCAAATAGGTGTGTGTGACTCAAGGACTCTGCACATGGACTTGACCTTTCAGCAATCTATCTTTTACCTGGGGCAAAGTCTGTCATGTATATGCAATATGTCATTCCATATCTGATGCTTCAGTTTATAGGGAAATCACCTTGTCATGTTCAAACTTCTGGGGACTGATGGTCCTTTAGAAAGTATCCTACACCAGCAGCTGGGAGACCTGGGTGTTTGTTCTATCTCTGTCCCTTACAGCTGTGTCAGGTGTCATACATTTCTGGGTTGAAGATCCCCCATCTATAATCGGAAAGTTTATTTTCACCTTTAACAGTCTGCAATTATTATTTCCGTTTACTGATGGAGTAGCTAATTACTTCATTATGGGATTTCTCAAGACTAGTTACCTCCTGTTTGGTTCAATTAGCAAAACACCAATGTGTTTGTCATTCATTCTGATGGTGGGGCTGCCAGGAGAAAAGCCCAATCGGGGAGTATTTCAGGATCTTAAGTAGATTTTGTGTTTATAATTCCAAAGTAGTATATATAGGAGCGGATCTTGTTCTGCTTTTGTTCTATCTTCTGCTTAGAAAATGCTCAGTCCCCATTATTTACTTCCATTCTGCAGAATATCCCAGGATTCTCTCACATTTCTCCTTTAGTTTATAGCCAAAGAAGAGAAATCCTCAATGGTAGAGACTGCTGAGAACTCAGCCTTTGCTTTTTTTCTTGAACACAGAATATCAGACACAAGGTAAACCTCAAAGATAATTCAAAACAACCTCCTTTGATTTAGAGAAAACACTAAATGAGTATCTTAATATTCTACAGAAAAAACATATGTTGCAGAGTGTCAAATGGAGGGTGGTTTGAATTTTTGCTCTTTCACTCACAAGTGTGTGATCTTTGGAGAATTTCTCAAATTTTCCAAGTCATATTTTTATTATTTTTTTAACCTTTGAAATGAGAATGATGATACATACCTTCTAGCCTGTATAGATGAGGTAGGTAGAATAATACTCCCTCCCTGCTCTCCCCCCAAAATATATCTACATCCTAATTCCCAGAACATGTGAACATATTATCTTCTATGGCCAAAGAGACTCTGCAAATGAGATTAAGCTAATGATTTTGAGATAGAAGATTATCCTGGATTATCCAGGTGGACTCAATGTATTCACCAGGACCTTTCTAAGTTAAAAGGGAGCCCAGAGAGTCAGAGAAAGGGATACGGCAAAGAGGCCAGGAACTAGAGTGATGCTGTGGGGGTGAGGTGGTGTAGGGGCTAGATCCAAGGAAGGAGGGTGGCCTCCAAAAGCCAAAAAGGCAAAAAATGGATTCTCTCCCAGAGCCTGCAAAAGGAATACTGCTGTGCTCAATCAATTTAGACTTCTGACGTCTGGAACCACGAGATAATGCATTTTTGTTGTTTTAAGCCACTGCCTTTGTGATAGTTGGTTACAGAAGCAATGAGAAACAAAATATATAGTGAAGATTGTCCACTATGTGGACTATGTCTGCTCTGCCAGAACAACAGCATACGGGTCTGGGCAGACACACAGAATGCATTTGTTTTTGCTGCAGTTACGGTTATCATTCTTTTTTTTTTCTTCCCCTCCCTCATCCTTCTCTTTCCTTCTGCTTCCTCATACTTCTTTCCCATCCTCTTCCTCCTTGTCCCCCTTCTTTCCTCTTCCTTTCTAGCTCATTAAAAATAATAGGAAAGGAGGAAAAGTCTTGACATTCAATAAGGACTTCCTATGTTCCAGGTACCATTCTCGGGGATTTCATGTGCATAACCTCATTCAATCTTTAAAACAATCCTTTGAATAAGGTTTTAGCATTTCCCTTTTACAAATGTAGAAATCAAGATCTGCTGAAGTCAAGTGAATTGCTTCCACACACTTACACACACACACACACACACACACACACACACACACACACAGAGTAAGTGATAGTCCTGAGGCTGATTATCCTACTCTCTCTCATCATTAGCAGCTTTATTTCCACTCCAGACAAAGAGCTGTTGACCTGAATCCTGCGTGTCCTGGATGACCAGAGCTGGACTGGGCACGAAACTCCATCACCATGGCAACATCATTACCTGCCTGGGTTGTGGCATGGTACCATGTTGGGCCAGGATGGCAGATGTCAGGGAGGGGTATTGTGCCCCAGGAAGGTGCTACCGTCTGTCTGAAGACATCCCTCTTCTCAGGACTGCAAAGAGCTCCTTACACCCTGCCTCTTCAGAGAGCCCTCTATTGCTCAGTTCAGGAGAAAATAAGAATGACTATCATTTATCAAACACCTACTGGGTGTCAGACATTGTGCAAGCTTTTCTTTTGTGATTCATATTACAATTCTGTACAATTCATATGTACAATTCATATTACAATTCTGTACAATTGTTTCCCCCATTTATAGTGAGGAAGGAGGCTCAGAGAGAACTGCCCTGCCCAATCACACACAAAGCAGCAGGCTGGAGTGAAGCCAGGTATGCTCAGACACCAAGGCCAGGCCCTGCCTCACTGGCTGCACTGCTCCCCAAGCCAAGCAAAGACATTCACAGTTGGTTCGCAAGGGCCTTGAGTCTAATCTGGCATGGTGTTCATTTAATCATTTCCTTTTCCTTCTTGCCCCTTTTTCTGCCTCTCTCTCCTTGGCTGCCCTGATTGTTTGACAGTTTTTACATCAGCGCTGGCACCAGGGACTGGGATGGGGGGCATGGTGTATCTTGGAATAAAGAAGCTGAAGAGTGGAGGAGTGAGGGTTGAGTAAATAAGTGCAGAGGTCCAGCCCAGGAGCACAGCTGACCACCTCCACCACAGCCCCACCTGGAACTCAGAGCCCTGGGCTGTTGTACTGTCAGCAGCACACCAGCCTGTGGGGCCTTTGCTCCAAGCCCCAGCAAAAGCAGTGTGACGGGGAGGGCAAGAGCCTGGCTTGGGAACTAGACAGATCTGCACTTTATGTTTGACTCTGTTGCTCAAGGGCAGTGTGGCTTGGGACAGGTTGCCTCAGGTCCCTGAGCCTCAGCTTCCTCTTTTGTAAAAACTCTGTGACAATGCAAGGTTGGTTACTTATAGAGTTGCAAGGACCCCACAGATGGAAGGAGCCATGGAGGCCACTTACTCCACTTGGCACCTAGATCCAAAGGAACTAAGACTCAGAAACAAGGAATCATTGGCCTGAGACCACTTGGCCACCAGGAGGGGCTCCTCCAGGAGAGAATCTAAAATTCTTTCCTCTAAAACATGTTGCTTCTGTGGGATCAAATGTGATAAGCAGTAAATGGCTGTGTTGATGCCAATGTCAGGATGTGAAGCATTGAGAGGAGTTTCTTTTCTTCCCCTGCCTTCTGGGAAGGCTTTCTGCAGCTGGTTGGACCGGGACACTGGCAAGCCCAGGATGCCATCAGAGATTGCATACCCTCCCTGAGTCTACTTTCAAACACATAAAAATGGCATAAAGACATTTAGTATCAGACATGATATGAAATGAAGCACACTTGATTAATTGACAAGCTCATAAAATAAGGTTTTAAAATAAAACCATTACAAAATGTAGAAATTCTCTAGACTATGTTTAATAAGCTTAATTAAGCTAAGGCAGGCAAAAATGTGAGGTACCTCCCACAGAAAATGGAGCCTTCAGGTGTGAAATCCTACCCACACCTCATTTTCAGCATCAAAATAAGAGGTTTCCCTTTCCCTGGGTAATTTCACTCCCTTCCTGCGCTTCCACTTCAATTTCCTTTTCATTTCCTCCAGGTTGTTCCTCCATAATTATTCCATCTCTCTCCAGTTCCTCATTAGGGAGTCTTTTAGCAGGCAACCCATCTATTCATTCCTAGCATGTGGCAAGGATGCTCAAGACACTGGTGATACAACATCAAATTAGTCCTTGTTGTCAAGGATTTTGTATCTAAGAGAAGAGAGATATACAGCTTTAAACAAGCCTGTGGTATCTCATATAACATTGAGTCGTGCAAGGTGCTGGGAGCAAAATTAGGTGGAGGGCAGTGGCAGGGGGCTGGTTGTGGCAATGTTGAAGGTTTTGGTGGCAGTGAAGGAGATGGTGGTGATCATGGTGGTGGTGGGGGTGGTAGTCTCATCGGAGGTGATGTTGGTGTCAGTAGAGGCAATGGAGATAACAATTATCATGGTGATGAGGGTAGGTGGGGGAGGTAGTGATGGTAATTGCAGTGATGGTCAAAGAATTTATATTAGGTAGTTAGCGAAGGATTCCATGTGAAAATTTGAGTAGAGACCTGCATCATAAGGAGCTAGACTTTTAGAAACCTAAGAGGAGAGCATCCCAAGCAGATAAAGTAATAATAATGCAAATGAGGGAACACGAGGCTTCATCGCATACCCATAAACCCTGCCCCCCCCCCATTTTGGATATTGTGAGTTGTGACTTGCACAGTCTCTGTGGCTCTGTGGGGGACTGAGCCAGAATTACCTTCTGTGGAAATCAGCCTTTCTGGGCAGAAAGATGAACACTTCCTAGTAGGACACTTTCACACAAAGCCCCCTCTCATGGTATCCTGCTGTGAACCCTAACCTGAGATAATGGGTATAAATACCTCTTTTAAGGAGTTTATTTTTGTTTGTTTGCTTTGTGAAGAAAGGAAATTGGGGTTAAGATTATTAAAGTCCCAAAGACAACTGACACCCAACATTTCAAAACAGCCCATTAATATTTTCTCCTCCAGCTAGCTTCTCTGTCAATGCTGCCCTTCTCAGAGAATGCCTACATTATTTATCCTGGCACAAAAGCAGAAACTTGGGTCATTCTCAACTCTTATCCATTCAGAGTCCAAATCTCCAAATCTTGTTTCTATCTCCTTTACATGATGCACATGGAGGCTGGAAAGGACTTGACCAAGAATAATTTGGGTGTCATTGGTGACAGTGAGAACCACTGAAGCATGTTCAACCTTGTTTACCCAAAAAAGAACTTAAAATAAAAGCATATCCATCCCTTTGGGCTTTGTTCTTGGCAGTCCTTTACAAACTGTGTACATGTGCATAATGTCAATTTCATGCAGGGTTTTTGCAAAAATGGAAAGGGGGAAGGGCTTTCTACCATGCCCTTGAAGATTGTTGCAAAGGGTGAAGAATTGCACATTTATTGTCCTTCCTCCAGGCTCTGAGGAAACAAACATAATCTATGGGGAAATTCAATAGAAGCTTAACAAAGAGCAAAGGCGATAGGTGAGACATTGGAGGGGAAATTAATTAAGCCAAGCTAAAATTAGTGGTTTTTGGTTTGTGATTCTGTGAGAGTCTGGGCTATGGAGAACTGGAACAGAGAAAGGAAGCATACTGGCAGGGAGCTGATTCAGGGCCCAAGATTAATTATCTTTCACCATCTAATTATGAAGTCTGAATCACTACCCTGCCAGTTGAGTTCCTTTCCACTAACACAGAGGATGAGAAAAGGATGTGGTTCTGGAAGCTGGAGGTCTTTCTTCCAATTTTCACTTAATACAGATAACAAAAAAGCTCCCCTTTGTCCTTTTTTGATTACAATTTATTATTTGTATCTTTTTAAGGGCTCTTCCCTTCCAGATTACTTTTTTCGTCCTTTTCAAATAGCCATTTTTCATTCTGATCATCTGAATATAAAAGTGCCAGGTGTATTCCTACTAGATATATGATTTATACAGGGTGGGATACTGGATGCAAACTCTTTACTCAATTTACTTACTTATATTCCTACTGCGTTCAGGGAATCTCTTAAGATACTTCAGTTTTGCCAATGGGTTCAGTTAAAGGTAAATGTGTCTGACTTGTAGTCATCTATTTCTCACACTCAGAGGCAGAAAACAATATTAGCTCCATTTAATAGGTTTTTAAACTGGGGATAGAAAGTTTAAGCAAATTTTCTAAAATCACATGAATAGCAAATTAATAGAGCCCAAGATTCAAAGCCAGGCTTTGTGTCTCCTCTAACTGATCCATCATCTTCCCTTTGGTGAAACCTACATCTGCTGTAAAGTCCAGCCACACATCTAGGCTAGTCTTGCACAGATATACCAACCCCAGTCTCATCAAGAGTTAAACAACAAAACAAAAGTTTATTTTCTGGTTTCCCTGGTCTCTACTGAAAATTATTTGCTAGCTCAATATTTTCTTTGAATAAATATCAAAATAATTCCAGGTATGGCACTTGAGCCCCTTCAAGTTATAAACCCATCTAACTTGTCCAAACTTAACTGTCCTCACTTGGTATCACTCCTGACCAAGTTGACACAAACTGGACACATAAGGAAATATTGACAATGATAATTATGACCATAGAGATATTAGTAAGAGCAAAATGAAAGTCAAGAAGAAATGTGGGAGCCCCAGAGAGCAGGTAAGTAGTAGTTATAAACATGGACTCTGAAGCCAAACTGTTTGGCTTTAAACCTTGGCCCCGTCATGAACGAACTTGGGTAATTTACTTAACCTCTGTGCCTCATTTTCCTTATTTGTAGAATTGGGGGTAATAATAGTAGCTTCTTCACAGGGGTGTCTTCTGTGGTCAAGTGAGATAACATACAGAAATTTCCCAGGACAATGTCTGGCACATAGTAATTGTTATATAACTATTATTATTGTTGTTATTACTATTTATTGTCAGACTGACCTGATCTGGAATTCTCTCTCAAATTTTATTTCTTTATTTAGGTCAGGATATAGTTCTTACCTCTCTCATCCAACTGATATGAGAAAAAAAATAGGATAATATATATCATAATTAGTTTGTGGAACATAATAAGTGTGAAATATAAAATGCTATTCCTCTAAACATGATCTTTCTTCCTGAATTTCTTGTTTCATACTCTAGACCCTTGAGTGTTTCCAAGCCGTGCTGAGATCTCATCCTCTCTAGAAGAGTATTTATGATCTTATCCTACCTCATTTCTCACTTGGACTCCTTCTTTCATTGTGGTTGGGTTCTGTTCATTGGCCATCGTCCTGCTGCAATCATCATTTGTGTATGGTGACACGTGAGTGGATAAATGCGCACTCTGAAATACCAAGAAATCACTCTAAATACCCAGGAGTAGATAATCTTTCTCCTTAAACAGCTTGTGACATAAATGAGGAGATAAGTTAAGCTCACAGAAGATAGCCAGAGACTGTTGCAATGTTCTTTAGAATCTATTGTGAAGCAGACTTTAGAGATCTGTCATCTGACCATGTACTTGGAAACTATTTGTACTGCACACATTATGATCCTTGTACTTTGATGAGCACTCAAGATATAAATATTAATATAATACTGCTTTAAAACTACTCACAGTTTCTTGGGGCAAAACTGACACTTTTTTTAAAATTCCACTGGTATTAATTGAGAGCCTCGTGTCCCATCAGTGCTCTGAAAACAAACAAATAAAACAAACAAAGAAGAGACCCACCATTATGAAACTTGTACTCTAGTAAAGATTGGAGTGGTAGTAAACACAGTAATTTCCAGTTGTGACAAACATTAGGAATAAAATAAAATGCAGTGGGATAGAATACTGGGGAATGAATGTGGGGAACTAGTTTAGATTGGGTAGACAGAGAAGGCCTTTAATAGGAGGACATATAGGAACTGAGACCTCAGACTGAGAAGGAGTCACTCATTGAAGGATTTATAGGAAAATACTTTCCACATCAAGAGCAAATTACTGAGAAGCAGGTAGCAGATTCTAAGAGGATGTTGAAATTGTCTACAATAGGGGTCAGTGAACTTTTTTTGGCCCAGACAATAAATATTTCAGGTTTTGGCCAGACAGTGTCTGTCACAAATACTCAATTCTGCCACTGTAACACAAAAACAGCAATAAACAATATATAAAGAAACAGTCTTGAGTGTGTTCCAATAAAGCTTTACTTGCAAAAACAGGCAGGGGGCCAGACTGGTCTGTCAACGGTAGTTTGCCAATCCATGATTTACAATATTAGACAAAGAACATGGTGGCAGATTGTGTTTTCCAAAGTGATCACCCCATTATATCCCAATTCATATGCTTCTATTACAAATTTTTGTCAACATTCCTTTCCAGAAAAAGGAGTTTATAATCCCTCCCACCTTGAATTTGAGTTTGCCTGGGAAGACAGCAGATGTATGTGGCATGACTTCTGAGGCTAAATCATAAATGATAAGGCAGCTTTCACCTGTCTACCTTGAGACAAACAGCTCTAGAGTCTTGAGATTATACATACAAAGTACACTTGCTCTGAAACTGTCAAGCTGGAGACATCTCATGGAGAAGCCAAAAGAGTCCCAGGTTTCACTCATTTGAGTCTCCCCAACCCAAATTCTAGCCACGTGCATGAGCGATATTTTAGACGTTTCCAATTCCCTCAAACTCTATTCCAGTTTTTTTACTCTATTCAGGTTATTTTATTTTTTGAAACTAAAATTTCATTTGATTCTTATTTATGTTTACTATTTATTTGTGGAGATTTATTGTTATTGTTTCAAGGGTGTTTGTAATTGCTCACTGGAACATCTTTATTTTAGTGGTCTTTAAATCCTTGTATGGCAATTCCAATATCTGTGTCATCTTGGTATTGGTGTCTGTTGATTTCTCAGAAGTTTATATCTTTTCTGTTTCTTGGCATAATGAACAATTTCGACCTGGTCACAGATGTTTTTAATATTATAAGACTCTAGTTCCTATCTAATCATCTATTTTAGCAGGCTCTTAGCTTAGGCTGCCATAACTAAATATCATAAACTGGTGTGCTTATAAACAACATAAATATATATCTTACAGTTCTGGAGGTTGGACATCTGAGATCAGGGTGCCAACATGATCCCGTTCTGGTGGGAATCCTCTTCCAGGTTGCAGACTGCCAACTTCAACATGGCAGAGAACAGAGAGAGGAAGAAGATCTCTCCTGACTCTTTAAGGCGCTAATCCCATTCATAAGGACTCCACCCTCATGACCTCATCTCATCCCAATCTTCCAACGGCTCCATCTCCTAATACCACTAAATTAGGGGTTAGGGTTTCAACATACAAATTTGAGGTTGGCACAAACATGCAGTGCATAGAAAGTAGATAGTCAACCTGTTTAGGTTCAGAACTCATGTCCTGGTTCCTTTTTAAGATTTGAATGTCAAATTTAGTGTTTAAAGTCCATGAAGTGCCATTCTCATCTACTCAACTTGTGTGTTACCCAAATGACAAGACTCCAACCTACACTGTCCATGGTTCTGACTGGGCAGGGGGAAGAATACCATCTAGTTAATTCAGGGATGGAGTAGAAGTCATAACCCTACCCATAGGCTTCAACCAGGAGTGGCACTTAGTCCTTACTCAAGTCCCAAGCCCACTAACCAGTCCTTTTATGCACCTTTCAGAGTCCTCTACAAATGGCTTATGTGTTTTTTTCTAGGCTCTGTGTGTGTGTGTGTGTGTGTGTGTGTGTGTGTGTGTGTATGATTAGCAGACAAAGTAAAATGGAATATGTTTAGCACACATTCAGAACCAGAAGTCCTTTTCACTCTAAAGTCTGTAATTTTCCCACTATTTCACACTGCTTTTGAGGCTGTGATATTTGAAACAGTATGTGTTCTGTCCACTTTTAAATTGTATCCTGAACATTCAGACACATTTCTTCCACTGTTCTTGTCCCTTCAATTTTCCTGTTTTCCTCTACATAATACCATGTCATGGTTATATCCAATATTTTCTCTCATGTGTGGCTCTTTAATTCCCCCTCATATCACATCCCTAAAGAGAAGGACACTACCACTTCTAGTCACTTTCAAACCACTGATTGACCCAGTTCACTAGAGGGAATCACAGTATAATTTATGGATGAGGCATTCTCTCATATACTGTGTTTTTTTATGGGCCCAGCACACTTCCGCTGTACTGTGTTTTTTTAATATGAAATTTATTGTCAAATTGGTTTCCATACAACACCTAGTGCTCATCCCAAAATACCCCTTACCCCTCCTCAATACCCCTTACCCACCCTCACCTCCCTCCCACCCCCCATCAACCCTCAGTTTGTTCTCAGTTTTTAAGAGTCTCTTATGTTTTGGCTCCCTCCCTCTCTAACTTTTTTTTTCCTTCCCCTCACCCATGGTCTTCTGGTAAGTTTCTCAGGATCCAGATAAGAGTGAAAATATATACTGTTAAAGCAAGAAGAGTCAGAGTACAACCAGGAGGAAAGAGGTTTCTCCATTTCTACTGATCTTTTTCTTCCTCTTCAGTATATTTGGTCTCATTGATAGTTGATACAGAGATTATAGTCAGAACAGGCATTTTATTCTCTCTCTCCCTCCCTCTTTTGAATCTCTCTTCCCTGTAACTGAAATGAGGAGAGCTATTTTTTCCCAAATGGAAGGAGGTCTTACCATTATTCTCTTGTTATTCTTTGCCATAACCCAGAGTATTTTAACATTTGGGACTAGGGTTTAAGCATTAAGGGAAGTAAAGTAGAGCTGAAAAACTAATGGAGTATTTTTTTCGCTGTGGTCCAGTCAACTTTGTTGGGTGTTACAAAATCAGTTCTAGCTCCACCCCAGCCTTACCTTGGTCCAACCCAGCCAGTCTCTCCCTCTCTCTCTCCCTCTCCCTCCCTCCCTCCCTCTCTCTCTCTCTCTCTTTCTCTCTCTCTCTCTCTTTCTTTCACTCGTGTGTGTGTGTGTGTGTGTGTGTGTGTGTGTGTGTGTGTGTTCCTATGTCTCCCTCATAGTCCTTGGAAGACTGAGTTCAATCAGCAAGAAGAAATGTTCTTATACACTTGTGGCTGTACAAGGACATTTGAAACAATGGGCATTCTCCAGAGTCTCGAGACCCTGATTAGAGGTCTCCTCCTACTAACACCAGGGAAAAGAGTCAAATGAGAGTGGAAGGTGTTTCCTGTTTTTTGTATGAGGAGTGATAAGTGAATGTCTTCAAAACTGAAGGGCTTACATCTGGGCAGTGTCTCAGAAATCATTTGTGAAAATGAAGATAATCTTTATCTTCTTTCTGGGTACCAGTGTGACCAGCTGTACTATCTGTCTCACAATTGTCCCCTTTTCTCTCCTGCCTTCTTCTTTTCTCCTGATTATATGCAGGGTTCTCCTAAAACCACCTGAAGATGCAGATATTGTCAGGGAAAAAAACAGACTATTCTTTTCCAGGGAACTAAGTAGCTGAGTTCTACTGTTAGACCATCCTAATTATTCAACCATCAGATTTATTTCTGCTTGTTATAGAAGAGACAACTCAGACACATAGCAGACTGAGGAATTTAGGGAAGATAGAATCTTCCTCCTGCCCACTATGAAAAACTTCCAGCTGTGTGTGTGTGTGTGTGTGTGTGTGTGTGTGTGTGCAGTTTTCCATAGGTAGCAAAAAGACCACTGCTTCATAGATATTAGGCTCCAGGAAGTTGAACTTCTACCTCTTTACAAAAGAAAGATAGATGCTTATGGCCTTCTTCAAAATTGAAATCCAGACTACTGCAGTAGTTTAGGTACAGGATTAACCAGTTTAATGAGCCCTTGAAATTAGATGAAAGGTCACAGACATCAGATCTTATTATTAAACCAGTCCTCCTCACTATTCACCTTTCTCAATGTATCTTAGGAAAAGGTAGTTCATTTAGTTCATCAAATTCAGCTTAGCTGAAAATTTGAAAATTAAAGAAAAAAGCTGTCAAAAGTTTGTTTTCCACTCCCTATCTCCTCAATCCTTCTGCCAGTTTCATTTTCCAGGTTCCCTTCAACAGACCTCAATTTAGCAAGAAACAGTGGGCTCGCTTATCCAGCAGGGGAGGGCTTGTCATGTTTGAGCTCTGTAATGAAAATTGTCTTTGAGAAGACTTCTATCAGCTCCATCCAGGAGCAGTAGGCCCTGTGACTATCTATGACTATCTATGGACTTGAATAAAGGAGGCAAAGCCTCAGAAGGCAGTAGGGATGGAAAAAAATTTTTTCTGGGTAGGGTCCTCTGCTGGTGGAGGGCAGAAACCAAAGGTGATAGAAATACAGTGCTCCAATTAGTCTGAGTAATACCATTTGATTTTTACAAGCTGTAAACATTAAATGAATAACCCTTGAGGTTCCTAACCATAGACCTTAGAGGCAAATAGGACCATTGATCTCAGCCTCTATGCCAGAAGGATTTAAATCCACATTATTATGCGACATGTCTATAGATGTTCTTAAAGTAAAAAGTGGACACAGGGATAGATATATTTTTCCAGGACAGACTGAATTGTTTCAAAACATTTTAACACCTATTTTTAGCTTCTTCTTTTGAGTAGGAAGTGTACAAAGGTGAAAATGGCATGTTCCCTTTTCTGTAAGGATTCATAACTCGCTAACACAGGTAGTCACAGATATGAGTAATTATTGGGTTCATAGTAATCAGTAATATTCTACCCAGGATGCCGACATATACTGTACAGGATAAGAGCCTATGCATTAGAATCACCTCTTAACTCTGCCTCTTGACTCTGTGACTTTGGGAAAGTTGCTTCATCCCTCAGAAGTGGAGAACATCTGTAAAATGAGAATGACAACATCTCATTTTGTGAAGATGAAATCATGTTATGCAAATAAGCAATTGGCATATATCTGACACGTGCAGTAAATGCTCAACAACTGGTAATTCTACACCAATAACTGAGATTGTGGGGCACAGAGAAAGACTTTCTGACTAAGGAAACATGAAAAGGTTTTTTGAAGGGGTGGCTCTGGGGGAAGCTTTATTTCACTGGACTGAGGTTGTAAGAAAAGGAATTTCAGACAGAAGTTTGCTGAAGAAAGCAGACATGAAAAGTACAAGGTTCATGGTGGACTGATGTGCAGTGGGGGATTATTTCATGAAAATCATATGGGGCCAATAGAGGACTTTGAGTGCCCATCAGAAGAATATGCACTTGACTGAACAGATAATGGGATGTCATTGAAGGCTTTTGAGTAGGAAAATGACAGACTGAAAGCTTCTTCTCCTCAGGAAGATCACTCAGGAAACTGTGAGTGGGGTGGTTGGATTTTTGGGGGGGGGGAAGCCAGAGAAAGACCTCAGGGTCAGCACTGTGGTGGGGCAGTAGAGAGGGAGTGGATGAATATCATATCAGAAATGTTACGAGTTTAGTTTCACATATGAAACATGATTCTGATTTTGTTTTTAGGGAGAAAAAGTTAATTCTTGGAAGCAAATATCAAATGTAAATGCTAATAACAGAGATGAGGATCAGGGGGAGATGAAATGTTCTTTCTTAGTCTACTCTTGGAGTGTTGCTCTAGTAAATCATTTTGCAGAAGCAATCAGCACACCTGTTAGTGAGGCTTGGCATTTAATTGGCATTATTGGCTCCTGCACAGAGGCAGACAATGGATGTCACTGGTGTGTGAGTGGAACACATTTGCATTTCATAGACAATTGAGAGGGAGCTAATCATGTCTTTCTGCAGCCCTCCTAGGGAGGACACATCTGGCTAGGACAAGGAGCCACTTGCCTCCTGGAGTCAAAGGAGTGTAAGAATTCTGAGGCAACCAGACCTTCACTCAGCCTTTGATAAGCCCATGTAATAAAGGAAGTTGTGTACAAGACCAAACTGCCCCTCAGAGCTGACAAGTGGAAAAGGTCTCAGGCTGAGGTCTGGAGACTTCAGCTCTTTTACTGGTTCCCCCACTAACTTGCTTTACACTTTTGGCCTCCACACACTTTTGTGTGTTTCAGCTAATTTTTCTGGAAAATGGCTTGAAAATAAGGAATCTACATTGTTGTCATTGTGGGTGACTACCTTGGGTCTGATTTGGTCAAGTTGGGTATCACCCATGTAATCATTTCTCAGACTCTTATTGAGCATTCCATGCCCCAGGATCAGCAGGAAGCACAGTTCCATAAGATACTGTTCTGTTTTCAAGAATCTCATGGTATAGTGGGACAATGTTTAAACAACTACATTGATTCGAGTGTAGAAAATAATATGAAAGAAGTGGATGCAAATCTAATAGATGTCTGGCTGGCAAGGAGGCTGGATGTGGGGCATGAGAAATATTTTCTAGAAGGACAGAAGAGGGTATGGCTTTCTAAGTATATACATAAAACATAGAGACAAAAATACAGCATAGACAAAAAACACAGAAATATTTAAGTATACATACTTGTTGGAAAAGTTAGTACTCCAGTATGTTAAAGGACCTTGAGGGAGATTGTGAAGGATAAGGTTTTGAAAATGGATTCTGGGTCTAAGTTATGAGAACTCAGAGCCCTTGGTTAAACATCTGAGACTTCTTTAGTCAAGATTAATTTTTGATGGGAATCAATCAATAATACAGTATGGAGCATTTACTCTGGTCAAGGCCCATGAAGTACAGGAGAATAAAGATACATTATCTTCACTTTAGATGCTCTGCTGAGGAACAAAGAGGCTACAGAAACAACAAACCCAAAGCCACCAATTCATTTGTTCATATAGTCATTCAGTCATTTACAAATCTTAGTGAATCCCTATGATGTGCTGGGGTTCTGGGAAAATTCTTGCCCGTGGAACTCAGACAATGAAATAGATGATTATATTGTTCATTGTTACAGGTCACAGCACAAATATGTATAGAGGTGTGAGGAGGTCAGAAATCTAGTGGGAGGTTGGTCAAGGAGGGCTACCTAGAAGAGCCAGCAGCAGCACAACCCCTTAGAGTATAGCTATGTCAAGCCAAGGACAGGAGTGTTGTGCATGTCCTAGCGGGTGCAGAGAAGACTGTTTTGGGAAGAAGAAGGAGTATCGCATGTATGTCAGAAAGTGAAGAGATCCTGTGGCTGGAACAAAATATGTGTAGGGGGAGGTGGGTGTAGTAGGAAATGGGGTGTGCAGGGCTAAAACTGGGTAGGTGGGGCTTCATATCCCAGGATTAGGCATCTGATGAGGGGCTGTCCATGGTACTGAGGAACACAGAGGAGCCAGCCTCTCAGTACTGAGACCTTGCAAACCTTCAGAGACAGAAGAAACTTTTCATAGAAACAGGAAATTTTTTAGAAGGGCTTCTAATTTTATTCTGAAGAGTGACTTATGAGAACCCTCAGTTCAGAGAAAGAGAGAAGACAAGGAGAATTTATTTTGTACTAAATATTTTTCCCATCCCACCAACTCATTCCAGAAGGATGGTTCCTTTAGTCTTTGTGGAATGCCCAGAGAAAATGCCCAAAAACTGGTGGAAGGGTTGAAGCCTTCCCCCACTGCCCCGTGAAGGCAAGGCTTTATTCTCCTTAAGTGAAAGGTGAGATAGCATCCCTGGGAGGGGATTGGGCTTGTCTACTCTGGGAATTGGCTGGAGGTCTGAGCTATGCAAATGGGAAGGGTCTAGACCCCACACGCATTATTCACCCAATCTCTCAGAAGCCCTGTCCAAAGCTGTCCCAAGGTGGTCCTTAGAGACTTAGTTTAATAATATGCTAATTTTATTGTGTTCCTACTGAAATTCTTTTCAATCAGGACTCTTAAGATCAGTGGCAGAGTGGTTTTACTGTTAGAGAATGATGTCTGACAGGAATTCGATCCTTACTCTTGTCTCTCTAAAACATTTAAAGGAACCATTACTGGAAGGGACTATAGCAGAGTTGTTCAAGGCCACTCAAGTCTGACTGCCTAGGTGTAAGAGGGCTTAGCTATCTACTGCATATATTAATTAAACTCTCAGACCTTGGGTGGCTGTATTAATCTCCTGTGACTGTTACAACAAATTACTACAAACTTGGTACCTTAAAACAATTGAAACCTATTCTCTCTCAGTTCTAGAGACTACATATATGATATGAATATCCCTGGATCAAATCAAGGTATAACCAGGGCCATATTACCTCTGGATTCTCTAGGGTAGTGTCTATCCCTCACCTCTTCCAGTTTCTGGTGGCTGCCGGCATTTCTTGGCTTGTGGTTGTGACTATCTAATATTCAAGGCCAACACCTTCAAATCTCTCTCTGCTTCGTCTTCACATAGCCTTCTTTGTGTGTCAGAAAATCTCCCTCTGCCTCACTCTCACAAATATATATGTGATTGCATTTATGGCCCATCTGGTAATACAAGATACCCTCTCAAGATCCTTTATTTAATCATATCTGAGAAAACCTCGTTTTTTCCATACAGAGTAATCTTCAGGATATCTGTTGGGTGGCCACTTTTTCAGCCTACCACAGTGTTCTCAAATGTAACCCAGATCTAATGAAATCACCTACGTCATTGGGTAATTGTGAGGATTAAAGATGGTATCCCCATCCCCAACTCACACACACACACACACACACACACACCAGTGTCTGCATTGTATGGTAAACGGCCAATAAATATTAACAATGACTGTCATTTCATTAAAAACAAAAACAAACAAACAAAAAACCTTTTCTTTCCTTTTCTCTGCCAAATTCCTAGAGGCCTTTCTTCCTCCTCGAATCCTATCTTTCCTACCCTGTTTTGTTACTTTCTCAGTACTTAAGCATCATTTTGATAACATCATCCTTTTCCTATAACCACTTTTCTTTACCCAAGATGAACTTTCTTCTAGGAATTGAATTTTAATTTCTCAGTGAGTGAGGGGTAAGAGGAGGAGATGGAAGAAGGGAGAGAGCTCTGGAAAAAGGAAAGAGAAAGGGGGGGCATGAATTTGCACACATTGTTATGTTCTTTTCTTTTGAGAGCTCACTTTCAACCTCACTCATACCCCAGGGGATCACCCACATACCAATGTAAAGGTATACCTATATACCCACATAGGGGGACTGGAAGGCATCTTAGACTCCTTCCCTCATCTATGTATCTCCTGATCCCAATGCCACTCCCCACTTTTCACCAGCCCAGACCCAGGAGAAAGATCTCTTGGTTAGGCCTTGTCTCTTCAGTCCCTACCTAGTTAAGGTAGTTAAGGCCCTAATGGTCACCACTGCTCATGCTGATAATTAAAATGGCCTCCTAATTGGTTTTCTGTTTCCTAATTTGCTCCATCTTTTACACCTGCCCAAAACTCATTTTTGTTTGTTTGCTTGTTTGTTTCCTCTTCAGAGGAGGTAATATGTGTCCAAATGAGAGAATTGAATTATCTTTGGACTCAGATAGGTGAATACAAGCTTTGGCTCTGTACTCAATACATGTAATGTTTCTGAGGCTCAGACATACTCTAAAAGAGCTATTGTAAACAACTGTGTAGAATAGTGAATACAAAGCATTTCCATGGTGCCTAGCATCTAGCAGGTACCAAATAACTAGTTCTTTTCTGTGTGTTTTATAAAATAAAAACTTCTCCTATCACACTTCTATTATATACACATCTGCTATCAAGGACCTTGCTTTACCAATTCTTCCCTTTATATGTTGCATCCTAAATAAGTGTTCCTTTCTATTGGATCATTCCAATAAGCATACATTATCATTTGACTCTACTTCTGGGAGTGTTCACCCATTTCTATGTTTTCCTTTGTTTCAAATCTTGAAAGAATTGTCTCTTTTCAGTTTCTCTCTTTTCCCTTAAAAGCACTTTAAAAAGGCTTTCTTCCCACCAATCTGTAGGAACTTCTCACTTTAAGGTCACCACTGACCTCCAAATTGTTAAATCCAGTGGTCAATTCTCAATCTTCAGCTTACTTGATATAGCAGTAGCATTTGACACAGGTGATTCACTTCCCATTGATATACTTTCTTTAGGATGCCCAGGACTCTAAAGCTTTGTGATGTTTTTCTACTTTACTAGTGTTTTTTTTTTTCTCACTTTCCTTTATTGGTAACTTGTACTCATGACCTGTTCATCTGAGGCTGCCCCGAGTTCAGCATTTGTCCTTTTACTTTTTCCTTACATGTTTACTTCTTTGATGACTACACAATATCAGATTTTAAATACCATTTGTGTGCTAAAGGGTTAAGACCTCTCTCCCAAACTCCACATCCAATATTCAACTGTTTGTTTCACACCTCTATTTGAAAGTCTAACAGACCACTCAAACTCAGTATTCTAATTATCTCCCAACCCTACCCACTGTCACAACCTGATCCATTCTGCCACCTTATCATCTAGGATGACGATAAATCTTTCCTTCCTTTGCTAAGTCCAAAAATCTCTCCCACCCAATCACCTAGGATATTGTATTTGGTTCTGGCAAAAATTTTTGTGCTGTCACAGTACATTGCATAGATTGTCAATGTGATATTTTAAAAGTTTATTTATTTATTTTGAGAGCAGGGGCAAGGAGAGCAGAGTAAGAGTGAGAGAAAGAATCCCAGGAAGTCTCTTCACTGTCAGCTCAGGGCCTGATGCGGGGCTTGAACCCACCAACTGTGATATCATAGCCTGAGCTAAAGCAAGAGTCAACCCTCAACTGGCTGAGCCACCCAGGCACCCCTCAATGTGATATTTATTACACTATTTCTAATTTGCATCTTTATCTGTGTCTCCTTTGCTTTCCCATCTAGTTGTACTATACACTCCCCAACTATCAACCTGAGGGCCTATTGGTTGTGTTTTCTAACTATTCAGCACAATGCTCCATATATCATGGTCCATGATTCAAGAAATCAACTTAAAATCTGTTAAGGGTGATCAATAAATACATAAAATATAAGAAAATAAAAATTAGGTGGAAAACATACAAAGATTTGTTACTTTTTAGTCTTGATCCAGGTTTAGGGCAGAATGTAGTAATTTTTTTTAAAAAAAATATTTATTTTGAGAGAGAGAGAGAGAGAGAGAGCATGACCAGGGGAGGGCTGGAGAGAGAAGAAGAAAGAGAATCCAAAGCAGGCTCTGCACTGTCAGCACAGAGGTGCACACGGGGCTTGAACCCACCAACCTTGAGACCACGACCTGAGCCAAAACCAAGAGTCAGAGGCTTAACCAACTGAGCCACCCAGGTACCCCCGTAGTGATTTTTACCAGTGTCTGATGAAACAGAAGAGAAAAGGAGAATAGATCAATTAAAAATCTCCTCAATAAAATAATGTTAAAGCAGAGCCAGAATGGATGCCGAAGTTGGTATACATTGGGAGGATCTGAGCTCTCAATCAGAGGGACATGGAATTGAATCTCAACCTCGTCATTCACTAGTTGAGGACTTTGGGCAAGTTACTTAACCTCCTTGAGCTCAAACTTCCTCATCTGTGAAATGAGCAGAATAAATACTCACCTCAGATAGTTGTATTGAACATTTAGTGGGAGAAAGCCTGGTTCATCATCAGTGCTGAATAAATGGTAGCTATTATTGTTAACATCAAGAAATTGTCTCAATAACAAGAAATGACCTTCAACTGAGAATTTTTAACTCCTAAGTGTTCTGTTTTTCTCTTTTTCTCAAAATTCTTACTTATATATGTGTGTACATGCATGCATGCATGCGTGCGTGTGTGTGTGTGTGTGTGTGTGTGTGTGTATGGCCATGAGTTAGAGAAAAAGGAAAGGAATGGAGGCGTTTGATCAAAAGGTCTCACCATCTAGCTTTGGAACCATGTGTGGCCACAAAGACTCAGGTTGGCTTTTTCAACCTACTGTCCAGTCTCGCCTGACATCATCCTCTCTTAAATCTACTACTATCTACTTTGCTCCTTGCCAGCCACTATTGCTAGAGAAAGCCACATGGAGATAGCCATGTCAAGGCTATTATCTCTAACCTCAACTTCGAGCTTTGCCCACAGTTTATCATCTCTGTGCTTTATCGTGATTCGTATTGCTATGTTGTGACTCCACTTGGAAAATGAGCAATAGTTACAGTCCTGAGTAGCCCCAGTAGTCCTCATTTGTTTATCCTCAAAGACAACATGTGGGAACAGTTGCATGTAAAGTATGTTATAAATGTTACATTCTATATGAACACAGAGAGTCCCAACAAGAAAATCTTAGCCTTGTAAATGGCTAACTGCCCCATTTACAGATGGAGAACTCTTCATCCCAATTCTGATGTGTTCATTGTTTCCAGAATCCTAGGCTTGATACTTTGCCAAAGTCTTTAGCCTGGCAGCAACTCAACAGAGTGCATCAAGTGGCTATGTTCTTTCCTCCACTCCACTTTATACATTCCCAATAGAACCTTTTTAGAATGTTGGCAAATGTTGTGTTGAATGATAGCCAAAACAAAACAAAACAAAACGAAAACAAAACAAAACAAAACAAAACAAAAAGAATCTTCATTTTTGTGCTTTGTACACTAGGTTTACCTAAAGACATCTAATGGCAAGGCATAATTAATATTTTGGAGCACAGCTATTCAATCCTTGGAATTCTAAGTCCAATTATTGGCTTTCTTCTGCTCAATGATCAGAGAATCCCACATGATGTCATAATCACTAGTGTTTACACATTGTTTTCCCTTCCATAGAATGCAACCTTCTCTAAGGCAAGAGCTGTGTCTAATTAAGCTTTGAAGAAAAAGTGTGTGTGGAGGAGTAGACCTGGATTTTAATTCTATTTGTGTGACCTTGTGCAATTATTTATTAAACTGGCCCTCACTTTGTTTCTGTTTAATAGGGCACATGAATATCTAAACCACAGAGTTGTTGGGGAAATTAACATGATTCTGCATATAATGTGCATGGGAGCAAATGGAGATCCAGTTAATACTTGTTCTATTCCTGTTCTATCTCTCTCTCTCTCCTACTTTTATATCCCAACATCCTGCTTCATTCATGATAAACGCTTGATGAATGTGGGTGTTCTTGGTTAATGAGGAGTCAGTAGAGATGATGATTAAGCCAGCTACTGTAGCCTGATCTCATATTCTATTTACCTTTTGACATCTCTTGTCCTGGAATCCCCTTGTGCACTACTTCACATTCTTTTGGCCCCACCTTTATGCAGCCACTTACTGTAGTAACTAGTTACATGGAAGTTGTGCTAGTTTGACCAGGTGAAGCCTGACAGCAACTCACCTAAGCCTACACTGAATACCTCTTACTTCCTGCCCTTGAAATTCTCTAACACTGAAAGTTGGGAAGCATTGTGCACATAATCTGAAAGTGTAGGGGAATTAATGACTGTGGGAATATATTTGACCTGGGGAATAAATGCTCTAATCATCTACCCCCTGTTTAGAAATATTCCATAAAACTCTTTGGAAAGCCTTGCAGGACTGATGGCCAGTTGGCATGCCCTTGTTTCCAGACCCTAATCTTCACTGCTCATTTCTGGGATCACGTTTCTAAATAAACTATATGGATTCAAGCCATTGCCTCAGTCTTTATTTACAGGAAACTCAAGCTAAGCCCCTTCAACCAACTCAAGCACATTGCAGTTCCTGGCACATAGTACAATAAATAGTAGGCACAATTGTTTACTTTATGCATCCATTGCTTTGCAGTAAGAACAAAGGATTCACCAATATTTTGCCTCTAAGTCTGACCTCGTGCACACTTTTTTTCTTACTCTTGAGTTTCTTCACTATTTACATTTCCTTATGTTTTGGACAAGTAACCTTGCAACACTTGGCTGTAGTTGATTGACTCAAGGGTGGACGTCCGATCCAGAGGAGATCAATCCCTTGGTAGGGTGAGCCAATCAAGTCTCCCCCCTAGAATTGATATCAGTATGTGGTGACATTACTCTCTTTTGGTGGGGTTATTAACTGGGAGGTCCTAAAGAATCAGCAAGAATATATAAGAGTATAGAGAAAACCAGACTGCAGATAAAAATGACTCAAAGATATCAGAGATGAGAGGACTCAACAAAAATAGGAATTGAAAAGGTAGAGCTTTCCTATTTCTGCTCTTAGTCCTTATAGAAGAACAATTGTACTGCCTGCCCTTTGGTTCTGAGTTATACTCTTGTCCTTATAATAAATTCCCTACTGAGTTTAAAGTCAGTTCAGTGGGTTTCTTTCCCTTGGACTTGGATACTGTCTAAAACACTCAAGGTGATTACTAATCCCTTTATCCATTGGATAGAAAGATCTTTAAAGGCCAGGGCTGTGTTCTGCTCATACTTGTTTCCCCAGTGTCTCACTTACAGCCTACATGGTAGATTTGCGTGTTTAATAAATAACTAAGAGAATAACTCATTCCTTTATTCCTTTTATTCCCCCATATCTTCCCAGCCGACCTGAATACCAGTTTATAGACCACCCATGCACCCTGCTACCATTCTGAGGTTTTCCCTTCCAACTTTAACCTTCTTCATTCTTATCTTTCTAACAAGCTGATCCATATTATCCACTGTCTAGTCTATTGGTTTTTCTCTGCTTCATGCTGGCTATTGCTGCTGAAGAAAGCCACATACGTGTGATGGTCTCGACAAGTCAATTCCATTTAACCTCAGTTCGAGTCTGTCCACAGCTTAGCAGCCTTTATCTCTAAAGTGATATGATATATTCCCAAAGCAAAAACTACAAACTCTTTACATTATCACCCCAACTCTTTACCCACTTACTCACCACTGACTCACCTTCTGCCTCAGTGGAAAAATTGGTGACATCTGGTAAGGGATATCTTTGCTATACTTTATAGCTATTCTATATCTTCACACAGCTTTTCCTCCATCGTTTCTCTTCCCCTGTTTGCCCAAATTAATAATTTTACTTCTGCACTAGGTCGCCATGCCTATCTCCCTTTTAAGATGTCATCCCATCTCTCTACTTAGTTTTGCTGTAAGCATCTTAAAAATATCTTATTCGTCTACTGCCTCAGTATCATTATGTTCCATGGGATCCTTTGTGATCTGGGTTACATTCACACAACTCTATTAAATTGATGAGTTGACAGTGCCCTTAAAATTACCAAATTATTCTGTCCTAATCATCCTCCAAAACATCCAATTTTTCTGACTACCCACCTCCATTCTTCAGGATTTTATAAAACTTCTTTCTTTTGGTCATTCTGCCAACTTGATGGGTGGCCCTTACACCTTAAGGAAGGAAAAACTTCCTTAAGCTTTAGTCACTTTTGCTCTTTCTTGAGGATCTCTTTCTCAGTGGTACTGTTACAAGATGGTTGACTCCAATGACAATAAGGGAATTATCTTCTCTTGTATATTCTGGTCTTGAATTTTCAACTCTCTGCTGGACAGCTCCCTTGGTTTTTCCTAAATTGTTATATACAGAACTTATCCTCTTTTATCAAAGACTTAATCTGTATGATTTTGTATGACTGATTCAGAGGGAGAATGTCAGAAAAGAGAGAAAAATGGAGAAAAATAAAAAAAAATGAGTCTCAGATTTTTACCCACTGACTTAACTAGAGGTAATGTAGATAGAAAAAGCCAGAAGACATTGGGTCATCCCTTTCTTCACTCTCATTTCCAAGATAATTGGTTAGGAGGCAGATGATTATTTATTGAATTCCTACCGTGTGTCAGATAGTGATATAGGCATTTTATTTTTTAGAAGTCTTTTAGAAACTTTAATTCCAGTATAGTTGACATACAGTGTTACATTAGTTTCAGACATTCAATATAGTGATTCAACAATTCCTTATATCACCCAGTGCTTATCAGGACACATGCCCTCCTAATCTCCATCACCTGTTTCACCCATTCCTCCCATCCATGTACCCTCTGATAACCATCAGTTTGTTCTCTATAGTTTAGAGTCTGTTTCTTGACTTCTCTCTATCTCTTTTTCCTTTGCTCATTTGCTTTGCTTCTTAAATTCTAAGCATGAGTGAATTTATATGGTATTTGTATTTTTCTGACTGACTTATTTCACTTAGCATTATACTCTTTAGCTCCATCCATGTTGTTGTAAATGGCAAGATTCCATTCTTTTTATGGATGAATAATATTCCATTGTGTACATATACCACTTCTTTACCCATTCATCTGTTGATGGACAGTTTGGTTGCTCTCATAATTTGACTATTGTAAATAGTGCTTCAATAAACATGGAGTGCATGTATCTCTTTGAGTTAGTGTTTTTGTATTTTGGAGGTAAATATCCAGTAGCATGATTACTAGATCATAAGGTGGTTTTATTTTTAACTTTTTGAGGAATCTCCACACCATTTTCCAGATGGCTGCACCAGTTTGCATTCCTATGAAAAGCTCAAGAGGGTTTTACATAGGCATTTTAAATAGGATATTTCATTTAATTTTTGAAATAATTCTGTTTTATATATTTTCTATTATTGATCTTATTTTACAGATAAGAAACCAGCACTACAATATATTAAGTGAGATTTCTCAAGATTATGTAATGAGTTATAAATCCAGGATTTAGTCCTAAATTTATTCAACTTCAAAAACTGTCTTCCTCATCATAGCTCATAATATGACAATATAATGAGTTGCTTAAATCCTTGAAGATTAAAGCAAAATTAATGACTGACTTTAAATTCTCACTTACAGCTGAAGTCAATTTTTTTTTTTTAATTTGTGATGGTCAGTTATAACTCCTCGTCAGTCCTTCTATTTGGGAAATTCTTTTCTCAGATATTATTGAGACAAAGCTTTTATTTTATTCAGGGTTCCTCTTCAATTAGAATTCTAAAACACAAATTTCTCTTCTGTACTCTTCTTTATACTTTGTATGTGTATATATGTGTATCTGTAGGTGTGTGTGTGTTTTAAGATTTTGTTGTTAAGAAATCTCTACACCCAATGTGGGGCTTGAACTTACAATCCTGAGATCAAGAGTCACATGTTCTACTGACTGAGCCAGCCAGGTGTCCCTATACTGTTTTTTTTTAAACACACACACACACACACACATCCCTATATCAGGATTTCTCACCATGTTATTGGCAGTTTGGGCTAAATACTTCTTAATGTGGGTTAGGCTATTCTGTGCCTTATAGCAAGTTTAGCAGCATCCCCGGCCTCTCCCAACTAGCTGATAGCATCTTCCCCTAATATGACAACCAAAAATATCTCCAGACATTATCAAATGTCCTCTTAGGGGCAAAATAACCCATGTTGGGAATAACTGGTCTGTATATACATATATAGATACCTATATCCATATCCAAATACATCCAACAAAAATGCTTGTGTGGTTCACGAAGGCTGAGATTTATTATTCTTGCTCACATCTCTATCCCAGTGCTTGGAACAATGCCTGACACATACTTGGCATAAAATGCAATAAATGTTTATTGAGTAAATAAATAAATGAGGAGGAAGGGACAATTTTTATGGAGAACCTACTTTATGCCAGATCCTTCATTAAGAACTTTTCTTCGTAACAACTCTGTGATGTGAATAATAATAAACTTGTTTCCTAGATGAGAAAATAGAGGATAAGAGAGAATGGTTTCCCTGATTCACACAGCTAGACAGTTTGAGAGTTGACATTCCAACCCAATTCTGTCTATAGTTAATTTTACCCTTTATTCCAGGACAGAAAATTGTGATATACAATTATGAGAGTGAGAGTTTAAGACTGAACAAATTTACCATTCCAGCTTTTGCAGGGAAAATGGCTTACAAATCATGTGCTGGCCAAAATAGAATTTTTGAGCTCTGTTTCCCAAAATTTTCCTATCTCCCACCTTGTTTCTCAAGTGAAATGTTTAGTAATCTGCCTTGATTTCTTTCTTTTCCTCACTATGCATCCGAATCACAAAAACTTAAAGCTAAATTGTTACCTAGCATGTTCTGCCCTGATACTTCTTCAACTTTTCATATGGTTATCCTCCTTGTTCATGAATGTCTGATCAATTGATTTTTTCCCCCTGAATGTGCCACTCACATTAATGCCACAGATTTGTTGCACTTAATTTTCCCTGTCTTTGAAATGATTGTTTTATAAATAAACAGATTTTTTTTGTAAATAAAGTTTTATTGAAACACAACTATGCCCACTTATTTACATACTGACTGTAACTACTTTTATGCTATAGTGGCAGAGTTATGTAGTTGTGACAGTGGATGATGAATGATAAAAAGGAAAGGGAACTCTTTTTTGTACTTACAGCAAATTGTGCAATACAACCACCTTGACTTAGATGCAAATTTTGAGTCTATAAAGACAAGCTCATAGATTTAGGAGAAAAAATCAAATAACACCCAATATATTACCCTGGGGACAATGGACTGATGAAATATTGAGAAAATGCCCTCTTACAAGTTTCAGTGAGCTAAGATTAGGAGAAGAGATCGGCTTTTGGGGATCCTCTCCAAAATGGTACCCAATACTCATTTCTGTTTCTTTCCAGAGAACATTACAAAATTCTGAACCTACATTGCTGTCTGAGAAGAGCAAGTTTTTCATCTACTTAGCCATTCAGTGATGTGAACATGTTCCCAAATTGTTTATGACACATTAGTTTCCCAGATATAAGGGCTTGATGAGCTTCATCAGTTAGGTCTAGCTGCCACCTTATCTACAGCTGAGAATCATAATCTGAAAACCAGCAATCTTCAACAAAAGTGTCATTTCCAAGCACTTCAGGGAAAATAGGCTCTTCACTCTGTTGTTTGGAAGGGGATTGGAAAGAAAATGGACAAATGCATCAAGAAAGATTTTTCTCTTGTCCTAAACTTTAGACATTAGAGACATTGTAGTGAGTTCACAAGCTGCAAAGTTTCTTTGGTTGGGATGGCTTCAGTGTAACAGTGGAGTTTCAAGTGTCCATTCCTTTCTTTTAAAACTGAAAAGTCATAATAATTCTAATGATGAAAATAATAATTATAATTCAAGGTGGGATGCATGCTATAATAAAGAATCCCAGGGTGGCTTAGCAATGTAGACATTCCCAGGGGAGCAGCCCTCCTGGGTGCCTCCAATGAACAGCACAGGGATGCAGGCATCTTGCGGCTTAGAAAGTGCCCCCTACTCATCACTGGGCTTCCAGTGAGGTGGAAGGGAGGAAGTGTGAATGCATGCCATTTATTTTAATTCCTTGGCCTGTAATTGACACATATCACTTCTGCTCTTATTGGCCAAAGTGAGTACCAGGGTCCACGTAGAGTAAATGTAAGGGAGTTGGAAAATATAATCCCTGTCTTGGCAATGACTTCCTGGCAACAACTCTGTACCATAGAAAGGGAACGTGAATCTTTGATGGTCTGCATTAATTGCATATTTTAGCTACATTCTAAGGTTCATTTCCATAATACCTTTTTACTATAAGTAAAAGTAATTTTACTTTTACTCTAAGTAAAAGTAATTTTTTTTTTTTAATTTATTTTTGGGACAGAGAGAGACAGAGCATGAACGGGGGAGGGGCAGAGAGAGAGGGAGACACAGAATCGGAAACAGGCTCCAGGCTCCAAGCCATCAGCCCAGAGCCTGACGCGGGGCTCGAACTCACGGACCGCGAGATCGTGACCTGGCTGAAGTCGGACGCCCAACCGACTGCGCCACCCAGGCGCCCCTAAGTAAAAGTAATTTTACTTTTACTCTAAGTAAAAGTAATTGGTTCTTTATTTCTATTAAATCGTGTTGTAATGTGAATTAAATAGGTTAGTAAATGCAAATACTTAGAATAATCAATGGCATATAGTAAGTATAAGAATTGATATCTATTATTTTTGTTATATTTTCTGAAAAAAAACAGGCTTTTAGCTTTATTTTTTTAATGGTCATTCAGGGACTCCAAAGAAGACACTGTTCTATGTTGGTATTCAGTTCAGTCAATTCTGTTCCACAGATACTTATTTAATGCTTACTAAGCCTGAAGAGTTTGTTTCCCAGGAAAGACTGTGGGTGTCTCCACCTTCTTTAACTTATTACAAAGTCTGCAAGCTATCTGAGGTTCCACTGAATAGAAGAGATGAAGGAATATTCCATTTTATGTTCAGTAATCAACATGTCCAAATTCATAAGACTAATAAATCTTCAGAATAATATGATTTCTGTGATGTGGAGGCTGCTTCTAGCAAAGTTCACCAATTGCTTCCATACCTTTAACTATATTAATCTCCTATGGCTGCCATAGGAAATTACTACAAACTTAACTTGGTGGCTTACACAGCAGAAATTATTGTCTCACAGTTCCAGAGGCTAGAAGTCTGAAGTCAAAGTGTTGGTATGGTCAATTCCTTCTGGAGGCTCTAAGGGAGTTTGCTTCCTGCCTCTCTCCTAGCTTCTGGTGATTTCTCAGTTCCTGGTATTCTTTGGCTTGTAACTGTACTACTCTGATCTCTGTCTTCATCTTTCCACATCATTATTCCTGTGTCTCTGTGTCCAAACTATCCTCTTTGAATTAGGATTGAATTAGGGCTCACTCTGACCCAGTGTGACTTCATCTTAACTTGATTACATCTACAAAGATTGTATTTCTAAATAAGGTCATATTCATGGATGACAGGTATTAGGATATTAAAATACATTTTTGGTAAACACAGTTAAACCCACAAAATTAACTGAATTGATTATACTGAGATGGAAAGGATGATGATGTTGATGATATTGATGATGATGAAGAAGAAGAAGAAGAAGAAGAAGATGATGATGATAAGGCAAACATTTATTATATGCTTGCTATATACCAGGCATTAAATTAGGTATTTTATAAGGATTGTCTTATTTTTTTCTTTCCGATGTGTTACTTAAGTTCGAATTAGTTAACATATGGTGTAGTATTGGTTTCAGGAGTAGAATTTAGTGCTTCATCACTTTGATAAAATACCCAGTGCTCATATCAACAAGTGCCCTCCTTAATGCCCATCACCCATTTAGCCCGTCCTCCTACCACCTCCCCTCCAGCAACCCTCAGTTTGGTCTCTATAGTTAAGATCCTTTTATGGTTTGCCTACCTCTCTGTATTTATCTTATTTCATTTTTCCTTCCCTTCCCCTATATTCATCTGTTTTTTTTTTTTGTTAAATTCCACATATGGGTGAAATCACATGGTATTTGTCTTTTTCTGACTTATTTCTCTAGTTCCATCCACGTTATTGCAGATGGCAAGATTTCATTTTTTTTTTCATGGCTGAGTAATATTCTGTTACACACACACACACACGCACACACACACACACACACACATAAATGAGATCATGACCTGAGCCAAAATAAAGAGTTGGAAGCCTAATCGACTGAGCCATCCAGGTGCCTCTCATCATCACACCGTTTTTATATGAGTTGACTGAGATTCAGAGAGGTATGGGGTAACTTACCCTAGGTGAAGAAATGAATTAACAGAGCTGGAGCTAGAATAAAGTCAATGTGAGTCCAGAGCCAATGCTCTCATTAAATATCTTGTATAGTTAACATCTGTTTGTAACTCAGTAATTGCTCCTGAAACCAGTGGAAATGTAGATCTTTCCTCCAGTTCCAATCCAGCATGCGGGACCCTGCTTTTGCTACTGTTCTCTTTTTATGTTTTCCATTTGAACCTTCCTTTCTATACGTATATGCTTTTCCCATTTTCATCCCAGAGATCTCAGAAGAATGCTGCTCTTCTCCAGCTCAGTTAACCACAGCCAGAGAAGATTAGCTGAACCCTTTCCTGAAGCTATGCTCTTGCTCAAGGCAAAGGTTCAATACCAGCTTCCTTCTTTGGACTCTCTGGCTGATAGGTAATGCAATTGCATAACAGAAAGTAGCCTTTTTACTGTTCTGGTTTGGTGTGAATGTTTGCACAGGGCTTGGCAGAGAACTTGGATTAGTATTCTACCCACCTAGAGAGAAATCAGAAATTACCATTTTGGTGGGAAGAAAACTTTTGTTTTCTTCATTTAAGGTTTTATAAATTATAATTACCTGTTATAATAAGTAAAAATTAAAGACAAAGGCAAAGATGTATAATAGCCTAACCAATGATCCTCTCCACAGTGATACCTACATTTCCATGTTCCTGAGGCAGCCAGTGTTAATAAGCTCATGTGTATCCTACCATTTTTTCCCACTGTGCTTATATACATATATACAATAAGTCTTTAATTCATCTTATTTTAAGCCAAACAGAATCATACTGTACACATTACTTTGAAACTTGCTCTTTTTAAAAATATATCATATATATATCATGAATATATAACATGTATCATGGATATTTTCATCCTGGGTTTAGTCCCTGGACCTCATTTCCAACCCATTATTCTCTTGGAGATATCATTCAGTACTAAGTCACAGAAAGTCTCTAGGTTTCTGACTCCCGAATTTATACCTACAGACTGAATCTTTGCCTGAATATCAAACTTGCATATTTTAATGTGTAGTAATCATCACTCTTTGCCTGTATCATAAAACTTAGCATGTCTGACACAGAACTCCTAATGTTCTCCTCCAAACTGACTCTACTTGTGCTCCGCCCCTTCTTAGTTTATGGAAATCCAATCATTCCATTGACTCAGCTCCTGCAAATCTTGTAGCTGCCTATGTATCCTTTCTTTCTCCCCAAGGAGAAATGCCACACCAAATCCTTCAGCAAATATTTTTGTCTCTCTTTTAGTGTATATTTAGAGTTGATCACTTCCTACTCCTTCATCATCTCCATTCTGGTTTAAACCAGAATCTATATAATATATAGAGATATATATTTATAAGAAATATTATATTAATTATATATTATATTCCATAATAACATTATATGTATAATACATATAATATGTAATTTCTAAAGTGACAATTTACCCAAGTGGGATTACACTATATATGTTGTTTTACTGTGTCATCTTTTCTCCCAGTCTCCTATTTTTATTTTCAATTTCTGCTGCTTTTCTTGCCACACATTTGCCTCATCCACTCTCCCTTAACTCAGGCTAACAAAAATGTATCATTTTATGCATAGTTTCTCTATGTTTCTGTAACCATTTATAAAAATATAGATATTTATTAATTTATAAATATAAAAATCTATAAAGAACTTGTCAAACCCAATACCCAAAAACAAACAACCCAGTTAAGAAGTGGGAAGAAGACATGAATAGACATTTTTCCCAAGAAGACATCCAGATGTCTAACAGACACATGAAAATATACTCAACATCACTCATCATCAAGGAAATACAAATCAAAACCACAATGAGATACCACCTCACACCTGTCAGAATGGCCAAAATTAACAACTCTGGAAACAACAGGTGTTGGTGAGGATGCAGAGAAAGGGGAGCCTTCTTGCACTGCTGGTGGGAATGCAAACTGGTGCAGTCACTCTAGAAGCAGTGTGGAGGTTCTCCAAAAACTAAAAATAGAACTACCCTATGGTCCAGCAATTGCAGTTTAGGTATTGACTCAAAAGATTCCAAAATACAGATTCAAAGGGATACCTGCATCCCAATGTTTACAGCAGCATTATTGACAATAGCCCAAATATGGAGGGAGCCCAAATGTCCATAGACTGATGAATGGATAAAGATATAGTATGTGTATGTATAGTATGTGTATGTGTGTGTATGTATACACACACACACACACACACACACACAATGGAATATTACTCAGCCATCAAAAGGAATGAAGTCTTACCATTTTCAATGACATGAATGGAGCTAGAATGTATTATGTTAAGCAAAATTAGAGAAAGATAAATATACGATTTCACTCATATGTGCAAGTTAAGAAAAAAAAACAAATGAATATGTGGGAAGTGTGGGGGGAAGAGAAGAGAGGAAAACAAACCACAAGAGACTTTTAAACTGAGGATTGATGAAGGGAGGTAGATAGGAGATGGGCTACATGGGTAATGTGTATTAAGGAGGATGCTTGTGATGAGCACTGGGTATGATGAGTCACTGAATTCTACTCTTGAAACCAATATTGCACTGTATGTTAACTAATTAAAACTTAAATAAAAATAATACATACATAATACATACATACATAAATAGGAATTGGGAGTTCTTTATTTGCTTTAGGAAAAAAATGCATTATGTCTCCCATATATTTTTGTACATCTTATTTTCTTAATTGTCACTAGTTAATAGAAATGACATCAAAGTAACTGTTATAGCTGAAATTCATTTTAATGACTGCTCTATTTTCCATGAAGAATGTACTAAAATTTAGTTAATCTTATTATATTGATAGATATGTCTTATTTCTGATTTTTTTTTGCCCCTGTGAAACAATGCTGCAATAAACACAGTTACATTCAGTTCCTTTTATTTCTATGATATAGGTTCCTGAAAGTGAGATTTCTGGCTTAAAAGAGATTTCTTGGATCAAAGGGGCATTTTTATTTTGAATAGATGTCTTCAGGTTTCTTTACAAAGTGGTTGTAATAAGTAGTATGTCTACAGCGATGTATTTGAGTACATTGCCTCCATCGTTGCCAGCAATCAGTGTTATTGTACTTTTTAAGCCTTGGCAGGAAATGGATATATAAGGTAATACTTCATTGTTCCCTGTCTACCAATGAACATGAGCATCTTTTTCTATGTTTGACGTACATTTGAATTTTCTCTTCTGCAATTTACATATATGTAGACTTTACTATTTTATTTTTTGATAAGACACAATAACTTCATATGTTACAGATACTGTAACTGTGTTATTACTCCCCATCTCTCCCATTTTATTGACTTTATAGTATCTTTGGAATGGATATATATATATATATATATATATATATATGTATATATATATATTATTTTTATGGTCAGTTATGTCCATATTCTTTTGAGTACATCTGGGTTTGTTGTGTTTATTGGGGTCTTCCCAACTCCCACGTTGTGTGCATATTTATGGTCCTTTGATTTTCTGTTCACACTTAAATAGTTTATCCATTTCCTTTTTTTTTCTTTACTTTTGGCATGAGATAGACATCTAACCTTACTTTTCCTTAGAAAGATAACCAACTGTGTTAGAACTATTAAATAATTTATCATTTTGTTCAGTCTTGAAATGCCACCTTTGTCATATATTACATTTTTTATATATAATGAGATTGTTTTCTGGGATATTTTTGTAGTTTCTCTACTTGTCTATTATTGTTCCATACTATATTAGTATGAGTGCAGAAGAGCTGACATTAAGGTCTCACATTCCATACTAGTTGCTTAGTGGCTTACAGCCATGATCTTTTTAAACAAAATCACTCACCTATTTTGTTAGTTGGATGGGTGTCTTTTCTGGTCTGAGCCCCTTCTGATCTCTGTTGGGGTTGCCCATGGACCTGTGGTCAGCTGGTGCATTGGCTGGTGGCTGGATGACCTAGGATGGTCACACTCACATGTCTGACTGTTGTAGGCTATTCACACTGGTGCCTCAGTCTCCTCCACTTGACTCCTCCTACTTCAGCAGACTAGTTCAGGCTCAGGTCCATGGCAGTCTTGGGATTTTGAATATGGTAAGAGAGAGAAAGACCTAATGTGTAATCACTTTCAACTTTTTAAATATATCATTTTTACTACTGTCTTAGTGGTTAAAGCAAGCAGAAGGCCAAATTCAGATTCAAGGCAGGTAGGAGGGGTGGGGGAAATATACTCTGCCCCTTGATGAAAGAGGTGTGCGTATAGGAACTAGAAGAATTTGTGGCCATTTTCAGAATCTTCCACATTATAAGAATCTGAATCAAATAGGATCCAGCCATTCTCTAGGTTATTAATTTCCCTTGGAATTCTTTTTCTTCAGAATAAACTCCAGAACTATCAGTAAGATATGGTCTAGTCCCTGCCCACATCAGCAGTGCCCATTCACAATACCTTGAACTCCATCATGTAGGACTGTTTTGTCTTCCTCTCTTCTGTATTTTTGCCCAACTTAAGCCAATAGTGAGGGACTGTTATCTTCCTCTCCCCATTTTTCTGCTTTGACTCATACTGGAACTAAAAATTTCCCTTAATTCAACATGCTCTTGCTTGTTCCTATCGCCCCAAAAAAGAAGGGGCTATTTTTCTTAATACCAGTCTAACAGCCACAGGGCTTTACATTTGTGTGGAGATCCCTAAGTGAAAGGTCACTGTTCTCTTGTGCCTGCAGCACTTGGGAGGGGCAGCCTCTCCCTTTTCACCTCATCTCTTGTGGTCTCTCCACCAGCCTGGTCCTTTCCCTGAGGAGGAAGCCCACCTGTGACTGGTGAGATACGAGGTAAAAAGACCCCGTTACATCTTCCAATAAGCAGCTTCACCTATGCAAAGGTTGAGGCCCATGCTTGCTATACAATAGGAGATAATCCCACCTTCTCTTAGGTAATTGATTCTCGTCTCTATTAAGTAGACTCTGGACTGGAGGAGGGTGATGTCTGACATCCTGTGTGCCTGTGTCTGGAATGTCTTCTTCACCTTTTCATTAATTTGTGCTTTCACTTGATACTCACTGACTACCTGCTGCATGCCATTGTGCTAGATGCTGAAGATAAAAGGACGAATTAGATCAACCCAATCCCTGTTCTGATGATGTTTATAAATCAAAGTGGTTCTCTTGTAAAGTCTTTCCTCACTTCACTCCCATCCCATCCCTACTTCCTATAGCCAAGTACATCTTTAAATCTTTGGTGTTCCTACAACTTTAGCCCATTTGTCATTTCCCAGGGGAAGTATACACACACACACACACACACACACACACACACACACACAAGCTTGCTTCCCTAAGCCATACATTCCAGGAAAGGGATGATAATGCAACATAAGGAAGTGGCACTTTTGAACCAGAGCTCACACACAGGAGAATTACTATAATTCCAATCCCTTTAGCTTTCCTTCTTTCCCCTTCAAATCCCTGAAAATCCACATATTCTTTTGGGTGATTAGTATAGTGCTTTTCTGGCAGTGCTTGGACTGATTTCTATTTTCTTCCCTGTGGCTGTAGCCAGAGCTGCTGATTCTGTCTTGGATTCAGCTCTCTGAGACCACAGCCTCTGGACCCTGGCACCCACTGCAGCACTGTAGCTCTGGTTGGGGTGGGAAGCAGACATTTCTCTGAGGTTAAAGCTGTCTATTTAGCTCCTCAATGTAGCAATGCTTTAGTTTCAGTTTTCTCGTGGGATTTTTTTTTTAGAGTTTTGGAGTGAGTTAATTAAGATCTAATTCAGAGAACACTAATGGATCCATCCTTTTTTGCACTTTAAAGATTATTATTATTATTATTATTATGTGCCAAATGTATTTCCTTTTTTTCTGTATGAATTTTATTTTTCAATTAAAAACAATGGAATGCTTCACAAACTCGTGTGTCATCCTTGCATAGGGGCCATGCTAATCTTCTCTGTCTTGTTCTAATTTTGATACATGTGCTGCTAAAGTGAGCATTAGAGATAGTTCCTCTTTAATGCTTAGTGACACTAACAAATGTACCCATTTTATGGATGAGAGATTAAAGGCCTAGAGAAGAGCCTTGCTCAGAGACAAGTAATCCTCTCCCTTTCCTTCATTCTTATACCCTGGTGTCCCAGGCTGGATTTTCAACCTGAGTCTTCAACAGATGCTAAAGCAAAGAGGCTTGCTGTGGCCTTTGGGGCTGTCTAAAAGAGCTTATGTCACCAAACAGATTAGGTCTCATGTCTTCCTCAAGAGAGTATGATATTCCACTGTCAGTGGAATTATTATAAATTATTATAAATGATTCCACATTTGTGGAGAGGACTTTGTCTGGCTGATCTGTGAGGGAGCACTCTGCCACCTTCATCTCTGGAGTCTTGGAGCCCAGCTCAGTCTGGCAGATTGTAATGAACTAACCTGTTGAAAAGTGTGAGCTTGAGACATACTTTGGCTCTTTGCTCTAGTGTAAAACAGTGATTTGATCCAAGCCCCTAAAGAAGTGTACCCACGTAATCCTGTGAGTATCGTGGGACACACAGTCACCCTCCTGGTTCCCAAGCCTCTGATGCTTCAGTGGAACCACCTTGCCTACTGATGCATCAGAAATGAAAGACCAATAATAATAGCCATTCTTGATGATATGGTGATTGTATGCTCAACCCAATGGTAAGCTAATTACACATATTGTCTCATTTAGTCTTAACACATCTTTTTTTAAGCTTATTTATTTTGAGATAGAGAGAGAGAGAGTAGGGGGAGGGGCAGAGAGAAGGACACAGAGAATCCCAAGCAGGCTCTGTACTGACAGCGCAGAGCCCAACGTGGAGCTCGAACCCATGAACCATGAGATCATGACCTGAGCTGAAGTGAAGATTCAGATTCTTCACCAACTGAGCCACCCAGACACCCCTAGTCTTAACATCTCTTAGGAAAACACTGCATTTTTCCCATTTTATAAATGAGGACACTAAAGTGCAGAAAAACTAAGTAACCTGCTAATGTCAAACTTCAAATGACAGAGTGAGGCTTCAAATCAAGACAATATGACTCCAGTACCCAAGTCTTTAAAAGAGAGATGACAAAACAATCACTTCATGACATTTCAGAAAATGTCTTGAAAACCTCATGGGGCTTTTCTTGTTTTGGCATTAACAAGGCAAGGCAGGAGGACTGGAGTTGACCCAATAGTGAGTCAGGAGTCCCAGATTCTCATCCTGACTCTGACAACTCGCATAAGCTTCTTGGACTGCGACGTCTTTATTTGTAGAATGATAGACGGAACTAGTTGCTCATGACAAAAATGTCATGGGCTTTGAAGTCAGACAAAGTCGAAAGTTGATTTTACCACATACTAACTGTGCATGCTAGGGCAGGTGGCTTAATCATTCTAAATGTCTTTTTTTTTTTCACACGTGGAGTGGGCATGTAAAACCTTATAATAAAAGCGGTTGTGGTAGATAAATGTGTTATATAAAGAGAGAAGCTCACATGGGGCTTGTGGCGGTTGCCCAGATCAGTGCTCCATGACATGGTCAGGCCCTTCAGCAGGTGGGTCTGGAAATAAGATATGGTTCCCAGAGCTCCTGTTTATTTATTTACTTCCACCTTCATTTCCATTGGCCTCCCAGGCCAAGCAACCCTTCTGATCTGTGACTATGGGGTTTGTGGTTTGAATGTTTATGAAATGTGTCTCCCTGGCAGCCACAATCAGGGCCAGGGTTCTCCCAATGGCTCCTTGTTTTAACAACTCATTTTTCTTGGCACAATCTTTGACTGCTGTGGGTATACGATTTCTGTGATCTCTCAGTATCCTCTGTCTGAAAGCATCGAGGGAGTCTGAACTAACCACCTTTCATCCTTTTGCCTTCTTGGGTTCTTTACTAAGAGAATACTGCACAAAAGGAAAAAAAAAGAAGAAAAATACTTTGTTAATAGCCAAGAATTTAGCAGCCACTAATATATAGATATCTGATAATTTTGAGTTAGAGTTGATAAATAAAAGAGGAAGTGAGGTGTCTTATCTCCCCCAAATTTACATGTTGGAACTCGTGGATTAAAGCATGCCTACAGGGGAAAGAACATGTAAATGGACACCAAGCTGAATATATTCACTCAACCAAGGACATGGGGTGGGAATAAGGAGGCTAACAAGGAGGAAGTCTGCCCTAGAACTGAGGCTCTGCCCAAGGGATATTTTTTCAGAAGACAAGATGAGAAAGAGATGGGGCAATGTGGGTTCCTGCCTTATAAGGGTATAGTGGCCTCATCCTCCAGTAAGTGTGGCTCAATGAATATATAATCTCTGATCAGTCAGGTCAACAATGTTTCATTCAGAGAGGGATTCAAGATGGAGTAGAAACATGAAATAGGCCTGCCATGAAAAACAATTCCAATATTTAAAGGAAAAGTTCTAGAAGTCTTCTCTTCATAAGTTATTAATCAGAAAGGACTCACATATATATATTTTTTCAAATTGCCGGATGATTCACTTAAAAAAATTCTTGTTAAATTTCCAGATTATCTAGGTGGAAAGAATTATGAGGGCATCTAGTCAATCAACCAATCTATTGAATGGATAAATAAACAGGTCTCCAGAAAGAAGTGACTTGTCTAAAGTAGAAGAATTCCAGGATCTTATATTCCTTAACCCGTATTCTTCCCCTATACTAAAGCATCTATTTAACTTTGAAATGCTATTATATTGTTTTCTTTATTCTCTTGTCCTTTTACGCTTATTCCTTCTTGTCTTTTTAAAAATGTTCTTCCAATACTAATGTACATCCCACCTATATCCAGAAAGAATTTGCTTGTGTACACAGAAGACTACTAAAGGAAGAATTCATTCCAGATATATACCCAGTAGAAATAAATATGCATATCCACCAACATAATTATATACAAATGTTCATATTAGCTTTTTCTACTTTGAGAAACAACTCTTATGCATATTGACAGAAACATAGATAAATACATTTGTGATATATTTATACAATGGAAAGATACACAGCAATACAAAAGACAAACTACTGGTGAACACAATGACATAGATGGACTTCAAAGACATTATATTAAACAAGACACCCAGACACAGAGGATTGTGCACTTTATGATCCTATTTATAGGAAGTTCAAGAATGACCAAAGCTAATCAATGTAACAAAAGTCATATGATGGAGTTGGGGTTGGGAGCTATTGATTGGGAAGGGGCACAATCTTATGGGAGCATGAAAATAATTGATATCTTGTTCTTGCCGGTGGTTATAAGGGTGTGTAAAAATGCAAACATGCATCAGCCTGTATACTTTATAGTACATGAATTATACCCATGTTTAAAACAAATATTAAAGACCACTAGGAGGGTGCCTGAGTGGCTCAGTCGGTTAAGCATCTTACTTTGGCTCAAGTCATGATCTCATGGTTCGTGGGTTCAAGCCCTGCATTGAACTCTGTGTTCACAGCTCAGAACCTGGAACTGTTTACAATTCTGTCTCTCTCTCTCTCTTTCTCTCTCTGTCCCTCCCCTGCTCACACTCTGTCTCTCAAAAATAAATAAATGTTAAAAAAAAAGAGAGCACTAGAAAAGCTGAACTATGGTAATGGAAAGAATGGTTAACATACTCCAAAGTTAGGCTAATAGAATTAGGGTCAATGAATATAAAATTTAATTTTGAGGTAGCAGCCAATGAAAAAAATCTTAATCATTTGTCACTCCCATTTTTAAAATTAAAAAAATATCATCAGGAGAGAGATTTTAGAAATTACATTTTCCTTGTAAAATTAACTTATCATGTAGTCCTTTAAATGAAAGATGTTGGGGGGCGCCTGGGTGGTGCAGTCGGTTAAGCGTCCGACTTCAGCCAGGTCACGATCTCGCGGTCCGTGAGTTCGAGCCCCACGTCGGGCTCTGGGCTGATGGCTCAGAGGCTGGAGCCTGTTTCCGATTCTGTGTCTCCCTCTCTCTCTGCCCCTCCCCCGTTCATGCTCTGTCTCTCTCTGTCCCAAAAATAAATAAACGTTGAAAAAAAAATTAAAAAAAATAAATGAAAGATGTTGGGCAAAATAATGGACAAAATCTGATAGTAACTCAGCAGAAATGTTGAAATGTCTTAATATGCCCATTTTTATACAAGTCTTTCATCAAATTGACATTTATGATAAAATGTAATGAAGAGATTTCCTTAGAGAAGTAAGGAAATTCAGGTGATCATTACCTAACGGCCCAGAGACAAAGATGACCTAACGGCCCAGAGACAAAGCTTTGACCAACATGTCTCAACTATGACATGTACAGGAATCACTTGGGGGTCTTGTTAAAATTTGGTGCAGATTCAGCAAGTTAGGAACAGGACTACTCGTTTGAATTACAAGGGCTTAGACTACTTAGGAAGTCTTAACTCATCATTTGTGTTATTTGCATTGGAGTAATTTGTTAAAAATAAGATTTCTGGGCTCTCTTTCCATAGGAGGTGAGACCAAAGATGCTTTTTCTTTCCTTAATAAATCTCAAGAAGATTATGGTATACACTAAAATTTTATAGCCACTGACTTAGAGAAATGGGTTTGTGACATGCCCCTTACAATTTTCCAGTCATTATAATTGTTGCATCTGGTTTCACATATCAGGAGAAAGGAAGAGAAAGGGAAAACACATATTTTCTGTATCTTACATGCATTAGTCACTTAATGGATATGGAATTTAACCTTAGTTCATTTAATACTAATGAGTACCCAATGAGGTAGGATTTATTTTCAATATTTTAGAGTTAAGAATAATAGCTAATCATTATTAAGCATATACTATGTCCTAGACACTGTAATAAATGCTTTAGAAGTACCATATCAATATCTATACTACCCAAAGCAATCTACACATTTAATGCAATTCCTATCAAAATACCACCACCATTCTTCACAGAGCTAGAACAAACATCCTAAAATTTGCATGGAACCACAAAAGACCCCAAATAACCAAAGCAATCCTGAAAAAGAAAAAAGAAAACAAAATTGGAAGCATCATGATTCCAGACTTCAAGCTATATTACAAAGCTATAGTCATTAAGACAGTATGGTACTGACACAAAAACAGACACATTAGATCAATGGAACAGTTAAGAAGATCCAGAAATGGACCCACAACTATATAGTCAACCCATCTTTGACAAAGCAGGAAAGAATATCCAATGGAATAAATACAGTCTCTTCAGCAAGTGGTGCTGGGAAAACTGGACGGTGACATGCAGAAGAATGAAACTAGACCACTAACACTATACACAAAATAAATTCAAAATGGAAGAAAGACCTAACTGTGAGACAGGAAACCATCAAAATCCTAGAGTAGAACACAGGCAGCAACGTCTTTGACCTTGGCTGCAGCAACTTTTTACTAGACATGTCACTGAAGGCAAGGGAAACAAAAGCAAACGTGAACTACTGAGACTTAATCAAGATAAAAAGTTTCTGCACAGTGAAGGAAACAATCAACAAAACTAAAGAGCAGCATATGGAATGGGAGAATATATTTTCAAATGACATGTCTGAAAAAGGGTTAGTATCTGAAATCTATAAAGGACTCATCAAACTCAACACCCAAAAAACAAACAACCCAGTTAAGAAATGGGAAGAAGACATGAATAGACATTTTTCCAAAGAAGACATTCAGATGGCTAATAGACACATGAAAAGATGTTCAACATCACTCATCATCAGGGAAATATAAATCAAAATCATGATGAGATTTCATCTCACACCTGTCAGATGGCTAAAATTCACTACACAAGAAACAACAGGTGTTGGTGAGGATATGGAGAAAGGGGAACCCTCTTGTACTGCTGGTGGGAGTGCAAACTAGTACGGCCACTCTGGAGAACAGTATGGAAGTTCCCCAAATAATAAAAGTTGATCCAGAAATTGCATTACTAGGTATTTACCCAAAAGATGCCAAGATACAGATTAAAAGGGGGGTACCTGCACCCCAGTGTTTATAACAACATTATCGACAATGCCAAACTATGGAGAAAGCCCAGATGTCCATCAACTGATGAAAGGATAATATCTTACCATTTGCAGTGACATGGATGGAGCTAGAATGTATTATGCTAAGCGAAATAAGTCAATCAGAGAAAGACAAATATATTATTCAACTCATATGTGGAATTTAAGAAACAAAATAAAGAACATATGGGAAGGGGAGTGAAAGAGAAGAAAGGGTGACAAACCACAAAAGACTCTTAATAATAGAGAACAAACTGAGGGTTGATGGAGGGAAGTGAGTGGGAGATGGGCTAGATGGGTGGTGGGTACTAAGGATTCCCCTTGTGATGATCACTGGGTGTTGTATGTAAATGATGAATCACTTAATTCTTCTGAAATCAATATTACTCTTTTTGCTAACTAAAATTTAAATAATGATAATAATAAAAAGCACCATCTCAAAGAGCAGCATAATGAAATAAGTTGTGTTGTTTCATCTTAGTTGTATAGCTCAAATTATGACACCACTCTAGGGTGTGTCTGACTTTCTAGAGCTCAAGCCTCTGCCTCTACATATAGGGCTTCTCTCAATTGTCATAACATAAGAAGCAGTAAGTCCAGCTTGCAACCCAGATATTTTTTTTTTTTTGCTTCCACTGTAACAATTTGACCAACTGGCACACCTTATTTTCCTACTCCATCCTTCAACTATTTTGCTTTGAGGAGTATCAGTGAAAAGACTTAGGGTCTTAGATCACAATTGTTAACATCTGTATGGTATTTTCAGTTTATATGTAGATTGTGTACAGAATACTTTAGCTGATTTGGTTCTCCAAACCACATGTATCCTCATCTTATGAATGAGGAAACCAAGTGCCAGGAAAATGGAATTAATTCTCTGTAAGGCAGATGTGAAACTTCTGACTCCAAATCTGTGACCTTCCACTAGGCCAGTCTGCCAAGGGAAGAGAGAGACAGTGGGACAGTGGGAAAAGTAAGCATTTGGGAATCAGCAGCATTGCATTCTGGTCCTGGCCCTGCCAATAGCTAGATGCAACCTTGGACCGTCTGATTTCTCTTTTTGAGACACAACGTTTTCAGTCTTAAAGAGTTTGAGTGGACTTGCTATTTTTAAATAGCGTCAGCTCATTTTTATCAAAACTCCTTCTTTAAAAGAAATCTTAGTGGCTCTTGGTAGCTCATTCGGTTAAGTGCCCAACTCTTGATTTTGGCTCAGGTCATGATCTCATGGTTCATGGGTTCAAGCCCTGCATCAAGCTCTGTGCTGATGGTGCAGAGCCTGCTTGGGATTCTGTCTCCCTTTCTCTCTGCCCCTCCTCTGCTCACTCTCTCTATCTCTGTCTCTCAAAATAAATTAATAAAAACAAATATTATAAGAATTCTTACAATGGAGCACTAACTCATAAAGCAAATCTTATGGTACACAGTTAACAATTGGAACACTGAGAACCCATCCTTTCCATTCTAGGGCGGGGTAGGAATTATGTCTTTTGTTCATTAAGTCCTAGATGAGTGTCTGACACACGGTAGGCACTTATTAAATTCTTGTTGAATGAACAAGGCTCCTTTAGGGATTCCTTGTAGCTATCTGGGGCACAGTGTAAAGACAATTGGATCAACAGGTGTCAAGATTTTTTGTGGTTGTAAGAGGACACATTCTTAGAAACTAAAGCTGCTCATAAGAGTTCAGACCAAAAGTGGAGATTTCTCTGAGTATCCTTTCATAAAAAGGGGCCTCAGGTGTTTCCAGGAAAGTCAGTTCTATCACGAAAGAATTGTGAAGTGCTATTTTTCACATTTTGTTGTATAATATGCTTAAGGATTGGGCAATTTGTTCTACATTCTTTCTCAATAAAATATAAACTGAATGACACAGCAAAACAGACAAAAACTAGATTTCCTTAGTGATTTTTTAAATTTTTTTCTTTTCTGTGAACTTTGTGTACAAATCTTCACCCCCCCACCTCTTCTGCAAAATTTGTGGGTCCTCATGGAAACTAGTCTTCTTTGTATGTTGTCTATACATCTGACTATGGCACAGCTGTGACATTATTGTATTTTTAGATTAAAAAAAAAGTTTTATGAAAAGTTCCAAAAATACAAAAAGTGGGATTAATTACTAGCACAATATTTAGAATTATTTAGAATTATGAATCAATAAACTCCCATACACTCTTAGATTCTACATTGCCAGGAGCTTATCACATTTATTTTACCTATTCCCATTTTCCTTTGTGAAGAATTTCAAAGCAGATCAGACACCATATCATTTCACTCCTACTTCAGCACACTGTCAAGATTTTGATTTATTTTATTTTGGTCAGAAAGAAAATTTAAACGTTGGGGAGGAGAGTGCACATAGCTCAATTTCATTTATATTTTAAATGAGCTCAGCAAAAATCATATGACTTCACTCATATGAGGACTTTAAGAGACAAAACAGATGAACATAAGGGAAGGGAAACAAAAATGATACAAAAACAGGGAGGGGGACAAAACAGAAGAGACTCATAAATATGGAGAACAAACTGAGGGTTACTGGAGGGGTTGTGGGAGGGGAGATGGGCTAAATGGGTAAGGTGCACTAAAGAATCTACTCCTGAAATCATTGTTGCACTCTATGCTAATTTGGATGTAAATTTTAAAAAATAAATAAAAAATTAAAAAAATGAGCTCAGCCATTTAATTGCATAAATTGATAAGACTGATTCCTCACATTACTGAAATATGTATACACATATACATATATGATATATTGTACCTATACACATATATATTATACATATAGCATTTAATACATAATAAATATGTATAACTTAGTATTGTGTAAAAGTCACTATATTTCCTTTTTTAAAAATCCCTATAAATTCTTCCTAAGGCAGGGACTACTGCTGTATTTTACAGATGAGAGAACAGAGACTAGAAAATAAGTGGATGTGGACTTGATCTCAGAACCTATGCTGCGCACAACCTGCCATATTGCAGTTGAGATTTAGATTTGGCATAACATGCACAGCTTTCTTTTCCTTCAGAGTTGCAGCACGTGCTATAAGGACCCTAGACATTATCTGATGTAATAGCGTTTATCCCTGGATCACCATTAGAATGACCCCATGCCCAGGTGCTTTCTCAGACCAATCATTTAAATCAGGATTTCTCAAGGAAGGTACCAACTCTGGAATTTTTAGAAGCACCCCAGGTAATAGTCAGGATGGAGGACCATTAATAAATCCTAGGGACGACTCTTTATAATCAGAAGAGGAGACCAAGGCCCGCTGAGATAGAAGGGATTTCTTCAATATTTCATTGTTCCTTCCTGGTAGATCTGAGCCCAGTCTGGTTATAGGGAAGTGAGGTTCATCCTTTTGTTGCATGGACGAGGTTTACAGAGAATATTTTTATTGTAATTTTTGAGAACACACTATCTGCTTTCAGACACTTAATAGTTCAGTTTACTATGACCCCTAAATCGGTGCTGGTCAGGCTGTTTATTTTGTTCCTTGCCATATGTGCATCCCACTGACCCTCTGTACTGATGATCATTGTGGTTTAGAAATCTCATATGCTTTATAATTCTGTCACATAATGCTTTACTATTTGAGATTCGCCTGTTTTTGATTAGGGGTGTAGTAATGGAATTTTTTGTTTAATTTCTGAATCTACATATTCAGAGGGACATGGTTAAGATAGAGTTGATCTGATGCAGTGTTTCTCAAAATACTGGTTGTTACACGTTAGCAGGTTACGAAATACATTTGTAAGTCATGACCAACATCTGAAGAAAAATAGACTAGACTGGAAAACATGAGAATTGATTGCAAATAATAATTAAGGGGTGCGTGTGTGATGTGCGTGTGTGCACACGTGCATATACGTGCATGCATACTAGGTCACAATGTGAATTCACTTGTTTTTGGTAGAATGATGATGTAAGAAGTTTGAGAATCATTGTTTAGAAGATGTGACTGAAAAGTATAGGATCTTGAAACTGTCTTACATAAGAAATGGTATAACAAAGTGAAAACATTGGTGCTTTCTCTCAGAATCACTTCTTATTTTCATTTGTCTTCCTTGTATCTTGTGTCCTCTTTTATCTTCTCATGCAAAAATCACACACACACATTTTACAGACACATGCATATATAGTTATGCTTAAATATAAACATTAATACAAAAATATGTGAGAGTTGACTTTCAGTATTTGGTAATATAATACAGCATTGTATATAAAAGAATTAGATTTTTTCTAAGTAACTCCAGAAGGCAGAACTGAGAGTTTAGGACACCAGCATGAATGGAAGGAAATCAATGGGACACCAGATTTCAGTGCATGTGACCATATTTATAACTTTTGCTGACAACTGGTATTCCTAATAAGAGAATAGGCTTCCTGTCTTTGTATTGTGTGAAACTATCTCAAGATGGTCATTTGCCAGTCTTGTTATGTCAGGTCGAGGCTTTGGGGCTACAGCTAAGCTGTCTTCCAGTTCTTTGGGGTCTAGGATCAAATGTCATCTGTAAAGACCCAGAGGTAAGAAAGAGTGTTACACATTCATGAGACGATAGATGCAAATAGTTCAGTGGGTCTCAATATAGACTGTGAGGGGTAGGGGCTGTAGAATCCAGTAGAGATGTGCCCATGTAAGGCCTTCTAAAGCCAATATAAAAATACTTGATGTTATCATGAGGTCAGTGGTATGTGGCATTAAAGAGTTCTAAGTCTGAGCAAATTTGATCAGATTTGTATCTGGTGTCTGTTTTGGAGGAGGATGGTGGTGGTTGTCATGGTCCAAAAGAACTGGATGACAGTCTTTAATGATGAGTAAAATAAAAACAGATTCAAGGGCTATCTTTAGGGTTTAAGTGTAAATGGAGGACAATGAAGAAGAAAACACACATATGGAAGTGTGGTTAAGGGCCCAGGCTTTAAAGTTAGAGTAAAATCCACAACCGTTTACCACTTCTGAGTTCTGTGCCTATAGACAAGTAAAGCTTCAGAAACTTTATCTATAAGATGTGAATAATAGTAGCACTTATTTCATAGAACTAATGTAAGAATTCAATAGAGGAAAGCATGTCAGTGTTTGAGAGCTATTTTTTCTAAAGACTTTAGTTTTCAGAGAAGTTTTAGGTTTACAGCAAAATTGAGAGGAAGGTATAGAGATTTTCCATATACTCTCTTCCTTCATGCATGCAAAGCCTCCTTCATTATCAATATCACTTACCAGTGTGCTACATTTTTTACTGAGGATGAACCTACATTAACACAACATAACCTCCCAGAGTCCATAGATTACCAAAGGGTTTACTCATGGTGTTGTAGGTTCAATGGGCCTTAAAAAACATATAATGGCATGTATCCATCATTATAATATGATACAGAGTATTTTCATTGTCCTAAAAATCCTCTTTGCTCTACCTTTTCTTATCTCCTACTATCATCCCTGGCAACCACAGATATTTTCATTGTCTCCATAGTTTCTCCTTTTCGAGAATGTTACGGAGTTAGAATCATACAGTATGGAACCTTCTCAGATTGACTTCTTACATTTAGTGGTATGAATTTAAGTTTCCTCCATGTCTTCTCATGGTTTGGTAGCTCATTGCTTTTTAGCACTGAGTAATATTTCATTGTCTGGATGTACCACAGTTTGTTATCCATTCACCTTCTAAAGGACATCTAGGTTGACAAGAGCTATTTTTTATATTGTGAAATGGAAACTGTATTAAATTTTCTTTCCACTTTGTGGGTTCAGTCATTCTCAGAAAAACCTCCCATCATTTTTATAATATTCTAAGTTACAAGAATTGACATGAGGAAAGAAGTGAGCCATAGTGTGTGGAGGGGACACAATCATTCAAGCAGATTCCTTTAAGAATTCTGTCTTAACAAGGTTTGACTTTGTCTAGGTGTGCCAAACATTATGCAAAAATTGAATACTGAAATCCATTAAGATTTTAGCTCCTTGAATTTACTTCAGTCTTTGACTTTATTTATTTCTTGCTGTGACACATAGATTTAAAACCCAAATGTTAAGAAAAAGCTAATTTTAAAGTTTTAAAAATGAGGAAGCAAAGCATTATTTAGCTTGAAGTCACAATAAAAACTATTCCAAATCCTTCATTTGGAAATAGGATTTTCTTCTCTGTTGTTCTCTAAACCAAAGGCATAAATAAGTGAAACAAAATACAGGTTTCTACAAATGCTATTTGGTAAAAATTGTAAATAGAATCTTAATTATGATGTATATTCACAGACAGTGACCCAAGGGTAAAAGAAGAAAAAATGTTTGTTATATTTGTTATTTGTTTAACCAATTTTTGTTGGCAGAAAATTGGTCTTTTCTTTCAATATTCATCATGTTTGTATCATCCAATGATCTGATAAGAATTTACCATATGTTCGTATTTGCATAAAGGTAAAGAATGGTAGGAACTCCTTAAATTCTGGCCTTCCTTTTGCTTCTCCACTGGCATGGCCCTAATTATCCATTTCTGAACTATTCCCACAGTCTTTGAACCTGATATTTATTTGTGTTCTCAGATTCTTAATCCTGCAACTGTCTTCCATGTTAATGAAAGATCCTTCTAAAATGCAAGTCTTGTCTGATCACTCTACAGGTTAATCACAGAGAGCCAGGTATATGTGGGAGGTGGGGGTGGGGGCAGGGAGGAGATGACCACACTCCCTAGCATAATGCACCAAACCTTCATGACCCTTACTTCACTGTCTTCCCCGTGAGGGTCATGCGCTATGTACACACACTATGGGCCATCCTGAGTCAGCTATAAATAACATCCTTCTCAAAAATGTATTTATCTTCCTTTCATGACTGAGAAAACACTCATTTTCAAAACCCGACCTCAATGTCTCATTTTCCGGATTGGATCAGTTCTATTTCCTTATTGATAATGTACTCTATAAACAAATGCTCCAATAAACTTACCAAATCTTTAATGCATTATATTATAAATCATAAAAATATGTGATGCTTATGAACATTTATAGCTTATTTGTATAGACAAAGCATCTATTCATTCTACAGGTAGATTCTAGGGGCGTGTTTATGTCCTACTGGATCCCTTATAATGTCTCTCAGGATATACCCATCTCCACTTGTGTTCCTATGACAGAAAACTGATACATACACTCATTGGTAACAGCAGATCAAGACAATTTCTGCCTGTGTTCTCTAAAGAAATCTTGGCTTACAGCACAGATATGCTGGAGATGGATCTCATCTACTTATGGCAGGGGGCTTATGGTGCCCCCTTATCTATTCCCAATTTCCCCTTGGTGACATCACATTGGTAGTTTAACATAAAGTGTGGTGGAAGTATTTGTACCATGAAGATGGGCAAACACTACATACACATCATGCTTTTTCGCCTAGAGAGTTGGGTACTCATTTTTCACTTCCTGATCTCTCAAATTAAAGCCTCCCATTACATGTTGTCATAACCACACTCCTCTTCTTTGTAGCACTTACCTTAGTTATAAGTTGCTGTTCACTTCCATTGGGAAGATTAACTAAGATCATGGATATTAAATACTGATTGCAGGTCTTGAGACAAAGGATCCAAACTATCTAAGTTATTAAGTTTAATTATTACTATGTAATTACCTGATAAGTATTATTCCCCATCCCCCCCATGCCCTCCCCCCAACGCACACGACTATAAGTTCCATGAAAGCAGGACAATATTTGTTTTTTTATCCTCAGGATCTGGCATAGTGCCTGGCCCATGGTAGATGAATGATTACATTGAGAGAAATGAATAAATGAAATCACTATTTTCTTTTGCTGCTGGCAACAGCTCTCTGATCTAACATACATTACCATACACTCAATCATTTTCATGTTTGCTTCTCAGAGTAATTTGGGATTGGATTCTGCATATTACCTGTTGTAGGGGGTATGGATGAATGTCCTACCCATGATTCTGTCATATTACTCATAAGTATTTGTGTCTGTCCCTGTCTTTCAGTGAATTATAAATATGAAGACAGGTTTCCTGAGAGACTAAGTAACCTTTAAAAAATATTTAGTGAGTAGGAACAACAAATGCATCTTGGGGATTCATGTGTAGGAAATAGACTTAATTAGGTACTTAACCATTCACTATTATCCCTTCCCTTCTATGCAATAATGTGGCTTTGATTTGGTTACTATGGCTGTCCCCAAGATGTCCTTGTTTTAAGAAAATACATTTTTTCCCCAATTTTCTGTTCTGAGGTTGTTCCTAAAAGATAGTTATAAAGTATTTTTAGCTTTCTTTTTTCTCAGTTGATTCATTAGTGGGAATGCAGCTAAAGTGTGGCTTCATTAAGTCTTTTCATTGATGGGAGTACATTCACATAAAAAAAAACCTTGGCCTTCCAACGCTAACTTTCATCATGACAGGTATCCAGGGCTTCCTGCTCACAAGTGGATCTTGCATCTTTAATAAGAACATCAGGGTGCTTAGCAGCTAGGGCTGCATAGTCAAGGCAGCATGTATGGATTTAAAGGTCAATCTGGGAAAAAGAAACTGTTTTTGTTTTTCAGTGCTTTGCTTTGCAAACAGGTGATTTGGAACATCTCAGATCTTACAGCACCAGAAATCCAGTGTGCAAGTTTTCATAATTCTGGCAGCTACCCATGACATTGTATTCTTAGCATAAATGTATTGCTAACATGAGAGGCTTTCTGGGATTCTGGAAAGGGCATTTGGCTGGAGGTCAGGAGTCCTGAGACCCCAGTCTGCCCCTGGTATTAATAATAATAATAATAATAATAATAACAACAACAATAAATTTTAAAACATTAAAATAAAATAATGTAAAAATAGTTCACATACCTTGAGTTCTTGTTTGTGCCAGCTAAGATTTTAAGAGATTTGTAATATGGGGAGGTTGAAGGGGTTGAAGCACTAACTCACATGGTAACTCAGATATGCAGACACTATGTAATTCTTTTGCTTGTTCAATGTTTGCGCTCATGTTCCTGCTAAATCCCATGCACTGGTGTCTAGGAGAGAAACCAAACATTTAATCCAATCTAAATTTAGTCATAATTAATACTTTAAACTTAATCTGTCCAATATGGTAGCCACCATCCACATATTTTTATTTGAGCACTTGAAATTTGACTATTTTAGATTGACATAGAATTTCTATAAAATATTATCAGATTTTGATTAATTTGTATGAGAAAAATAATGTAAATATATTTCTTAATTTTTATACTGATTGCATGTTTAAGTATTTTAGATAATTAGATTAAAATACATCATTCAAATTAATTTCATTGCTTATTTTTAACTTTAACTTAATGTGGCTACTGCAGGGGTGCCTGGGTGGCTCAGTCACTTAAGCCTCTGACTCTTGATCTTGGCTCAGGTTGTGATGTCACGGTTCAGGAGTTCAAGTCCCATGTTGGGCTCTGTGCTGGCAATGAGGAGCCTGCTTGAGATTCTCTGTCTCCCTCTCCCTGTGTCCCTCCACTTCTCTCTCTCTCTCTCTCTGTCTCAAAAATAAATAAATAAACATTTTAGTGTTGCTACTGCAAGGTTTAAAACTACATATACATGTCCACTATTTGGAAATAGTGTTCCTCTGAGGAAATTGTTGCTCTGAGGAAATTGTTAAGGCTTTGGGGAAGAAGATTTTGAAGAAATGGAAGGCAACACAGTATTTTGGAGCACAGTGAACAATTCAGAGAGTGTATAAAAGGCAGGGAGTAGGATATTCTGCAGCTTTAGGATGATATGTTCTGAATATATTCGTTAAGGCCATCTGGTCAAGTGTATCATTCAAACCCATTGTTTCAGTGTTGATTTTTCTGCTTAGATGATATGTCCATTGTGGTAAGTGGGGTATTAAGGTCTCCTACTATTAAAGTATTATTATCAATGAGTTTCTTTATGTTTGTGATATATATATATATATATATATATATATATATATATATATATTCCTTGAATGATAGATGCTTCTCCATCCCCTTATTTTAAATCTGCAGATGTCTTTAGGTCTAAAATTAGTCACTTGTAGGCAGAAGATAGATGGATCTTGTTTTTTTTTTATCCATTCTGATACCCTATGTCTTGATTAGAACATTTAGTCCATTTACATTCAGAGTGATTGTTGAAAGATATGAATTTAATGCCATTGTGTTACTCATAGAGCTGGTGTTTCTGGTGATGTTCTCTGGTCCTTTGTAGTCTTTGTTGCCTTGGTCTTTTTTTTTCTTTTTTCTCCACTTGGAGAGTCCTCCTTAAAATTTCTTTCAGGATTGGTTTAGTGGTGGCAAACTCCTTTCGTTTTTGTTTGTCTAGGAAACTCTTTATCTTTCCTGCTATTCTGAATGACAGACCTGCTGGAGGCATCACAATTCTAGACTTCAAGCTATATTACAAAGCTGTAATCATCAAGATAGTATGGTACTAACACAAAAACAGACACATAGATCAATGGAACATAATAGAAAATCCAGAAGTGGACTCAAAAATATATGGCCAACTAATCTTTGAAAAAGCAGTAAGGAGTATCCAATGGAAAAAAAAGACAGTCTCTTTAGCAAATGGTGCTGGGAAAACTGGACAGTAACATGCAGAGGAATGAACCTGGACCGCTTTCTTACACCAACACAAAAACAAATTCAAAATGGAAGAAAGACCTAACTGTAATACAGGAAACCATCAAAATCCTAGAGTAGACACAGTCAGAAACCTCTTTGACCCTGGCTGCAGCAACTTCTTACTAGACATATCTCTGGAGGCAAGGGAAATAGAAACAAAAATGAACTATTGGGAACTCATCAAGGTAAAAAGCTTCTGCACAGTGACAGAAACAATCAACAAAACCAAAAAGCAACCGATGACATGCAAGAAGATATTTGCAAATGGTATATCTGATAAAAGATTAGTATCCAAAATCTATAAAGAGCTTATCAAACTCAACAACCCCACAAAAAACAAATAATCCAGTGAAGAAATAGGCAGAAGACATGAATAGACACTTTTCCAAAGAATAAATCCAGATGACTAACAGACACATGAAAAGATGCTCAACATTACTCATCATCAGAGAAATACAAATAAAAACCACAATAAGATACCATTTCACACCTATCAGAATGCCTAAAATGAACAACTCAGGAAATAATAGATATTGGTGAGAATGCAGAGAAAGGTGGGCACACTCTTGCACTGTCGGTGGGAAGGCAAACTGGTCAGCCACTTCAGAAAACAATATGGAGGCTTCTCAAAAAATTAAAAACAGAACTACCTTATGACCCATCAATTGCACTGCTATGTATTTATTCAAAGGATTAAAAATGCTGCTTCAAAGGTACATATGCACTCCAATGTTTATAGCAGTTCTAGCAACAATAGCCAAATTTGGCAAAAGCCCAAATGTCCATCAACTGATAAATGTATAAAGATGTACACACACACACACACACACACACACACACACACACACAGGAATATTACTTGGCATTCAAAAAGCATGAAATCTCACCATTTGCAACAACTTGGATGGAACTAGATTAAATTATGCTAAGCAAAAACAGTCAGAGAAAGACAAATATACAATTTCACTCATGTGTGAATTTAAGAAACAAGACAGATGAACATAGAGAAAGGGAAGGTAACATAAGATAAAAACAGAATGGGAGGCTAACCCTAAGAGACTCTTAAATACACAGAACAAACTGAGGGTTGCTGAAGAGGATGTGGGTGGGGGTATGGGCTAAATGGGTGATGGGCATTAAGGAGGGCACTTGTTGGGATGAGCACTGAGTGATATATGTAAGTGATGAATCACTGGGTTCCACTCCTGAAACCAATACTACATTGTATATTAACTAATTTGAACTTAAATAAATAGATTCTGTACTCTTAAAAAAAGGCAGAGAGTAGGATAAACATAGAGGAAGTGAGGGGTTATATCATGCAGGAGCTTGTAGTCTCTGGTAAGGAGTTTGAATTATTCTAAAAACAGTGAGAAAATGTTGAAGGGTTTAGGCGGCAGAGATATGATATGATGGATGTTTGACATCACCTCTCTAAATTCCCATTTCCCTGTCTTTAAAATAGATATAATAATATTAATGTCTTAAAAATACCATTAAATAAGATACTGCATGGATAATCACTCTGGAAGCTTCACAATGCTGCAGAGATATAAATTAATCTCATCCCTATGGCTACTGCTCAAAACTCTTCAATGATTCCCTGACATCAATCGCATAAGATCTTCCAACGATGTGTGCCTTTTATCTGTTAGCCCCGCCTGATGATATAAACATTTATCTCATGTTCTGTCCCAATGTATCACCTCCAGTTTTCTCCTTGTTGTCCCCCTGCTCCTACACCTGACCTTTACTCACGATGGACAGTGGTTCACTTGCAATATCCTCATCATTTGTCTCTTCCTATCCTAATCCAATTCACATTTGCTCTTGTATTAGGACTTCTGGTTACAAGGAACAGAAACATCTCAAATTGGCTTTATCTGTGAAAGAAATTTGTGAATGGTATAAATGAAAAGTCCATAGGGATGTCTAGTGCCTTCAGGAATGAATGGATCCGAGAACTCATGAAACCTTGCCAGAAATTTGTATTTTGGGTCTCCATCTCTAAGTTTATCCCATATGTTGTCAAGAGGATTTTTCATAGATTCAGACTCACCCCAGCAGATTAACAACTTCAGTAGAAAGATAATTTTTCTTTCCCATATATTCTAGCAAAAGCCTCATGTTTCACTCACTTGGCCTAAATATATTATACACTCTGAACAGATCTATGTGATACTTATTGGCCAAACTCTAGGCCAGAGCCCACCCATGGATTGATGGTACTAAGTAGAGTCCCAATTCAAACCAAATGGGTAAAGTAGGGTTGAGGAAAGTTCCCAAAAGAAAAAGAATTAGGAAGTGGACACTGAACAGACAAAAAGAAAACAGAAAACAAAAAACCTACCCAGATATCCACCATAATGATATGGCTCATGTCCCATGTCCTCCATGAAGCCTACCTATATGACTTCAGGCAATAATTATCTTTTTTCTTCCTGACTTTTCTTCATACTTGGTCTCTGGAGCATACATTTTTGGCTCCTGATATTCCATTCTGTACTTTATTACAACCATAAAATTTTTATTGCTTGATTAGACCTTGGTGGCAATCTCATCCTGGAGATGTGAAAGCCCAGAAGGAAAAATAATAAATTTTGGATTCTTTTGAAAATATTTCTTAAGGACCTTTAGGTTATTTCTGGAGGTGGGGGGGAGAGTACAAAAATTCTTTTAAAAACCCTTAACATTCTTCCCAGAAATGTTCCCTTACTTTTCTCATTCTTAAAAATTCTAAATATGTCAATAATGACAATTTTATGAACAAACTAAGTCATGCATGGTGTAATTTTAAATATCTAACCCAACTGTGTCTTTTGATCTGTAAAGAATGAATGAATTTATACTTTCAATGAATACATATGTGTGTGTGCATGTGTGTATTTAATTTCTTTGTTTCCTTTTGTCTTGACTGCCCAACTTTTTTTTAACACTCTTTGGGTCTAAATGTGCTTAAGTATGCCTGTCTCACTCCTGGCATGTTCTTGTTTGTGTGTTACAATTGTCTCTGAATTGAGAGATGTCTGCCCAAGGACAATTGAGTATCTATGTTTATTATGAATCTATGAGCTGCCCTGTGCCTAAATATTTTCCCCAGATTTATTGAGATATAATTGACATATAACATTGTGTAAGTTCAAGATGTACAGTGTGATGATTTGATACATGTATACATTCAGAAATGGTTCTCACAATAAGATTAGTTAACACATCCTTCACCTTATGTAATTACCATTTTGTTGTTACTGTTTATGGTGAGAACATTAAAGCTATACTCTCATAGAAACTTTTGAGTATGTAATACAGTACTGTTAACAATAGTCACCATGCTGTACATTATATCCCTGGAATTTATTCATCTTATAACTAAAAGTTTGCCCCCTCTGATTAACTTCTCCCCATTTCTCTCACCCCTATGTGCCTGGCAGCCACCATATTACTTTCAGTTTCTGTGAATAGGATGTTTTCCTTTTCACATATAGTTATATGATGCAGTATTTATCTTTCTTTGTCTGATTTATCTCACTTAGCATAATGCCCTCAAAGTCCATCCATGTTGTAAATGGTTAGATTTCCCTTTTATGGCTGAGTAATATTCCACTGTGAATAAGTGTGTGTGTGTGTGTGTGTGTGTGTGTGTGTGTGATATATATATATCATTTTTTCTTTTGCCTGTTCATCTGTTGATGTACTCTTGGGTTGTGTCTATGTCTTGACTATTATGAATATTACTGCAATAAACACGAGAGTGCAGATACCTCTTTGTGATAGTGATCTTATCTCTTTGGGACATATATCCATACATGGGAATGCTGGATAATATTAAACTTTTTCAATTTCTAATTTCACAGATAGGAAAAGAATAATAAGACCTTAGGTTGAACACTCCTGGGTGTTAACACTTACTCTAACATTAATTCTGAGTATTCAAACAATGTCTTCACTCTCTACACCTTGATGTTCTCATTTTCAAAGTAGAGCAAGTGGGACCTATTTTATAGGATGGTCATAAAAATTAAATTAAGTAATACATATGAAGCACCAAGAACAATTCCTAGCATATAGTAATCCATTTACTTCTTTATTCTATTTACTAACTGTTTCCTTGATAGTTTACTGTGAAACTGGATATTATTCTGGGTCCTGAGGATGCATAGGTGAATAACATAACAACATCATGAAGCTTAATTTATAGTGAAAAATTGACCAATGAATGATATTTATCTTCCTAGCACACCTTTTCCAACATCCAATGGCTTATTAGTAGCAATCCTAGGACTAAAACCAACATGAAGACCCAGTTGTCCTGAATTCCAGGCAAATTCTTGAATCACTGAATTTTCCTATCTTATACTAACAAATACAAGTTAGTATTGTCTGGGTTCTTTAATTAAGTTGCTTGAAAGGTAGCATAATAATATGAGGAGTGGGGAGGCTTAGAGGTATAGAGAAAGCTCAGCTGAGTGGAAAGGGCCATAACAAGATTTAGAGTACCCACACTCTAACCCTGCTCCTCTATTCCAAGCAAACTGTGAGAGCCTTTTCTCATTAGGTTCTGCCACTCTGGACCTTCATTTGCCTCAATTTTAAATGAGAGTTTTGGATTAGATGCATGTGCATCTAACATTGATGTTTCTAATTACAGAAAAAAAATTTATTTTAGTATCCATGACTTCATTCATGCAGTCCTTCATTTAATAGTTATTGAATCGCCCTCTTTATGCAGGGCAACTCGGTAGGCATGAGTGCAAAAGAGGATAAAGTACATGACTCCCACATCCTTAGAGATAACCTTTTAATTAAGGAGGTTAACAGGTATGCAATTAGTGATAACATAATGTGAAGAAACCTATATAGTATAGGTGTGAAGAAAGGGTATTGTACTCAAAGCATGACTGGGCTTATTTCAATTTGTAAGGATGGTGGGCAGCCTTGACAGAGGAGATGTCAACCGTGAAACATGATAGATGTTGATGAATACAATTTAAACAGGTGAGGAACTGAGGGAGGAAAGTCCAGACAAAGACAACTCTGAAAGTGTATGTTACCTTAAGACAATGGCTGATAGTTTGGTTTGGTCAGGTAATATTGTACTTTAAGAGAAGTAACTGACATCATTAGATATGTAAGTTGGAGCCTGATTGCAGAGTATATGGACTATCATATTTAGAAATTTGAACTTCATCTGCTAGGTAATGGTTAAGTGTTGAAATATTTTTTTAGGTAGAGATAGCAACATGATTAATTTATTTTGAAAAAATAGAATTCTGGTAGTAAAGTTGTAGATAAATTGGAGGGCAGTGAAGTGCAAGTTCAATTAGGAAGCAATAAAGATCCCAAGTAGGTCAGTGAAAATTGAAGTGAGGAAGTGGATTGGAGGCAAAATTAAGAAAAACAGTTGATAGGCTTTAGCAACTAACTGGGTACAGGGGCAAGGGACAGGATAAGCTGGAGCAGAATATGTTATGTCTCACTTAGGCAACTAGACACTCCTAGTTACAAAGGGGACAGAGAGGAAAACTTTGGGAGAAAAATAAAGGGTTTCAGTTTGGAACCGAGGAGTGAGAACTTTTGAGAGGTCCCATTGTGATGTCTAGCTTGATGAACCTGATATGTTTGGACATTGGGGTCTGGAGCTAGGAAGAGAGACTTTGAAAGTCACTGGTATATAGGAGACAGTTGAAGTCACGTAGCATGCTGAGAGTCATAGCTCAAAAAACTAAGAACTTGCAGAGTGGAATCATTTGAAGAACTTGAGAAGTTTGAGCCATAAATTTTATACTCACTGTTGGTTCTAAATCAGCTTTAGTACTGCTTTGAAGAAAGAAAAAGGCAGCTTCTGTTGTCAATATATCCACCCATGAAAATAAATTATAAGATAGGCAAGAAATTAGAGTTTAATCAGTATAGAGGAGTTAAAATATAGCCCTTGTCCTCCTCAAACTATATATTTGGACCCTCTGAAATCCTTGATATTGTGATATTGTGTCTCTGCCTTATAAAACTATATAATTTCAACCCCTTTGGCCTGGAATGAAATGAGCTGTCTTTATGTTGCTACAGAGAATAAAGCGAGTTGATGACCCTAAAATATGGAATTGACCCATTGATCTGCATCTAGAGTGACTAGGATAGTATCCTATATGTAGCAGGTGCTCAATCAGGTTTTGACAAATGGACAGTTATTGTCATATGAATAATTTAGTGTTTATAAGACAGGGATACTGAATGGGGGCCAAGATATTGGGCTCCATTTTGGCACTAGGCTAATTCTCAGTGTGATCTCAGGCACGTGTAGGGAGGCTCTGAACCTCAGCATTCTCATCAGTTAAATGAGAAAGGTGGCTCTGCCTCTGAGGTCCCTTTCTGCTCTTTAAAACAAGGATTCTATGTCAGTCAATGAAATATAAGTAGCCTATTGATTTTTCATTTGTTTGTGTGTTAGGCTACCTCACTAAGATTTTTACAGAGAGTTAGGTAGAGAGAGTTGAAGCTTCTACCTCTGACGCCAAACAACTTAAAGTATCGTAATTTTTAAAAATGTTTTAGTTAGTTTTGAGAGACAGAGCATGAGTAGGGGAGGGGCAGAGAGAGGGGGAGACACAGAATCAGAAGCAGGATCCAGGCTTTGAGCTGTCAGCACAGAGCCCGATGCAGGGCTCGAACCCACCAACCATGAGATCATGACCTGAGCTGAAGTCAGACACTTAACTGACGGAGTCACCCAGGCACCCCAAAGTATCACCAATTTTAAAGTTATTAACTTTATGGTACTTTTTTTTTTTCAAAACTTTTTTTTTTTTCAAAAGATGATACAATTGAAATAAGTGTAGAAACCTCTCTAAATGTTTTGTTCCCCGGTAGGCTCCACTTCCCACCTTGCTCATAATCCCTCTTTACTGAGGAGAAATATGTTCATCTCCACCATGTCCTTTCCAGGACTGACTTCTGACCATAGGGACATATCCATCAATGTGATCTCATTTTTTCTTCTTTAGGGGTCTTGGAGGACAGGTATTTCTAACTTTCTCAGGTCTTGTTGAGTGAAATAGGAATTGTGTGGACCTCTTACATCCAGCCATGTAGTGTGGCATCAAAGTCCCCACAGTGACCCTGTACCCAAGGGGGTTGCTCAGTGTCATCCCAAAGAGGCAAGCCCAAGTGAATTGCTATAGGTAGAGATTTCTGGGGTATTAAATTCTGTGGGTAAGAATGAAGAAGATCAAATTGGAGAGGGGGGTATACATGAGGTAGAGCAAAGAACAGCAGTATGGAAAGCCTGGCTGGGAAAAGTCTGACAAGTCCCAGAAATGGGGTCAAGTCCTGAGGCTAGGATAGTCTGAATCACTAGTGGGATACTTTCACCGGCATGTTAGGTTCACTTAAAGGGCCTGGTATGTGATGAATGGTTTAATGGCTTATACTTATTATGCTGTAAGAACAAACAAATATTCAAAACAGCTAAACCATAAAGGGAATTTGGAAGATCAAACAGCTGGAAAGCTCAGAGGTATGGCTTCATCTAGACAGCTCAAGTTTAGGTCATCAGCATTTATTTTATCAGACCTGTTCCCTTTTGTTTATTTTTTAATAGTCATTGTTGACTATTTTAATTTTAATAATAAATAGGAGAGCACATCACTTAAGGAAAAACAGTGAAGAAATGGCACAGTGAAGTTCTATGCACGGTGGATTATTTGTGGTTATGTGAGCTGCCATTCTTGTTGATACAATCATGATGTTTATATTGGCTTTATCACTAATCTAGCTCTTTTTATTGTGGATAAGCCTTATGTCTTTTCACTGCCAGGAGCAGAAGAGAGGTAAACACTACTTCACTGTGGAAACCACAGCATGTCAGAGGCTCTAAGCTGGTTAGGAACTGATGGTTGAGCCGATCTTTGTGGCCAGAGACCTGGCCAAATGATGTGATGATTGCTTCAGGCCAATGGGGTCTCCCTCACTTCTGGAAGTAGGTTAACCAACCTGAAACACATTGGCTAAGATTAGGTGGGCATGCATTCCCAAAAGTAAAAGAATGTCAAGGACACAAGCAACATGACCACTCTAATTTATCAATGTTATTACCGGTTAATTTGAAAGAATGCTAATCATAGTCTGGAGTTAGTTTTATTTCTTCCTCTCTGTCTCCCGTTTCTCTCTCTGTTTTCCTTGTTGAAGATAGAGGTAAAGATGTAAAGCTGCAGAATGAGCCAAGGCAAAATGCATAGATAGAACAAGTTTAAGACACAGGGAACCAGTACATCAATGTCATCTGAGACTGCTGGTAACTTGAAATGTGAGAGACAGACTTTATTGTGACTTCTTAATGGCTACCTGAAGCTCTATGACCACTTCTGGATTGTACTCAATAGTGTATTCATTGTTTCAGATTTATTTTAGCTTCCAGGAAAGAATCATTGGCCTGAATACTTCATTTTCCAACCAACCTCAATAGCAATGATATTTGGCAAAATTTTTGCATGTTGGCTTTGTTTCAAACCATCAGCCTTCCATCAACACATTTTGTCTCTGAAGGCAAAATCAGAGTTTCTGCCCTCTACATTTTTATGAAGGTTCTCATCTCTGGGGATGTTATATTCAAAGTTACCAGATGTGCAAATACAGCCTCAGGCTGAATCTGTGGCCCCATTATAATCGGACTTCCTGTTTTGACAACTCTCTGCTCATACAAAGAGGAACAGGTAGCATCTTGAAGTGAATTCACTGCAACCATTTGGAATGAAGCCTTCCAGGTGCAGCAACTGACAACTAACTCAATAGAGAAAATGACAGCATTTGCAGCTTGGAGAGTCACCTCATAAATCTGCTGTCCCACTTTTGGTATATACAGATTTTAATTTAGACTTGATTTATTAGAAATTTTCCAAGCTACTGAGAAATTAAGCATGGACTGAAATGCCTTTCATCAAAGAATTAATGTCAGGATCACTGGTGATGTAACATAGAGAAGAAATTATAGCTCGAATATAATGAAAAAAAATACCTTATTTAAAATCAAGAGAATTGAGTTCTAGTTCATGAGTTGGCCCTGAGCAGCTGTGTGACCTTGGGCAATGTCCTTGTAGGGTCTCATTTTCTTTACTTGTAAATAAAAGGCTACAGTTGGAGAGCCTCCAGGGCTAGTAATCTATACCACTTTTGCTTTTGTTGCTAACAAGCTAAGAGAAAAAGGAGATGGAAAAGAATGATAAAGACACATCAGCCCTGAATCTACTCAACACTCACCACCATAATGAAATATACAAAAAAATTGCAACAGAAAGGAGAAAAAAATCCATTGTACTTTATTTTTCACTCAGTTACCTAATTTCACTGAATAAACAACCTCTAGTTACATTTACATATACCTAACTAGCTAAATTATGTGGAAGCTTCATTTCATTTCAGAGGATCTCAGAATTTTTATTTTGTATCAGTACATCTGTGGAGTAGCATCCACTAACAATGTTTAACCTGGAAAGTGTGTCTTTTGTGGCTGGGCCACCTTCTTAGGTCACATCAACCACTCATAGTGTAGGAACAGTGGTAGACATAGAGATGTACCACCTGGGACCTGGGACCTCATTTACAAGACCCAGTGCAAAAAAAAAAAAAATGCAGGGATCCATTTTTTAATTATCAAGAATTTCAGGACAGCAACAGCAGAACATTGACCCAAACAAAGGTCTCTTTAAGGAGGGGGCCCTGAGTGACTGCAAAGATCATACACCCATAAAGCAGGCCCTGGTAGTACCCAGATGTCCTTTCAAAGAAGGACTTGTTGGTTCACCTGTGAGAAATGACAAAGATGGCCTAGCTGCAGTGAGCCGCCTTGCTTAAGATCACAAAGTTTCTTGGGGTGGACCATATCCAACTGTGCCAAGGATAAAAAGGGCTGGTCTCTTTAGCCCCATGTGAGACAACTTGGATGAGACATGTCAGTTCCACACCTTCTCAAGGGTCTGCTGAGACTCTGGTCCGCATCACAGTCTACTTGCTTCCTCTACTTATTTCTGCATCCCCTGTCTGGTCCACGGGTGTTGATTCCAAGGGTACTTCCTGCACCCTGCACTGTCTCAGAGTCTGCTTCTGGAGACCCCATATTGTTTTTTATTTTAAGACTAAGAACTTTGAAAAATGGGGCACTGGGTGACTCAATCATTTAAGCATCCAACCCTTGCTCTCAGCTCAGGTCTTGATCTCAGGGTTGTGAGTTCAAGCCCCATGTTGAGCTCCATGCTGGGCGTGAAGTCTACTTAAAAACAAACAAAACAAAACAAAATAAGAATAGGAACTTTGAAAACAATGCATTTTTAATTAAAATCATATGAGAAGAAACTATACAGGAGAAAATAAGAATAAAATCACACAAACGTTCACATCTAGTAAGGATCAACATTTGTGTTAGTTAAGCCTCATCTCAGGTTTCACTCTGTGCTTATGTATGGACAGGAGGGTCTGATGGCTGGTAGATAGATTGATGCAGATAGGTATAAATAGAAATAAAGTAAATGTGAGAACTAAATAATGTCACATACTGAGTCCACACAAGGATTCAAAGCAGTATTAGGCACATAAGTGGTAACACCCTTAAATCACTCCCTGCCTGCTCTTTTCCTGTACATGTATCTCAATCACAATTCTATTATATCTCTGTATCCCCATTGCAAATATCATTGAATGTTCACATATAAATGAGGTTCCTGGGAGAAGTTTACAACAGTAAAGAAGTATAGGAGATGCTAAGCCCTTTTGTTGCCTCTCAGTTGATAGTTCCTTTACTATAAGATGTAATAGCTCCCATGTGTTAACTATAATAACAACTGATCCTTCAAGATCAAAATCTGGAGGAGGAAAACATTTCAAATTAGTAGCCAGTATAAGTTATAATGGTCATTGGTGCCATTGGCCTGGATAATAAGCTTTTGCAAGCTGAGAAGCCTTAATCACCAGCAAAACCATAATAGAAACAGAAATATAATTCAGAATTCTCTTCTTGGAAGCTCTCTTCACTGAGCTGAATCATAAGAAAAACCATTTCTGGGGCGCCTGGGTGGCACAGTCGGTTAAGCGTCCGACTTCAGCCAGGTCACGATCTTGCGGTCTGTGAGTTCGAGCCCCGCGTCGGGCTCTGGGCTGATGGCTCGGAGCCTGGAGCCTGTTTCCGGTTCTGTGTCTCCCTCTGTCTCTGACCCTCCCCCGTTCATGCTCTGTCTCTCTCTGTCCCAAAAATAAATAAAAAACGTTGAAAAAAAATTAAAAAAAAAAGAAAAACCATTTCAGGTAAGATAATTTGTTGTAGGAATTGGGGCTACCCCAACATTGCAAGTTTCTTTAACAGCCTTGCAACTATAATGGTACCTGGGGTCTTTGTCCCTCTTGAAGTGCATCCTCCAAATCTGAGGGTTTGGCTGAGTTTAGTAGTGTGGATCAAGACTCAGAGACTTTGGAGGTCCTTGCTGACAATTTATGATCATTGCAGAGACCCAATACACAACCAAACAATACTAGACATCAAATATCAATTTGAAAGAAAGCAAGCTAGTCAAAATGATTGTGTGTTTACCTGAAATAAGAACAGCACTTTGAAGCAAAGCAAATATGAAACATCTTCTTCTGCCCAGATGATGTCCTGGGAGAATGCTTTGCCAGATGTATGTTTAAAGTTAGAAGGAGTGTGCTAGAGGCTCACACTAAAACTGTCTTGGTGAAAAGACAGAAGAGTTCAAGGGACCATGTGCTGTGCTGATTGAAGCTCTGTGATGCCGAGCCATGTGGGAGTGGGTATGAAGCCTAGCCCCACCACATTTCATGTTTAAGAGTGGGCCAGTCACTTACCCTCTCTAACCCCCAAATTCCTTATCTGTAAGTGGTGACGAAGACACCACATCAAGTATCATTGTGAAAGGATGCTTTCAGAATTCAGCCACATATGGGAAAGAGGGAGAAAAAAACAAAAACAGCAAAACTAAATAACATGAAGTTTGAAGCTTTGGAAACATTTTCAGATCCACAGAACAGCATGAAGCACAAAGTGGTCCAGGGAGAAACGAGACACGTAAACCTGGATGCTTAAAAGATAGGAGAAGGCTTTCAATGCAAATGAAAATATGTATAGGAAAATCTATAAAGAACACAGCCCCACACAATTCTTACCAAGAGTGTTGTTTTGGAGTTCAATAATTTTATGTAATTAATTTACGTATTAACTTATTGAGAAATAGAGAGCAGGACAGCAGGAGAGGCAGAGGGAGAGACAGAAAGAATCTTTAGCAGGCTCCATGCCCAGACTGATGCAGGGCTCTATCTTGTGACTGTGAGATCATGACCTGAGCCCAAATCAACAGTTGGTCACTTAACTGATGGAACCAGCCAGACACCCTTGGAGTTCAATTATAAAGAGAGCATCACAACAACAGCAACACTGGCTGGACATTAACAAGAGCTTATTATGCATAAAGATGTCTAAATAGTCACCATGGATGTCTTATTTTATATTTGTATATTTTATATTTTATCTTAACCTATATTTTATAATTATGTTTGTAGGTATTCCTATTTATTTTATATTTATAATGTTTATATGAAATGTATTATTTATTTATTTATTTATTTATTTATTTCTATTTAAAATTTTACTTTCATAATGGGCAAGTCTCAAGACATTGGATTTTTTTAAGGTTTACAATGTGATGTTTTGCTACACACATACATTGTGAAGTGATTACCACAACCAAGCTAATTAACATATCCATCACTTTGTATAGTTACCATTTTGAAACAAGGGTGAGAACACTTAAGATTTAACCTCTTAGAAAATTTCAATTATACAACACAGTATTATCAACTATAGTCTGTAGGCTATGCATTATATCTCCAGAAATTATTCATCTTCCATAACTGAAACCTGCCCTGTGAACCACATCTCCTCATTTTATTATTATTGTTATTAACCCTATTTAACAGATGTGGAAACCAAGGCACATGTTCAGCAACATGCTCAATGTCACCAGCAGAAAATGGTGGCTTGGAGTTACCAATTTGAGTCCCAACTGCTCAATTCTTATCCCCCATCTCCTGCCTTCCCCTACCTTCAGGAACTTACTTGGAATCTTGGCACTACTTACTACATGCTAGTTGTGTGGTTCTTGGCCAAATGGTTATTCAATTTTTCTGAACTGCTGTTTATTTATTAAATAATGAAAATAACAACTTCATCCTTGCAGTGTTATTGTAAAGTAACTGTTATTATTAGTGCTTTTATTAAGGTAGAAAGTATTTACTCATATTGTTGTTGATTTTATTGACTTTTAAGGAACAAAAACACTTTTCATAACACTTTTCAAGCAGAAATCACTCTCCTGGTCCAATGTTTTCTGTTTCCTTCCTCACCTGTGGAACATACATTTATATGTTCTTCTTGTATCATTATTTAGTTTTTCCCCCTGTACGTTGACTAATATACAGGTTGACAAATTTAAATATCTATTATAGTCTCATCTCAAGCAGTAGTGTCTGTGAAATCTCAGAGCAGATAAGATGCTTTGTTTTTTGGTTGTACTAAAACAACCAAATGACTATCACAATTTAAAATTTCCACTCTCTCCTGACAGGCTAGCCTGTGCGCCTGCAGTGGTATGGGCACCATGCTTTGGAAAATGGCATTTAATCAACATTCTTTCTTTTTTTTTTTTTAATTTTTTTAATGTTTATTTTTGAGACAGAGAGAGACAGAGCAGGAACGGGGGAGGGTCAGAGATAGGGAGACACAGAATTTGAAACAGGCTCCAGGCTCTGAGCTATCAGCACAGAGCCCGACGCGGGGCTCGAACTCACAGACCGCGAGATCGTGACCTGAGCCGAAGTCAGCCGCTTAACCAACTGAGCCACCCAGGCGCCCCATAATCAACCTTCAAATAAGTGTGCTGAGGCCCAGAGATGCAATATGCTCCTGGGCATGCACAGAACTCATGGTTAAGCTTGGAATCCACACCCCACAAGGGCTCACCAATTATGCAAGATGGCAACTCTGTTCCTCAAAGCCAAGTTGCTGGCCCATGGACTGAGTCTATTCGGAAAGTAAGTATGGGATTGTTGAATCACTCTGTCCAAGGGGAGAAGCTGAGTCCCTTGTGTTGTGAAATGTGTCTCTGAAACTTAACACAGATCACACATTTTCATTCCTATTAAAAATCATGTCAGAGTTTCCTTAAACTGGGCCTTGAACTATTGGCTAAGTTTGAATTACACATGCTTTGGCACTCTTTAGAAGGAAATGTTTGGATAATGTTCCTCTGCTAATAGAGAAAGACTTTCAACACTCTCATGGAAATGTTACTGAATTGGAATCCTTTCCTGTTCATTGTGTTTAGAAAGAAAGACACGGTGTTGTTTTGTTTTGTTTTGTTTTGTTTTGTTTTGTTTTGTTTTGTTTTCTTGCTGTTGAAATAGTAAATACATACAACTATTACTATGTATGTCAAGACATACTCATTCTTGTGAAATGTCCACGTGTGATGCTACTTTTCAGACCCAGATTAGCGTTCAGAGTAGTGGTTCCCTGTGCCCTTCTGGATACGGTCTTTCAAAGTCTGACAGACCAGTGAGATGAAAGAGGTCAGGCTTTGGAACTGGAAAATCAGCTCTGATGCTAAATAACCATATGACTTTGCACATTCATATGACCTTGGATGATGAACTTACCTCATCTGAATTTTTTTTCTTTGGAAAATGAAGATGATAATAGTAATGCCTGGTCAATGAAAGTCACACAGATATTATGAGGGTGAGGAAAATATGTATAGAAGAGTCATTTATCAAAGGCACAATGCCATGCAAATATTACCAAGGATACTATTTTGGAGTTCAATTATAAAATTGGCATGCACTGTAACACACTTTTCAAGTGTGAAAAATGTAGGTTGAAAAAAGGGGATATGTGCACTTATGCTCTCACTCATTTTTTCTTCTATAAACTATGTCATTGACTCCTCCAATTTTTAACTTTTTTTTTTTAATTTACTGGGCTTATGCTGAGGCAGAGATGCAGAGGAAAGGTTCCTGGTGAATTGTTTTGTTACTTAGTTCAGAATAATAACAAGTTGCCAAATTCATTAAATTGCATTTTATTTTTTTTTAAATTTTTTTTTCAACGTTTATTTATTTTTGGGACAGAGAGAGACAGAGCATGAACGAGGGAGGGGCAGAGAGAGAGGGAGACACAGAATCGGAAACAGGCTCCAGGCTCTGAGCCATCAGCCCAGAGCCCGACGTGGGGCTCGAACTCACGGACCGCGAGATCGTGACCTGGCTGAAGTCGGAAGCTTAACCGACTGCGCCACCCAGGCGCCCCTAAATTGCATTTTAGATTGGTACAGTATAATTTTCACTGTACTTGAAAAAAATAGAAAGTACCCTTTTAATTTTTATTTTTGCCAAGTAATTCATGTGCATAGTGTAAGTAATTAAATATTATGAAAAAGGCTCTAAGTGAAATATAGCAGAAGCCTTGTCCATCTCTTTCTACCCACAAATCCACTACCTTGAGGTACCTAATTCCAGCTCTTAAAGCCATTATTTTTGGCATTTATCTCCAAACCTCTAAATAACATGTTTATACTTTTATTTTCATTGATTAATTGTGAATGTTATCTATTGACTTTGTATCATGGTAGTTGATGAGTATTTACCTCTCTTACATCCAGATCTCTGTATTCTTTCCCTAATTTCTCTTAAATAGTCATGGAAGATTAGAGCTGACTACAAAATCTGTGTCACCCCTTCCATTTGGGAGATAGGATCTATTTGCTTCCCCTTAAATATGGCTAGCCTATAACTGCTTTGATCACTGGGATGTAACAGAAGTGATCCTATGCTAATTCTGAACCTAGCCTTTAGGAAGACTGGTAGTTTTGCCTTGATCCTCTTGGATTGATTACTTGTCAGCTCTTCTTTGCTAAATATGAGGACTCTGAAGAATTTTAAACATGTTGTCTCACAGAAATTTTACAGTCAAACAAAAGTATAAGAGAGCCTTTGTAAAAAAGATTTATAGATACAAATATCATCTCATGTATTAAACCCTAATAAGATTCAAAGGAAACCCATGAAGTTTTAAGAGTCAGAAAGAGCTTATAATAAGAAAAATTGTCAGAACATCTAATCTCTCAGCAGGAGCCAGACTAGAACATATATTATTAAGTGTCCTTCTTATGGAAAAAAGAAGATAACTCATGACAGAACCTAAAACCCAGAGGGCAGAGTCAATAGCCATGGCAAATATTCTCAAGAAGCAGAACTAGGATGGAATATAATAACTGGCAACATGTGTCTAGTTAGATTTCAAAACTTCTCCAGATTAGTGACTGCAACATGAGTCTTAATCTCTTCTTTTTAAACTGGAGTGTCTATGGTAGTTATTCTGCCTCTGTTCCATCACTGTATATTGGATGTCCCGGGGTCATATAACTTTCTGTTTGGCTCCTAAGTCTTTAGATTGAAAGGACTGTACTCAAAGAACAGTGCCTGAAGAGTCTCACCATTTTTTCCCTTATTTATTGATTTTCTCCTCTTATAGCAGTGTTGACCGGTGTGTGATTAGATTAATGGAGCATGGGGGGACTGATGTTATGCCAGTCTACACCTCACACTTGAGAGAACTGCAAGCTTCTGCCTTGGTCACTTGGATCTCTGAGTATATCATATGAAATAGACCATATAGAGAGTTCCTGAGACTACATGGAGAGAAAAGGGGGTCCAGTTCATCTAGGGAAGGTCCAGGCATGTGAATAAAACTATCTCATATTCTCATTTTTGCTGCTTTTTGGAAATAAAGAATGGTGCTTGGTTTTCCCCATTTGCTACTCAGAGTTCTACATAATCTGCATTTTCAGTGTCTTACCCTAAACTTCTACTAGACACAGTGATTCTGCTTTCAAGACCTGTCTGGTTATCATTTCTTGAAAGAATAAATTCAAGTCTCTTAGAGAAGCAGGAAAAATCAGCTAGTTACTTCTTCATGTGGTGGGAGAGGGACTATGGGTGCCAAACCCACATTTAAGTCCCAGATCTTATCTAAATTTTTCATAGTACATAGTGCACCAATTTTGAACATTTCTGAGATTCTTTGCATTTAGTTAAATTACTTTTCACAATCATTCCCTACTCAGGTGTTTAGGTTCAGATTTATAGTGGTATTTCAGTATATAAACAACATAGCAAATGTATGCCATCTATATAGAGACTCATGTTAAGAAGTCAACAAATTGTAGCTTTGCTTACGTTGTTGTCTCTATCTGTATTGTAAGGGAAGTAACTATAGTTTAGGGCACAGGAACTATACTGTCTGGATTCAAACCTCTATTCTTTTATTTCATAGTTGAGTTGAGCAAGTTACTTCTCCTCTTTTTGTATTCTTTGCATTAGTGACCCTGTCTGTAACAGTGGGACCAATTTAACTATATCTTAGGGTTGTTATGAGGACTATATATGGCAATCAATATAAATTTCCAAGCTCTTAGATAATGGTGAATGAATATTAGCTACTCTTATTAATAACATCTCTAGGTCCTCTCCAACTCAATGATTCTCAAATGAAGTATCTCTATAATGGCATTTATTTGATCAAAATAAAGTATTGAATGTGATGGCAGAGTTACTGTTTATTCATGTCCTTGACAGCTCATTCATCATCTCTGTGGGTTGTCTGGATGGCTGGCTTTTGAGGCTTCAGCTTCTAGGTCTTTTATTTTCTTGATCTGAGAGGCTAGTGTGTACAGAAGAACCACAGGCTAGTTGCATTGCCAGTGTATTTGTTATTAAGCTGGGATATAGAGTTTTCTCCCAGAAATCTGACAAGACATTTCACATTGTTATGGTACCAAGGGTTTTATAAGTCATTTGCTATTTGTAATGGAATGAAACCTGATCATTGTTTCCTTTAGGTGGAACTTTATTAGAAAACAAAGCATACTCCAAACCACAAAAAGAATGTTGCCCTTTAAAAGTAGTTGAACCTTGGAAACAAAAAAAAAAAATGACTCAGTCAACCTTAAACAGAGGCATACACTTGGGTCTCACTTTGAGCAATAAAAGTCTTATGTAAAAATCAGTGTGACTCCTCCTTTAAAAAAAGACAGGGATAGCATCCAGTTGTCTTTTGGTTATTTTTAATTTTCAGTGGGCAGTGGTTACTCACTGACAAGGAAACAAAAATTTATTAACATCTTCAGAGTCAGTTATGTTTCTCATCACTGAGGATATGTGGTTCCTCTCCCCAAGGAGCCCACAATCTAGTGGGGAAAATTGGCACAGAAATAAGTAACACTCAATGTATTTAAAAGACAGAAAATTTAGTAATCACACCCCCTCTTGTCATCTACTCCCTTCTTTCATAATGACTTCCTCCTTTAGGGTACCTTCTAAGTTTTTCCTTTATAATGGTTTTCATTCATTCATCAACAAACCAACATTCTAAGTCTACTATTTCCAGACCCGATGCTAGTTCTGGGGGAACCAAAGCAAACAAATCTATGTATTAAATAAGTAATTCCAATAACATTGAATATTTAGAGACGTGGGACTATGTAGAATGAGATCTGTATACGATCAGGGAAAGCTCTGTGGGAAAGACAGTAAAGTTGGGATGTATAAGACAAATGGGATTTACTCAAAACAGAGGGACAGGAGAAGGGCAAAAGTGCAAGAACTCAGAATATTGGGAAAATGGAATAGAGATCATTTGGCCAGCAGTGAAAAACTCAGGATGTGGAGTTGGAGGATATGAGGCCAGAGAGGCAGATAAGGGCCACATTGTGGAAAATCTTATATGCCATATTAAAAAAGTGAGAGATTTATACTAAAATATACCACATCTTCCCTATTTATTTATCTATTGATGGACACTTAGATTGCTTCCATATCTTGGCTATTGTAAATAATGCTGTAATGAACATAGGGGTACGTGTGTCTTTTCACATTAGTGTTTTTATCATCTTTGGATAAATGCCCAGAAGTGGAATTGCTGGATTGTATGACCATTCTAATTTTAATTTTTTGGAGAAACTCTTTACTGTTTACCATAGTGGCTACACCAATACATTCCCACCAGCATGAAAGTTTCTTTTTTTCCAGATCCTCACCAACATTTGTTCTTTCTTATCTTTTTGTTAATAGCCATTCTGATGTCTGCAAGATGATAATTCATTGTTGTTTTGATTTGCATTTCCCTGATAATGAGTGATTTTGAGCATCTTTTTGTGTCTGTTGGCTATCTGTTTATCTTCTTTGGAAAATGTTTATTTAGGGACTCTGTCCATTTTTAAATCAGATTTATTTTTCTTATATTGAGTTTTATTATTTATATATTTTGGAACTTAAACCCTTATCAGATATATAATTTGCAAATATTTTCTCTTATTCAGAAGATAAAAAACACTTTAAATTGTTATCTGACTTTGGGTAATTTCTTTTATTTTTCCATACCTTCATTTTCTCATCTGCAAAACAAGCATAATAACAGTACTATCACTTTCCTTACAGAGTTGTTGCAAAGATTAAGTGAGGAAATAATTTAAAAATACAACTGCCCTTAACACATAACAAGGGCTCAATATGTATAATCTACCCTCATTTTTTTTAAATGTGAAATTTATTGTCAAATTGGTTTCCATACAATACCCAGTGCTCATCCCAACAGGTGCGCTATCATCATCATTATCATGAAAGCCTATCCTTTGGAATCCATAAAAATGAATGGAAGCAAACTGAAACTCATGAAACAACTTTCAAAAGTGTCAGAGAGTTAGTGGAAGAGACAGGGTATCCTTGAAAATTTTTGAGCCAATGGTTAAAAAGGTGGATGGTAATAACTCAGGAAAGACTTATCCAACTTCACTATGGAAAATGAATTAGTGAGGGTGGAAAGAGAGAGAGAAAGTCAGAAAGAGAGCACATACCACAGAGCTAATAAATAAATTAGAAACAGCAAAGAATAAAATAGAGTGGTTGAAAATTGAATGGCTGTTGGGGCGTCTGGGTGGCGCAGTCGGTTGAGCGTTCGACTTCAGCCAGGTCACGATCTCACGGTCCGTGAGTTCCAGCCCCGCGTCAGGCTCTGGGCTGATGGCTCGGAGCCTGGAGCCTGTTTCCGATTCTGTGTCTCCCTCTCTCTCTGCCCCTCCCCCGTTCATGCTCTGTCTCTCTCTGTCCCAAAAATAAATAAAAACGTTGAAAAAAAATTAAAAAAAAAAAAAGAAAATTGAATGGCTGTCATGGACCAAAGTCTTGGTATAATCACAATGAACAGAGAAGAAAGAAATAATGACTAAGCAAATAAAAAAGAGATGATAGATGTCGAAGGCAGAAAATAAAAGGGTAAATGGAATCATGCAATGAACTTAACAAATGAAAGAAAAGACTGTTAAAGATATAATTCAAGCAAACTTCTTGAAAGCAATACAAAAGTGAATCAGTAGATAAAAAATAATATTCTGATTGACTAATATTGGGAGGCATTCTAATGGAATTATTGGTTGTCAGAGATAAAGAAAGAATGCTTCAGATAGCCTGGAAGAAAAAAATGAATGGTCTGGACTTCTATTTCTTGGCAGTAACATTCAGTGCCAAAAGATAATGGATAAATACCAACCTGGTTTTAGTAACATTAATAGACATTACAGTGATGTTAAGCACAATTACTCAAGAAATACAATAACCAGGGGCCTTACAACAAAACAAGTAAAATATATAATTAGGGTAGAACACACAAAGTTTAAAAATGAAAAATCTGTGTTAAAAGACCTGGAAATGAATATTAAATTTACTTAATATATAACTAAAGCTTAGGTAATTATGAATGCAAAACAGAATGTGAATATTATAAACCTTGATAATATAAAAATAATAATATAGCTTACATAGATTAGAAGTGAAGAAAGGCTAGGGTGGATGAGTTGTAGGCAGGCTGGGCTCACTACCTGATGTGACATGTTTCATAGTAAAGAAGGAATTAAAACTTTCTGAACTTAAAGCATTAGTTAAAATAATTAAAAAATCCAACCTTATCATAATTTTGTCTCAAATTATTTTTTTCTTCACTATAGAAGAATGTTTTAGTACATGGTATTACTTTTTGTGAAGGAATTCTTATGTGGCATTCAACAGTTTAATTTTACTTGTTTATTCAAATTAAGTTCAATATTATAAATTTTTTAGAAATTAACAAATAGTATTTATCAGAATGATTCTTTCCTCTAGAAACAATTCCGTTTATTCATGTTTTTATCCTTTCCACTATATTTGCAGAAAGTGATACCTAGAATTATACTAATACTAATACTACTAATAATACTAATAAATTATAGTAAGAGCAGCTAGCACTACTTACTGAGTGCTTTCTCAATGCAAGAATTTTCCTGAGCACTGTGCATATAATACTTCATTTAATCTCACAACAACAGGGGCACTTGGTTGGCTCAGTTGGTTAAGCCTCCAACTTGGGCTCAGGTCATGATCTCACAGTTGGTGGGTCCAAGCCTCGCATCGGGCTATGTGATGATAGCTCAGAGCCTGGAGCCTGTTGAGGATTCTGTGTCCCCTCTCTCTCTGTCCCTAACCCACTTGCATTCTGTCTCTTTCTCTCTCAAAAATAAATAAACATTAAAAAAATTAATCTCACAACAACATTAAGAGATAAGTACCATTATCATCATCCCCATGATAGAGATGAGAGAATTGAGGCATAGTAGAGATTGGCAAATTAGCCAAACCAACACAGGTATTGATGCTAACGCCAGGATTCTAACCTAGATAGTTTTTAATCACTAACATTAAACATTAACATCAGTAGGTACTGAGATTTTAGGATTACTTGTTTCTTTTTTTTAAATTGAAGTATAATTGACATACAATATTATATTATTTCAGGTGTGCAGCATAGTGATTCAACAATACTATACATAACTCAGTGATCATAAGTGTAGTCACCATCTGTCACCATGCAATGTTATTATAATATTATTTACTATATTTCCTATGCTGTACTTTTAATCTCGGTGGCCTATTTATTTTATAACTGGAGGTTTGTAGCTGTTAATCCCCTTCACCTATTTTGCCTGTTCCCTTCTGGCAGCTGCCAGTTTGTTCTCTGTATTGAAGAGTCTGTTGGTTCTGTAGAGTCTACATACAAGTGAGATAATATGATATTTGTTTTTCTCTGATGTATTTCACTTAGCATAATACACCCTAGGCTCATCCATATTGTCACAAAGGACAATATTTCATTCTTTTATATGGCTGAGTAATATTCCATTATATATATATATATATGTATACACACACACACACACACACACACACACACACACATAGTGTTGGTTGGGTTCCTTCCATATTTTGTATACAATGCTGCAATAAATACAGGAATGCACATATCTTTTCAAATTAATGTTTCTGTTTTCTTTGGGTAAATACCCAGTAGTAGAACTAGTGGATCATATGGACTTCCTTTTTTTCTAATTTTTTTAATGTTTATTTATTTTTGAGAGAGAGAGAGAGAGAGCATGAGTGGGTGAGGGACAGAGAGAGAGGAAGACACAGAATCTGAAGCAGGCTCCAGGCTCTGAGCTGTCAGCACAGAGCCCGATGTGGGGCTCGAACCCACAGACTGTGAGATCATGACCTCAACCGAAGCTGGACACTTAACCAACTGAGCCATCCAGACACCCCATGGATCATATGGACTTTCTGCTTTTAATTTTTTTGAGGAAACTTCATGCTGTTTTTCACAGTGATTGCAATATTTCCATTTTTGTAGTTCCTTACTTTTTGAATTTTATATTATAAATATATATTTATAAATGCATATATATTTTTTGTGTGAGATGTGTATACATACACATATGTATGTATAGAATTATTCACATGTGAAGGGGAAAAAAGGAAATGCATGAGTGGAGAGCTCTGAGGGGAAAGAAAGTTGAGGGAGAGAAGAAAAGCACAGAGAGCTGGAAAATATCTTTAGGCTAAACCTGACTTGCTAGAAAAAAAAAAAGCCTTAAAAATATCAGGTAAGGGGCACCTGGGTAGCTCAGTCAGTTAAGCATTGGACTCTTGATTTTGGCTCAGGTCATGATCCCACAGTTCATGAGTTCAAGCCCCACATCAGGCTCCATGCTAGAAGGAGACTTCTTGGAATTCTCTCTCTCCCTCTCTCTCTCTCTCTCTCTCCCCCCAACCCCCTTTCTCTCTGCCCCTCTCCCACTTATGCATGCATGTGCACATGTGTGAGTGCTCTCTCTCTCTCTCTTCCAAAAATAAATAAATAAACATTAAAAAAAACACAAAAGCATAAAGCATATCAGGGAAATTCAATATTCAATAGAAATGAATTTTCTATATGGTATTAAAATGTGAATCCACTAAGGAATAATAATCTACTAAAAGCATCTGAGAAGATAAGAGAAAGACACATGTCAAAATTTGGATTTGCAGAGGAGCAGAAATAGATAGCCAGCCACAGGATGTGGAGTAATGATTGAGAGTCTAGCAGAAGATAAAAATTAAAGTTGAAGGTAACTGGGAAATATGTCAAATCTCGGGAGTTCCCAGAACGTTTGTGAAGGATTTTCCACAAGATATAGGATCAGTTATGATGAGGTTCAATTATTCAAAGGATTCAGAGACACTGGTATATGAGTCACACACCCGTTCTCACACCAACACTGTCTGGTACTTTATTATCCCCATTCTGACATAGAGGAAAGCCAGTGAGGCTTAGAGAAGGGAAAAGTCCTGCCCAAGTGTACCTCAGCCAGCTTAGTGGCAGAGGATGAATTTACATCCAAGTCTTACCATATGCAAAGTCTAGAATCTTTCACTATTTCTTCTTCTGAGTAGTGGAATATGTTTTGTTATATCACCTCAAGAGATACAAAACACATCAAAAGTGATATAAGCTGTGGCTGCTGCTGTATTCACAGCCAATTCAATCTCATCACTTCAGAGAAACTCTCAGATCAGCCCAGTTATTCTTCAAGTCGGTGTGAGCCTATAATTCAATAACTTTCTAGTGTAAAATTTAGTTTGATGCAAATTCCCAGGAGGTGGCAATGAATTGCCCACTATGTGATTAAAGAAGAAAAAAACTGATCTTAAAAAAATGAAGAAAAAATCATTTGTGATGAACAAGTATAGAATTCTCAAATCACTCTGTTGTATATCTGAAACTAATATAACATCGTATGTCAACTACCCTTCAATAATAAAATTAAAAAAAAATTGAGATCATGACTATAGCCACATAAGTTATAAAAGAGAGATGTCCATCAAATAGCATAATTCTGTCCCTTGTACATCCTGAGGTTACGTTAGAATCCCATGATGCCTTCTTTAGAATTCAGTCATTTTCCTTTGGTGACTCTATCTACACCTCTTATATGGCTTGGAGTTACTGCTGCTCTGAGATTTGACCACCACCACCAACTGATGCCTGTCTTGGACGATCCCTGCCTCTGTTCCCTTCCTCTGGTACCTCTGGCAAATAAGTGCAATACTATGAGGCATACCTTATAAATATACAGTATCTGTGATATAATTTTATGTTATACTAATTACTGTGTTATTGTTATTAAATGAGGTAAACTAGGCTCTTGTGCTTAGCCGTCTCCACTTCTGGAACATGGGCCATGGAAATTATTCAGATCTCCTCCGTGCTTCCAGGGAGAGCCAGGAAAGGATGATGGGGGCTGCCTCGAGAAATTCTTGTGCCTAATCAGGCTGTGAACTCATGCATACCATCTTGTCCTCGGTATGTGGAATGGAACCATCAATGGTACCGCCACTTTCAATGGCCCCAGGAAAGACTGGGGGTATCTGTTTCTTTAACTTTCAAATCTCTACCCTCAAATGGGGGTTTTTTCATAACCCCATGCACTTCATATCACATTCCATTCCCTTTTACTTCTCTCTCTGTCATGTGATTAGTTGCCAAAAACTAAGAAGTACTTTTATTTGAGTGATTGTATTATTTATTGAGCTCGTAGAGTGAAGCTGGACAAAATTCTCTAGAAATAAGACCTATGGAACTGTATGGGAGATGTCTAACTCTTTATGATCTCAGAGTTCATGCATTTTAAGAAGTCTAATGGACCCTATCAAATATCAAAATGGTGGAAAAGCCCACAGAAATGTTAGCTTGTAAAGAAATTTAGTATCTATGAAACTAAACTAAGAAAAATTAATTCTGTGTGAATTTAGTGGTTTAATTGTGCCTAGATTAGTTAATTAGGTAATTAACATAAGAATGTGCTTTTCATATTAGATCTCTGTATATTAATAATGGAACTGTTCATAAGAAGAGCAAACCAGGCATAGAGAAGTGCTAATTAACTTCAGAAATGGAAACTTTCAGTTGCTAAAGTACTTTCTCCTTGTCTCCTTTAGAGAAGTGGCCTAGCACACTGCTGGACCATCTTTTACCTTGTAGATTGCATCATTTTTCACCATTTTTTTTCCTTTTCACATTCTTTTAAAAGCAAATATAAACATAATCAAATAATTTTTCACACACCTGCCATGAAATAATCTATATAATTCCTTCCTTGGCTTTCTACAAAGAATTTGGGTAATTCTTCTCACCTCTATCAAGTTGTAAATCTCACCAAAAAGTAACTTAATTCATGAGTTACACTTGTTAGTACCAACATGGAGCTACTGATATACAGACTCCTAAAAGTCAAGTTGTTTAAATAAAGAGAAAATTATTTTTTTAAGGTAACAGTGCATTCAGTTTCACTTCCACTTTCTTTCCTCCTGGGTCGGTTGTGCATGGCCAGAGGCGTGGTGAACCAGCCTTTCCTAGCCCAACAAAGTGCAATTGCCTTCTTAAGACAGAATGGCATTGACAGTTCTTCCTTTATTGATTTTATGATTGGAGCAGTGGTTGAGGATTCAAAAAGACTGAATAAACAACATTTCTTTCTCAAGTTCTGAAACTATTAAAAATAAAATTAAAAAATGGATATAAGCAATCAAAATATCACTTTCATTATTGATAAAGGTGATATTGGAGATAGTGGTTTATACACGTGAGTGAGTGGATCCATTATACTGAACTCAAAAATCATATAGACTTGCAGGGGCACCTAGGTGGCCCAGTCGGTTGAACATCTGACTTCGGCTCAGGTCATGATCTCAGGGCTTGTGGGTTCAAGCCCCACATCGGGCTCTGTGCTGACAGCTCAGAGCCTGGAGCCTGCTTTGGATTCTGTGTCTCCCTCTCTCTCTGCCCTTAACCCACTTGCATTCTGCTTCTGTCTCTCTCAAAAATAAATAAACATTAAAAAATTAAAAAAAATAAAAATAAAAAATAATCATACAGACTTGCCTACTTAATTATTCAAAAACAAGGAGATATGAGAAATTATATAGAAGAGTTTGCCCCTAACATAGAGAAATCAAGGAGCTTAAAAGGACTCATGTTTTGGCCAAGAAAGATTAAAAAAAAGATAAGATGTTTATAAGTGAATCTTTAAAAGTAAAAGTCACTTTGAAGTACACAAAAGGTTTTTTTTTTAACATTTATTTTTGAGAGACAGAGCATTGAGCAGAAGAGAAAGACAGGGAGACACAGAATCCGAAGCAGACCCCAGGCTCTGAGCTGTCAGCACTGAACCTGGTACGGGGCTTAAACCCACGAACTGTAAAATCATGACCTGAGCTGAAGTCAGAGGATTAACCAACTGAGCCACCTAGACTCCCCACAAAAGGTTTTTTGCTTTTTTTTTAACATTTCTTAAGGATGCCAAATTCTACAGATCTGGGACTGTGAAAAACAGAAATTTAAAGCTTTTTATATTGTTGACCAGTGTGCCATTTTTGAGCTCTTTTCCTTCTAAACATTTTCAGAAATTTTTTTTTAGGAAAAATTTCTAAATTTACAGCATAGTCATTGGAGGTATGTACATTTTTTTTATTTGGATGCTAATAATTATTAAAACCAATTTATTTGTGTTACATAATTTAACATATTTTTATTGACTAATTTGAAAAGATACATGCACCCCTATGTTTACTGCAGCATTATTTACAGTAGCCAAGATATGGAAGCAACTCGGGTGTTCATTGATAGATGAATGGATAAAGAAGAAGTGAAATATTACGCAGCCATAAAAAAGAATAAAATCTTGCCATTTTGAGACAAATACCATATGATTTCACTTATAATATGTGGAATCTAAAAACATAAAACAGATGAATAAACAAACAAACAAAAAGCAGAAACATATTCATCAATACAGAGAACAAGCTGGTGGTTTCCAGAGTGGAAGGGTTTGGGGGATGGGAAAATGGGTGAAGGGGAATGGGAGAAAGAAGCTTCCAGTTATTAAATAAGTCATGAGAATGAAAGGTGTATCAAAGGGAATATAGTCAATAGTATTGTAATACTATTGTAATATGACAGATGGTAACTACATTTATGGTGAGCATAGCATAACATGCCGACTTGTGGAATCACTATTGGTACACCTGACCTTAATGTAATATTGTTTATAAACTACACTTCAAAAAATTGTGTTGGTTGAAAGCTTTTTGCCTACTCAATATTCTTTATTTGGTGTTTCTTATTTGATCTGTCTCTCGCTATCTCTCTTTCAGTCTCTATTTCTCTTTGACCCTTCAAAAATTCAACTCATGCTTTATCACTTCCAATGTTCATTTTATTTTATTATTTTCTATTTAATAGTCTATGTTTTTATATTTATGTTTCCATTTCTGTTATTTACTCTCTTATTTTGGACTATACTGAATAGTTTGGTTATTTATTCTTTCCTGTTTTCTAATAAATGCATTTAAGACCATCTCAACAATTTTGTACTTCGTATTTTTTTTTTAAATTTTATCCCACGCTCTATAAATTAAGTTTTGATTTAATATTAAAATAATTTAGGGGTGCCTGGGTGGCTCAGTCGGTTAAGCGTCCGGCTTCAGCTCAGGTCATGATCTCACGGACCATGAATTCGAGCCCTGTGTCGGGCTCTGTGCTGACAGCCCAGAGCCTGGAGCCTGTTTCGGATACTGTGTCTCCCTCTCTGTCGGACCCTTCCCCATTCATGCTCTGTCTCTCTCTGTCTCAAAAATAAATAAATGTTAAAAAATAAAATAAAATAAAATAATTTAGCTTATCATTTGATATCTTGCTGAGTTATCAAATAGAATAGATTGTATATGCAATACCTCTGAGTTTTAATTCTGGGTATCTTTTCTTAGAAGTAGCTCAATAAAGAAGTTGATGCGGAATCTTAGAGACAGAGGCCCCAAATTATTAGTGGAATAATTGAAAATCTCAAAACAGCCACTGTACAACTTTGCTAGAAGCCAATGATGATATATTTAGTGTTTATGGCTTGTGTTGGAAAATCACATAAATCTTATTATATGTTCAGGATTGTGTATGCTCTTTCCATGTTCCTCTAACGTTAACATCCCATTAAAAAATAAATGTATAGCCTTCAATGTGGCTCACAAAGTCTTGCATGCTCCACATGCCAAACTGTTTCAAGCCTTGTAGTTTTCCCATCAATATACTGTTATCTCTTCACTATTCTAGGTATAGGGGAGACTGTGATAAAGAACACCTACCATGCAACTTCTCCCAAATAAATTATTGTATTCTAGAACGTTAGAGAGGCAAGAAGTTATTTAAAGAAATGATTAAGATTGCTTCAATTCTTTCAGAGTATTAAAACATATTAAAAACATTTTAATAACGATGTGAAGATATAATAGACCTCCCTCAGGAAGTAAAGTGAGACCAGAAAGACAAGAAGAATCTAATCACTTAACTGTCCAAGAACAGACTATTTCAAGCACAGGGGTTAAGTAGAAAGAACAATAAGTAGAAAGTCCCAACGACAGGAAACCTCTAGGCTTGAGCAAGGAGATGAAGGAAAGCCAGGAGTGTAATTAACAGTGAGATAGAGCTTCAGGGAATGAGACCAAAGAGGTAGGCAGAGGCAACCACTAAACTTATAATACTTATAATACAACCACTAATACTTATAATAAGAGCAATGCAAAAGTAACCAATGAAATACTGAGTCCCATCTTCAAACTGGAGAAGATTTAAAAGCTTGATAATATCACCTTTTGAAAAGGAAGGTTGCTCACAACTACTTGTTGTGGTACAGGCTGGTATGGCAACTTCGCAGAGTGAGTTTCAAAATATCCATTCTTATGATCCAGTACCCCAGAAAAACAATCTCATGTATGCGCCAGGTGGTTCATCGCATTGCTGTTGTCAATAGTAAAACAAAAGAACAACAGTATCGAATGGAAAAAACTTAAGTGTATCTTCATTGGGAAGATAAATAATAAGTTATGGAATTGTACACAGTGAAAATGCTATAGCAATGGAAATGAATAAATAAGAGCTTTAGGTAGTCCCCTGGATGAAGCTCATAAATACTGTTGAGGGACAAAAATGTTACAGAAGAGTATTACAGTGTAATTCCACTTATGTACATTTTTTTGTCTTTTTTATTTTGGAATAATTATAGGCTCTCAGAAATTTCAACAGGGGTCAGTGAGATTTAATGTACCCATGGCTTGGATTCCCTCAACAGAAATATTGTGTGTACATATAGTACATTATTAGAATTAGAAAGTTGACATCAGCCCAATATAATTAACTAGAATAAACACCATGATCAGATTTCATCTGTTTTTATATGCACTCATTTTTTTATGTCTATGGTTTACATGTATAAGTTCTATGACATTTTATCACCCACATAAATCTGTATAACAACTGCCACAGTCAAGATACAGAACTTTTTCTTCACTACATAAAAAATTCTTTATTCTATCTCTTTATAGCACACCCTTCGTTTAAATCTTGACTAACATTAATTTATTCTCCATCTCTACAATTTTGAAAATGATATATAAATGGAATAATACAGCATACAATCTTTTGAAACTGGCTTTTTTTTTTTATTATTCAGCATGATGCTCTTCAGATCCATCTATCTAATAATTGGTTTCTTTTTACTGCTGAGTAGTATCCCTTTGTGTGATGCACCAGGGTTTGTTTAACCATCTACTCTTTGAAGGATATTTGTGTTGTTTCTGGTCTGGGACTATTATAAATAAAGCTGCTATGAATGTTTGGGTTAAGGTTTTAATGTAAATATGTATTTTTAATTCTCTTGGGTAAATACCCCAGAATGGAATTACTGGATCAAGTAGTGAATGCATGTTTCACTTTAGAAGAAAGTGCCAAATTGTTTTCCATAGGAGCTGTACAATTTCCATTCCTTCTAGCAGTGTATGAGAGATCCCACTTCCTCCACGTGGCCTCCAGCATTTGCTACTATCAGTATTATTTTGCACATTTTAATAGATTTTTAGTAGTAACTCATTGTGGTTTTAGTTGGCATTTCTTTAATGGCTAGTGATGTTGAAAATCTTTTCATATGCTTATTCACCATTCATATATCTTTCTGACAAAGTGCCTGTTCAAGTCTCCCCCCCACCTCCCATTTGCTAATCTGATTGTATTTTCCCCCCACTATACATTCTGGATAGATGTCCTTTGTCAGATATGTGATTTTTCAAATAGTTTTTCTCATTCTGTAGCTTGTCTGTAGCTTCTTACCAGGCTTTTTCACAGAGGAAACATTTTAAATTTTTATTAAATCTAATTTATCCACTTTATGTTTTTTTTGATCTCTCATAGATCATTGTGTCTAAGAATTCTTTGCCCAACTCTTGGTTATAGAGATGGCTCTCATGTTACCTTCTAAAAATTTTATAGTTTAGCACTTTTTTAAAGTTTATTTATTTTGAGAGAGAGAGAGAGAGAGAGAGAGAGAGAGAGAGAGAGAGAGGTAAAGGGAGGAAGAGAAAGAGAGGGAGAGAGAGAATACCAAGCAGGCTCTACACTGTCAGTGCAGAGCCCAACGTGGGGCTTGAGCTCATGGATCATTGGATCATGACCCAAGCCAATACCAAAAGTTGGACACTTAACCAATTGAACCATCCAGGCACCCCTACATTTTACTTTTATATCTGTGATTTCTCTTGAGTTAATTTGTGTAGAATTAGGTTTAGTTCGAGGTTTATTTTTGCTTTTTGATGTCCAATTGTTCCAGTACCATTTGTTGAAAACAGCATTGTTCTTCCTTGAGTTGCCTTTGCACCTTTGTCAAAAATCATAGTTGTATGTTTTTATGGATCTTTTTTCTGAGTTCTTTGTTCTATTGTCTATGTGCCAATCCCTCTACCAATACCATGCTATTAATTATCATACTTACATTTTAAATCTTAAAATGGGCAATTGTGACTCTTTCCACTTTACTCTTCCTCTTCAAAATAGTTTTAGGTATGCTTTGCCTTTACGTATATAATTTAAAATAAGTTTGCCTATAGCAATAAAAATTTTGGTTGGGGGCACCTGGGTGTCTCAGTTGGTTAAACATCCAGCTCTTGGTTTCATCTTGGGTCGTGATCTTGTGAGATGCAGCCCCACATCAGGCTCTGTGCTGACAGTGCTGAGCCTGCTTGGGATTCTCTCCCTCTCCCTCTCTCTCTCTTTCTATGCCCCTCCACCAGTCACTATCTCTCAAAATAAAAAAAATCTTTTAAAAAGCTAAAAGTTTTTTGATTGGATTTTAGTTGGAATTGCCCTGAATCTAAATATTAACATGGTTAGAATTGGCATTTTTATTAAGTTTTCCAATGCATTTATGCAATATGTCTTTTTGTTTACTGAGATCTTGTTTTCTTCCCTTCATCAGAGTTCTATAGTTTTCTACATATATATCCTATTTGTATTTTGTTAGATTTGTGCCTAGATTTTTATTTTTTGGAGTGATTCCAAAAGGTTTGCACTTTGAATTAGTTTCTGATAGATTATTATTATTTTTTAATATTTCAAGGTTTTATTTAAATTCTAGTTAGTTAACATACAGTGTAATATTAATTTCAATAGTAGAATTTAATGATTCATCACTTACATGTAATAACCAGTACTCATCACAACAAAGTGCCCTTCTTTTTTTTTTTTTTAATTTTTTTTTAACGTTTATTTATTTTTGAGACAGAGAGAGACACAGCATGAACGGGGGAGGGATAGAGAGAGAGGGAGACACAGAGTCGGAAGCAAGCTCCAGGCTCTGAGCCATCAGCCCAGAGCCCGACGCGGGGCTCGAACTCCCGGACCACGAGATCGTGACCTGAGCCGAAGTCGGAAGCTTAACCGACTGAGCCACCCAGGCACCCCCAAAGTACCCTTCTTAATGCCCATCACCCACTTAACTTACCCTCCTACCCCCGGCCTGTCCTCCAGCAACATCCAGTTTGTTCTCTATAGTTAAGAGTCTCTCTTATGGTTTGAAACCCTCATATCTTTTTTTAATTTTTTAAATTTTTTAAAAATTTATTTATTTATTTTGAGAGAGAGAGAATGCAAGTGGGGAAGGGGTAGGGAGAGAATCCCAAGCAGACTCCACACTGTCAGTGTGAGATCATGACTTGAACCAAAGTTGGAAGCTTAACCGACTGAGCCACTCAAGTGCCACCCCCCCCCATCTCTTTAAAAGAAAATTTCCCCCTATGTTCATCTGTTTTGTTTCTTAAATTCCACATATGAGTGAAATCATCTGGTATTTGTTTTTCTCTGGCTGATTTATTTTCTTAGCCTAATAACTCTAGCTCCATCCACATCATTGCAAATATTTTTTAATGGCTGAGTAATATTCCATTGCATATATATATATATATACCACATTTTCTTTATCCATTCATCCGGCAATGGACATTTGGGCTCTTTCCATAATTTGGCTATTATTGAAAAAGGTGCTATGAACATTGGGGTGCATGTACTCCTTTGAATCAGTATTTTTGTATCTTTCAGGTAAATACCTAGTAGTGAAATTACTGGGTCATTTTTTTGACCCAGTTCTATTTTTAACTTTTTGAGGAACATCCAAGAGTGGCTGCACCAGTTTGCATTCCCACCAACAGTGTAAGAAGGTTCTCCATTCTAGTTATCCTCACCAATATCTATTGTTTCCTGTGTTAATTTTAGCCATTCTGACTTGTGTGAGGTGATAACTCATTGTGGTTTAGATCTCATTTGTATTTCCCTGATGGTGAGTGATGTTGAGCATCTTTTCATGTGTCTATTGGTCCTCTGAATGTCTTCTTTGTAAAAATGTTTATTCATGTCTTCTGACCATTTCTTAACTGGATTATTTGTTTTTTAGACATTGAGTTTGAAATGTTCTTTAGAGATTTTGGATATTAACCCTTTATCAGGTATGTCATTTGAAAATATATTCTCTCATTTCATTGGCTGCCCTCTAATTTTGTTGATTGTTTCCTTCATTGTGCAGAAGTTTTTATCTTGATAAAGTTCTAATAGTTCATTTTTGCTTTTGTTTCCCTTGCCTCAGAGGGAAGAAGATGTGTCTAGTAAGAAGTTTCTGTGGCTGATGTCAAAAAAGTTGCTATGTTCTCCTCTAGGATTTTGACTGTTTCCTGTTCTTTCATTTAGGTCTTCCATCCATTTTGAATTTATTTTTGTGTATGGTGCAAAGAAGTGGTCCAGTTTCATTCTTCTGCATGTTGCTGTACAGTTGTCCCAATACTGTTTGTTTAAGAGATGTTTTTTTTTCCACTGAGTAGTCTTTCCTGCTTTGTCAAAGATTAGTTGACCATACAGTTGTGGGTCCATTTCTGGGTTTTCTATTTTGTTCCATTGATGTATGCATCTGTTTTTGTGCCAGTACCATACTGTCTTGATGACTTTTGATGGTATAAAGAAATGTAGTTGAATTTTGTGTATTTATGTATCTTGTGACATACTACATAATAGGATAATATCAAGATAAATCAGTTCTAAAATTAATATGGGAATGGTAACTTAAGACACAGGAACAGTTGTTTCACTGGACATTAAGGCATAATTTATGAAATGATAGTAATTGACACAATATAATATTGGCATAAGAAGAGGCAAATTAATGGGTTAATTCTATATTCTCTATTTTAAATAGAGAATCCACAGACTTATGCATATATTCCTCAGACTTAATGTATATATTTCATGTGGAGAGTGAAATTTCAAATCATTGAAGAATAGATGGACTTGTCAATACATGATTTAGAAAAATTTAAAGATTCTCATTTTAAATTTATTTTAGAAAATTTAATTTATATTAAATCTTAACTTAGAGGGGCGCCTGAGTGGCTCAGTCGGTTGACCATCTGACTTTGGCTCAGGTCATGATCTCGTGGTTTGTGAGTTTGAGCCCCGCGTCCGGCTCTGTGCTGACAGCTTAGAGCCTGGAACCTGCTTCAGATTCTGTGTCTCCCTCTGTCTGCCCCTCTGCTGCTTGCACTCTGTCTCTCACATTGTCTCAAAACTAAATAAACATTAAAAATTTTTTTTTAAATTAACTTAGAATGCATTCTCACAAAAATAAAAAATAAACAACAGATGTCTTCAAGTAAAAAGTAAATAGAACTATTAGAACAAAAGTATTAAAAAAATAGAAAGTAACATTTTCTGATAATTTGGGAATTGGAGAGCCTTCCTCACAAAGACATGAAACTCAGATGACATAAAGGAAAGGAATGATAAGTGTAACCTCTTAAAAATTAAAAACTTCTATTTTTTTTAAAAAAGTCATCAAAATGAAAATGAAGGAACAAATGGAATTGTAAGAAAAATATTTAAAATAATACAGATTTAATATGCAGAATATGTAAGCAATACTTGTAAACTAGTACTGAAAGGACAACACAATTAAAAGTGAGAAAAGATATGTGAACAACTTATTGAAAACAATTATAATGATAAATATAATTATTTTTACTAGTAAATAGAAATATTTTTTTCTATAAGTTTGTCAAAAAAAAATAGAGAACCGGTACTTTCTATGATGATGTTAGGGAGAGGATAAAGCTATTCTTAAAAAATACTATGGGAAAGTAAATTTACACAGCCTCTATAGAGGCAATGTTTAAAAAAAAAAGGGAGAAGAGAAAAGATAATAATATGACTAGCTTAACAGAAATCAGGAAACATTAAAAAACAAAATGAAAATGGCATAAATAAAATAAAAAATATGTGACTACAATAAAATTCAGTGGGTTAAATTACTATTTAAAGGACAAAGACTCTCTTTTAAATACCTTTTTTAAAAAATGTATTTATTTATATTGACAGACAGAGAGAAAACACATGCACAGGCAGATGGAGAGAGAGAATCCCAAGCAAGCTCAGTGGTGTCAGTGTCGAGCCCAATGTGGGGCTCCATCTCTCAAACCATGAGATCATGATCTGAGCTGAAATCAAGAATAAGATGCTTAACCAGCTGAGCCATCCATGTGCCTGTCTTTTAAATATCTTTTTAGTTAAAGAAAGGAAAATTGAAGCCAATTGCTTCACAGTTTTCAGTACTTGGTATCGATGCTGAGAAGAGTCACAAGGCAATAGTCTGATTTTGTTTTTTTTGTGTGTGATTTATGCTTTATTTTTAGAAAATTAATCATTGATGTTCATTTCATAAAGATGTGTTACTATGTGAACCCTTTTTGTTTGATTAATTATGCTGATCTGTTAGCCCTTTTAATTTGAAGAGTTATTCGTAATTTAATTTTGAGGTTATTCTGAATTAGGTTTATTTATTTGTCTTAATTTCTTCTCTTCTTTTATCATTCTAGGACCTCACCTAAGGAATTCTGTAATGATTCTTTTTATCTGCTTTATAATACTTTAATTGTGTTTTCCTTGGTGTTTTTGTTCTATGTTCTGGAAAATTTTCTTTATTGTATTTTTCAGACATTCTAATTTTTTAACCCAGGGTTTTATTCTCTAAGAGATAATCGTTTTCCTCTGATAATTTAATTAATTTTTCATTTTATTTGGTATCTTATTTGTAGATATAATATATTTTTCAGTCTCCCTTTAGACACAACTTAGAGGTTTTTAAAAGCTCTCCACTGTTCAAGTTATTTCTGTTTCCTCTCATTGCAGCACTTTATTTCTTCAAGTCTTTCTCTGTCAGGATGTTGTTTTTCTATATATACCTAGTAATCTTTAGGTTTATGTTTACATTTAAGAAGAAAGTCTGAGCAGCTACTGTGGGTTTTCCCTTCATTTTTTCCCATAAGATTTCACATCTGTGTAGACGTTTTGATAGAAAGGAGACCTCAATGCAAATCTCGTTTTAGGATCATTTGGTAGGAAACGTGCTTTAGGGCTATTGTTCTCCTAATGAAGGTTGACAAATTGATTATTTTTAGCCAATACCCACATAAGAAGCTTTAGATTTTTGCATGTGGTTCACTCAATTTCCTCAGACAACAAACCTCACTTCATGACTATGGGTAAATGTCAGCCCACTTTTGTGCTATGCAAAGGGAGAACCATAGTTAAGTGGATTTTGAGTGATTTCCCCTATATTCAGGTCCACTCCTCATCCCAATCTTCTATTGCACATGTTGACCTTGACTGGTCTAGTGGATTTTCTGAGTCTTTATGAGCAGAGGAGCCCTCATTTCCTCTGTAGCCTCCCTCAGTGTATTTTATATTGCTACTTTATTTGAGTATTTATCTATGAACTTTTTTCTATCTTCGTCTACTTGGCAATTCACTGAAATCTCTCCATTGTCATCAGTAGTGATTCCTCCAGTCTTTTCTTTTCTGAAATAAATGTATTCCTTTTTGTACTTCTTGAGTTTTATTTCAGTGGAGTCTTAGGAGAGACAGAAACTAAATGTAGAAATTGAGTCCCCCATCTTGAAGCAGACAGTACTTGTCTATGGAGTGATGAGTGGATGTTCAGATTATGAAAAAAATGTTGAATAAATGAATGAGAATTAAACAGAATTTGGAAACAAAGCAAATATCCCAGTAGAGAGTATAGTCAATTTAGATAACAAAATTAAAGTAAGATTTTTCAAGATATGATAAATTTAATTCAAGAAGTGTTTTTCAAAATGTTTTATGTACTTTGTTCTTTGCTTTGAACAGACACTCAGTCCACGAGGTAGAATTAAACTTAACACATTCTGCTTTGGCTGTACAGTGATTGCAGAGTAATTTTTGTCCCAGTGTTCAGCAACAACGCTTGAAGATCCCATCAAGAAGAATTTCTTTGATGGGGCGCCTGGGTGGCTCAGTCGGTTAAGCATCTGACTTCGGCTCAGGTCATGATCTCGCGGTTCGTGAGTTCAAGCCCCGCGTCTGGCTCTGTGCTGACAGCTCAGAGCCTGGAGCCTGTTTCAGATTCTGTGTCTTCCTCTCTCTCTGACCCTCCCCTGTTCATGCTTTGTCTCTCTCTGTCTCAAAAATAAATAAACGTTAAAAAAAAAAAAAAGAATTTCTTTGCAATAATCTGTCTAAATGTCTCTTGTTCCTTTCTGATCTCATCTCTTGCTTACTCTTTATCCAAAGGATCTTGACTGCATTTTTGGAATAGATTCAGATTCTGGATCTCATCTTCTTTTTTCTCTCTTTCATAAACCCTACAATCCGGCCATGCTTCACACATTTATCTATTTTTGAGCTTTCTGACCTCCATGCTACTACTTGCTTGATCCCTCCCCCTGGAATGCATTCCTTCATTCTGATCCATAATCAACACAAATTGGGGTGGTTGCCATGCTTACAAAGGTATCCCTAATGACTGTATCCTCCCCACTGGTCATTTTTTTACTAATATGCACTGTGCCAGTTGGACCCTTTCCTCAGAATTTGAGCACAAGGACAGAGATGTCAGATTGTGAAATGCAACTAAAAAGTAGTTATTTCTTGGCTGATTCCTAGAAAGAAGAGTCATGTGCCTCTGTTGCTGACACATCCAGACAGATTCTTGTCTGGTTCTTGGTCTTCCTCAGTTCTTGGTCATCCTGGTTCTTGGTCTTCCTCAGGCTTGACATTCACCTCTTCCTTGTTTGTTTGTTTGTTTTAAATTTATTTTGAGAGAGTGTGCACATGTGTGAGTGGTGGAAGGGCAGAGGGAGAAGGGGAGAGAGAATCTGAAGCAGGATCCATGCCCAACATGGAGACCGAGATCTCAGAACCTTGAGATCAATGACTCTAGCCAAAATCAAGAGTCGGACACTTAAGTGACTGAGCCACCCAGGCATCCCTCAATTCCTTCTGAATTCCTTTGCAACAAATCCTTTCTTTCCTTTAAGATAACTATTCAAAAATTCCCTCTCCTCCCTTTTTTTGGTGCATACAACCAAGGAGCTTTAACCTACATTAAACCCTATCTCCTCAGATCCACCCTTGCCTGCCATTTAAGGCCAAATTCAAAGTCTTTCTTTCCCTGTAGGGAACCTTCATGGCCTTACACAAGGAGAAGTCTTCTCCAGCCTCTGGAATTTCACAGTCATTTGTTTTCACCTCTTTCATGGCAATCACCACTTATCACTTGCCAGAGTATATTAAAATCTGATGAATATCACTCCATGTGAGAATAGTAGTTCATTGACAGCATGATTTGCATTTTTTTTCTCCATGGTTCCTGATAGGATACTTGCACAAAGCAAATGCTGAATAAACAATAGTTGGCCTATTAACTTACACATTAGAAAAGGGCTTCCATCTGGGCATAAGACACAGAGAGTGGCCTTTGTTCAGAAGCCATTTTATGATTAGCAGCTACCTTCTTCTTAAGTGTACCTTTGTGCTAGTTCATGCTACTCTCTAAACTTTCTGCTAAGTAGATAACATTGTGCCCACTTTCTAGATAAAGAAGAAAAAGTACAGAGAAGTAAAGTGTCTTTTCCAAGGTTGCATAGTGATTCAGAAGTGGACCTGGGCTTGAAACTTAGTTCTTTTTTTCCCCCTAATTAAAAAGAAATTCATGTTTATTTGTTTTCTGGAGAGAGAGAGTGAGAGAGAGAGAGAGAGAGATACAGAGCACAAACAGGGGAGGGACAGAGGGAGAGGGAGACACAGAATCCAAAACAGGCTCCAGGCTCAGAGCTGTCAGCACAGAGCCTGACCCGGGGCTCAAACCCACACCACAAGATCATGACCTGAGCCGAAGTCGGACGCTTAACCAACTGAGCCACCCAGGCACCCCTTGAATCTTAGTTCTGATTTATGTTCTGCTTTGATATGGCTTGCATGTTCCCTTATAAAAGGCTGCTTCTTTCCCAGCCACACCTACAATTTCTGGGTATTTAAAGAAGCAGGAATGCTGGAAGCAGGTGGGAGGGGGCAATTCCTTGTCTGATCTGCAAGCACTCATTCTTTCGGCTGTGAAACAGACTGACAATGCTCAGGACCAGTGATCTTGTTGTAATGAGAGAATAAGTGCAATCAGATTCTTTAGCCTTCATTATTCCACAGTGAAACAAGCCATTACTGCAAGAGAGATGTTTTGAAAGATGTCACTGACAAAATGTCCCAGAGGGATTAAACAAGTGATGGAGGAAAATATTCTAAGTTATTCAACACCTGGAAATAAGAAGAAGCAGTGGTTATTTTCCATGTCAGTATCCATGTCAGTACGAACGTCCACAAACACTTGTATGTTTGTGGGCTTATTATACTACAGATATTGAGAGTCAGTGAATTACATTTTTAAACTATTCCTCCAAGGAAGGAATTTTTATCTCCATTTTAGAGATTAAGTAACTGAGGCTCAGAGAGATTGTCTGGCCCCTCTGCATACAGACAGTGGCAGAGTCAGAATCCACAGGTAAATCCTATCTCATTCTCTGGTGCTTTTCTTTTTTTTTTTTTTTTTTTTTTAATTTTTTTTTTTCAACGTTTATTTACTTTTGGGACAGAGAGAGACAGAGCATGAACGGGGGAGGGGCAGAGAGTGAGGGAGACACAGAATCGGAAACAGGCTCCAGGCTCCGAGCCATCAGCCCAGAGCCTGACGCGGGGCTCGAACTCACGGACCGCGGGATCGTGACCTGGCTGAAGTCAGACGTTCAACCAACTGCGCCACCCAGGCGCCCCTCTGGTGCTGTTCACTGTGTGGCATTGTGTCGGCAGAAATCATGTAACTCAAGAGTAGTAATGGAAGTCACAGTCAAAAATGGTAGATCAGTCGTACACAGAGTCTGTTGGTGAACAATTCTGTGTGGTCTCCCAGTTACCCCTCTCCTGGGGCACCACAGTATAACCAGGGCACAGGGTTGCAAGAGCACCTCGCTTCAGGGATCCAGAACAGACTGGGTTTGGCCACTCACCACTGACAAAATCCAAAGGCAGAGAGAGATGGGTAGAGGCGAAACAAGAAAGGAATTTATTCCAGTGAGGCCACCGCTGGGAGGACAGTGCAATAACATCTCAAAGACCTTCTCCAAAGTGATGAAAATACCTTGCAGGGGGGTGCGTTATGTAGGGAAAATGTGGGACAAAGGTTGGTGAATACCTGCAGGTGGGCAGTAAAGGTCAAGTTGATCATTGTCTCCGGGCCAATCACAGGGGTCTTGCCGATGCCAGGGCTTAAGGGGGTGGTTTAGGTTCCCATCACAGGATGCTTTGCCTGAGGGTCTTTTGCCTGAGTTAACAGTTAAGCTGGAAAGAAGAGCTTAAATCAATTAGAAAGTACAGACTGAGGTCATAATGAAGAGAGTTCAAGTCCTCTTTCAAACGGGTTTTCCAGATCTCTTCCTGGGCACGTTTTATAAAGGATGTACACAAACATGGAGACAAGCTTGCTAAAAGAACCAGAGAAGAAGGGATTATAATTCATATGACTAAGCAAACAAAAAAAGATGAGATTAAAATAATCTCCAGAGGCACAAATGCTCTGAAACATAGTAAAAGTGAAAAACAGTAAAGGTGAAATTGCTCAAGAGAAGAGGCTTAAAGATAAATTTCATCACTTCAAGAAGGAAGAGGACTGACCAGACAGCTGCTCACTGGAAAATAACTGAGGGTTCGCTTGCTTGCCAGCTTTATGGACACCTGCAGAAGAGTGGAAGATTGAACAAGCAGGGCCTGACTGCTATAGCCCCTCATTTGTGTGCAGTGGATGGTTCCAGATGAGATACACCATTCCTGTGCCTTTTGAGGAACATAAACCAGAGACTGAGAGATTTTGTGCTTACTCATTTGCACAGTCCGGTTCTTCTGCTTGGAATACTTTTATCCTTGTGTCACCAAGCAATGTCAGCTTACTCTTCCAGATTGCCCTTAAATGTTTTCTCCACTATGGGGTATTCCTTGTCCCCAGGAAGGAGCCACTTCCATGAAAGTAATTGCCATAGGCTGAATTTGTGGGGGTATCTGTCTGTCCACTGGGTGGGGAGCCTTGCCTGATAGATTTATAGATTTTCCAATCCACGTCTTGTGCCACATGACCCTATGAGGTGCTCCACAAGCATTGTAAGTCATTGTCTTTATGTATCAGCTCATGCACCAAGCAATACATTTTCTGAAGATTTAATTAACACCCAGTATGTCAATGAACCAGCAATGGCAACTCAAGATTTTGTTTACGCCTTGGGCCTTTAAACCTCTCTTTATCCATGTAATGTAATAAAAGGGAATGTTTTCTGCGTGTGCTACAAGGCTTCGATTCAAATCAACGCAATCTGAGCTGTGTCAAATAGTATATTGTGAAATATTGGATTTCACAGAAAGACAGAGGTTCAATTTATTTTTCTGCTGGTGTGCCCATCTCATCAGAAGAATAGGCTCACCACAGATTTTTTTCTAGACATGATACCTAAGGAAGATGAAAGTGCAATTACATTCTGCTGTTGCGTGGCAGTTTGAAAGGAGTTAGAGCAGGTGTTTGAGAGAGAGAGAGCCTGGAGACAATGGATGCCCCACAAACAATGAATTGTGGGACTCGCAGCCAGTGAGAGAGACGGGTGATGTTTAAATGATGACAAGCAGCAATGGGTCTCAGAGTCATTTCACGTGTCTGTCAGGCATCGGTCAAACAATAATTCTGTTTGTTTTTTGGGAGTCCGTGAACTTACCGAGGAAACACTTTCAACTCGACTGAACATAATTGCTTCCTGAAAATAGACTCTGGCAAGTGAATTGAGACTACCCCCCTTCTAGACGTAGCCTTTTAGAGTTTTTAGAGTTTGCAAAGCATTTCCCCACACACTGTCGCAAGCGTTGTTTTGAGCCCTCTGCCAGGTGCTGGCATTGCTGCACTGAGCAGAATCGGACATGGTGTACGCCCTTGGGAAGAGACCAGAACAAGTGAGGCAGGTAGATATTAAGCAAGTAATCACACAAGGAAGTGTGCTGTTGAGATTATTTTTATTACACCGGTATTTAAAAACCTTAGGTCCATTAGAGGTGCTTCCCCAGCAGCTATGGCAGTAAGGGGGTTCGAAGGATGCCCAGAGAGCCACTTCTCCTCACAAGAGGTAGCTCATCTTTGCAGGACAAGACCTCCCTCCTTACAAATCTCTGTGCAGCCTGAACACCCTCACAATAGTTAGCCATATTATTTTGGTCTTTGGCTGATCTGAACTTTGGCTTTCCCTGGGGCTTTTTTTTCAGGGTGGGGTACAGGGGTTACTTAGCAGTAAGAGAAGATAATCACACTAGGTTCTTGGCTTCAGTGTGTTTTCAAGGTTTGGCAGGGTCACCGACAGTATAAGGTGCAGTGACTAAAAACAGCACCCAGATCAGCTTCTGCTGATCCCATAACCTTCTGAAGGATCTCACTGGAGATAATCAAAGACTGTTGTCTGTTGTGTCGGTCATCTAAGGAGTCACTTGCAACACTAAATAGGCATGTGGGCAAGGCTGGGCAACCAATAAAATATCTCTGGACATTTTCCCTTTGTCTGTAAATGGATGGCTAGACCAGGTGGTTCTGAGCCAGCTATAGCAGCAATATGTTTCAATGGCTTTTTGACACAGTCTTTAACATTTATAGCCCTCATATCTTCAGCTCAATCCATTTAATATATCTTACTTAGACACTTTGACTATTAGTCTTTTTACCTATTAGATGAGTTGCAATGCAGGTTTCACAGCACTGGGAAAATCAATTAAGATGTTAAGTATGAGTTTGTCCTCCTCATTATCAACCTCATTCTGGTTCTCCTTGTTTTCTATCTTTTTTCACTTGTCCTTGTTACCCTCCTCCTCCATCATCAGTCACTCTATCCCTTCTCTTTGCTTTCAGTGGCCCTGAAATCCTTCCATCTTATTTGTCTCTGATAGCGTTGCATTTGGAGCTTACGTCACATGATTTATTATATAACTTGCAGGTCATTAATGCCTATTGTCACTCATTGGTAATTTATATATTGAACATCTTCTAAATACAAGGCCCAGAGCCAAACCTGGGATAGAGTAGAAAGTAACACTGCCCTCAAAGAGTTTACAGTTTTCCAGGAAGGCCAACTTCAAACATATAATTTCAATAATGAGTGAAAAGTATTCGATAGGACATTCAGCAAAGGGAACCTATTGTTGTTTATAGGTTGAGATATGAATGGTTCATTCCACATTAATTCAACACATATTGACTTAATTCCACTGTGTACCAGTGCCTAAAATAGGAAGTACTCAGCAGTTAACAAACAGACAAAGTTCCCTGCCCTTTTGAAAGTTTCATTCTATTGTCCACATGCCCCCAGAGCATGGAGAGGGAAAAGAGTGGACGAGAAGAGACAGACCTTGACCAGAGTATGCCGAGTTCCAGTTAGAGCCACCAGACGGGTATATAGATAGTTAGGCCATATGAGTTCCTCCCAGGACCCCTTTCAGTTAGTTAGACTTTAAGACTATATCATTCTGAAAACTATTTCTCCATTTGCTCTGAAATTATCATGGAGGATGGTGTCTACCACACAAGGGAGTAGCCCCAATAGAATGACCCATATAGAGATTAATTTTGAAGGTTGAGACAGGAAAACTGTTATTGCCTCCAGGAAACTGTGACCTTCCTTCCTGTAGTAATGAAATTTAGTAACTTAGCACATTTCCCTTATTACTCTGGCTGCCAGAAAGCTCAGGGACAAATTAGTCATTGATCTTTAGGTCTCAAATATTTGCTTCCCATTTACTTGTTTGTTTTAAAGTTACATTTTGTTAACATTGCTAGTATGCATGTCCTTTGTTTGGTTAGTCTAACTCCCAAATACGGGCTCTGGTTAGAAAACTATCAAGAATGAAGACTCAGAATTTTGTTCTTTTTGCCTTGTATTAATATACCTCCAATAGCATGTGATGTGACAATAATGCCAGGGGCCGAGAGGGAACAGATTCTTCTTCTCTCACACATGAAGCTTTGACATTTCTCTTTGTTTATATCTTCACTTTTATTTCTCTACCAGCTGAGTTTCTTTGACTGTTCATACTTCTTTCCCCATGCTGACTTTGTTTTCCTTATGGCTTTTTCTCCCTCTCTCCTTTTCTCTGACTCCTGCTGCTGATAATTCTGGATACCTCCTTTTGGATTTTGCTCATACTACTCACTACTTCTGTCCCTCTGTTTTCCTATTTTAAGTTAATGAGTGAGGTATCTGATTGAAGCCTCTTTTGATATCAGCGTGTAGGTGCAGATGTCACTGGTTATTTTGCCCATAGGCCAGGTACCCACTGAGGTCTAATTGGCTTTTGCTAGCTGAGTTCTGGCCGTGTGGGACAAAATAACACTGGTTGTTCCTTACCACAGCTGGAGAAGATATGTTTAAAAGCGCTAAGGGTGGAGCTGGAACGGTGATATCTTTCGTTAAGTGGCTTTCCTGATGCAGCCTAAGAATAGGGATAGAGAACCTTGATAAATACACCCAACACTGCAATGCTCTTGCCTGAGCTGTGCTATCTGCCTAGAACTTGGAGTCCTCTTTTTTTCTGCACCTCCTTTTTTCTTCAGTCTTCTCACCTGCTGATCTTGTGCTCATCCTCTGAGACTCGGTCTGCTCATTGCTGATCAAGGAAGGTGGGCTTAACTTCTGTCCTTGTGCAGGTCTTGCCACTCTGATCTCAGAGAACCCTGTGCCTGCATCTGTTATAATCTTTATCCATTTTGTTAGTTGTCTTTTCCTTTATTTGGTTCCCCTGATAGGGCTCCACGAGGCTAAGAGAGATAGCTTCTTATTTATGTATGTCTGGCCCACGCTATGATACACTATGAGATGTGTCAGGAACCGAGGCTCTCCTTCTGTCCCAGGTCAGGATGAAAAGCCCTTTTCTGGAGCAGGTATTAATCGGGTGCTCACATCTGTGTAACAACTCTCCAGAATGAGATTTAAAAGTCCTAGTCCACACATTGAGACTACAACCGAGCATTTCTTTCCATGGACTTCCTGAAAATTTCTTCTTTTGCCATTTTCTTATCCCTTTTCTAGATCCACCCTCTGTGTCAACTTGTCCCACATTTAATCATCACCTCCTTATAATTCACCATCCTTTCTCTTCTAGGTTTTGCATATAACCCCTACTGATCTCTATTGAATTCTAAGCCTCTGTTGAGCTCCTCTGCTGAGGAGGTTTGTCTTGGAAGGTGTGGGGTGTGAGACCCAGCTCCACATCTCTGTAAGTAGGTGACTGCAAACAAGTTACTTGATTTCCTCATCTCTAAAGTGAGAATCAAAATTCCTTTTCTTACCACTTCAAGAACTGCTAGGACTATCCAGTGACATAAGCACAGAAGAAGGTTTTTAAATTATTTGCCAATGTTAGTGACAACTATTATTCAGCTTCCTTTCCTAGTCTCATCCCATCTCTCATCTTTGTTGCTGATTTACAAGCTCTGACTTCCAGAAAGGATTTGAGGCAATTGTCTCAGCAATATACCTTTCTAAAACCATGTGGATTCAATTTAATAAATATTGATCTCCTGTTATATAACTTTATTGAGCACTTGCTATGCCCCGGGAGCTGCATAAATCGTGTCACTGAAACCACACACAAAACACTTGAGGGAAATACTTGTATTTACCTTTGTTTGCCAATGATCATGTTGAGGCTTACGGGTGTTAAACAACTTGGTCCAGGTTGTGCCTATAAGTTATGGAGTCCGGACTTAACTCAGATATTGATGAGTCCAAAGTCTATGCACTTACCACCCTTCATGTCCTGTGCCACCCCCCCCCCCCCGCAAAACATCACTGTTTTGATGCCCCAGTAATATTATAAAAATAGTGGATGAGGTTTGTACTTATAGGCACATACATTCAATGAACCTGACCGTGAGTTCTGTGTTCCTTGAGGACGTGACTCATTTTCTCCCTGGAATTTTCATCTCACTTGTCATTCTATCTAATTAAATTCTAAGCTCCTTAGAAAAGATTGGAAATGATATCTACATACTGTATTCCCCACCTAGTTCATTTTTTGACACAAGTGAATGTAAAAAGGTAATTACATTGTAATATGAGGGTTCAAAGTTTATTATGTCATACATCACAGTGTTTAATTTTGAAATTCAAAATCTTACATTCTTTTCCTTCAGAAGAAGAAATCATTGACTCATAAAATGGAAAGTAGAACTCTTGGGTTGTGAGGGTGTGGAGAAAGTCCCCTAATCAAGAGTTTTCATTTTGGGAGGTGAGAAGAAGGTAGCCCAGATCAAGGAAGTAACTGGTCTTGAAAAGACATGGATTTTGAGTGGTTCAAATTCTTATCTTATGATTCATCATTGTGCATCTAAGAATAGCAATACAGAGGAGTTAAAATGAGAGTAGATTAGAATAGGGGAGACTCAATACTGGGTTTTGCTCTCCTCACCTGCTATTTGATGCTGGGTGGGCTACTTCATGCCTTTGATCCTCATTGAGTTACACTAGAAAATGGAGAGCAATGTCTAGTGTTAGGTGATCATCAAAGCCTATCAGACTTATATGTTCTGCTCATTGAGGTTGAATTGTGTTCTATAAGGTGAAGAAAACAACACAGAAAACTGAAGGAATTTCATTAGGAGCTCCATGTTGAACATGCACATATGTACAGATACAGCAATACTCACTTCATGAAGCCAAGCACAGCATACTGATTTTATTCTGAAAGGCATGAAAATGATAACTCACGTTGTACAAATTTAGAAGCATAAAGATCAGTAGAGGTGGCATTATCAGGTCACTTCCTATGATAAAAACACGTCGGGGGCACCTGGGTGGCTCAGTTGGTTAAGTGTCTTAATTTGGCTCAGGTAATGATCTCACAGTCTATGAGTTCAAGCCCCACATTGGGCTCAGTGCTGACAGCTCAGAGCCTGGAGCCTGCTTCAGATTGCCCCCGCCACCCTCTCTCTCTCTCAATAATAAATAAATAAACTTAAAAAATTTTAAAAAAAATCATGGAAGTAGCCCTTGAAGGACCACATAAAGAAGTGTGAGGACTGTGGTCCAAACAGAGAGGCTGGAACAGGAAAATGTGGAAAGTGGGAATGAACACAGGCAGGAAAGGGATGGAGAGGAGATCATATAACGGGTGTGAAAGCCAATTGTGAGAATGGTGATTAAAATGTTTTATGTTGGTGCTTATATTCAACAGGAAGTTATAGAGTTCTTCCTCTGTGTGAGGGCCTGTGCTAAGCTGCAAAATATGGCATTGAACAGATCTTTGACTAGATCTTCCATTGGGGAAAAGGGAGCACTAATTAGAATGATTAAAAATTAGATGTGATATACATTGTGGAGGGAAAGCCCCAAGGGCTTGGAATAGAAACAGAGGGCCAGTCAAGCTGTTCTCTGTAATATTTGCCACATTACTCACTCTCTCCTTTGCCTCCATGTTCTTTAGGGTTCAGAGATGGCCATTCCTGCAGTCCTGCACAGCTTTGGATGTATAGCTATGTAATTACACCTTTTCCCTCTGTTATATGGTGAAGTCATAGAGACCAGGGATGATGCTCTACTTATATTTAAATCTCCAATGCCTAACCCAGAGTTTGACATACACTAAGCAGAATGAGAAAATAGAATATCATCTTTCCTCCTCTGTGAAAAGCACATCACAATCCTCAGATTTTCTCTAAATGGGCTCTGCTGTGATAGTTCCAATGCTTTTGTGAACTATCAAGCTAGGATGCATTCACATAAGGGCCAGCCTTCTGTGTCCCAGCACCATATGCATACTGTTGCTTAGCAATTCTGTGCAGGAAATATTACTGATCAGCGGGCAAACACAAGCTTGGTTTGAAGACAGAGCAATAGTTTAATGCATGCACGAATGTTTGGGGATTTCTCGTGCAGTAACATCATTAGCTGCAAAGAGATGTGGACAAGCAAGAGATATCTACGAGTCTCTGATTATTGTTTTGGAATATTGCATTGCCATTTCTCCTTTTCTAACTTGAATCTTAGGTTTGTAATGAGGAGTGGATGGGATTTCAGATGAGGATTAAGTAAATAAGTCATATTAAAATGACAAAATGAGTAAATAGAATATAACATGGAATGAAATGTAAATTGGACTTAGGCAAACACTTTTGTAGAGCCTTACCATCCAACCCTATCCGACCGCTTCAGATTCCTACAGTGGCTTCCGCGCACAGTTCTATTACATGTTGCCACTCAAGGGCATTTGATGTTTTCTCTCTCTGGAAATTCATTTGCATTTAAATGATTTGAAATAATCATAAAAGCCAAGTGCTATGAAGTTTGAAATTAGTTACTGTCTATAAATTGCGATGCCATTAAAAGATGATTGTGGAGAGCTTTGCTGTCTCAAATGTAGGCAGATTAAAATCTAACAAAGTACACCTTGTTACAAACCTGTAAAGAATGATGGGATACAGAGTTAAATTGATTTATTCCCCTACCAGTGCCTGTAAACTCAATGCACTTGAGTTTATTCTTAGAGTAACAAACTTTTTCTTCTGGCCTGTATCTGTCCTCTTTAAATCTATGGATGTTTTATAGGACTTATGAGATTCCACCCTTATCCTTTATGGAAAAGTGAAAGGAAGGAGAATGGGGTTGCACTTTCTTTTTAAACCTGAGGATCTGGGCAACATGCTTTAGAAGACAAGTTTGGATACCAGCAGGTACATGTTTGAAAGCCTCTGACCAAAGTTGTCTCCAATAAAACTCCTAATCTAGCCATCCTGGAAGACCCATGCAGTGGCTAAAAGTTCAGGCTCAGAGGTCAGAAATTTGGTTTCAAATGACAGTTCTGAATGCCACTAACTATATGACTCTGGGTAAGTTGTTTGATCTTTCTTATTCCAAACTATGAATAATAACGACAATATCTATACTGTAGAATAATGGGTAGAGTAGAAAGAAATAAAGAACATAAGATTTTAATACAGTGGCTAGGGCATGGAAACTACTCCACAAATGTTAGTTGTAATTTTTTACGAGGCATGATAAAGATGCCCCATCCTTGATTTTGTGTCCTAGTCTGAATACTTGAGATGCTTTGACACATGGTGTCAATACTATTTGATACCTTTTCCAACAACAAGTGAGGTAACATTTATGTTCTCTCCTTTCAAATCTGGCCTCTTGATTTTTGACCAATAGAACACAGATGAAAAATGGCACCATGCCAGTTTCTGTGCCCAAGCTGGAAGAGACTGGCAGTTTCTGCTTTCCTGTTCTTGGCGTGTTTATTCTTGGAACCCAGCCAGCATGCCATGGGGAAGCTCAAGTCACTCCAGGGAGTGCAGAGCCTCAGCCTGTGCAGAGAAACTAATAGCTAGCTAGATTGCTTTCTTAGGGCTTCTGTTAAAAACTACCACAAACTGCATGGCTTAAACAACATAAATGTACTGTCTGACAGTCTGGAGACCAGAAATCTGAGATTAAGGTGTCAGCAGGGTTGGCTCCTCCTGGGGGCAATGAAGGAGCATTTGTTTCAGACACCTCTCTGTCTTGTAGATGGCCATCTTCTTTCTGTGTCTTTCCAGTCTCCTCTTTATATATGTCTGTACCCAAATTTCCCCTCCTTATAAGGACATAAATTATATCAGATTAGAAGCCACACTAATAACTTCATTTTAACTTGATCACCTTTATAAAAATCCTTTTGCAAAGTAGGATCACCTTCTGAGGTACTAAGGGTTAGAATTTCAACATATGAATTTGGGGAGAATACAATCCAATCCATAACACTTACAAGAAAGAACTTGCCAGTCAAGTGAGTATGCTATCTTGAAAGTAGATCCTTCAGCCTCTATAATGCCACATGAACCTGGCACACATTGCTAATTCATGAGAGAAATAAATGATAATTTTTCTAAACCATGAAGTTTGGTGTGAGTTGTTATGTAGCAATAGATAACTCAAATATGCTATCATTTTTACTGACCCTTTTGTTCAGTTGACCCATTTTATTCCTGCCTGCCATAGGTAGGGTTTATAATCCAGTTTTGGCCCCCAAGAATGAAACCTCAGCTCTGTATAGAGTTAAACTATACAATCTGCTCCCCATACCCCGTCAGTCCAAAAGGTTGAGTTTGGACAACTGGTCACCCACCTAAAGCAACCCTAAAGTCTCTTAAGGACACAACTTGTTACAAGAAGATGCCACTGAGACAACTCTTGAGGAAGACAGGCTAGTGTATCAGACAAAAAGTGAGATTAAGATTAATTTTGCAAAATGAGTCACTGCTTCTCTTGACCTTTATTATCCTAATGTCTAAAATAGCCTGTTCACATAACTAGCCTACCAACATATTCCCATGGAGATGACCCCTAATGGTATCAGCATGACTCTTCTTCAACTTCATTCTTGTCAATTTTCCATCACCCTTCCTAGATTTTTCTCTTTCTATTTAAATATAACACTAAGGAGTGGGCAGGCCTTGTGTGTGTGTGTGTGTGTGTGTGTGTGTGTGCCTGTCCCCAAGCAGGAGTGAAGATAGTCCCTTCTACCTGAGGCAACCAGGAGTGGGAACATCAAATGACACATTTGGCCAGAGTCTTAGAGAGTACCAGGGTGGAAGCTGAGAAGACCCACATCATATATCAAGTTCAAAGGACAGGACCAGAGTTAAACTGGAAGAAAAAATGATCCTCCAATTTCTCTTTGGTTTTTGCTGTTTTCCCATCAATTTTTCTTCTTGGAATAGACACTGAGGGAAGATGGGGAAATCTAATTGCCTTGGAGGGTTTGAGCCCAGGGCTCCAGGCAGAGGAAATCCTGGAACCTCCAGATGCAGGGACTTTGATCATTGATCCCCTGTGGCTTCTGAGTGCTGGTTCAATTGCAGGAGATGTCACAGAGATTCTGTAAGATTGAAGACTGTGGACAGGATTACCACATTTTGTAGAGTCGCTCAAACTACAGTTACTGATTAGAAGGTACATTTTTGTAGCTATGGAAATTTTTTTGCAAAAAAAAATATTTATTCTTAAGTTCAAAGGCTGGAGTCATAGTGAGAAAGAAATAATTGAGTGACTCACAGGGATAGTGCTATGTATGATTATCAGCACACAGTAACTAAGGGAGAATGTGGTAATTTTTTTTTTTTTTTTGGTGATTTTGATCACCTTAGGACAGCCAACCAGATGTCCAAACCTAAAACCTTTCTCTTTACAATAAGCAGGGTGATTGTCTAAGGCAAAAATATCTCTTAGTTCAGACTACCATTTGCCATGTAGAATGTTTGTGTAGCTTTCTTTTTCCTTAGAGTTTATTTTATGTAGACGATCTTCTCCCAATTTAAGATGTAGCAATTCTTCTGTATCTGAAAAGCAAAGAAGTTCTCCATTTTAATTGATTAGTTTTGGTCTTCACAGTTCATGAAGAACCAAACTCACAGTTTTGGGAACCAAACTCAAGGGTTTATATATTGACAGATGGCATGATTATACTCATTAAATGTGTTACATTCCTATAGATTTTCCTTAAACACAAACTTGTCAACTCGTATGTGATGAAGTAAGTCCAGGGATAAACAGAAGGGAACCAGTGAGTGTGTACCTTTTTTTTAAAGAACTCAACAGAATAAAATGTATATTTTTACAATAGTCTATAAAAAGCATATTCCTATCCACCAAAGAGATAGTGCATGCAGAGGGACATACAGAGGAACAAAAGGGAGGTTTGAAGATGCCTGTGGCACTGACCTCAAAAGGGAGCAAAACAGGAACTGATATATCAATTGTTTCCTTCATAGTTAGCTTTTCCTGTATTAAATATTTACTTGTGATATTTATAGACCTGTGTTCAGGGCCAGAAAATTAAACCTTCTGACCAGAGTTACAGTCAGTGTTGTGATTATGTGTAGTCAATATGTGATTGTATAATTTGAATCCCCAGCCTCACAATCAGATAAAGTAAAAACAATACATTACCTCCAGTATAGCTTCATTCTTCTCCTCTAGTGAGAAGAATGCTTTATTCACTGGTAAGACAAGACAGACTAGAGTAAGCCTAATAGAAGAGATACTAAAAGTTCACGAAAAAATGAACTCATTCTGGGTAAGCCTTATGATACTTAGAGGAATTTGACACAGCCTAGAAGGATGAAATTAATTTTAATACTTAGCACCCAGACTGTGAACTCTTCCAACTGATAAGAAGCTCCTAGAGGGCAAAGAGATGTTTATGTTTATGTCTAAGAGTTATGGACCATTTATGTCTAAGAGTTATGGAATTTTCATGGGAGAACTCCAGCAAGCTTGTTCCCCACAACTCATTGACCAAAATTGGGTCACAGACCTCCCTCAAACCAATCATTGCTAATCAGAAAATGATTGCAATGTTTGGGTGAAATAAGTAGAATTTGTCTCTGAGTCATATGGGGAAGGGTTGAAACAAAATCAGGTATTCTTGTTCGGTAGGCAGCTAACAGTGCTTGACTCATTGTCCAATATACACTCAATTAGAACTGAGATGGAATAGTAAATCTGGGCAGAAAGTTCAGCAGCAAAGGTAGAGGGAGATCCTATGTTATCCTTTTTGTACTATTTCCATTGCTTCCTCACTGTCTTCAATCTCTTCCCCTCCAGTCTCTCTTCCAAATGACTTCCAGAGTGATCTTTCTAAAATGCTAAACAAGTTGTCCTCCTATGCTCAATAATATAAAAATACAATAAAAGGGCTTGAACTTAGGTTTTTATTCCTAGTCCAATATTTTTTTCTAAAAAAAAAAATAAAACTATGATGTTTCCTTTCTTTAATTATATATTTTTGTAGTAGAACCATAGCATGCTGTTTTAGTCTATTCTGGTTGCTATACCAAAAATATCATAGACTGGGTGGCTGACAACAGCAAACATTTATTTCTCATAGTTCTGGAGGCTGGAAAGTACAAGATCAGTGTGCTGGCAGATTTGGTGTTGGTGAAAACCCACATCCTGGTTCATAGATGGCTGTCTTCTGCCTATGTCCTCACAAGGTGAAAGGGTGAGGGACCTCTCTGGGACCTCTTTTATATGGGCACTAATCCCATTTATGGGGGCTCTGCCTTCATGATATAGTCACCTCCAAAAGTCCTCACCTCCTAATGCCATCACACTGGACATCAGGTTTTCAGCATAAGAATTTTGGGGGACACTAATGTTCAGACCATAGCACATGCCAAACTAGAAGAGGAGAAGAAAAAATACATGTGTTTCACAAGCAAACTGGAGTGCAATATACACAGAATTGGACCTGTGCATCACTTCCAAGTGGGCTCTTTAATGGTGTGACCTAGGAAGGGGCATGCATTGAGAAGATGGAATGTTTGTTATTGATTTAGAGGCAAAACATCAGAGACTCTACTCTCCAAAGGGATTTTTAAAATTTTTTATCTATTTTTATTTTTTTAGTGTTTATTTATTTACTTTTGAGAGAGAGAGAGAGAGAGAGAGAGAGAGAGCACAAGCGAGGGAGAGACAGAAAGAGAGGGAGACACAGAATCCAAAGCAGGCTTCAGGCTCTGAGCTGTCAGTGCAGAGCCCGATGCAGAGCTCAGGCTCACAAATCATGAGATCATGACCTGAGTCAAAGTCAGATGCTTAACCCACTGAGCCACCCAGATGCCCCCCCAAAAGCATTTTAGAACTCATCCCATCACCACGGTAGGAAGACAGTGTGTCTGGTGGAGAACAGAGCTGATGTCCCCAGGGAACGACAGATAGCAGTTTCCTGGAAGGAGATGATAGTTGTTGGATCCGACGGATAGCTGTTCCTAGAGCTAATGAGTCAAGATTCAAAAAAAAATGGTTTTTCATAATCCCTTTGTTTTTAAATAACTACAGATTCACAGGAAGTTGTGAAGGTAGCACAAAGAGGACCCGTGTGCCCTTCACCCAAGTTGCTCATGGCTATATCATATATAATTGTAGCACAATATAAAAACCAATAGTTTTATATTAGTCCTACATGTGCATGTGGTTTTATGTCATTTTATCACATGGGTAGATCTGTGTAATAACAACAGAAACAAGACAGAGAGTTATTTCACCACCACAGAGATTTCCGTGATGCTTCTCCTATTAAGTTATATCTACCCTCACCTTTCCTTCAATATCCCTAAGCCATTAGTGGCAGCCACTAATTTGTTTTCCATTGCTATATTATTTCATTTCAAGAAGGTTCTATAAAAGAGAAGAAATCATACCTAAACTGAACTTTGCTACTGGATTTTTTTTTTTCACTCAGCCTTGAGAGTGACCTTGAGATCCACCCAGACTGTCACATGTATAAATAATTCTTTCCTTTTTACCACTGAGTAGTATTCCATGGTGTCTTAATCTGCTCAGTCTGCTAAATGGAATACCATAGACTGGGTGGCTTCAATAACAGAAATTTATTTCTCACCGTTTGGGAGGCTATGAAGTCTGGGAAGTCCAAAATCATTGTGCTGGCCTATTTGATGTCTGGTTAGAGGTCTCTTGCTGTTTTGCAGAAGGACACCTTCATGCTAAATCCTCATGTGATATAGAGAGGAAGCAAGGCTCTGGTCTCTTTTTAAAAGGGTACTAATCCCATTATTAGAACTCTGCCCTCATGACCTGCTTGTTTCCTGAAGGTCCCATATCTAAATACCGTTACACTGGGGGTTAGGATTTCAACACAGGCATTTAAGAGTAGATGCAAATATTTAGTCCATAGCACATGGTATAGATGTACCACACTCAACCACTAACCAGTTAAAGAAAATTTTGGTTGTTTCCAGTTTGGGGCTATTATAAATAAAGATGCTATGAACTATCATGTAAATGTTTTTGTTCAGAAAAAGAATTTTCATTTCTCTAGCATAAATGCCTAGGAACACAGCTGCTACATCATAAACTTCATGTACACTTAGTTTTTGTTGTTGTTGTTGTTTTAGAAATTGTAGTGTTTTCAAGAGTGGTTATGCCATTTTATGTTCACGTCAGAAATTTATGAAAGGTCTACTTTTTCTGTATGTTCATCAGCACTTGGTATTGCTATTATTTTTTAATTTTAGTTATTCTAATAGGTGTATAGTGATATCTCATTACGGTCTTACTTTACATTTTCCTAATGATGCAAAATGTTGAACATTTTTATGTGCTTAATTTCATTGTATATCTTCTTTGGTGAAGGTATGTCTTTTGCCCAGTTTCTTTTTTTTTTCTTTTTTAAGTATAATTTATTGTTAAATTGGCTTCTGTACAACACCCAGTGCTCATCCCAACAAGTGCCGTCCTCAATGCCTGTCACCCATTTTCCCCTCTTCCCCACCCCCAATTAACCCTCAGTTTGCTCTCTGTATTTGAGAGTCTCTTATGGTTTGCCTCTCTCCTTATCTGTTTGTAATTTTTTTCCCTGTCCCTTCCACCATGGTCTTCTCTTAAGTTTCTCAAGATCCACATGTGAATGAAAACATATGGTATCTGTCTTTCTCTGCCTGACTTATTTCACTTAGCATAATACCCTCCGGTTCCATCCACATTGCTGCAAATGGCAGGATTTCATTCTTTCTCATTTGCAAGTAGTATTCCATTGTATATATAAATCACATGTTCTTTATCCATTCATCAGTTGATGGACATATAGGCTCTTTCCATAATTTGGCTATTGTTGAAAACTCTGCTATAAACATTGGGGTACATGTGCCCAATTTCTAATTGGATAGTTTTATTACTATTGAGTTTTGACAGTTATTGATATATTCTATAGATAAGTCCTTTGTCAGATATGTAGTTTACACATATTTTTCCAATATGTATCTTGTCTTCTTATTCTTTTTTTTAAATAAATTTTTAACATTTATTTATTTTTGAGAGAACGAGATAGAGCATGAGTGGGGGAGGGGCAAGGAGAGAGGGCAGTGGGATGCTGATTCTGAAGCAGGTTCCAGGCTCTGAGCTGTCAACACAGAGCCTAACATGGAGCTTGAACTCGTGAACCATGAGATCATGACCTGAGCTGAAGTCAGACATTTAACTGACTGAGCCACCCAGGTGCCCTCATCTTTTATTCTTTTAACAGAATTTTCACAGAGCAAACATTTCTAATTTTGAAGTTCCATTGATCAATTTTTTTTACGTGGAATCTTATTTTGCTGTCATGTCTAAGAACTCTTTCTCAAACCTGATGTCCAGGATTTTCCCCTATATTATCCTCTAATTTTTTTAATAGTTTTACATGTTACATTCTGTGATCTATGTTGAGTTGATTTGTGCAAAAGAAAGATAGGAGGTTTAAATTAAAGTTTTTTTTCTTTGTTTTTGTTTTTGTTTCATTCTGTTTTGTCTTTCCTGGGAATGTACAATTGTGCCTTCTGCTAAAAAGGCTATCTCTGCTTTGTTGAATTGCTTTCACATATTACATTTGTAAGTACTCCTTATATATTAAGGATATTAATAATCTGTTATGCAGACTGAATGTTAAAAATCGTTGACTGTACTTGTGTGCAGCTATTTATAGGTTTTATGTTCTGTTCTATTGGTTTATGTGTCTATCCTTCCACAGACACCACACAATCTTGACTATGGTAGCTACATAATAAGCCTTGAAACTGAGTAGAGCAATTCATTCTACTTACTTTTCTTCCTTAAAATTGTTATAGCCATTCTAGTTTGTCATTCCATATAAATGTAAGAATGATTTTGTCTATATCTATATAGTCTTGCTGATGTCTTATAAAAATTATGTTGAACCTGTTCACCAGCTTGGGACAACTGGCATCTTTACTAATTCTCTTTTGATCCATGAGTATAGTATGTCTCTCAATTTATTTAGAACTTCTCTGATTTTTTCCATCAGTATTTTTTTTTTTTTTGGTTTCTAGCATACAATTCCTGCACACATTTTGCTAGCTTTTAACACCAGTATTTTATTTTTTATTGTATTTGGAAGGAGAAATAGGAAAGTTTACATCTACTGAAACTTCCTGGAAGTGGAAGTTTCCCTATATTGTTCTTTGAGAAACATATAGGCAATACATAAGACTGACAAACTAATGAATAAAAGCAATAAGCACACATTCACCATGGGTGACACCAAACCATGTGGGAAAACAGCAGCATGGGATACTTCAGAGATAATCAAGCCCCACATTGGGCTCTGCACTGACAGTGTGGAGCCTGCTTGGGATTCTCTCTCTCTCCCTCTCTCTCTGCCCCTTTCCTACTCATACTAGCTTGCTCTCTCTCTCAAAATAAATCAATAAACGTTAAAAGAACTGCATAAGTGTGTGTGTGTGTGTGTGTGTGTGTGTGTGTGTGCATGAACGTGTAAAGGCATGACTAATACCATCCTATATACACTGCCTAACATATCTTTTTTCACTTTACAATGTATCGTGGAAAACATTTCCATATCAGTAATAGAATTGCCCCACTTCTTTTTAGCTGGTTTCACAGTGTGCCATAACACAAGTCCAGAACACTTACCACCAACTGCCAAATCCCAAAGCCCCAAACTGATCTAGCAGCAAAACTGACTTGAGCTGATACAAAAATATTTTTCGTTTTGGTAATCCCACTTAGCTTCATGGGGTATGCTTCAGAAGAATGAGTATATTTGATAGCTGGGTGCTTTTAAGAGTCTGCTGGAAATGGGAGTATATATCATACCTGGGTTGTATTACTTTACTAAAATAAAAAAGGAAAATCTCAATTCTGAGTCAAAATAGGCCCTAAGGGTTTTGGTCAAGAGACTGTAGACATTTATCATGTTTTATTGAACCTGCCCCTATTGAGGAACATTTTAATTGTTTCCAATATTTGTTCTTACAAACAATGCTAATGCACACATGGTTCCATGCCCATGTGGGTTATCCATAAGGTAAATTCTTGAAAGGGGAATCCCATGGGTCAAGTGTTTGTATATTTATAATTTTGTTCAATTTGACCAAACTGTTCTTATGCTCCCACCAGCACTAAGAATATCCATTTTCTCTGTCTGTATACTTTTCATGTCTACAGAGTGCAGTCAGCTCTCAGTCATCCAGTACTTCGTTAACTTGAACTCTCCATCAGCCAGGGCCACATGCTCCTGAGCTCATGAGACTTGGTGACCATGAGGTTTAACGACACAGGGGTTTAATGATGAGAAGACTAACTGGTGCTGAGCCTTTTTTGACTATCAGGTGGAGCTGACTGCAGCCCCACTCTTGGAAAATAGGCAGCCGGGTATCCTAGATGAGGTTTAATGACGAAGTCATGTGACTGCTTTTTTAACCAATAAGCCAGATGCTAGCCAGTGATAACATTGTGGGCCACAAGACTTGTCTGAAGTGAAATGATTGTGTCATTTATTGTTTTAACAACTGCAGGGTTATCCTTGGTCATTGAATCAGAACACAAGTCATTGCCTATCTAGTCAACAAAGCTTACTGTTGAAGGAACACAGGGTCAGGAAAGGATCTGGGTTCAAACCCTGCCTTAGATGCCCAGCAGGTGTGTTAATTTAGCCAAGTCATTTGACTATCTAGAGATTTGGGTTTCTCATGTATTTAATTAGAATAGCAATACTCACATTTCATTATTATAATTATTAGGGTTGAGTAAGATGAATTTATTTTAGGTAGCTGGCATATAGTAAGTACTCAGTAAATGGCTGGTTTTTATTTTGAAGTTCTGAGTTAAGAGGCTCTAGCTGCCTGTTAATTTTTAAAATCTTATAATTTTTAAAATCTTACAGATAGTCTTTTCATTAGATCTTTTAAAAAGATTGATTTGAACAAGCTTTGGTATAAATGAGTGAATCTTAAGGAGATTTTCCAGATTGTGTTATAAATAAATTCATTGTTTTTAAAGTTTATTCAGAACAGAAAACAAATATATAGCATCAGAAATTTAAAAGTGGGAAATGCTATATATGGAGAGGAATTTTATGAATGATAAAAGATATATAGTTACATTTTATGATAAAAATTGGAGTAGCTCAATGGAATGAATACTTTTATAGGAAAATATATATGACAAAGTTTAATCATGAAGAAGTAAAATATTTGAATGGCATATTACTCAGAAAAGATAAAAATGCATTGAGCCTATTGATGTGTTAAAGGAATAATATCATATGTCCCAGAAGAATTTTCCCCAGACTCAAGAATGGTTCAACATTAAGAAATTATTAATCGACATTTATTGCAATAGGAGAGAAAAAATAGGTTTGAACTATCTGATAGGTTGCTATAAGTCTATTAATAAAATTAAACATCTATTTTTTTATTTTTAAATTTTTTTAGTAAATTGATCATGAAGGGTAATAACACTTCTGTAACGTGATAAAATGTGTTATCAGAACCTAACAGTTAATGTAATGCTTACTAATCGCTGTTATACTGAGCATTTGCTACCTGCTAGGAACTGTTCTAAGTACTTGTACATATATTAGCTCACTTAATACTCAAAGTAGTGTTATTTTACTCTTTTTACAGATAAGAAAATTAAGGAACAACAAGGTGATGTAAATTTGCCGACATTCTATATTAGGAAACAATAGAGCTGTCATTTGAACTCAGACAGATTGGCTTCCAAGTAGGATTTACTATTCAATAAGCCTTTATGAGTATTACAAGCAACTTCTACTAAAATCCAGACAAGAAAGATATTAGGTGTCTGGCATCAATATTAATATTCAACATTTTGGGAAGATTAGAGAAAAATACAATAAGATTCTATGTGTCTGTATATACCTTCCTTCTTGTAATTCATATGTAATATATATATATATATATATATATATATATATTTCTCTATCTTACCCAAAATAGCATTAGAATTTTAAAATACGTAATTATTAATTAACAAGAAAGATGTAAGATTTTGACTTTGATGAAGAAAACTACAAAATTATATCCAAGTGTGTGAAAGAAAACCTGATGGACTTACTTATAATATTACTAGATAATAAAACTCAGTATCTATTATGTAGTTCTTTGAAAAAAATAAATTTAATCATATTTCTTTAAAAATTTTTTAATGTTTATTTATTTTTGAGAGAGAGAGTGAGACAAAGTGTGAGGGGGGGAGGGTCAAAGAGAGGGAGACACAGAATCGGAAGCAGGCTCTGGGCTCTGAGTGGTCATCACAGAGCCTGATGCAGGGCTTGAACTCATGGACCACAAGATCATGACCTGAGCTGAAGTCGGATGCCCAACTGACTGAGCCACCCAGGTGCCCCTAATCAAATTTCAATCAAGATTTCTACTTGACAAATTGTTTATCTAGATAAATAAGTGCATAATAATATCTAATAAAGTTCTGGGAAAGAATATAATGGTATGAGGAGCTATGTAGGATAACTTAGGGGATTATTCTACCAGAGACCTACTACAGAGACACAGAAGATAAAATAGAAAGGTACTGGCACAGATAGAGAGAGGCAGGTAAATTGACGGGAAAGAACAGAACATACAAAAAAAGACTTTTATGTGTATAAGACATTGGCATATGAGGCACCTGGGTGGCTCAGTCAGTTAAGCCTCTGACTTCAGCTCAGGTGATGATCTTACAGTTTGTGAATTTGAGCCCCACATCAGGCTCTCTGCTGCCAGGGCAGAGCCTGCTTCAGATCCTCTCTCTCTCTCTCTCTCTCTCGCTCTCGCTCTCACTCTCGCTCTCTCTCTCTCTCCCCCCTCTCTCTCTCTGCTGCTTCCCTGTTCATGTTTTCTTCTCTCCAAAAAATAAATAAATAAATAAATAAATAAATAAATAAATAAATAAGAAATTGGCAGATGTTAATAGCAATCCTTGAAATCCCTGGGGAAAGAGGGACAATTTGAAAAATGGTGAGATGGGGGCACCTGGGTGGCTCAGTGGGTTGAGCGTCCGACTTCGGCTCAGGTCACGATCTCGCTGTCAGTGAGTTCGAGCCCCGCGTCGGGCTCTGGGCTGATGTCTCTGAGCCTGGAGCCTGCTTCCGATTCTGTGTCTCCCTCTCCCTCTGCCCCTCCCCTGTTCATGCTCTGTCTCTCTCTGTCTCAAAAATAAATAAACATTAAAAAAAAAAAGAAACATGGTGAGACACATGGACACAGAAAACAAAGGCAAATCCATCTATCACACTTGCAGTTAAAATGAATTCTAAATGGATTTAAAGTATAAAACTAGGGGCACTTGGGTAGCTCAGTTGGTTCGACATTTGACTCTTGATTTTGGCTCAGGTCATGATTTCATGGTTTATGGGTTGGAGCCCCACATTGGGCTCTCCACTGACAGTGTAGAGCCTGCTTGGGAGGCTCTCTCTGCCTCTCTCTGACCCTCCCCTACTCACACTACTTGCTCTCTCTCTCAAAATAAATAAATAAACTTTTAAAAATAAAGTATAAACATAAAAAGGCAAATATTAAAAACCATATCATGAAGATGTAGAGAGATATATAGAAATCCAAGAAGTTGTGAAGGCAGACATCACAAACATGGTATCTGGCTCAGCACTGCTGACAGATGCATTCAGCTTGGACAGGGGAGGGATTTCAAAGAAGGAAGGAAGGAAGGAAGGAAGGAAGGAAGGAAGGAAGGAAGGAAGGAAGGGTAAAAGGAAGGAAGGAAGGAAGGAAGGAAGGAAGGAAGGAAGGAAGGAAAGAAGGAAGGGAGGAAGGAAGGAAGGAAGGAAGGAAGGGAGGGAAGAAGGAAGGAAGGAAGGAAGGAAGGAAGGAAAGAAGGAAGGAAGGAAAGAAGGGAGGGAGGGAGGAAGGAAAGAAGGAAGGAAGGAAACATGAAACAAATTGAGGTGGAAGCCCCAAAGACACATCATTTCTCATTTGTTTCAGTAGCAAAACATTAGGTGGTCTTATATATAATCCTTTTACACATGTCTGTTACCAGCTTGATTTCTGAAGGCATTTGTTTTTTTGTGACCCTCTTCCCAATCATAAAGGAATAGATTTAAATAGCTTAGTTCAAACAATATGTGTATGTATATATGACATAAGATGATACAATTAAAAGACAAATAGAACTAAGTAAAATCCTTAACATGAATGACAAACTGAGTGGTAATATCCTTAATATATAAAAAGTACTTGCAAATCAATTTACAGAAGATAAAAAATAAACCCTCAATACAGTAATGGGTAAAGAACATAAACAGGTCAATACAAAGATATATAGAAGACAAATAACAAAAGCAAAGAAATTTTATAGCACAAGAGATCTAAGAGATGAGTATAATATGATTATTTTGACTATAATTTTAGAAAAAGTTGAAATATTGGCAATGTTCAATATTAGGTAGTGCAAGGAAGAAACAGCCACCTCCAGATATTCATGGGGTATAATTATTCTATATAAAACTTGACAGTGTATATTAAAATATAAAATATGCATACCTTCTGACTCAATAATTGCACTTCAGGAAATTTTCATTTAGGGATGCCTGGGTGGCTCAGCAGGTTAAGCATCTGACTTTGGCTCAGGTCATGATCTCACAGTTCATGAGTTGGAGCCCTGCGTCAGGCTCTGTGCTGACAGCCTGGAGCCTGGAGCCTATTTCAGATTCTGTGTCTCCCTCTCTCTATGCCCTTCCCCCACCCATTCTCTCTCTCTCTCTCTCTCTCTCTCTCTCTCTGTCTCAAAAATAAATACACATAAAAAATTTAAAAAAATAAAATTTCATTTAGTCAACAAATAGATATTGAAATTGTATTATATGCTAGATACTGTAGTTTGATACGGGAGATAAAAAAATGAATAAGATCTTTAAACCTCCCTCCTTTTCACATGGAGTTTCCATTTTCATGGGAATATATCCTAAATAGATGATTGGACAAATATACAAATATACAGGTACAAGTATATTATTTTCATATACTTGAAGAGCTAAATTTGGAACTCAAATATCATCAATAATATGGATTGGATAAATTAATTACTTCACATTCCAGAAAAGCACTCTAATGCAGCCATTTACAAGGTGATAGCAGAGCCAATTGAATTGACATAGAAAATGTTTATGATGCATTACTAAGGGAAAATGCAGATTATAGAACTGTACAGCATGGTTTATCAACCAGTTGAAATGAATCATTCCTAAATATTATAGTGGTGACCTCTAGGCAGTAGAATTATAGACAGTTTCACTTTCTTTTTACTTATGTGCATTTCCTATGCTAAACATAATTATACATGTTACATATCAAAGTGAAAACTTCATTTCACTAAAATTACTCTCGTCTAACACATCACCCACTTTTTCCCTGTTACATAATGTCTTCCTTTTAGAAAGAGGTCAGGTACTCAGCTGGGTATGGTGCAGCATAACAGAGAGAGGTAGTGTGTGTTCCCCCCAGACCAGAAGTAGCCAGAGGTGATGTGAACAGCAGCTGAGGACAGATCGTGCCTCAGCTAGGTGTGCTTGGCTGGCACCAGAGCGTGCAAACTGGAGCTGGGCAAAATTTCAAGACTGATGGAAAAATCTATCACCCAAGGAGATAGAGAGCCCTGGTTCTTTAAGTGACAATGCCAAAAATCAGCAGTCCAGAGGCCTGAAATTTCCAGGAAAGCCTCATAACGGTCCAGATTTTTTAGGCTGGAAAGGATTTTGGAAAGGAATTAGCTCAACAATTTGGCTTTGTCATTAAGTAACCCGAGGCTCAGTGGAGGGGGAGGGTGGAAAGGGCATGTGAATAACTTTCGCCATGAATTAGTTATGGCGAAGAATTAGAACTTCGTGTGAATTACTCTATTCCACGTTCCCTTGAAAATTGTCCTGCTGTTACTATTTTCAACTCCAACAGGAAATAAAACTCAGAATGGGTTGAATTGTTTGAGGCCACAGAATTAGCAAGAGATAGGCGGGCTCATCTGCTCCCACAGCTGGTGCCCTTTAACCCACCCCACACCACGTAGATCACTGAGGGCAGAGGAGATGGCCCTTCAGACTCCCAAAGCAGGGCTCCCCTGAGAGTGTTCTTACCATAAGAGTTTCAGACCTATGAAGTGGGCTCTGCTTTCTCCTAGATGCTCTGCATGTCTTAAAATTCCTTCATCCTGGGCCCTGGGGAGCTCCACGTCCCAGCACAAATTAGGTTGGATGGCCACAGTCTGACACAGCTAGTTCTGTAGGGGCACATATCCTGGGGAGCCACTATAGCCAGGTTCTGGGGGGAAGCCCCTTGTCCTGTCTTGTTCCCTCCTCTGGAGAGGCTACCTAAGTCTGTCAGAGCATGCACTCAGTTAGCATTAGAGCTCCATGGAGGTTTCCAGCCATGGTCTGGTTTTATCAGTTCAGGGCCTCCATTCTCAAAGTTGGCACTATTGACATTTGGGGCCAGAAAATTCCTACTGTTGGGGACTGTCCTGTACATTGTAGGGTATTTTGACAACATCACTGGTATCTACCCATAAGACGCCAGTAGCTCCCTCCTCCAAGTAAGTACAAGTTGTGACCCCCCAAAAATGTCTCCAGACATTTACCCTGAAGGCAAATCTCCCCCAGTTGAGAACCACTGGTTTAGGAAAATGTCCACATTCTTCCTCCTCCCAAAAAACCCTTATAAAAACTAAATGAAAACCTAGGAAACAGAATCTTACAGTTGTTCTGTTGGACTTATTGCTAGATGCTATATCAGCATCTGTCAGACCATACCTGTCTCTTGTGTGTATACAGAGATGGCCAAAAGCTGAAGGTTCTACCTGATTCAGTGAGATAATCCTTCCTCCTTTTCTCTTTTTGGGCTGTCGTTACTCGTCCTTGTCATTCATCTGTCTCTCCATGTTTTACTTTCTGAGCTTTTACATGTAGAATCCCCTCGTTTCTTAGATTTCTTTTTAAATCCTTCTCCCCGCCCCACCCCACCCCTACACCATCACCCTCCCCTCTGTTTTCGTAGCCATTTTTTTTCCATCCTTTGTGAAGACCAAAGGCTGGCTGAGGATGGGTTCAGGGACCTGCATGAGGGTTGTGCCCAATCTTTGTCACCCTTGCATTGTCACACAATCTCGGACTACTCACAATCGCTCTCTGAGACCCAGTTCCTCATCTGTAAACTGGGCAGTCTTGCCTGCCTTTCTTACTTGACTAGATTGTACTAACGGTCAAATGACAGAGTAGATGTGAAAGTGCTTTGTAAAGAATAAAGTGACATAATTTATTAAAATTATCATTATTCTGACCAATTGCCCACATCACTTAAGTTACAGATGGTACAGATGGGCATTTTATCATGTGGCCTCAGCCCATCCCTTCAGCCTTGCTTGGCACAGGGAAGACACCCAGACCAGCAGCCTGGGAGCTGGCTCTGTGACCTAGACTTGCCCTGTGTTTGTCACTGCCCTTCTTTGAACTCTAGGCTTCTTGTCTGGCTCAAGCAGAGGATCTGGCTGGATGCCTTGATGTCTGCTCTTTCTCCCTTGCAGACTAATCTGTGGGATGAGGTGTTGCCTCCAGGGCAGTTTTTACAGTAACTGGCCTCTTCAAGATTACCTCAAGTTTTATTCTCTCTTCTAAACTGCATTTGGGATGCTGACACATGGAATAACAGTGAGCTGCTTTCCAGGAAACCCTTGAAGGGGAGAAGGATCACATCAGAATTCCCTCAAGAGCACTTTTCAAACTGTCCAATTCCATATTCCCTTCTGACCTCTTGGATGGCAACATATTTTAGGTTCTACTAAAATAGAATAACATTTAATGAGATATGGAAGCAAGATAAGAAGACCATCCCCCAGGAGTTTCTGTAAGATTATGTGGGAAGTAGGTAGAAGACACCAGGACAGTGGGTGGAAGGTGTGACCATTACTAATTACTAAGGGCATCACTAATGCCCTTAGGATGTAAGAGAGCAGGAGCAAGGGGTGGCTAGGCTGAGGTCAAGGAGTTGATGACAGGTAAGATGCAATCCTAGGGCTCATCACTACGCAAAAGAATTTCCTGAGATGATAGGAATGTTCTAATCTACTTTCTTTCCTGCTTGCTTTTCCTTCCTCTTCCTTCCTTCCTTCCTTCCTTCCTTCCTTCCTTCTTTCTTTCTTTCTTTCTTTCTTTCTTTCTTTCTTTCTTTCTTTCTTTCTTTCACAGCCTTATTGAGGTATAATTGATACACAGAAAACTACACATGTTTAATGAGTATAATTTGATGACTTTGGATATATGCATACACTCATGATATCATCACCACAATCCAGGAATTAAAACATCCAACACCCCCAAGAGTGACTTGTGTCTCTTTTTGTTTTTCCTTTTCTTTTTTTTCTTTCTTTCTTCTCTTCCTTCTCTTCGCCCTCTCCTCCCCTCCCCTCCTCCTCCTCTTCCTCTCCCTCTCCTCTCCTCTTCTCCTTCTCCTTCTTCTTCTTCTTTTTAATTTTTATTACTTTTTATGGTAAGAAACTCAAGATCTACTCTCTTAAAATTTTAAGTGCACAATATGGTACTGTTAGCTGTAGACACTATGTTGTGTGGCAGATCTCTAGAACTTATTGTACTGAACCTTTGTATCAACTGAGCCAAATCTCTCCATGTCCCTCTCCCTCCACCCTCTGACAACCACCATCTACCCCTTGCTTCTATGAGTCTGACCATTTCAGATATCTCACATAATTGGAATCAATGGAGTATTTGTCCTTCTATGACTGGCTTATTTCTCTTGGCTAATATCCCCCAGGTTCATCCATGTCATCACAAATGGTAGAATTTCCTTCCCTTTTAAAGTCTGAATAATATTCCATTGTATTTATAAGCCACATATTCTTTATCCATTCATCTGTCAAAGGACATTTGTGTGGTTCCCGTGTTTTGGTTATTGTAGTCACTGGCCACATGTAATACTGAATACTTGAAATGTGACTGAGGAACTGGTTTTTTTTATTGTATTGATTTTTGGTTAATTTTATTTAAATTTATTTTTTTAAGTTTTATTTGAGAGAGAGAAAGGGAGAGACAGAGTGTGGGAGGGGCAGAGAGAGAAGAGAATCCGAAGCAGCTTCTTCACTGATGTGGGGCTCCATCTCATGACTGTGAGATCATGACCTGAGCTGAAATCAAGAGTCAGACATGTAACCGACTGAGCTACACAGGCGTCCCTAATTTTATTTAAATTTAAATAGCCATGTGTATCAGTCAGCACTGTACTCAACTTTTTGGACACCAGGGGCCAAAACTAGGGGATATAGTGCTCAGTGAAGGGAGAGAATGCTATCAATGCTGGCACTAAAGGTTGGGACTCATGTCTATCAGAGAGTGATGAGATGCCAGCTGATATAGAGCTCCTAGAACACTCATGAAAAAGAAAATGGCTACCAAAAAGCATATTTACCCACTGCAGTGACATTTATTTGTATCTCCTTTTATCTAGTCCCTATAATATACCAAATCTACAAATGAAAACAAAAAAGCCAATCAATCATATCCATCCTATAGATCAGCCTGGAAGGAAGAAAAGAGGGACATTAGGGCATCTAGGCTAGTCTTCTGGTTGAGCTAGAAGAGAAAAAACTTGGAGCTCAAAGAAAGGAAGTGACCAGCAAGTGTAGGTCACAAATTCATGCCTCCAAACACTCAGCAAGTGTTTTCCTCATCATCTCCAACTTCAAATGTCAAGATAAGAATGTCATGTAGACAGATATGTGCTGTCTTTGATAGAAGCTCCGTCAGCTCCCAATATTAAAAAAAAAATGACCTTCTGGAATCTACAGATATAAAAAGAGAGGGGGGAAATAACTGGAAAAAGAGGGGGATAAAAAAATCAAAATTTTTAAAACAAAAATCCAGGATGAGTATTTATGATATGTTCATTCATATTTTCTCCAAGATTTGAGGAGATATCAAATCAATAAATAAATAAAGGTGATTATGGAATGGAGTGATTTAAAACCAAAACATTTTAGAAAGTTGAGAGATATGATTTCAGAATTGGAGAAAAAGTAATGGAGACAGTGGGTAGAATTGGATTCTATAAGAAAAGTAAATATATCAGTATTTGAGAAGTTGGTTTAAATATACTTCCATTATTCAAGGGAAATAATAGACATATTATGAAAGAGAAAATAAATGATATGTAGGATCAGGTGAGAAATGAAAGAAATCATAAAATGAGGCTGAATAATTAATGATCAAATCAGAAAGTGTCACCCATGAAATTAATGTTATGAGGCTCATAACTGAATACTTACATAAGGCCTTGTGACATTCACCAGGAAAAGGGAAAGGAAACAGAATTTGTAATTTAGGCAGGAAATAAACTGGGAGTATACCTACAATGGCAAAAAGTTTCCTGCTTCCAGTTCACATGACCACAGTACTAAATGGGACAAGTCCATTCGGATGATTCAAGCATGACACCACCTATTTAAACACCTTCTGTTTCCTTCCAATGCAGTTAGAATAAATTACAAACCCATTACATGTTTTGAAAGAAAGAAATTCAAAGTCAATGTCCCCAGGAATTTTTATAGTGGATTTCCAACTCTTAAGGAATAGATATGTCATATGTTATCTAAATTATTCCAGATCAAAGTGTTTTATGAGGCAAACATAACCTTCTGAACTGTGAAAGACAGTCCAGAAAACAAAATTCCAGTCCAATCTGCTTATGAACATATGGGTTCAAATACACACACACACACACACACACACACACACTCACGTTACAAAAGAAATCTATCATAGTATTTTCAGGAATAATGCCCATTATTTACTTAAGAAATAGTTTAATATTAAGAAATAAATTGACAATTTTTTCACAATTCTTGACACACAATAATAATAGCTCACATTTAACGAGTACTTACTGTGTGCCAGGTACCATGCAATGTTATTACACCCTCATAACACCCTTTTGAGGTAGGTGTTATTGTCCCCATTTTATAAAAAAGAATAGAGACACAGAAAGGCAAGGATTTTGTCCAAAGTCACACACATAGTAGAGTTGGAGGTAGAGTATGGATACAGGCAGCCTATTCCTTAATCTTGGGGTTCTTAACCCTTGGGCTGCACAAAAGGCATATGATAAATATTTGTTCACCTACCTTTTATTATGTCTGCCAAGGTTATCTCTTGCTGTATCCCCCCCCCCCCCACCACCAAATGTAACTTCTTAAAATGCCTTATTGTGACTCACAGGTTTCTGTGGCTTCACTGGTAAGTCCCACCTGGGGGCTGCCATTCAGCTTCAGTGACACGGGGGCTGCCATGCAGCTTCAGTGACACTGGAGCTGAATGTGGGCTGCACTGGACTCCCAGAGGCTTTTCCACAATATGTTAGAGGCCCTGATGCTGTTCGGCCTCTGCACTAGGCTTGGGCTTCTTAGAACACAGTGGTCTACAGATAGCTGCCCATATTCAATAGCCATCAGCTTCCTAGAGGTGAAAAGTGGAAGCTTTAGGCCAACTGACGGCATCCAGAGTGGACACAGCATCACTTCCACCACAGTTTAGGGGACAAGCAGTCACAGACTCCCACTGGATTCAAGAGGACACAGAGGACATAGGAAATGGGCTTGCCCCCAGGTGGAGAGTGGCTGTGGCACAGGACAGATGAGCATGTGTGACCTCCCACGGTTACTATTTTTATTTCATAAAGCACTCACTCAATGCAAAAGCAAAGCACCATGCGATGTTACTCAGTGAAAAGGAGGACTCCTTCCTTCAATATTTGCCCTCTTTTAGTTTTCCCCAGCTCTCTCCAACTCGTTGTCACTTTCATTACATGGTTATGCGTCCTTCACGGTCCTTTGTGGACATATAAACAAAAGCAAATGTATATCCTTTTCCTCCTGGTTCTTACACAAAAGGGGGCACACTGTATACACTATTTATCATCTTCTGTCTTGGAGAACTGCCTTTATTCATATGTACAAAGAGAGAAAAACTGATAGAAGAATAGAAGGAAAGGAGGGAGGGAGTAAAGGAGGGAAAAGAAAGAAGGGAGGGAGAAGAAAGGATAGAGTATAGATTTTAGATACTAGATATCAGCAAAAACATGGAGAGTGTACCCTGCATTATTAACAGCAGTTATCTCTATATGGAGTGATTAATGCCACTTTTTTTTCTCTTCAGTTTTCTGCATTTTCCAAATTTTCTGTAATGAACATATGCTACATGTGAGGTAAAAATGTTTTCAGTGCCCAAACCACATGATTCAATTTTTACATTGCTCTGTATTTTGTTGCTGTGGTGGTTTGCCTCTTTGAGAAACTGACCTCCAGCTATGGCATAGATAGGAAAAGAGGACTGATGAGGCTTTCTTGGGGGATTTCTCAAACACACCTGCATTTGCTTAGACAGGTGTGCCAATTGTGCCAATTGTGTTATGCCAATTTCCTTTTTCTGCAACCTAACCTTCCCTTAAATCCATGGCCTTACTTTATTATCATGACCATACTCTTGACTTATGTACCTACCACATGCAAGGTAAGGTACCCTGCTATATATTAGGGATCCAGAGATGATGAAGAAGGACACATATGCATGTGTCTGGGCTATAATTTGAGAAGTGTCATGGTAGCAGCCTAATTTGGGATCACAAAAGCAAAGACCTATCAGCTTTGCCAAGACGATTTCAGTCTTGCATAATGAGTGCTATTTGAGCTGGATCATCAAACAACCCATCTTTGAGAAAGGTAGGATAAGGCAGTCTACATAGGAGCTGTGAGAGCCACTGGGGAACTTGGTGAAGCACCTTTGTGGGTGAAGCGGAAGTAAGAGATGCCTCAAATACAGACCAGGATCCAAGGACAGAAGCGCTTATAGTGAAGATGAGAAGTTGCAAGGTGTGCCCTTGAGAACCAGAGGGACAGCCAAGGGAGGAGGGGAAGGTGTGTCAGGCACCAGATCTGTCTCTTCCCTGTTCTAGGTGCCTTTTGCGCAATACACGGAGTGTTAATATTTGTTCTTGTAACAGGTACTTTCTGACTTCAAGGAAATAGATCCTTAAGGTTTTTATTTAGTTTACACTCTCTGCAAACTCAGAAGAAGACATTGTGTCTGCCAAGGTTTCAGTGAAGGTGACTGGACAGGGAGGAGGCTGGGTTGAAAGCTCTCCTGAGACTCCTCTGGGGTTAACTTCCCCTCCCAGAACTAAAATAAAAAATAAATCATCACACTGACTTGTAATTCTTGGTGTCCCCACTTCCCCATGGCTAAGAGCCTCAAGAAACTAAGCAGGACTTGCATTGGTCACCAGGGTACTCAGCCCCATGCTTGGCCCATCCTGAATACTCAAAGCAAGTTGATTAGCACACACTGTGCAGAAGCATGACCAAGGGTCATATCCCTAAAGGACTAATCTGCAGGAATGAGCCTTACACCAGCTTCGTCTCCCTGTTGGCCCTCATGGGTATCTCTGGTAGGTGGGACGCTAGACAGTGGGTGCACAGAGCTGGTGTGGCATTTAGGCGGAAAAGCCAAAATCATGATTCCCACTCTCCTCTTTTCGCTGGAAGCCACTTTTCTCTGATGGCCATCAGGGAAGGGGAGGAAGCTTGCCAAGGCCATGGGACCATCTGGGGAGCCTGGCTTGTCAGAGGTGTTTAATTTCTGTCCTTCAGGACCCACTAGGGAGATAGGGGACTTAGAAGCTGCTTGAGCCCCTCACAGTTAGAGGCACCCCCTCTGAGATTCCACAGGTTCATCCAGTGCCTCACCAGCAAGTTACTGCTCAAACCAGAAGCCTCCCTTAATTCTTCACTGGACCTGCACCCCTGTATTTTCTGAATCAGCAAAGTACTTTGTGTTTAAGGCTCTTAGAGCACTGTGGCAGGACAGAGAGAACACTGTTTGTTTTTTGTTTTTGTTCTTATTCTATTAATTTCTTTTGAGAGAGTGAGGGGGTAAGGAGGGGCAGAAGGAGAGAGAGGGAGAGAGAGAGAATCCCAAGTAGGCTCCACATTGTCAGCAGCGCGAGCCCCATGCGGGGCTTGAACCCACAAAGCATGAGATCGTGACCAGAGCAGAAATCAAGAGACAGATGCTTAACCTACTGAGCTACTCAGGTGCCCCAAGAACACTGTTTTTTAACCCATATGACCCTATTTTTGATATCTTGTAGTGCCAAATGTCTGCTCTGTGACCTTGGAAATATATTTATACATGTGAGCCTATATTGATTTTATCAGTAAAGAGAAGGTACTATTGGGGCACTGGGTGTCTCAGTCAGGTAGGTGGTTGAGCATTCAACTCTTGATTTCGGCTCAGTTTATGACCCCAGGGTCGTGGCATTGAACGCTGCATCATGCTCCGTGCTGAGCATGGAGCTGCCTCATATCCTCTCTCTCTCCCTCTGCCCCTCTCCCCTACTCATGTTCTCTCTGTTGCTAAAATAAAACAATTTTAAAAAATTAAAGAGAAGGTATTATCCACTGTGGGATTGTTGTGAGAACTAGCCAAAACTCTTTGTAAATGGCTGCTTAATTATTATAGAGAGAGGGTCTAAATGATGACTCAGCAAGGTCTAAATTCAAAACCCCATTTCTACCACATAATCTCTAGGTAAGACTTTAGGACAGTTTCTTACCCTTTAGATACTCAAGTGTCCTCTTTCTGAAAAATGACTTTCATCTTGTATATTGATTGTAAGAATTAGTGGAAATGCAGATAACATGCCTAGCACAGTTTCTGGTGTATGCCAGATACCCAAATATGACCGCTCCTCTTTTTATTTCTGTAGGATGTTGCCTTTTCTCTCCCACTATTTAGATGGTAAAGAGACAATAAAGGCTCCTTGAAGGCTGGAGGCATGCTTGCTCCTGGATATCTCCAGTCATGTACTGAATAAATAAAATGCAAAGGTATGCTAAATAATTAGTTCAGCGACCCTGGGGTGTAGGAAGAATAAATCCATGGCTGGTTTCCTATAATATTTAGATAACGGTTAACATTCCCTGAGTGGCACAAACCAGGCCTTGTGCAAGCTGTTGCTTCTGTCACAGCCATGTAGACACAATGGTGTCATGAGGTCCAGAAGCGGGCAGTACCTGCCAGACTCAGGGTGTTTGTGCATTTCCTTTGCCTGGGATATTTGTCCCATGAGTTTCCATCTGAATGTTTCCTTCTTGCCCTTTGAAAGATCCCCTCTTGCTGAAAGATCACTTTGGGGAGTTTTTCCCAGCCCATGCTCTCAGAATTAGCATCTTCTCCAATGTGCTCTACCCCACTTGTTTGTTTCTGCCATATAACTTACCAACATTTAAACTATAGGAGAGTGTATTCTTGAGTTTTACTGCCCAGAATCTCCTTGGTTCAGGACAGTTTGAATTTAGCTTTTGAGAGACCATGAGCTTTTGGTGGAGATGACTTCATCCCAGGACTCCAAGACAGTATTGCATGACTTAGAACAAAGCAATCATTGAACTTGGCCTATCTGCTCATAGTGATGGGTTCAAGGATATCTCTCACTCTCAAATGAGAATAGTGTAGCCACATGAAACTCAATTCTGGGCCATAAAAAGTGATTGTAGAAGTAGCTTCCTCTTTCCTATGGACATATTAAGAAAGATGTACAAGCCAGAGCTAGAGTAGCCATTTAGCAGTGAAGAAAGAGAGAGAGGAATGTGTGTGTGTGTGTGTGTGTGTGTGTGTGTGTGTGTTCATGTGTTCTTTATGATTATCATTTAAATACCTGAGTCAATCTATACCTAAACTGGACCTACTGACAAGAGCCTTCAGTTACATACCCAATATACAACTGATCTTTGAACAATACAGGGGCTAGGGCACTGATTCCCTGTGTAGTTAATAAAAACATATATAACTTTGACTTCACCCAAACTTAACTAGTAATAGCCTTCTGTTGACTGAAAGCCTTACCATTATATGAACAGTCAATTAGCACGTACTTTGTACGTTTTGTGTATGATATACTATATTTTTACAATAAAATAAGCTAGAGAAAAAATGTTATTAAGAAAACCATAAAGAAGAGAAAATTCATTTATAATGCTATGCTGTATTTATCAAAATTATCTGCATATAAGTGGATCCACAGAGTTTAAACTCAAATTGTTCAAGAGTCAACTATATTTCTTTTGCTTATCCATTTTGAGCTGAGTTTTCTGTCATGTTACAAAAATCATCAAGATAGATGCACTTGTTTCGTGGCTGTCTTTAATATTAAATTAAAGCTTCAGAAGAGAAGGAATTCATTCTCTATCCTAGTTACATCACTCATACCTTGTATGGTGGTAGTTACAGAATAAGTTCTTAATAAGTATTTGTTGAGTGGGTAAATACGGTATAGTGCCAACTCCCAAAGGGCTCCAGGCTTCTCCAGATGTGGTCTCATTCAGACGTTTGTAGTGTTGAAAAGGCCCGGAAACAGTTGTCTTTCATAATAGTGACAAGTGTGGAGCATTCAGAATACCAGCATTAGCTTGGAGATTTTTATAAAGAGTTTTGTACCTGGGGAAATCTAAAGGAAGGCTCCATGTTGAGGCAGTTTCAGAGCACCCAGGGTAGGACAGGAATGTTCAGCTTCACCAGAAGTCCTGCCTTTTTCCTGCTGCTAAAATCACTCTGGGACTGCTGACACTGAGTCAGAGAATCAGAATTTTCAAATCAAAATAAGCCCTAGGGATCCTTTAGAGCTTACTGTCCAGATACAGAAATGTATGCTCGTGTAGCTTAAGAATTGGTCATCTGTGGGGAGCCTGGGTGGCTCAGTCCTTTAAGTGTCTGACTCTTGATTTCTGTTCAGGTCATGATCTCACAGTCTGTGAGTTCGAGCCCCACGTAGGGCTCTACACTGACAGTGCAGAGCCTGGTTGGGATTCTCTCTCCCCCCTACTCTCCCTCTGTGTCCCTCCCCCACTCATCCCTCCCTCCCTCTCTCTTTCTCTGTCTCTCTCTCTCTCTGAAAATAAATAAATAAAGTTAAAAAAAAAGAGAATTGGTCGTCCAATCCACACACTTCCCTCTACACCACAATTCTTTATTGACCCTTCTCTTCTTTAACCCTCCTTTTCTTCCTCCTCCTCTTTCTTTCATTTAAATATTGTCACAGATGACTTTTTCTTTCTCTGCCCGCCACATCTATAATGTTGGCACTATACTTGTGCTGGCAAATATAACATGATGTTTGCCCTTAGCACCTCATAATCTATTAGAAGATGGAGAAAAGGCAGCAGTACGTGGTAATTATTAAAGGCTGTTGAAACCCCTTTGTAGGGCATCGTATTTGGTCTGCTGGCTGAGGTGGTTGGTCAATGGATGGTTACGGGAGACTATGAAAAGGCAAAGCATGGACTGAATTCTGCATTTTGCCTCAGGCAGAAGTTACCAGAACATTAAGATTGGAGTTAAGGTAACTTTAAAATTAAACACAGTAGGAGTCTGGCCTATCAGATGTGTAGTGTTGAGAGATGAGATTGTAGAAGTACATGGAAGTTGGGTATGAATGCTCTTGCTGGTCATGCAGGGACCTCTAACCTTATCACAGGGACGGGGAGCCTTGGAGAGGTTCTGAGCGGGGAAGAGACATGGTGAAATGGCCATTAGACAGTGACTGCTATAACGGCCCAGAATGACGGGTGGCTAGGACAGGTGACAGGAAGCGCGTTAGGAGGCTGCGTCGGGAATCAGGGTGGGGGTGAGAGGCTGGTGAAGGCTGGCGAAGGTGTGACAACACAGACTGCTATGACAAGACACCCTGACAGTGATGCTTCACTAGCCTCCCTCCTCCCTCCTTCCCTCACCTTTAATGATTTCTGGATGTTCTGAAGTGGAACCTGGCAGATGGCATTTTAAGAAAAAATGACTTCACAGCCCCAGGTTCTGATCTGATTTATATATTTTCCTACCAGAAGGAGACGAGAATGCAGTACCTTCTGAGGTAATTAATGATTCAACATGGTGCCTTTGCAAAATGAAATTGAAGCGGCTGGGAGCCTCATTTGCAGCCATAAGAATTCAAAGGACACAAGAAGACTGATTTGTGATTGTTGCTTTTCCTCAATAAAAATTAAACTGATTACAAAGAGCTGACAATGAGACAATGTCTTGCGGAAGTAATGTTTCTGACATTTCGCTGAGTGTTTACCGCAAATATTCAAATTTATCATTCTTGACATTCTTTAGAAAAACAGAGATAAAATATTATTTTGGTCCTGCAATATTTGCTTGCATGCACATTTATATGCATGCATAATTGATGGAAAATTAAAAGATTTCTGAGCTCCCCTCATATTCATTTTTTTAAATTAAGGGCTTTGATGAGAGATCATGGAATTAAGCCCCTGGAGCTTGCACTTTGGATATAAAAAGCATTTAAAGAGTGATATCTATTTTCTGTAGAGAAAATGTGCCTGTCATTAAAACCCTGGGATTCTTTTGTGAGTTCAACTTTTGGAGAAGAATGATTAACAAAAATAATAATAGATAACATGCATATGGCCCTTAACAGCTTATAGATACGATCTTATTTAAGTATTTCGATGATCATTTTGATAATATTACTGTCCCATTTCACAGATGGGACGAGAATTCTTCCCCCTATTTGATATCAGGCAAGTCCCCAAGCTCTTGAGCTTAAGTTTTCTTGTCTGTAGTTGGAGCTGATTGCCCTTGTGTCACGGGGCTACTGTCGGGATCACGGGATCCAAATAAAACACAACATGACCACTCGTTAGCAGTACTTGTTGATATTATCATTGCAACCACTCCATCTACAGAAGACCATATTTTACTTTTATTATTTTTATTTTTGAGAGAGAGAGAGAAAGAGCACAGGGTAAGGGACAGAGGTGAGAGAGAGAGAGAGAGAAGGAGAGAGAGAGAGAATCCTAGGTAGTCTCCCCACCGTCAGCATGGAGCCCAAGAGTCGGAAGCTTGACTGAATTGAGCCATCCAGACACCTCTACCAGTCATATTTTAATTCTGACTTTCTTATTTCTGTTTTAATAATCTTGGGATCATCCTAAATCAAATCATTCTATTGTTACATAGGCTCTTCCTTCACGATATGTTTTTGTTTTCCCTTTATTCCACTCTTTCTACCATTGGCACTGGACACATTTTCACAAGGTTTCTCTAATGCCACTTACCTGGTCACTCCACCAGCCTTTCCATTCATTTCATCGTCCACTATCACATTATGCAGACCTTCCAAAACATTAGCTTTGGTTATATTACTTTCCTGATGAATTGTTGTTGTCTACAAAATTAAGAACATATCCGATCCCTTCCACTCAAGGGCTCCTGTCTCCAGTGACCTTCTAATTTATCCCTAAATGTTTTTGTGTTTTGGTTTTTTTTTAATGAACGCTAAAACAAGAACAGCTTTCACTGATGTGATGTTTTGTAATTTATCAAGTGTTTGGGGGTGCTCATGACATTTGATATGAAAATGTCACACTCTTCTGTCATTGACATTAGAGACATGTTTAATTGTATTACAGTGGGAATATCATGGTGTTGTCTCATGGAAACATGCATTTTAGCTCATATTCTTGAAAAATGTGACTATTTCTAAATAGGTAGATTCATGTTAAAATGGCTACAATTAAAGAAAAAAAAACCCTGACAATTCCAAGTGTTGTGGAAGATGAGGAGATACTTGATTTCTCATACATTTCTGTTGAGAATGTAAAATGGTACAGTTATCCTGGAAAACAGTTTGGCAGTGTTTAATAAAGTGAAGAATGTATTTCTTAAATGACCTAACAATTCCATCTCTGAGTATGAAACATAAAGTAATGAAAAGTTTTGCACACAAACCTGGTCACAGACGTTCAGCTTCATTGATAGCAAAAACAGCAGCTTCGTGTGTAATGGCCAAACCCTGGAAACAACCTAAATGTCCTTCAGAGGCTGAGAAGTTAAACAAACTCAGGTACATCCATACAGCAAAGTACTGCTCAGCAATGAAAAGGAGCAAATTATTGATTCATACAACAGCTCGGTGGCTCTTCAGCACAATAAACTGAGTAAAAAAAACAGCCAATTTAAAATGTTACATACTGTATGTAATCAACATTCTTAACCTCACAAAATTAGAGAACAAATGAATGGTTACCAGAGGGTAGAGGGAAGGCATGACAATAAAGGAGTATTAGGGATTTCCTTTGTGATAACAGAATAGTCCTATATCTTGATCGTGCTGGTGGTTTTACAAAACTATACAGGTTATGAAATGTCAGAACCATCCACACACATAGACACGAACACAGAGATGAGTGTATATGGAAGCTGGAAAATTCCGAATATGGCCTATGGTTTAGTTTGTATTATTAGGGAGTGAATGGTTACCATGGTAAATGAAGATGGTATGTATCATTGGAGGAAACGGAATGAAAAAGATACCGGAATGTTCTTTACTATTTTTGCATCCTTGATGTCAATCTAAAATAATTTCAAAACTTAAAAAAAATGTTTTAAAATGTGACAGAGGTAGTAAAAATATTTCCAAAACCGTAACAAAGACTAAAAAGCAAATTATGCAGAGAGAACTTAGATACAAAACCGTCTGACCAGCACAGGGGAGGGCTGCCATAATACCGTCTTCATTTTCTTTAACAGCAACAGCCAGCATGTTAAAGAGAAGCAGGGCTTTTTAAATTTTATTTATTTATTTATTTTGGAGAACAACTCATATAGACTCAGTCATTAAAGTCTATATTTTGGACATTTGCTTAAGTGTAGCCTAAGAGCTTTCTAAAGCAAGAAGTACTTGTCTCCACACAAAGAGTAGGGAGACATATTTAACCTGTGACCCAAAATAGAAACCAATCTGAAAAAAAAGTCAGGTTGTTCTACTACAAAGGTAATTTGTGAGCTGATTGAGAAGTCCTAGTCTAGAAATTGTTTTCAAACTCTTGAAATGTTAGGGGGAAAAAATCACACTCACAGTATGACACAAAGCAAGTTGGTCCCATAGGCTCGATAAACTGAGCCTCTACTGGGGTGATAGATGTTACAGATTATTTTTTAAATCTTTTTTTTACAAAAAAGAAACCAGAAACTATCAGCACACACAATATCCTCTAGAATTTGTATTATGTAGCTTGGTACTATAACCCATGTTGTAACGGAGATTTCTTATTCCTAAGGATGAATTTAATCTCAATCAGTGGATCCTTTTGCAGTCATTCATTCATTCATTTATTCGTTCAATTTATTGCCCAATATTAGTTCCTTCTGTATTATGTGTCATGAACTATGCCAATAACTGGCAATACAACAATGAACAGGAAAGCAAGAGTTCATGAAGCCATTATATTACCCAATAGTTAAAACGATAATTGCAATTGTGACAAGTACAACACAAGAAATGGGCATGATGTTATAAAAACGTACAAGTATGCTGATTGATTCTGGAGTTAGTGATAGCTTCCTAAAACCAGTCTCTTCCACGGTATTTCCAATTGTTGTGGAAAGACAGCAGGGATCCAGTGGAGTAGAGATGTTTGGTCTCAAGGAAGTGTCTCAATCCCAGTCATGATCCAGGGCGGGAGGCGTCCTTGATGAGGGGTATAAGAGCTGGAGGGTGGAGGCTGCTGATCTGGAATCACGGTGGATAATTTCACTCAGAAATATAGAGGGACAAGTTGCTAGGTTCTGTGAGATTTTTTAGAGTAGCACGTCTAATAACTTAGGTAGTCCTGAGTGATACATCAGGTCCCTGATGAGGAGAGAGAACTGGGGAGCCAGCAGACTTGTAGTTGGAAACATAGCAGACATCAATGAACTGAGCAGAGAGTATGTACATAGTCCCAGGAGGCTGGTATCTGGTCTGGGAAACTGGCTGGAAGGAAAAGTGTCCTCCCTAATGCTGAACTTGAAGCCTGTGGGTTAATACCAGCTAATACACATGCCCTTTTCAATTTAGAGTAATCCCTCAGCCTCCTGACTAATTTCTTCAACCTTTTCCTCCATCTATAGGTGGTATTTAATCCTAACTTGAAGCAGGAAAAGCTCAAGCTGTGTGAGCTTTTTTTGGCCAGCTTTTGAAGATCAGTTTGATAACTGACTGACTGCTTCTTTATAGACCTTAAAGGTAAACTGGTTCTTCCAGTGTGATCTTGTTTGCCAAGGAATAAAAACAAGTTTCCCAGAGGTTATTAAGTGGCAACACTGTCGAGGACACTTGAAAATGACCTTTCTGACCAATTCTGAACCACCTTTACTCAGCAAACTGTACTCTGCTTGTCTACTCAGGATACCAACAACAGAGCTCCTTAATATGGTACCAAAAGAATCTTAATTTTTCCTTTACTAAATTTCTCACCATGTTTCCTCTGCAAAAGTGTGGATGTCTGGATGTCATTGAGAATGCTGATATCCAAGCATTACCAAGATAAGGGTGCAGGTCAAACTCCTCCATCCCACCATGAATAAACAAAAATTCAAAGTCATGCAGAAAAAAGGAAAAGACAAGTGCCAAGAGTTTTAGTGGAGGAAGGCACTGCCAGGTGGGGTGAGTAAGGAGCGTTTCAAAGTGGAGGTCTAAATAAATAAAGCATTAAAGACTTGGTAATGCAGAGGCCATGCAGTTACATTACTCAGAGTGCCTTGCAAAAGAACCTGCCACACAAAAGCAGCGTGGATCGCCCCACCCTTGAGTCCATGCAGCATCCACCTGAGGCCATGATTCCCAGCCAATGACTAATGGGGCTACTAGGGCAAGGCTATTTCTTCCCAGTGTCTGACCCCTCTAATGAACAACCTTTGCTCCCAGACTCCCCTTGACCTAGTTGCAATTTTCTTAGCATTGTAGTGTAGTCTGAGGATTCTTTATATCTCACCTTCTTTCCTTCCTTTTTCCCTTTTATGGGTGCAAGAGCCACAATCATAGTCTGGAGACTCTTCTCACTTCTACGCACACAGCAATTTATCCTTCACAGGTATTCCTGCAGAGGGATTTATCTCCCCAATAAATTTCTTGTACTTCTAATCCTGTCTTGGTGTTCGCTTCATAAATGGCCTGATTCAGATAGGATTTTTGGATGATTGATTTGATTAATGGTTGGATTAATCAGCATGATCACAGCTCTGCTTAATTTGATGGACCTATCCACACCCAAGTCTCAGTCGTGTATGCCACCTCCTTTGGTTTCTTAAGAACTGAAGCTGAGAAACATCTAGACCTGTAACAGTACTTCAGCTGGTCTGAAGGGTTAACATGCTTCAAGGTAACATACTTCTTGCCTGCCAACTTAAGGTCCTCGATCTCTAACAGCACTCATTAACTTTCTTGAGACTTGCAGACCACTGGCCTTGGGAAATGAAGGACCAGACTGTCCCCGGGCCAACGAGGTCAGCAGGTCTGTTTGAAGGCCCCTTAGCTTTCTGATTAGCTCAGCAATCTCTTAGAGAAATGTTTTTTCTTTTTCTTTTTAATTTTTTTTATGTTTATTTATTTTTGAGAGACACAGAGAGACGGAGCACAAGTGGGGGAGGGGCAGAGAGAGAATGAGACAGAATCTGAAGCAGGCTCCAGGCTCAGAGCTGTCAGCACAGAGCCTGATGCGGGTCTTGAACTCACAAATCATGAGATCATGATCTGAGCTGAAGTCAAAGACCCAACTGACTGAGCCACCCAGGGGCCCCAGAGAAATATTTTTCTTTTTTAAGGACATGCAAATGACTTTACTGACCTCCCTTTGAGCATCAGTAGGCCTTGACCTCCTTTGCAGAAAGAACAGAGTACTGTTGCACAACCCTCCAGCTACCAAGGAATTAGACCTTTTTGCACAACACCCCACTGGACACCAAGGAACTACAATTTCTTGCACAACCTCCAAGCACCAAGATAACTCTGCAGCTGACTTCATTGATTCTGAACATAAGCAAGAAATGTCACAGACCACTACACTCCCTTAACTGATTAAATCAATTTTAAAAATCTCCGGATGAGGAGACACCTCAACTGACTCAGACACCTTAACTGACTCAGTCAGTTAAGCATCTGTCTCTTGATTTCATGGTTGCTTAGTTCAAGCCCCATATCAGTCTCTGTGCTGATCGAGCTTCTCTCTCTGCCTCTCTCCTGCTCATGTGCCTTCTCTCTCTCTCTCTCTCTCTCTCTCTCTCTCTCTCTCTCTCTCTCCCTCGTAAATAAATTAAAACAAAAATTAATAAAAAATTACATAAAAATCTCTGGGTCAGGCGGAAACCTGGGCATTGGCCTTTGGACAAGAATTTGCCTTCTCCCTAGGTGGCCGGACTCTTGAATGAAGTTCATATTCCTTTGCAATCAAAACTCATCTCTTGAGTATTGGCCTTTTGAGCCATGGGCAGCCGAGGGTTTCAGTAACAGAACCTGCCAAGTGGAAAAGAGCAGCTAACACTGAAATCATCTTGTGTTTTGTCTGGGCAGTGGCCTTTGAGACCTCTGTCCTGCTTACCCTCGGATTTCCCTCAGACCCTCTCAACCCCAATCCCATCTAAGGAGCAGAATCTACCTCCATTCTCTATGGACAGTTACTGCTTTTATAATATTTCAGAACTTTATCCCCTCAGGCTGGTTCTGTCTCAGGTGCTGGACCTCAGGAGACATTATCTTGGCCTCTCATCAACCTATTCATTCATTCAATAAGTCCTACCGGAGGACTTATAAAAGTGACAGTCATTTAATGCAGTGAAGAGAGTAGACTGTGGAGCCCAAATGCCTATGTTAAGATCTCAGCCCCACTGTTTCAATCAATAGGACTTAAATTCCCCATGACTCAGTTTCCTTATCTATAAAAAGGAATAATAAACTAGCTATCCTATGGAATGATAGTGAGAATATAAAATATAATACAACTAAACATTTAAAACAGAATCTGCTACACAGAAAGTATTCACAGGGTGCCTGGGTGGCTCAGTCAGTTAAGCGTTAGAATCTTGGTCTTGGCTCAGGTCACCATCTCAGGATTCGTGAGTTCAAGCCCCACTTCGGGCTGTGTGCTTATAGCACGGAGCCTTTTTGGGATTCTGTCTTTCCTTCTCTTTGCCCCTACCCCCATATTTCAAAATAAATAAATGAACTTTAAAAAAGAAAGTATTGGCACCTGGGTGGCTCAGTCGGTTAAGTGGCCAACTTCGGCTCAGGTCATGATCTCACAGTCCGTGAGGTGGAGCCCCGTGTCGGGCTCTGTGCTGACAGCTCAGAGCCTGGAGCCTGTTTCAGATTCTGTGTCTCCCTCTCTCTGACCCTCCCCCGTTCATGCTCTGTCTCTCTCTGTCTCAAAAATAAATGCTAAAAAAAAACCAAAAAACCACAAACATTAAAAAAAAAGTATTTACAAAAAAATGATTATTAGTCATTATTTCTACGTACCATAACCTGTGCCAAGATTTGAAGATACAATAGTTAATAAAAGAGACAGCCCGTGTCCTCAAGGAACTTTCATTTTAGTGGAAGAGGCAAACAAAACAAAACAAAACAAACCCAAAAGTAAATTAAATACTTTTTAATTAAAAATTATAGGCTTTTTCACAGTGTTAAGTGCTGTAAAGGGAAGGGAAATCTAGGCTGGTATGGTGCTACACAACTGGGGGTGTCAGAGGCAGCCTCTCCTCTGGGGAAGAGCGTATCAGGAGGAGACAAAAGCATGTGCAAAGACCCTGTGGCAGAAAGAAGCTTAGAGTCTTAGAAAATGGAAAGAAAAAGGTGTCTTAACAAATATATGCATCCTAGAAATCTATGCTGGCACACATTGTAGACACACTCTAGGCTGGCTCCTCGGGGCCACCTGTACACTTTGGCCTGGTTCCCTGCAGAGGTTTAGTATTGTTAGAATCCGCCTGACCTTTTACATATAACAGCCACATCTTTACTCCCACATTACACACAGGTAGGCTTTGAAGTCACTGCTCTAATTATTCCCTGCATATGATCCGCCTTGTCCCCGTTTGTCCCACAAGCTTGTCCCTTTGTTTCTCCAACTCATCACTCTGAGAAGCATCCAACTTGGAAGAGCGTAACGTCTGGATCCAGCTCCCTAAGTCCCCACCATCACTGGACCTGGGGCTAACAGCTTTATCCACCTATGCTTCAGATTACTCATCTGTAAAATGGGGCTTAAAAATACCTTCCAATCCACGAGGCTATTGTAAGCATTCGATAGCTTAGCATAAATAAAATAGTCCTAAACCTGAAGCCTATAAATGTTAGCTATTATTATTAAAATTTTTTTAACATTTATTTATTTTTGAGAAAGAGAGAGAGCATGAACGGGGGAGGGTCAGAGAGAGAGGGAGACACAGAATCCAAAACAGGCTCCAGGCTCTGAGCTGTCAGCACAGAGCCCGATGCGGGGCTCGAACTCACGGACCGAGAGATCATGACATGAGCTGAAGTCGGATGCTTAACCGACCGACCGAGCCACCCAGGCGCCCCACTAGCTATTATTATTAACACCATCATTACTGTTTTATAGGCTCCCGCTCTTCCTTCGGGCTCTATCCTTGGGGACACTGTCAGTGATTCACTGGATCTTAGTGAGCCTCTCCTCCCTCTGCACTCATAGACAGTCTCCCATGGACTTCCCCAGCCTGGGTTTTGGGCCAGCCAGGAGAGGAAAATTCTGAGTGGCACTGGGAATGCCTAAGTGTTCACATGCACTCATCCAAACACACCCTCTACCTCTTTAACTCCTCAGTGCCACCTGAAATGGCGCATCTGTCTTCCCTGTATGTTCGATTTCTTGCTGTGTTGATATTCTTCCCTATGTTCCATCCTAAATGATAATTCTAGGGAGAAGCAACTGACATTTTAAATAATCATGATCTTCAGCAAAATGGCACTAATTTTAATGCTTTCAACTGCTGCTCCTTTTCAAGGCACAAAGCAGCCAGACTTCCTTTTCACTGAAGAGATTGCTAACATGATGACATCCAAACCATCAGCTGCCTCCCACACGGATATTGACAGCTGGGGTGCTTTCAGTGTTCTCCACAGCTATCGCCCCTCTCCATTTGCCTCTCGTAAATGAGATTGAAATGGTAGCATTTCACTCCAGTTGAGACCAGGGGGTTCTGCAGATTGACAGATATAATTATCATGTTCGCTTCCCGGCATGTGGTATCTAAGTAATAGTCTCCATATTTATCCAGCGTTAATCAGGAGAGAGTCCAATCAGTTGGAGAGGGTGTTTTCAAACCAGGCTCTGCCTAGAGAACTCATCCAGTAATGATGGTTCTCATTTCTGATATGAGGCTGGAGTCTTGCCCCAGTTCTGTCTCTGAGCAACAATTAACACCCAAAGAGCCGGGGCCTTCGTGAGAGCAATGGGGTCGGTACAGAGGACCTGCAAAGAGGCCCGGCTCCATTCATCCTGAGGAGTTGGAGCTATGCAGGCACTTCCATCTACAACGGAGAAATCGATGATTGATAAAAGCAAGAAAATAACATATGCAGTTTGGGAATTTAGTTAGTAAAAGCAGTAAGTAAAAACAATTCCTTTGTTGTTGGTTTATTTGTTTACTTGTGGCAAAGGAATTGGGATCATGGTTTCGGGTGCTATGATGAACTTGAAAGATGATCTACCCTGCCCCCTTTTTTTCCTTTTTATAATGAGAAAATGTCAGACCTTTTCCACTAACCTTGGGTCATTTGGCTAGATAGGGGGAGCCCAGAATTTACATGGAGGGAGAAGCCAAGACATGAAGCAGTGTCATAAATGGCTGGTGCATTCGTCGCAGCTATTTTGATTTAGATCGTCCTTGACTTGAGATGGAGGCACCCTTCCAACATATGTGGTCTAACACCCATTCTCAGACACCCTGAGAAGGACAGTCCAGTCTCTCCTTCGATGTCTTCCATGGTGTATGGCCATCCAAAAATCAGGAAGAGTCAGAGATGAAACAGGTAAGTGTCAAGGCTGGGCCAAGGAAGGAGCCCACCTGGGTGCTGCTCCTATTAATGGTAATGATCTTGGTGGTAGTAACAAGCAGTAGTGATTCTGGGAAGTGGGAAACAATCCACTATTGGACCATTGTTTATTCCAGGGCAGGTAACTTCCAAGGGCTTTACAAGAATCGTCTTATTTAAATTTCTCTATAATTCCATGAGTCAGGTGATTTGTTTTCTTCAGTTAAAAAATGAGGCCTAAAGTATTAAGAGAATTCTTCCAGGGTCACCGGGGTGGCTCAGCTGGTTAAGCGTCCAACTCTTGATATTGGCTTAGGTCATGATCTTATGGTTTGTGAGTTCAAGCCCTATGTGGGGCTCTGCACTGGCAGTGAGGATCTTGTTTGGGATTCTCTCTCTCTCTCTCTCTGCCCCTCACCTGCTCATTCTCTCTCTCTCTCTCTCTCTCTCTCTCTCTCTCTCTCTCTCTCTCAAAATAAATAAGTAAAACTTATTTTAAAGAAAGAATGGGGGGTCTGGGTGGCTCAGTTGGTTAAGTGTCCAACTTTGGCTCATGTAATGATCTCAAAGTCCGTGGATTTGGGCCCCGTATTGAGCTCTCAGTGCTGACAGCTCGGAGCCTGGAGCCTGCTTTGGATTCTGTGTCTCCCTAGCTCTCTGCCCCTCCCCCCCACTCTCTCTCTCTCTCTCTCTCTCAAAAGTAAATAAACGTTAAAAATTAAGAAAATTTAAAAAAGAAAGAAAAAGAAATTTCCTCTGGGTCTGGCAGTGGACAAGTGACAGAACTTCAATTGTATAATTGAAGCTTTTTCTTAGCCACAATACCATGCTCTCTTTCGTGTACCACGTGTGCTCAGATCACTAGTTCAAGGAAAACGTGCAAGGGAGGGAGAGGGAGAGAACAAAGGGGAGTTTGGGCCTGGTGTTTCTTTAGGGAAAAAGTCCATAATAAACAGTGAAAGATAGCATGTGCTCAGGCAGAAATGAAAGCCCAACCCAAAAAGAAGTTAAAAGTAGATAAACACAGCCAGCTAATTCTGATTCTCCAACTGCTGTGTGTCTTCTGGGGAGGTTCATCAAATGGCCCACTGCCTCCTTGTCTGTTTATTTTGTTTTGTTTGTAAGCTCACTGAGCAGAAACCAGTATCTTCTCTGTGGCACACCCATAAAAGTTAAATAACACTTCTCTTAAAAAAACCTGGGGAGGGCTCATTCCATTTTCTTTAGAGACCTAGTCACCACTATCCTGCCTCTAGTGTGATCATCTTAAATAGGTTTTATTTTCCCAGTGGGTATGGTAAGTCTGCTCCAATTAGTTGGGATGTTTTCCTAAAAGAAGAAAGTGGGCAATCCCAACCACACCATATCTTTTAAGCTACCTGGAAAGGGAAGAGTGAATGTGGACATTCCTTTAAACAATAGTTCTTCATGTCCAGGCACTGTTCTAAGTAGCTTACCCGCTTTAACATATTGGCCGCTCACAGCAATCTGTTGAAGCAGGTGTCATGACCACCCATGGTTTAGAGAGGAGGAAACTGTAGTGCAAGAGGGTATATGCTTAAACAAGGCCATAGTGCCTGTCTGAAGCAGAGGCAGGGTGCTCATTCATCTTGCTTTAGAAGCAGGTACAGGAACTACAAAGAGAATGCCATTTATGTGTAAAGGTGGACAAAGAAGTCCTCTCTGAGGAGGGAAAATCTGAACTGAGACATGAAGCATGTGGAGGGGCTGGGAAAAGAGCATTTTGATCAGAAAGAACAAGTACAAAGGCTCCAAATTAGAACTACCACTTTCAAAGAAGAGCAAAGATGTCATGATCGCTCCAGGAGGATATCTGAATAAACAGCAGAGCTGAAATCCCACTTTACACAGTGTGCTTTCAAGCCCCACCTAAACCGTGCTGCTAACTGACTCTTTAAAACCTATCAAGTGCTGCAGAGACCCTCAAGACATAGAACTACCCATTGCTTTTGCATTTTGGAGATCTTAACAAGAGTAAATCCATGGCATAGTGGAAGAAACCACATAGGCAAGGTGGGAAGAGTAAGTAGGAGACTGGGAAGAATAGACAGCAAGTGTCAACATCTTTCCCAAAAAGTTTTGTTTTGTTTTGTTTTTGAGAATGCTAGAGGAAAATGCGAGATCAAGAAGTTTTTTAAAGAACAACAACAACAACAAATGTGTGAATGCTTGATAAGATTGATCCCAGAGAGAGGATGAGTCATGAAAAACAAAAACAAAAACAAAAATGTGTGAATGCTTGATAAGATTGATCCAAGAGAGAGAGGATGAGTCATGATACACAAGAGAGAAATTGATTATGTCCAGAAACATTGGTGCATGATTTGATTCTTAGCCTTTGGCTAAAAAGGATTTATGGACATCTAGGAACTATGGATGTGTGTTCCAACCTGTTTATCTTGTTCCCATACTGTGCTCATCCCTCACTCAGTGAAGCCAAGCATGATCAATATATAATATACATGTTGCTTTTATTGGCAGTGGTTTTATTTTTTTCCCCCAAAGCTCATTGATTGATTCTCTCCTTTGTGATAATTAAATGTAATGATCAGCCAATTAACTTATTATCTCATTCTTTCAACAAATATGTTTGACCATCTTCAATATGCCCAATACTATAATAAAAGGAGTGATATAAAGATGGAGAATATAAACATGAGATGGCTGCTTCTAAAAAGATCTCACTCTTAAGGGATAAAATGCAATATAATACACCACACATAGCACTCCTTTGCCCAATCAGTGTAAGTTTTCTTTTCAATCTGTGGGATTGGAAAGAGACAGGTATGTAAATCAGTGAATCAGAATTTTAAGCATTTTTAGAGCTCTTTTCCTTTATCTGCTGTCCCTTTATTTTTATCTCTTCTTTTCTTGAAAAAAAAATATATATACAGAGAGAGAGAGAGAGAGAACAGATAATGAGCTTTTACAAATAAATTTAAAAAATGGATTTCCCAATTACAAACTGGGCAAATGACTTGTACAGACACTTCACACACACACACACACACACACACACACACACACACACAAGATATATAAATGATCAATGAACTTATAAAAAGGTATTCAGGATAATTAGCTATCAGGAAAATACAAATTGTAACTGCAAAGAGTTACCAATACACAGCCTGTGGAATAGCTCAAATTAGAGACTGATGAAAAATGTTGGTGAGGATATGGACCAGCTGGAATTCTCACACATTACCAAAAGACGGGAGCGTAAAGTGCTACAAGCAATTTGGAACACTATTTGGCAATCGTACATACACCTACCTAAAAATGCAGAAATCTTCACACCTAGTTATCTCCCCAAAATAAATAAAACGTTATCATCACACATTTTTCAAGAATGTTTACGGCAGCTTTATTCATGTTAGTCACAATTTAAATGTTCATCAAGACTTGATGACCAAGTTGCGGTACCGTGATACAAAGGAATACTATTTCTTAATGAAATGGAACAAACTGCTGATGTATATAAATAACATAGTGGATGAATCTCAAAAATATTATTCTGAGATAAAGAAGCCAAACGCAAAATAGTACACACTGTATGATTCCACTTATATGAAGGCAAACCCAATCTATGGTGAAAGAAAGTAGGACAGTGTTGGCTGGGGCTCCTGGGTGGCTCAGTGGGTTAAGTGTCTGACTCTTGATTTAGTCTCCGGTCATGATCTCATGATTCATGGGACTGAGCCCCGTGTTGGTTCTGCACTCGTAATGCCAAGCCTTTTTGGGACTCTCTCTCTCTCCCTCTTTCTCTGTTCCTCCCCTCTCTCTCAAAAATAAATCAATGAACCTTAAAAAAAATAGCAGTGTTTACCTTTGAGGTTAAGATTGACTAGAATGAGCACAAGGGAATCTTCTGCTGGAAATGGTCTGAATCTCAATTGCGGTGGTGTGACAGACGTGGCATAGTGCACAGAATTTCGAGAAAACCTCACGACCTTTGTCTTTGGTGTGGCTCCTATGATTTCCTTACAGTATAGGACAAAGGAGAGATTATTTAGATGAACATAATATCATCGCAAGAACCCTTCAAAAGCATAGAGTTTTCTCCATTTGGTAGCAGGATGAAAAATCAGAGATCTTTGAAACATGAGAAAGATTTTTTAATATCTTTTTAAATTATTATTTGTAAATTTATTTACTTATCTATTTTGAGTGTGTGTGTGTGTGTGTGTGTGTGTGTGATCGGGCTCATGTCACGAACCATGACATCATTACCTGAACTGAAATCAAGAGTCAGACCCTTAACCGACTGAGCCACCCAGTGCCCCGAAACAGGAGAAAGGTTTAAGGCACCTTTGCTGATTTGAACATAAGGGAGGTCACATGACAGGAAATGCAGAGGGTCTCTAGAATTTGACTGACAGCCAGCAAGAATTTGGGGACGTCAGACCTACCGCTGCAAAGATTGCACTCTACCGTCAACCTGAAGCGTTGGAAGTAGATTCTTCACCAGAGCCTTCCAGTTAGAGCCTGGTCAGCTGACAGTTTGATTTTGGCCTTGTGAGAGCCCAAGTAGAGAACCAGATTGACCCCACGCATACATCTGACCAACTGTAAGACAAATAAATGGGATCTGTCTAAAACTGTTAACTTAGTGGTAATCTGTTATTAAGCAATAGAAAACTAACACACTTATCACCATATGTACATATTACCTCTCTATGTGCATATGTCTATTTCAAGGAGTTTAGGTGGATCTAGAAACATGTTGATTTTTAAAATGCAGATGACAAGCTGAGTTTATCTCATGGATGTAGGTAGAATAAGTGGCCCCTGCTTCCTCAGCTGGTAAGGTCTAAGAAGTTGATGCAACAAACACAGGACTAGAGCTCTTCGCATTACTAGAAAAAAATAAATTTATGTTTAAGGGCATCAATATTTTTGTTTTTCGAGACAGAGAGAGACAGAGCATGAACGGGGGAGGGGCAGAGAGAGAGGGAGACACAGAATCAGAAGCAGGCTCCAGGCTCTGAGCCAACAGCCCAGAGCCCGACGCGGGGCTCGAACTCACGGACCGCGAGATTGTGACCTGAGCTGAAGTCGGACGCTTAACCGACTGAGCCACCCAGGCGCCCCTCAATATTTTTGTTTTTCTAAATGTGCCCTTCTCCAGTTTTCCCTTAGCTAATATTTATTGGGCTCTTACTATGTACCAGCAGTTTTCTAAAGTTCTTTCCACATATTAACTTATACAATCCTCACAAAAACCCTGGAAGGTAGATAGGTACTTTTGTCATCTCCAGTCGACAGATACCTCCAGGATAACAGATAACTTATACAGTGAGGTGGTCTTCTGGAGCTCCAGCTTTTCACTATAATGCTATATCTTGCCCCATTAAAAGTGGAGTTATCTTTCTGTCTTTCCCTCACACCCCAAACTCAACCCATCAAAACATCCTGATGGCACTGCCCTCTAACTATATCTTACCATATTCAGGCTACCGTCATGTCTGGCCTGGACGATTGTGACAGCCTTCTCACTGCCCTCCCTGCTTTTTGACCTTGACCCATCACCCTGGCTCTTTTCTCTCCTTTCTCCTTTTTCTCTCATTTCTCTCCTCTGCTTAAAACACTCTGATGGCTTCAAGTGGAGTTAGAATAAAGATCTTGGGGTGCCTGGGTGACATAGTTGGTTGAATACCTGACTGTAGATTTCAGCTCAGATCATGATCCCAGGGTCATGGAATTGAGCCCCACATCAGGCTCTACACTAAGTATGGAGCCTGCTTAAGATTACCTCTCTCCATCCTTCTGCTCCTCTCCCCCACTTGCTCTCTCTCTCTCTCTCTCTCTCTCTCTGTCAAATAATTTTAAAAAATAGAATAAAGTTCTTACAATAGGTTTCAGGGAACATTTGGCCATATCCAGAGATGTTTTTGGGTGTCATGCCTTAGGGGAAAGAGTGCTCCTGGCATCCAGTGGGTTGGAGCCAGAGATGCTATTAAGCATTCTACAATGCACAGGTTACCACCCCAAACAGACAATTATCCAGCTTACAATGTCAGTAGTGCTGAAGTGAGACCCCCTTCTTTGCTGGGCATAGCAACAAATTCAAAGCTGAGAGTATCACATGCCTTCCAGTCCCAGTGTTTAAGAGCTCCTGGGCTCTCACCAGATTGCCATGGGGATACAGCACTGTGCATGCCAGGGAACCCCAAGACGAGGGCTCACTTCGGCATAGAACAGTGAGCTTGCTCAGGGACTGAGGAGACTCATTGGGGGCTGAGACAGAGATCCTGAGATTCGGCAAGTGGCAAATTGAATTTTGAAGAGTGATGATAAGAAAGAGGAACATTCTTCAAGGACATCATACAGGAGTGGCTGCCGCTGTTTTGACCTCCTGTTCTCCTGCAGTTCCCAATCGTTGCTCACCCACACTGAAATGTTAATGACTAACATGGTAGCACATTTATATAAGGATCGATTTTTAGCAACATTCTTTTCTCATAAAATAATACAAACTTAATGTAAAAAAAACGGTTGGGAGATAATCTTTTTTAACTAAGAATCTAAAAGAACAGGGAAGGAGAAAAAAATATTTAATTCCACTACTCAGAAATAACCACTGATGCTACTTTGGGGTGTGTACATGTGTGTGTGTGTCCCTGTGTGTGTGTGTGTGTGTGTGTGTGTGTAAGGGCAATGTTTTATCACGAACATCCTCTCATGTCATTAAAATTTTGAAGACTATTCTATAATATTCTACTTTATGGCAGTGTTGTTGGCTTTCAGATTCTTCCCCGTTTTCCTCATTGAGATGGACAGCTCCCACTTTAATGATGAGTTGTCAGAATGAATGTAGAGACTGTTTATTCAACAAACACTTATGAGATGTTTTCTATGTGTCAGACCTTATACTAAGTGCTGTGTGTAAAACATGAATAAAATAGGACTTCTGCATTCCAGATGAATCAACTAGCAGCGTTGGGTAGTGTGTGGGCAGAGAGCTGATGAGAAGCTGGAGTCAGCTTCTGCAAGGCTCTTGAGAATCACTGCTTTGGTGGTGAACTTAGCCAGGAAGACCATTTTCAGGGTCCTCCCGCTAATCCAGAAGCTTCTCACTTTCACTGAGCCCCACTCCCCTGCCTATCCCAACTGCGTGTGGGCCTCTAAATCCCTGTATGGAAAACTATCCTACTTGGGTTACGTATTAGTCTTCTAAGACCATTATAGCAAATCACTATAGACTGAGCAGCCTAAACAATAGATTTATTTCTCACAGTTCTGGAAGCTGGGAAGTCCAGGATCAATGTTCCAGTCAGTTTGGTTCCTGTGAGAGCTCTCTTCCTGGTTGCAGATGGCCACCCTCAATACCGTCACGTGAGCCTCAGCCTCATGACCTCCACTGGCTCTCATCACCTCAACAAGCCCCATCTCCAAATACCAATCACACTGGGGGCTGCAGCATATACATTGTGGAGGGGCACAGTTCAGTCCTTAGCAGGCTACCTAAAGTGTATTTATTTTGTGATTTGTAAAATCTTAATTGTATTCCCTAAAAAAAAAAAATGTGTTCATGCATAATGGAGATAATCTGTTATCCAGCCAGTGTATATTTTCCCTTTATCACTTCCTGGGGGTTCATGTTACACATGTTATATATAACATATTACTCTTTAACATTGGTTCACATGTTTATTGCACAAGCATTTACAAATTCTCATTCTATGCTGGTTGCTGAGGCTAGTGGCAGAGAGGTGAATCTGATCTTACAGAGCTCAGAGTCTAATATAAATTGGAAGGCTTTTTTTCCAAGTTTCACTGTTAAACAAATGTTTCACTGAATATTATTTACATCTACCTCTGCATCTAACTGGCACATGTGTTTTAAGAAGAATTGTGTGTGTGTGTGTGTGTGTGTGTGTGTGTGTGTGTGTGTGTAAGCTAACATGCACTCTGTAGTTTCTTTGAAACATTGACAGTCTGTTAGTACCTTATTTAGGAGAGTCATGTCTTTGAGACTGGGATGCTTGTCACATGAGTCTTTAAATGCCCTGCACCTTTCACAGAGGTGCATGCATGGTAGACATTCCACGATACTGATTGAATAAATGAGGAAGGCATTGGCATTTCCAAAGTAGTTAGCTCAGACCCCCATAACAACACCACAGACTTGGTGGCTTAAATAAGAGAGGTTATTTTCTCACAGTTCTGGAAGTGGAAGTCTGAGATAACAGTGGCAGCCTGAGCATATTTTGACAAGGGTATTCTTGGCTTGTCCATGGTCATCTCCTTGCAGTGCCCTCACATGGCAAAGATACAGAGAGGGAGAGTAAGACCTCTGGTGTCTCTTCTTATAAAAGCTCTAATTCTATTGGATCAGAGCACTAACTTTATGACCTCACTTAACCTTAATTACTTCAGTAAAGGCTTTCACCAGATACAGTCACACTGAGAGTTAAGGCTTCAGCATATGACATTTTTTTGGGGGGAGGGGGGGTGGACACAAACAGTCCATAACAATTCCCATTTTACAGATAGAAAATTGGGAGGTGACAGGATTTAAACTGTGCTTTGTCCCAAATGCTAACTCGCTCTGATGGGTGGTGGCTGCTTGGAGCCTGAGAGAGGAGGGATTCTGGAGCCACACAGAGGCGCAGAGGAGAGCTGGGCACGAATCTGTTAACCGTGCGTGTAGGAGCACAGAGCAGGAACGAGCAGCTGGTGTTCGCCATCACTCTGCCTGGCAGTGCACAGCATTATCTTACTCTTTAATACTCACACCCTGCAAGGCAAGCGTTTTCTTTCCCAGACTACAGTGATTGCCTTAAAGCTAGGGAATTTAAATATTTTTACCAGAGGACAGTTAAAGATAGAACTTCTGTTTGAACTGGTGTAAATGCCTTTTTATGGTACCACTGACTTAACTTGGATTCCTTTAATACTGAGGATATGGCAGTTTGTCATTTCACAATACATTAAAAGAAAAACATATTCATCAGTCAAATCACAGTGTTCAAGAAAGTAGGAGCACAGCTGATTCGTAGAGATCATTGGAATTTAGTGAGATATATACATATATATATATATATATATATATATATACACACATATACATATATGTGTATATATGTATACACATATATGGTTTTATATATATATATATATATATATATATATATATATATACATTTGTGAAATTCTTTTGTCAATGAGGTGTTACTAGACTCCAGTATATGAAATAGATGAAAAACAGAGTTGAACAGGACAAAAGCTCCCCTTTGCCACTCCCAGATCCCTGGAAACATCTCCAGGAAACCCCAGAGTTCCATGGGACATAATTTATAAACCACTCATCTCGCTCACCCTCTTTATTCAGTTGAGGAAGGCACCAATTACTTACTGAAGGTCACACAGCTAATTAATGGCAGGACCAGACATCTAGCTCTGGCCTCTTGGTTCTTAACGCAATGCTGCTTAGAATACACAGGTGTTGAAATATTTTTAAAAATCATCTGTCACTTTGAGGCACAAGCTCCTCTGGAATCACAACTGAATTATGTAGGGCACGTGAGGTTTCTTGAAAATCCCAAAGAAAACAAAGGGAAATTGGGAAAGCACTGTGGGATTGACTGCAAACAATTGAAATTCTTCTCAGTTAAATGTCGAGATGAAAAGGCCAAGACAAGCACAGTTCTGCAAAGAGGAGAAATGAAAAGTCAAGTCAGAGAGCTTTACAGATGTCGATATTTTGCTGAGAAGACTTAGTTCCAGAAGAAAAGAAAAGCTCTGGTTACTGAGCACATGCCAGTGTCTGGTTCCAGTATAAATGCCCAATCTGACTCTGGCTCAACTTGGTGTGTGTTTAATGAATATTTCAGAGGTTCCTACAGAGCTGAAGGACTTTTGAGGTCAATGAGGCCCATCTACCACCTCATGCAAGAATCCTGTCCATAGCAACTCATATTCAGGTAGGCTATCAGCTCTCACACTTTGTTGGATAGCTCTGAACACTGGAAAGACCACACTGATATAGAGAGCTTAAAAAGAAAGGGGAAAGGAAAACCCTTTCTGTGAAATTAAATTCACCTCATTCAATTTTCCCAACAATCTGTTGAGGATTGTATGATAGTCATGATTTTACAGATGGGAAAAAATGAAGCTCAGAAAAGTTAGATAATTGGCCCTATGGTACATAGCTAATTATGTCACAACTGGCACATGAGCCTAGGTCTGCCTAAAGTCTTTCTACTGTTTAGGAGAGACAACTTGTGAGCACAGATATTATTTTCTGCTTTCCTTCATGGGCTAGCCAGTGGAAAACATGCTCTAGACTCTCTTATTCAGCACAGGTGAGCCCAGAAAACTGTGATCAGAAGTGATGGGGACCACGTCCAAGGCTGGTCCTTAAGGGCACCTGTTCCTTTCCACTAATGGGGGGAAAAATGAAAGAAAGCTCTGAGGATCTTGAATGGGATAAAGCTACAGGATGAAAGGAGTTTGGGTCCTTAATGACTTCATGGAACCAAGCCAGTCATTATTTCCAGTTGTGACTATGGAGTAACAGACCCTGGGATTTCAGTTGTTTGTTAGTTCTTGCAGTCAAACACCAGGAGAAGGTGGCTATAACCACAGCCGCATGGAAATTCAAGCCAGCATTGTGACTTTCCAGGCTAGAACTTTCACCAGGTCACCTACTGCATAATTATGGGCTAAAGTGCACATCCGGATTCCCATCACATTTTGATGAAATTGGCAATAACTGTGATAGGGAAATGTGCTACTAGACCCCGCCCCCATTCCAGGCTGAAAAGCTCATTCCCCAAGATGAAGGAAACATTGACAGGTTATAGCTTGCATTTGAGCCTCTGTCAAAAGATAGCTCTTAGATGACAAAATCCACCTCAGATGACATCATAACTCCTTCCAAGGCACATCATTTATCCAATGATTAGTCCAGTGCTGGAATACAAAAGCCCTGCCACCTTATCAAAACTCAGGGCAATTTAGTAGGGTGTACCAGTTCCAGAGCCACTTAACCCTCCCCCACCCTCAACCATGAGATTGGCAGAAGCATTTGTTATCACGGTGTCATAACCCAAGATCTTCTTCCCCTTGACCCTAGTGAAGTGTCCAAATTTTGTAGTTATAAAAGTGATTTTTAATGATTATATATTTCTAAAAGCATGCCCTTAGGATGAGACACAATTTGTTCTATAAAAGGAAAGAAATGATAGTATGTTCAAAGCCATGTGACTCCAGGGTATTGTGGAACTGCTTTAATCTCCTTTGTGATATTTAGTTTGCTCATTTAGGCTTTGCCTGGTAATGATATGTTTAGATTTAGTAGGAAACCATTGCCTTATCTCAAATATTGTGTGCCCTATGACCCTATCACTCTTCTTCCTTATCATCACAATTAATCCAGTTCCTTTCTGATGTCTCTTCTGTGTCTGGCACATATGTATTGTCATTGTTCACATCGTATCATCACAGTCTACTGATTTAAATTGTGATTATCTATTTACATGTCCTTCTCCACTCATCTAGGATTTCCTTCAGGACAAAGAAAGACAGTGTCTTATTAATTTCTGACCTCCCCTGGTCTTAATATTAAGTGCTCCTCAAGAATGACTTCTTCAATGTTGATGGAATGAATTCGCATCATACTGCTTGACACATAAAGACCAATTGCAATGGTTTTATTTACCACTTTTCACTTGTTGTCTTGCTTAAAACAAACACGAAATGGAGAATTTTATAAAACCCAATCTAGTCATAAACTGGAACAAGAAGACATGAATGTAAAAATATACTCTGTTCATCTTAACAAAAGGGAGAGGATTTCTGAAAGAATAGCAGTTAGCCTGAAGGAGGGGTTTGAAGATGGAATTTTTCATCTATTTGGCCTTGAGTAGGTCTGTCTTTCTTCATCCTTATCAACTCCCTGCACGGGTATTAACATCTCATACCCTAAATTTATAGAATGAGGACGAAGCGGTTTTCCTTCTCATGCAAACACAGGGCCTAGCGCATGGTAGGGTCACTGCATAGTAAATATGTGCTTAAGGAAAGAAAGAAAAAGATAAATAAAAGAAGAAAGGTAAGAAGAAAGGAAGATGGAGGGAGGGAGGGAGGAGGGGAAGAAGGGAGGAAGGAAGGAAGGGAAGTAGGGAGGAAGGAAGGAGGAGAAGAAGGGAGGAAGGAAGGAAGGGGGTTAAAGAATTAGGGCAATGTTAAAAAAAGTAACTTGAGGTATATCTTATAACTTTCTACTTTTCTCATACACATACTTTAACAAAATTTTCAACTATGCCGTACTGTCTCTCTGATAGATTAAATCTCTTTTAGAGATATAATACATATAAACACATAATATATGTAATATATATAAAGTAGGTCAATTCAACCTAACTAGGAATTCAGAGGCCAGTCTAGTCATGCTTGCTGCTTCAGTCTTCCTAGAACCTGGCCTTCCCTCCATCTATGGTCTGACTCCCACCCTCAAGCAGTTGACTCCGTGATAGAACTGGAGACAATCTGATGTTCCTTTAAAAAAATTAAGTAGGAAAAGAATAAAAGCCCAGATGGTGGGTGTGTGAAATCAAACCAAGCCGTTAAATAAAAGATGTTCTGATTCCAAGTAAAATAGAACAGAATCTGCTATAGTAAGGAAAAAGCATATAAGTTAATCCTCAGGGCAGGGACACACTGAAGTATGAAATCTGATATCTCACAAAAAGCTCCAAGGGTCAAAGTTATACAAACAGGCAACCCTACAGAGAATGGAAAATCTCATGACTTGATGCTCTCGTCATTAATTGCTGAACTCCCAGTTACCCTCATGAAACATTATATAATTTTTGCTCCGGGCATGGAAGTAGCAGTGCTTCAAAATAAACAAGACAATCAATTAGAATTAATCTGTTAAACATTACCCTGCCAAGACAAGCTGTAGAAAGTGGAAACAAAAATAAAACAGTGTTGGGGAACAAGGGATACATTTCTGAGCCCAGCCATGATCACTAATCTCGTAATTCATAAGGTCCAACTGCTAATATGTCCATCCATCCATCTAGTCTGAATTACTCCCCTAGAGACTGGTTAGACATGCTCAGGCACTGGCCACTGGGTTGGGGCTTGGCCGCAAAGTTCTGAATGAGGGATGCAAATGGTCCAAGAAGGTCTAAGCAAGGGGAGCCAAGTTTAAAAGTTAGAGGCTGAATTAAACACTAGTTTCAAAGGAGAGAATACAGTACAATGATGAAGCCTCATGCGTAATACACGTAATATATCCAGATACTGGTGGGTGTCTCACTCATGAAAGTTTGGGCTTCCCTCTAAGGGCTATCACATGTGTATTATATGGGCTCAAGTGGGCTCACCTACCTTAACAAGTCAAGTGTTGAGATGGATTGATCTATTCATCCATTATTCTACCATCCATCCATGCTTTCACATACCCACCACTTCTTCAGTTCGGCAAGTTGGATTAGGAGGAATGGACCAAGACATGGCAAAATGCCTGCTGATCTGGCCCTATTCACCTATAGCCATGCAGCACATGCTACCAAAGTTGAGGAAAGGACCAACCAGTTTGTACTGTGGTATTAGCTTTGTTCTTACCATCCCCATTAAGAGGTAAGAAGACTTTTCATAGTAATTAGACAGCCTGGTTGGTGTAATTCAATAGCAGCAATACTTTGATTTCCTCACCCATAAATGGAGTCCGCAGAAGAACTTTTGCAGGGCTATTGTGAAGGTTAGGACTAACAAATGTAAATAATGCCTACCACCATTATTACTTTAAAGAGTGCTTGTAAACAGTAATTTATATTTTAAAGAGTATTATCACAGACAGTATTTCATGGGGTTCTCCCCAGACACTTGCAAATAAAGTGCATTTCTTATCATTTCATAGCTTAGAAAATACCGGACAACCTTTTTTTTTTTTGCTCTCCCTGAAATAATTGAGCTCCTCCAGGGCAAAGCTGGGGCTTTTTCCTACCTAGTCTGCCCAGGGAAACTAGTAAGCAGTAGACAACTGAAAACAACCAGTTGAGCCATCTAAGTTGCAAAATCCCCCGGATGCGTCTCTGATCTACCCCCTTGTCTGCCTCTCTTTGGCCACTGCTCTGGTTTAAGGTCTCACGTGTCCTCTGGATTGTTGCCATAGCCACCCAGCTAGACTCCCTGCTGCTGCTGGATCCATTTTTCTCTAGTGAGTTCAGAGTCATCTGTTCAAAATTAAATTTGGTCACCCTGTTTCTAAAGCCCTCAACGGGCTCACCCTTGCACCAGGAGGTAACCATCAGTCCTCACTCTTGCTCACCAGGCTCTTACCAAGGGGCAGTTCTCACCATTGTTGCTGAACAACACCAGGTGGCAGGTGGTAAGTGTGCCCATCCCCTCTATTGTCCCAGCTCTCCCACCTGGCATAGAGGATTCCCCTCTCTCTCCTCACTCTCAGCCGTGAATACTGTTCTCTGCGGGACCTGCTGGGTGAAGGTCCCTGTGCTAAGCCCTGAAGGCAGAGAGGATGAGGACATTTCAGGGGCAGAGGATGCTTTATTTTCATTCCACTGTCTTTAAAATTTAATAAATGGGAATTTCTGCTCAAAAACATACACATCACAGGATAAGATTATTCTTTCTGCATCCCAAGCAAACCACATGGATCACATGGCAGTTGATCATTTTGAGAAGGATTAATGGCAACAGTGGGAACCCTAGTGGGCATTTTTGCTACATTGTATAATTTCAGTCCTTGCAACAACATGTGAGCTTATCATGACAATCTAATTTTACAGATTAGAAAACTGACCTTCAAAATGTTAAGTAGCTTTGCTAGGATCATCCATCATGTATGGGCAGAGTTGGGATTTAAATGCAAATTAGGACCATGTTTACAGTGAAACATATAAGCATCAAATCTCACTTGTGAAAGACATCATAATTCTTACTAGCCCTTCTTTAAGTGAACCCACCTTCTGTCCCTAGGCCAACCTCACCAAATTTTCATCTACCTGTAAAAGGTAATATATGTAAATTCTCAGGGATATTACAAAGCTTTTCAGGGGATACTTATATTTCCTCTGGAACACTATTGCATGTTCTGTACCTCATCAGGCAGTAAATAGTTTGCTGGCTTAATTTAATGTATGTTGGGATAGAGAATGTAAGAGCGATTATGTTGCCACATGAAAGACTATGACACCTGAGAGGGGCTTCCTATGTGGGCAATGGAGACCAGAGAGACTTGGCCAGACACCTAGAAGGAAGCACCAAGTGCAACAGGAGGTGGGAATGGTGCCAGAAGGACCTGGGAAACACTGTCCACATTGAAATGATTGATTTCTTTACTCATATGCTTCCTCCTGCACCATCAACTCCTTGGAAGCGGGGGCCATGTCTTAATTGAGCTGGATGCCTAGTTCCTAGCAGTGCCCAACACAGAGTATGTCTTTATTACACAATGTGAGACAACTGGTGACTTCTAGGTAAGATGAAGATTCCAAAAGAGTAGAGTCTTCATGGATAGTGCTGGTGCCTCATAATGCAGGGGTTCTGTGGGATTGACTCCTGCCTCTCTATACAGCCTCATTCATAACATGCACCCTCACTCACTGTGCATGCTCCCACCACACTGAGCTTCTGCTAGTTTCTGGAATAGGACAACATCCCCTCTGCCTTAAGGTCTTAAGGCACGGTTGCCTGCCTGAGATGATCTTCTCACATTCCACTGCATGACTCTCTTCCTCTTAAGACCTCAAATCATACCCTTCTCTGACCCAGCTTTTGTTCCTCCCTCCTTTTATGAGCTCCCAGAGAATGACATGTTTTCCCCACAGCATTTACACAATTGTAAGCTCAATCCTCCCATAGTAAACCTTTGTCATTAGCTGTTTCTTGCACTAGACTAAAATCTCCATGAGGTCGAGAGACTGTCTAGTTAGTTGTTGCTTTATTGTTGTATTTATTATTTACATTATTATTGCTTGCCACAGCGTTAAAGACACAGTAGATACCATCACTTGTTGAATAGTTGATATTCAATAAGCTATGTGCCAGAAATGATGATGCCCAAAGGGGTAGGTAAATGTCCCTGCATTTATGCTCTTTATGATTGAAATAAAGAAGACGAAAACCATGGGGAATTGAGTAGTATAGAGAACAGAGGACTTGTGGTGCCATGTACTAGATACTGTGTTAAAGGGGATGGGCATTACTTTTTGTTTAATCAAAAATTTAATATAGTCATGTGCCAAGGGCTTTATACGAGATCTAATGTGTGAGCAAAGAACATTGCTGCGTTGACGGTGTTAGATATTCCTACATACAGCCTACCACAGCTATTGATTCAAATAAGACAGAAAAATCTAGCACAGAGAGTTTTGTAGCTAAAATGGTGGGTGCATCAGTTACAGTTGTTGGATGGTGTGTGCACATATTATGTTTTATGATTCACACAACCTTTTCTTAATCAATCATCAATGCTCTTGATCCTAAGGGTATTAAGATACAACACATGCCTCTTGAGAGTGAAGATCTGTTGATGCTCACTCACCAATGGGAGCCATTTCTGTGAGGGTTGGGATTCTGCAAAGGGAGTTGACAGGACAATTTCATTGGTGCACGTTCACAAAAGATCTTAAATTTAGATTTTTTTTAAATGTTACCTACAAATAGAGGTCACTCTGTGTGTCTTTGCATTTATTGTTCATAATCTAGTCTTGACATTTTTTTTTAATCTTTTAGTATCCTGGAATCCTCAAATATATCCTATGTCCTGTGATTTTGAGAGACCCTGTGTCCATAGTCCTTTATAAATTGAACAGAAAGGACCCATTCGACAGGCACTAGAACCAGTAAGGCTCTAACTTCTCCTTCCTCTGTCCCCAAGAGTCTCTGGGAGCACGAGTGTCACACTCATTTCAAATTTCAGTGCCATTTTTCTCAGCTCTGTGTTTACTGGTGGATCATGTCACCTGTTTGGGTGTCAGTTTATCCATCTATTCAATGGCAGTGCAAATTACATTCCACAACCCCTATTCCACAATTCCGAAATCCAGGAAAAGTCCTGAAATCTGAAAGATTTTTTTTTTCATAAGTTTGGGGCAAAAGCTATTTTTGTCAGCAAAACCTTTTCTGAGTTGGCATACAACTATTTGTCATCATTTATCACGCTTTGTCTCAATATTCACAACACGAGAGCAGAAATATTAACGCGATTATGCTGGAGATGTTATATATTATACAACATATATATTATGCTTTTATATAACCATAAACTTCTGAATCTCAAAAGCCTGCAGGCTCCATCAGCTTTATGTGAGGGATTGTCGCCCTGTTCTTCACGGTATTCTTCTTGAGTTTGAAGAAGATAGAGTCCTTGGCTCATAGCAAGAAGTCAACAAAGTATATTCACTTTCACAAGGTATTCTTTGGGCTCTCCCTCATTAAACGTTAGCACCGCTGCCCCTTTGCTGTCTGTCTGGTTGGTAAACATCTGGCTTTGGATCAAGCTTTCATTCCACTTGTGTCGGAATATAATATTAGCAATTGACTGTGTAAGAGAGAGGAGGAAGAATACGAAGAGAGGAAGAAAGATGAAGAAAAAGAAGAGAAGTGAAAATATAAACAAAACAAAACCAAGGAGAGACCAAAAAGAGGCAAGGATATAAGAATGAAACATGCCTCAAGGTGCCTGGGTGGCTCCATTGGTTAAGGGTCCAACTTTGGCTCAAGTCATGATCTCATAGCTCCTGAGTTTGAGCCCTGCATTGGACTTGCTGCTGTCAGCTCAGAGCCTGCTTCGTATCCCCTGTCCACCTCTCTCTCTGCCTTTCCCCTGATCTCTCTCTTTCTCTCTCTCTCTTTCTCAAAAATAAATACACTTAAAAAAAAGAATGAAACATGCCTGTAACCCCATGAGTGGAATGGGTTTCCCCTCATCAGCCCTGTAAAACTGTACTCTCTTGAGTCTCTGGTGATATCCATGTTGCCACATAAAGATTATTAACAGGACATATTACCTTGGTATGATTTAACATCTTGAAAGCCTTTACAAAATGTTGTTCTTTTCATTTCCCTCCTAGTTTTGCTCCTATATCTCAGTCTCATTCACATACTTTTCTTCTCTTTAGCCCTTCCATCAGGATCCCACCTTCTTGTCTGCTCACCTTTAGCATCTCCCTGAGCACTCCAGGGAAGAATTCCTTTCTCTTGCCCATAGTATACCTGAGCACTTCTAGAGAACTAGTTCCCTGCAGACCCTGATTGAGTGGTTTTGCCAAAAAGGAATGAGAAACTCTAAAAACAAATGATGAATTCATGTAACAATAGTAACAATTGCAGGCCTCCAGTGCACCTAAGACATTGTCCCAGGTGCATTCACATTGTGTCATTCATCCACACACCTGTCCCATGACATTAGAATAATTTGCACCAAGGAAAGAGAGGTGAGTGTCAGTGTGAGCAAAGGAAAGAGTGCTCGCCTTGGGAATAAACCTGGTTTCAAACCCGTCCTGTGTCTCTTGACAACTGGGTGACCCTAAATATGTTGTTTAAACTTTCTGATCAAAACAATGATAGGAATATTCATATGGATGGTAGGTAGGTACAAAAATAAAGGACAGACAGAGAAATAGGTCATAACTAAAAAAATCGGACAGGCCTTGCTGGTTGATGGAGAGGGATACATGGCTCAGGAAACACACCTGTGTTCCAGAAGGCCTTGAGAAGGTCTGGTGTTGCTGATTTCATCCATCAAGAGGCTGTGATTTAAAGATGCTAAGTGAATTTTTAAGGCAAAACTCTTGGTGCTTCATTCTTAAAGCCTTAACACGTGCCTGGATCCATGTGTCCACTTTAACACCTGATAATGCCAGTGTTTCTCTTGTCATCGTGTTCAGTGATGTCTTGCCATAAAAACCCATTTATTTTAGGATCCAGTTACCTCTGACTGGATGGAAAGTTAGTTATATGACTCTGTAAGGAAGCAGGGTCTGAGAGATCCATAGAAAGAATTTACCCTAAAGGAATAGGTAGCCAGAATGCCCAAGTAGGGTCTAAGGAAAAGAAGTGAGTGGACAAAGGACTGGGGACTCCCATGATCCTTATCTACCTTTGGCCACCTTCTATTCCCTACCTACAATGCCCAAATTCCAGATACTTTGGGCATGGGAAGAAGAGGTCGTAGAAACAAGGCCAATCTCACTAAAATCTCTATAATTCTTAGAGAGAGAAGACATCCCTTTTTACTTCAGTGTGAGGGTGAGGGGCTCAGGAGTCTGGTCCAAGGGAAGATGTTTTTGACTGTCTCTGATCGTGACAAAGCAGAGAACCGGGAAAGAAGACAATCTCAAGCACCCCTGAAGGGCGTGCTGAAGCAGCTGTGAGGAATGTGAAGCTATCTGTATATTCTTCTGACACAAGTGAAGGTGGCGAAGTTCTGTTTTCTAGACGTAGAAATGGTGTGCCTCTATAAATATTTTTACATATAGAAAGTTTGTATTTTGGTGACCATTGGGAAAAAAAAATCCCTGGATTAGAGAAATCCTGAAAACACGCTGATACACGAACTGTTGGACCACGTGCAGATAATGAGTGCAATTATGTCGGTCGATACAGCGGCAATCGGTAGCGGTATCTGCTCACTTTGTAAATGGCTAGTGAGGACAAGCTGTATGCAGCTGAGTCGCGAGTCAGGGAAACACCCGCATGAGCAGGAAGGTAGTGACTCCAAAAACCAGCACTGTGAAAGACCTAGTTTCAGCCACCAGATAGCACCTTTAGGAGATTATGTGCTGCTTATTCAAGAAGCTGGGTGGCTGGCCCTGTAAACAAATCCCTTGCCAGCAAGAACTCTTTTCCTAAGGTAAAACTAGACCATGCCTTATCATCCCCGGCCTGGTTCCTACTTTTTATTTCTTTCTATTACCATATTTGAACCTCAATTCTCATCTATGACTCCAGCTGTTATCTTCTGCACTGGATTCTTTATGCCGTGTGCCCCACATGCCAAGAAATTGGCTTTGCATCAATGCCTGTCCTTGTCCTCAATTCCCAGACTGTGCTTGATGTTTGCCTGCAGCTCAGTTGGAATGGTGACCTCTGAACTACCCTTTAGTCTGCCTGTTCTCCTTGTGGAAGGTCTTCGCTTGTCCATGCACATGCAGTCCCAAATTCGGCATTGAAACAGGGAAAAAAGATTATCCCTCCCACCCTATCCTTCTCTTAAGATATCTCTGGGCTTTTCTTGTCCACTTGAGGCTACTGACAAATAGGCCGTTAACCTGAGTTTACAACATATTTGCAAATAGGGGTTGAGGGGCAGCCTGATTTTTCTTGAGAGTAAAATTCCATAGGGTAGTTCTTTGAATGAAATATTATCACTACCCCTATCAGAAGGAGAGAGAGAAATCTGATCAGATTTAAAGGCGGAAGAACCCAAGCCAGTGGAGAAGACGCTGCAAAGAACACAGAAGAACTTGATGATGTGATCTGAAGTAAATGACTCTAAACCTACCCAGCTGTCTATTGTAATCAGGGCATTTTGCTTCTGAAGATGGTTCACTGATACACATAAACACATACAGACCCATAAAGGGTGCCCTTTTGGTGAGTAAGTCATTACTAGCCAGTGATGAACCAGTTGCAATTGTACCTGAGTTCTTCAGTATTTCCCATATGAACAACAGTGACAGACATTTATATACATGTATAAAAGCTCTAAAACCAACCAAAGCAGTAGTATTAATAGTTACAGTGAAAAAAAAAAAGAGTGGCATTTCCAGTGAACCATAGAGCACTTTAAAGAAGACTAAAGACCTAACAAAGGTTGTGAGGACCTCCTATTTAACTTTCAAGTCTCCAAGGGCCACCAATCATCCTCAGTCCATTTCAGGTTATTTCCTGAACTGTTACTTCTCTACAGTCTATAAAAACACTATTTCTCCCTTCATCTAATACCCTTATTAGGATTGATTTATGTCTCAACAAATTAGATTGGTGTCGGCATCTGGTTCATATGGTTCTACTCTATTTGTAGGAAATCCAGAGTCATGGGAAACATCTGGCAGATGTGTTTCAGGGTATTCTGAATGGGTGGCTATGGTGACCATTAAGAGTCCTTTAAGGGAGGTTGTAAAATTTCTTCTCTCTTGATCATCATTCCACAGACTAGAAATATTCTTCCATGCCAAAGCTGACATGAACTAAAGAAATCCTTTAATCTAATGGATTCCTTGTGCTAACAAGGAAACTGAGGCTCACAGACACTGTGGTATGTATACATCATCCGTGTTTAAGAAATTTGAAAAAGTGCTGTTTCAGACGTCATAGTAGAGATAACAAAATCGTTCTCAAACATTGCGTGCTGCCTTTTTTACCCCTCTGGGTGCCTGGCACGCTCCATGCATGCTTACCACATTCACATTTCCTAGCAAATAAAAGTTTCACTCTTCCTTATGCATTTGCTCAGAATAAATCCTTCATACCACAATATTTGTTTCTGTGGAAGACGTTGTCTTGTCTCCACATGTGCTGTAGTCTGTTGGTCGTTGGCCTCACCGCTGAGTCCAAATGACAGTGTGTTTCCACAAGCCCTCTTTCTGAACCAGACTCTCCCAGCCATTTTGTTCTCTTTGGTGAAAATCTTCTCTTGGGGCACTCAGTATTGTCTGCTCACTCCAGTAGAGGGAGGGGCACTTTAAAATCATTTTGATACGAAAACGTGTTTCTTGCATGCATTCTGAGCTAAAAGTGGATCAATACTTCCCCTTCCTAAAAAAAAAAAAAAAGCATTACAATGACATTTCCAGTATTCATTCTGTAAACAACCATCTCTGTGTCCTTACTGACCCACAACAATTGTAATTTAAGGTATTTCCCCCTAATCACATCCCGCCTGCTACCATGTAAGTCCCAGGGATCAGTAGAACTTACGTGATTGTACCAATTGTACATGGCAGGAAAAATGAGGAAGAGAGCTAGTATTTATTGAGGTTTCCATACATGGTGTGTGGGTCACCCCATCCCCATCATGTGGATAATTAGTTCTTCCAGACTTGTGTACTGATGTATTTGGTATTTCTATTTGGTATTTTTGTCAAAAATCAATTGGCAATATTCATATGAGTTATTTCTGGAATTCCTTTTTCTCTCTGTATGTCTTCAATTATCCTCAAAAAAAATTTTTTTTTAATTTCAGCACATAGACCTAGACATATTTTATTAGTTTCATATTTTCATGTTATTTTATTTATTTTTAAATTTTTTAAAATATTTTATTTATTATTGAGAGAGAGACAGAGAGACAGAGAGAGACAGAGTACAAGCTGGGTAGGGGCAGAGAGAGGGAGACACAGAATCCGAAGCAGGCTCCAGGCTGTGAGCTGTTAGCACAGAGTTCCACACGAGGCTCGAACCCATGAACCGCAAGATCATGACCTGAGCTGAAGCCGGACGCCCAACTGACTAGGCCACCCAGGCATCCCTTTATTGGCTACTTTAAATGATAGTGTTTTTATTTTAAATTCTAAATCTTCACTGCAGTTTATAAAAACAAAATTAATCATTACTATTAATCAAAACATTATTAATTACATTAAATGCTAAAATTACATTGCTAAAATCACTGATCATTTCTAGCTCTTGTAGATCCCTTTTGATTTTCTACACTGATGGTATGTCTTCTTTAAATGGACTGTTTAGCCTTTTCCTTTCCAATTGGTGTGCCTTTTATGTTACCCCAATACAAAGTTGAAGAAAGATGAGGAAAGTGAACATACTGCCTTGTTATTGATTTTAAGGGAAAAGCATTCGGTCTTTCAACATTGTACATAATGTTAGCTAGAGGCTTTCTGGTAGATGCCATTTACTAGAATGAGGAAGTTCCTTTCTATTCCTAATGCTCTGAGGTTTTTTGTTTGTTTGTTTGTTTCGTTTTAGTCTCATAGGGTGTGGACTTCTACCCAATGTTTTATTTTGCAATGGTTTAGAGGTTCATATTATTTTTTTCCCTTCATTCTGTTAATATTGTGAATTAAGTTGATTTTTTGAAATGTTAAATCAACCTCATATTCACCAGGATAAACCAAACTTGACCATGCATTATTATGCTTTTATATGTTGCTGGATTTATTTCCTAATATTTTTGCTATGAGTATTTGTGTAATAGCTTTATTGAGGTACAATTAAGAAAAAAAAATTGTATATATTTAAGGTATGCATTGTAAAATTATTACCACAATCAAGCTAATTAACATATCCATCACCTCACATAATTACTGTTTTCTTCTTCTTTCCTTTGTGTGATGAGAACACTTAAGATCTACCCTGGCAGCAAATTTCATGCATACAATACAGAATCATTCACTATAGTCACCATGCTGGGTGCTAGATCTCCAGGGTTCATTCATCTTTCATAACTGAAACTCTGTACCCTTTGATCAACAGAACCCCATTTCTCCCTCCCCGCAGCTCCCCCCCCCACCCCGCCCCACAAGCACTATTCCACTCTCTGCTTCTACAAGTTTGACTATTTTAGATTCTACATATAATTGAGATCATGCAGTGATTGTCTTTCTCTGCCTGGCTTATTTCACTTAAAATATATAATCTCTTCCAGGTTCATCCATGTTGTCACAAATAACAGGATTTCCTTCTTTCTAAGGCTAAGTAATATTTCATTATATATATATATATACATATATGCATATATTATACATGTTATACACACACACATACACATGCAGACCACCTCTCCTTTATTCAACTGTCAACAGACATTTAGTGTGTTTCCACATTTTGGCTATTGTGAATAATGCAGCAGTGGGTGTGGGAGTGTAGATCTCTCTTTGAAGTCCTGATTTTCAGTTCCTTTGGATACATACCCAGAAGTTGAAGTCTATGCTGAGGGATATGGGTCTGAAATTCTTCTCACGATGGCCTTGTCAGGTATTGGTATCGAGGTAATGATGGTTGGAAAGGATTCTTTTGTCCTCTATTTTCTGGAATGTTTATATAGAATTCACTTGTGAAGCTCTTTGGGCCCAAGGTTTCCTTTGTGTGGGAATTTTTAATATTATGAATTCAATGCTGTTAATAGTAATAGGGGTATTCAGATTTTCTATTTCTTCTTGAATCAATTAGGGGGATTTGTGTCTTTCAAAGAATGTTTTGCTTCATTAGTGTAGTTTAAGTAACTGGTATCATTTTCTTCCTTTATCATCATTTTTTTTTTGACGAAACTATAATGATTTCCTTTTCATTTCTGATATTGACAATTGGTTTCTTCTCTCTTGTTTCCTTCATTAGCCATATAGTCTAGCCAGAATTTAATCGTGTATTGATCTTTCCAATAGACCAACTTTTGATTTCATCAATTTTCTCTAATATTTGTTAGTTTCTTGTTTCATTGGCTTTTGTACTTATTTTTATTATTTCCTGCCTGCTACTGACTTTAGATTCTCTTCCCTCCACTTTTCTAGGTCCCTATTGTAGAACTTTTATAATCGATTTTGTGCCTTTATTATTTTGTCATATGTGCACTTCAAGCTTAAAATTTCATTTTAAACATTGCTTTAGGTGCATACATATATATATATATATATATATATATACTTTTTACTATTTCAAAGTATTATTTAAATTCTCTTTGATTTATTCTTAGATTCAAGGACTATTTAGAAGTGTGTTGTTTAATTTCTAAATATTAAATGTTTTCTAGACATGTTTTAAAAATTATTTTTAATGCAATTCACTTGTGGTCAAAAGACATAATCCTTTGAATGCCTTAAGATTAGTTTCATAGCCAGGTGTATGGTCTCTGAGGGAATGTTCTTTTTGTGCTTGCAACAAATGTTTACTTTTCCATAGTTGGGTGGAGCTTTCTGTAAATGACAATTAGTTCAAGTTGGTTGATAGTCTTATTCAAAACTGCTCTGTCTCTTCAAATTTCTCTCTACTTGGTTTATTGATTACTGAGAGAAGAGTGTCAAAATTTCCAATCATAATTGTGATTTGATCTCTATCTACTTTTGCTTCTATCAGTCTTTGCTTCATATAATGAAGCATTTTTATCAAGTGCATACACACTTAAGATTATTAGTTGTACTTTATAAATTCACCTTTTTATCATTTTGAAATTTACCTTTTTGTCTCTGGCATTATTTTTTATTCTGAAATCTATTTTTTCTGGTATTAATATATACAATGAGACTTTCTGAAGATTAATGTTTGATGGTTTATATTTTTCTAATTTTTTACTTCGAAAAACTATTTATGATAATATAGTGGAAAAAAGATTCTTAAAGACAATTATATTTTGACATTGCTCTTTGATCCAGTCAGGCGAACTCTGTCCTTTAATTAAAATGTATAGATAATTTATTTTAAAAAAACCCTTGTTCAATATTTTTATCTTTTTTAAATTGAAGTATAATTAATATACAGTGCTAGATCAATTTCAAGTGCACAATATAATAATTCAACAATTCTATACATTACTCATCTCAGTAAGTGTGCTCTTGATCCCCTTTATTTTTTCACCCATCCCCCCACCCACCTTCCCTTTGGAAACCACCAGTTTGTTCTCTACATTTAAAGTCCTTTTGTTTCCTTAGATAATTTGTTTTGATAATTTAGTTTTAATATAATTGTGATATGGTTTAAATCTACTATCTCATTATTTTTTAATTTATTTCATATATTCTATTTTCCTTGCTTTCTCTTTCCTAGTTTTCTTCATGAATGAATTGACTATTTCTTTAGTGTTTACTTTTACCTCCATTACTGACTTATTGGCTATATTTAGTTGTGTTATTTAGTAATTTTTCTAAATTTTCTAAATTTTTCATTTAACCTGCCAAAGTCTAACTTCAAATATGTTAAGAATTTTATTAAGATATACTTCTTTTTCCTCCTCCTCTCACTTAGACAACGTGATACACCACATTATAAAAGAAAAAAATCAGAACCATATGATCCTCTCAATAGATACAGAAAAACCATTTGATAAAATATAGCATCCATTCTTGATAAAACCCTCAACAAAGTAGGCATAGAGGGAACATACTTCAACATCACAAAGGCCATATACAAAAGACTCACAGCTAATATCATCTTCAGTGGGGAAAAACTGAGAGCTTTCCCTCTAAGGTCAGGGACAAGACAGGGATGTCCACTCTTGCCACTGTTATTCAACATAGTATTGGAAGTCTTAGCCTCAGCAATCAGACAACACAAAGCAATAAAAGGCATCCAAATTGGCAAGGAAGAAGTCAAGCTTTCACTATTTGCAGACAACATGGTACTCTAGAAAAGCCAAAAGATTCCACCAAAAAAATTGCTAGAATTGCTGATGCACAAATTCAGCAAAGACTTAGGATATAGAATCAATGTACAGAAAATTATTTCAGGGGGTGCTGAGTGATTTATTCAGCTGAACGTCTGACCCCTGGTTTTGGCTCAGGTCATGGTCTCATGGTTCATGGGTTGGAGCCCTGTGTCATACTCTGTGCTGACAGCACAGAGCCTGCTTGAGATTCTCTCTCTCCCTCTCTCTTTGCCCCTTTCCCACTTGTGCACATGCTCATTCTCTGCCTCTCTCAAAAAAATAAATAAATTTTAAAAAAGAAAATTATTTCATATCTTTCACTTCATATATTCTATAAATCCCTTAATACATTAATATTATTCTTACACCATTTAATTACCTTTAAAAGGAATTAAAACATGAGAATAAAAACTTTTTTTAACTTTTTTTTAACATGTATTTATTTTTGAGAGACAGAGAGAGATACAGAGCATGAGCAGGGGAGGGGTAGAGAGAGAGAAGGACACAGAATCTGAAGCAGGCTCCAGGCTCTGAGCTGTCAGCACAGAGCCTGATGCAGGGCTTAAACCCATGAACTGTGAGATCGTGACCTGAGCCGAAGTCAGATGCTTAACTGACTGAGCCACCCAGGCACCCCGAGAATAAAAACTTTTTTTATATTCACCCAATATTTGCTATTTCAGTGCTCTTCATTCCTTTGTGTTCATCCAATGTTCCATTTGGTATTATTTTCCTAAAGCCTGACAAAATACCGTTAACACTTCTTATAGTGTAGGTCTGCCAGGAATGAATTATCTCAGCTTTAGCTTCTCTGACAAATTCTTTATTTCATCTTTATTATTAAAGAATATTATCACTGGATGAAGAGTTGTAACTTGAGAGTATTTTTGCAGTACTTAAAAAATATCTTCCCATTAGTTCTGGCTTGCAGTTTCTGATGACCACTTATCTGAATCTTTGTTTAAATATAGATGATGTATATGGCTTGATATGAGATTTTTTCCCCCTATGAATCATGTTCTGTAATTTGGTTATGACACATTTTGATATTATTTTATTTGTATTTATCTCACTTGATGCTCATTGAGTGTTTTGGATAATAAATGCTATCAAATTAGGAAAACATTTGGCTACTTCTTCAACATTTTTTTTTTAAACATTGCATAATCCCTCCTTTAGACACTGTGGTTACATTGTATGTTGAGCTGTCTGATACTGTTCCCTGGCCCACTCATGCACAGCTGATTTCTTTTCTTTGATATTATGTTTTCTCTTCATTCCTTTTTGCATGATTTATATTGATATTTTCCAAGTTCATTGGTATTTTCTTCTGCCATGCCTGATACCACATTAATCCCATCCTATTTTTTAATCTTACTATTAATTTCACATATTATATATTTTCATTTCTGACAGTTCTATTTGGTTATTTTTTTGTGCCTTCTATATCTTCCCTTGTCCGTGTTTAAATAATCTTAGATGGTTACATAGTAGCCAGTTTAATCTCTTTCTTGGCTAATTCTGTCTTCTCTTACATTTGTCTGCTTCCATTGACTGTATCCCCCACCCCACCCCACCCCACCCCACCCCCCCGTTGTGGTTTATTTATTCCTGCTCCTTTGCATGTCTAGTAATTTTGATGGGATTCTGGATGCCATGATGTTTCATTGTGTATTGCCTGGGATTTGTTGTTTTTATTTGATGAGCATTGGGCTTTGTTCTCAAACACTGTTAATGATTTCCAGTTCAGTGTGAGTTTTTAGGCTTGCCTTTAACCATAGTTAGGGCAGATCTGAACTGTCTTTACTTTGCGGACTATATACTCCCAATAATAAGATGAGGCACTTCTGGGTTTTCTCTTGAATGCCCTGAGTTATCAGAGTACTTAGTACCCCGGTAGGTCAGAACTCAAATATCCTGCCCTGAATTTGGCAATGGGACCATTATGATCTCTCTGTTCCTTGCCCTTCTTCACGGAGTTTCACCCTAGACTTGTGTGTTGTGGTGTTCAACAACAAGCATAGCTATACAGACTTCTGGAACTTTCTCTTCCTTCCTTCCTTCCTTCCTTCCTTTCTTCCTTTCTTTCTTTCTTTCTTTCTTTCTTTCTTTCTTTCTTTCTTTCTTTCTTTCTTTCTTTCCTTCTTCTTTCTCTCCTTTGCTCTCTTTTCTTCCTTCCTTCCTTCCTTCCTTCCTTCCTTCCTTCTTCCTTCCTCCTTCCTTCCTTCCTTCCTTCCTCCCTTCCTTCCTTCCTCCCTTCCTCCCTTCCTTCCTTTTCTGCTTAGCTCCCTCCTTTATGAACCCCTGCAGCTCTCATTTACCTCAGTCTCCTTGAAGTCCAACCTTTGTTACCTAAATTCAATGAGACCAGCATTCTATTTTCGCACTACTCCTCCTCCTATCCTTGCTCTGTGATCTGGCCTGTGCTTCTAGTCAGAATGCCAGGATGATCATAGGAACCACCTTACTATTGTCATTCTCTTCAGGAGCCACAGAACCTTGCTGACTTTTTTTTTCAATACCCGAAAATAATTGTTTTATGTGTTTTGTCTAGTTTTCTAGCGCTAAGTGTTAAAACAATAATTAGGACTTGGTTATTCCATTATGGCCAGAAAAGAAAATAGTTCGTACATTTTTCAATTTGCCCCACTTGTGCAAAATAGTTTGATGATGATATTATTGGTGGTATAATGAATGACTGAAAGCCACCAATAAAATAGCAAGTATCGGGTGAGTACTATAATGAGATAGTTAATTAATACTGCAATACTAGATTTACTAAATAATTCAATTCAGCAGTCTCCTGAAACTAATTCAGTGCATTAATAGAGAAGTCTTAAAGTCTTAAAACATTCCCATGGACTTAGGTTAGCAGGAGACATCATCAGGAGATAAAATCACAAGAACATTACATTTCTTTATTCTGTATTTATATAAAAAGCTGATTTTCAGTAAGAACAGCATCAGAAACAATCGCTAAGACATTTTTTTCAAAAAACACATGCTCCTTGAACATAAGATATAATTTATTATTGAATATGTGCCCTGAATTTGAAAGTATTTTTCAGTATTTTTCATAAGACCTCTGGAGTTACGTTATATATAATATATAATGAATATGTCATATGTTACATAGGCAAAAACTTAAGTGGTTATAAAAATAATTTTAGCTACCTTTGTGTTTCATTTTACCAGGAAAAAAAATAGTAGTAGTTGTACTTCAGGAATTGAGATTTTGCTTTCAATACACTTTTGTTAACTAGATCTAAACTATGTCATATGGGCATGTAGAACTCATGAAGAAACATAACTTATCAGAAGGTGTCATAACAATGTCACAAAGCACCAACCGAGAAACATTTTACCTATTTGTACTTTTACAAAGCTTCGTGGTGGGTATGTCCCATTTACAGTACTTACCAGCTCAGTAATATTAAGGAAATTATTTTGCCCTGAAAGATACCCTTTCAGTATCTCTGTCCTCTTCTTTAAAAATGGCAGTTATAATGATTCATACCCTGTAGACATACTGGGAAGGCTAAATGTGCAAGTAATTGTAATGTACTTACACAGACTCTCTCCCATAACAAGTAGTAAACCCACGTTGACCCTATTATTATTGTTATTAAAGCTAATCCTTCATCTGTGTCCTGATATTTTTATTTTCTTCATTCTTTTCTCTTAAATCATTTGGCCTTGATTAAATAAAAGCAAAACCTCTCCCTTGACCATGTGTTTCCCTGTTACCCCAGTCTTTCTCCTTTCTGCACTGTGATTACCATTCTATGATTCTTGTGCTTTTATTTTCTCCCGAACCCTCACCTCACCCTCAGTTACCCACCTGTAATACCAAACTTTCAGTCTTATCTTCTTAGAATCAAGGGTTTTCTTTTTTCATTGTTGAAAAGTTTTCTAATTTGTGAAAGAGCCATGATAATATGTCAAACATGTCTCAGTCTCCCGGATGGAGGAGATGAATGTAACGATACTGAGGACACAGAGTCGTCCCTTTTCGGTTCATCCAGGCCCCAGCTCTGGGCCACACTTCACCTTCCAGAAACACATCATGCATCCTACTGCCATCTTCTCTTCTGTGCTAGTTCCTCTACCTGGAAGGCATTTGACCTTGGAGGAATGTCATCTCACTCAGGAAGACTTGCTGACTTAAATGTTCCTCTTCTGTGCTTATTTCATTTGTCACAATGTAACACAATTTTCCAATTTTGGCTTTTTTTAAAACCCTGTAGTGAATGAGTTTCAAAAGCAGGGATTGTGACTTACTCATCATTGTTTTTTGAGCACTTTACTAAATTTCTGGATCTAGTAAGTGTTCAATAAATGCTCACTGAATGCATGTATGTGTAAACACTTTACTAAGTAAAAGCTTAATATGTGTCTAAATTGTACTGCATTTTTACCATCAAATTATCTCTTAAAATCCTTCTGAAAGGATTATGAATATTGTCCTTGTGATGAAGAAACGGAGTCTGAAAAAATCTATATAATTTTCTCCAAGTCCAACTAGTGACCAGAGAGTGAATCAAATGTGTAGAGCTAACATTTTGTTCCAGCTATGCATAGGTTTCAATAAAAGGGTTCTCTGTCTGAGCAAGTCCCACTGTTGTTTTCTGTCCTTGTGATCTAGCCATGTCCTTCATGGTGAGCCACCCAAGGTTAATGGCGTGTTCATTTATGTGTTTACTTATGCGTCTTCTATCTCTAACGCTAGATTTCAAACTTGTCTCCTCCATGACTTGATTTAAAGAGTGCAGCTCATGTTTGTTCTCTTCACTGATGTACCCTAGCACTTAGCAGAGCTCCCAGCATGCAGCAAACACTCAAGATCAAGGCAAGTCGTATTTATACCCACTTCCTTTTTTGTTGTTTTATGTTTTCTTTTTTTCCAAACACAATGCCATTTTTAGGGTGAGTGGGAACGCAATGCAAAGGACCTTTAAGCCAAATCAAGCCCAAATAGCTTTTCCACCAATTTCACCAACTACTTGGAGTAAGACATTTAATCCCACATTTTTCTTCTGTCAAATGGTGCTAACAACGCCTAAATGTCATGGCTAGTATAAGAAACCATTAAAATAATAAATGCAATCAGCCTCAGTTCCAGAACATACTTTATCCCCACCCCTTCAAGGATGTTTCATCCATATATTACACTCAATGTGGAAAGAAATTTCATTTAAATTGTGAAAACAAAATTGTCATTTTAAAGAACAAACATATTGCTGATTAAAATCATCTGAAAGAATTTCTAGCCTTTAAACTGAATGAATTCATGAAATGAACATTACCACAGTTTTCTGCCTGTGCTCTGGATAGAATTATTATGAAGGGGGAGATTATTTTAAAAAGAGAGAAGAAATTCCAGCTGGCCCCCATTTATGAGTTGAAGGGAATGCATACCAAGAACCTATGGAGATGCGTTTAGCAAACGTGGATGGGGCATCTATTTTGTGCCTCGTGCAAATTGCCCCTCATCTAAAGGTGATTGTCATGTCCAGAAAAAAGCCGGGAATTTACATTCCCTTTCTGCATGGTTTGGGGCAAATATGTATCCTTTCATGACTTAAGCTTTTACACTTGTAAGAGAAAAAAATCATTCCCAGTCCATCTTCACAAAATGATGGACAATTCCAAGCAAAATGTATGTGAAAGAGTCATTCATCCATTCATAACACAAATATTAACCAAGTGACTCCCACATGCTAAGTGTTGGCAATACAAGGGTCGACCCCGCATACAAGTTCCTATCTTTCCGGAATTTACACAGTTGCTAAGACAGAAAGTAGTCGACAAATCATGAGTATTTCATAGAGGCTCAAGGTGGTAGAAGAATTCAGCCTAGTTGCAATACTGTGGTAGCAGCATGCATTCATTTGCCCGGCATTATCAAGGGTCCAATATGTAACAGCATTTTATTAGCAAAACACAATTCTCCTAGTGAAGAGCATCAATTTCTCAACTTGAGCATTTAGTTTGTATGGTCCAGCTTCCAATGAGCTGGTATAATTTCTGGGACCTTTAGAATGAATTTTCCTAGACTCAAAGTATCCTTCCGAACTATTTAAAACTAGTTATACTATTAACACTGACTTGATTTTAATAGAAAAAAAAAATTCATCTTTGTATTAGCCAGGGTCATCAAAGTATAGTTCTCTAGGGCTGAGGACTCTTCATAATTATTGTGTAATGTACTCCTGGTTTCCTTTCCAGGGGCAAATACAGATTGGGAGTGTTTATTGGTTACGCCATAGACAGATCTCCTCAAAGGTCAAATTTTGCATTGCAACAGATAGTTTTATGAGTCAGCAATGTAGTCATTTGATGATGGCTATACTCCTTTACGCGTTGACACATTTCCACATTTGCCTTTCTACCTGAGCAAGATTTAGCATAGACACTATAAGGCAGGTAGAAATCAGCTTTTGTTGAATTAATTGTATTTTCTGAATTCCAGGCTCCCACAACAATCTCTGTGTAGCTCTCTCTCAAACCGTTTTCCCTCTGTATTATAATAATCCATTGTCAATGCTTGTCCCTCAAATCTTATTTCCACTACTTACCATCTGTCCCATCTCCCTATCTTGTAACACGGTGGTAACAACATGTGTCTCACAGACATGTGACTATGAAATGGTACATACAGTGCCCAATGGAACTATGAGCCCAGCCGTCTTTTTTCTTTTCTTGTTGTTTCACGTAAAAATGGGTCTAGTTAGGGAGGGAAGGTACGTGTGGCAGGGAGGATTTGAAAAAAAATGGCTCTTGAAAACTCATGTGGTGTGTGTCACCAAATGGTAGACCTGCTCCCTTCCACGACAGACACTGTCGTCTCCAGGCAGGCTGGTGGTTTGTACCGTCAGCTTTTATTCTTTTTAATTTATTTTTTTAATGTTTATTTATTTTTGAGGAAGAGAGAGAGACAGAGTGTGAGTCAGGGAGGGGCAGAGAGAGAGGGAGACACAGAATCTGAAGCAGGCTCCAGGCTCCGAGCTGTCTACACAGAGCCCAATGTGCTCCTAGGTCTGAACCTATCAACCAGGAGATCATGACCTGAGCCGAAGTCGGACGCTTACCTGACTGAGCCACCCAGGTGCCCCTGTACCATCAGATTTTGAACTCTGCAGTTCTCAACATAAACACAAGAAGGAGCCAACAATTTGGAACCACACCCACCTACACTATGAGGGCTCTCTCTGGTCCAGGGCTCAGAGGTTTGCTCACCTTGGAAGCTCAGTTCTAAGATAAACCTGACACATAGTTGGTGCTCAGTAGATATGTGTTAAGTGGGAAAAATACAGACTTGAATATTATTACAAGATAAAATAAAGCGTAGTTCTAATGACCATGTTGACAAATATAAGAATGATGTATTTGAGAAACGAGGCTATTCTGCTGAATGGTGTTTGTTACATAGTAATTGACAGTTTACCAAAGCAATTTGGTTTTGATGTACATTTCACTGTGGAAGACCAAGTTTGTGATTTTTGTTCGTTCATTTGTTCATTTTTGTAATTGCAAGTCAATGAATACCCATTATCGTTAAAAAATTAATAGTTTAATAGCTAAGTTAATTTTATTAACTTAGCAGAAAGAACTAAGGGGTTAGTGATTGATCTATGTTTAAAATTCACTAAGCTGCCAAGTACTCTCTCACAAGTTATTTGGAAGGAGAGGATTTTACCGGGGAAATATGAATTTTGAATTTTTAAAGGTCAGGAATGGAATTTCCTACGTCTCATTTTCCTGCTTTGTAAATGGCATTAGTGATTTCTGCCTCATCAGGTTATTAGAAGGATTAAATAAAATAATGACTTGTTAAATGCACTAGGCATTCATCCCTCTTTCAAGAATGATTGTCTGCATTGTAAAGCAAACATCTATTATAGAGTGATGGGGATTGAAGTAATGTATATGAAGTGCATTTTAAATAATAAACTGCCACTAAAAATATAATAAATAAATAATAAATGGCCATTAAAATGTGTCATTATCAAAATTGAAATTATCAACAGAGTGGAAAATATTTTATTCCAAATATTCTAAAGTCTTCATTTGAGGTGTTTTTTAAAAAAATTGCTTTGGGCATAAATGGGTTTATTTTTAAATTTTAAAAATAGGACAAGTATCAAATTAGACTCCTTGAACTATTTTTAGAACCCACAAAATTTATGTTCTGACTGACAAGGTCTGTGCCAATTTTCTACCAGATGGGATTACCATTGCTCGCTTCTAAATCATGTGCAAAAGCAGATTTTACTGCTGAGTAAATGACACCTGATATGGTCAATAGGGCACTCTTGAAGGAGAAGAAAACTTTTTTTTTCTTTTGTGACCACAAAGATATTATTTAATACATTATCCCTCAAGTGTGGCCCATATTAGTAGAAGCCTGGAACTGTCCCCAAAGCATGGAATAACAGTTTAGTCGCAGATGACCTCGAGCATATAATATTACAGTTGTAGCTCATTTATCTAACATCACTGGAAAATGTGCTTTCTGATGAGGCAATTTTGCAGACTACTGAAAGCTGTACGTTCAATACAGCAACTCAATTGGGTTAATTATTTGAATGGAAACTTTATAAATGAATTTTCTCTTTCCCTACTCGACTGGCTAAAATGCTATCAATTTTTATGTTCTGCTGTAATTTAGGGGCATCCTCCTGGATGGGAAGGGTGAAAGCCTGTCTTCCCTGCACCAAATGGCCCCAGTTTGCTGTGTTTGCAAGGATCATGTCTGGCTTTTTACCGGTTTTGGCTTCTCTCTCTGCCAGATCAGTTTCAACTTGTACTGATGCTTCATCCACCGCCACCCACCCGCCGTCTCCTGCCAATACTCTTGAAGGGTGCTGAGAATAGAGTGTCTGACCTCACTTTCCCCTGGTGTCCTGGTTTTCTTTCTTTTTAATCTTTTAATTTTTTAACTTTTTATTTATTTATTGAGAGAGAGAGAGAGAGAGAGAGAGAGCGAGCATGGTGGGGGAGGGGCAGAGAAAGCAGGATTCAGAGAATCGGAAGTAGGCTCCGGGCTCTGAGCTGTCAGCACAGAGCCCCATACGTGGCTCCGACTCATGAACCATGAGATCATGATCTGAGCTGAAGTTGGATGCTTAGCCAACTGAACGTCCCAGGTGCCCCTGGTTTCCTGGTTTTAGTACTGGAAGCCCACATCCTAGACCCCCTTAGATCAGGGACACTGGGCCATTTGGTCACTCCACTTGCAATTTTCTTAATGAGATCACAGTATGTTAGAAATCATCTACAAAGGCTGAGTAAGTAGAATCCAAATAAGAGCCTGGGGTCTTCTTCATAAGTACAACTAATGAGTTCTGTCAGATGGGTTATCACTGTAATTTTAAGGCCATTTTTTTTAATTTCCATATTCATCCTAAACTTAGATCTGGATTGCTGATATTATACGGCCTCCATTTCCCTCCAGACGGGGACCTGTGACCCACACCATCTCAACCAACTCCAGTCAGTTAGATTTTGCTAGTTCATAAGCAGTTGCTTAGATGTGCCCAGATGGTGTCCACACAGTGACAAATAACTGGTTACAGAGTTACAAGAAAATCAGAAATCTGGCATTTGTGACTACGTGAATGAACCTGGAGGACATGATGCTTAAGTGAATTAAATCAGCCACAGATGCGCCAATATTGTGTGATTCCACTTACATGAGGCACCTAAAATAGTCAAACTCATAGAAGCAGAGACACAATTTGGTTACTAGGGACTGGGAGGTTGGGGGGGGGGGGGGCGCGGTGAGAAGCAGGAATGTGTTCAATTGGTATAGATAGATATTCAGTTACACAAAATGAATGAGTTCGAGAGATCTGCTGTATAGCACGGCACCTAGCATCAACAATTCTACATCATGCACTCAAAAACGAGAGTTTAGACCTCCTGGGCTCCCCATTATGAGAGTATTTAGAAATATACTGCTAGAAATTTAAAACTTGAGTGATTACAGACATTTATGGAAATGTATGGAAAAACGTAAGTTTAAGATAGAATTTGTCATAGACCTTGCATTTGCAATGGGGAATGGGGAGATATTGCCCCCAAAGGGGTGAAAATTGGTTCCTGGTGAAGGGGGGCAGGGTTTTCCTCTTTTCATGTGCAAAGCACAGATATATGTACAGTACACAAACAGGTGCAGAGTATCTGTGGTAGTGAAATTTCATGTCAATTAATTAGGAAAAAAAAAGTCTGAAAAATCTCCTAGAGGGTGTTAAAAATAATTTTTTTTAAAGGTAGAAAAAGTCCTAGACACTAAAGTGACATAGGTTGTTTTCAAAATGTAATGCGGTTCAAGAGAGTTAGGTAGAAGCATTTAAAATGGAACCAAACTATGTGTAAATACTTCAAAACTGCAGTGTTTACAGCCGGGGAATTCTAGCTTGCACTTTACTTGAAAGGCAAGGACAAAGATAAAATCTGAAAAGCATACTTGTGCGTCACCATATAAAACCACTCCCAAATTGCAAGAACCGCTGATATGGATAATAAATTGTATTTATTAGGGATTTTTGAGGCTTTGGAAATGCTTGTAAATACACAGTCTCATTGGATTTTTACCACAACTTCATGAGGTCAGTATTAATTGGCACCCTAGTGTACGAATGAGGAAACTTCTGCTTCGGGAAGCAAAGGAGGAGAACTCAGCCCCTGTGCTTTTACCTTCAGAATGTTGCCTTCCTCAGTAAGCGCAAACATTTAAAGTATTTTCTTCTTGAGTATGTATTATAACAGTGTAACATCAACATTTGTATTATAAATCACTAAAGCAACATAAATTGTTCATCACAATTTAGAAAATTCACTTTTTTCAGCCATGCACTATAATATTTTAACACTATTATTTTTTATATGGTAGCAATAATATCATATCACAACATAATTATTGCTAATTTGAGTACTTTTCCTTGAAGTGTGTATTGAATGACTGATCGTTTTCATTAGTGGACTTTTTTTAATGTTTTTTTTTTAAGTTCATTTATTTATTTTGAGAGAGACAGAGACAACACGTGTGGAGGAGGGGCAGAGAGAGAGAGAGATGGAGAATCCCAAGCAAGCTCTGTGATATTAGATGCAGGGCTTGAACTCACAAAACCTCGAGATCATGACCTGAGCCAAAACCAAGGTCAAACATTTAACCAATTGAGCCACCCAGACACCCCTAAAATGTGGACTTTTTAATTGAGACCTGACCATTGTTACTACCTCATATCTGCTTCACAGACAGTGCCTTGTCAGGACCCCACCATGTGGTGTCTGGGGAAGATGGGCCCTAATACATGAGTCAGATTGAACCTCTTCCTTATCACTAAGGCTGTGGCAAGATGGCTTATTGGGAGACTTCTCTGATCAGATGTTTCTATTTTAACTGAGTCTCTTCCATAAAGAATTGGGAGATTAATTGAGGAGAATCAAAACACCCTTAGGAGTTGGTCATCTGACACTCTGCTTCCTGTGTGAATCTGACATTTTCCACCTAAGTAGAGGCCATGATTGTCTGGACAACCATTACTCAGGCTACTATGGTTCCCAATTTCTTTTTGTTTAGTTAGTGTTTATAATTCTGAGGCTCAAGTAGGTATGGAATTGCCTCCCCCGTCAGACTGGAAATTCCTCATAGCAAGCAAGGGTCCATATCCTATCTGTCTGACTGTCCCAGTGAGTATGTATATATTAGTTTGCTAATGCTTCCATAACAAAGTATTGCAGATTAAGTGGTTTAAACAAGAAAGACTTATTTTCAAAATTTTGGAGGCTAGAAGTGCACAACCAAAGCATCAATAGTGTTAGTTTCTTCTAAGGATTTTTTACTTGTCTTATCAATGGCTCTTTTTACCCTGTGTCTTCACAGTCTTTCTCTGTGTGTTTCTGTGCCCTAATCTCTTCTTTTTTTTAATTATTTTTTTAAGTTTATTTATTTTGAGAGAGAGAGAGAGAGAGAGCGCATGCACAAGTGGGATAGGAGCGGAAAGAGAATTCCAAGCAGGCTCCATGCTGTCAGGGCAGAATGTGACACACGGCTCAACCTCATGAACTGTGAGATCACGACCTGAGCCGAAATCAAGGGTCAGACGCTTAAACGATGGAGCCACCCAGGCTCCCCCATAATTTCTTCTTGTAGGGACACCAGTCATATTGGATTAGGCCCACCCTAATGACCTCATTTAAGTCTAATTGCTCAAGTAAAGATTCTATCTCCACGTACAGTCACATCCTGAGGTTCTGTATGTTAGGACTCCACCACATGCGTTTTCGGAGAACATAATTCAAACCACAACACAATCATAATAGAGGGTCCATGGTACACTCTTTTTTTTAATTTTTTTTTTTAACATTTATTTATTATTGAGAGACAGAGAGACACAGAGTGTGAGCAGGGGAGGGGCAATGAGAGGGGAAGACACAGAATCTGAAGCAGGCTCCAGGCACTGACCTGTCATCACAGAGCCCGACGCGGGGCTTAAACTCATAAACTGCGAGATCATGACCTGAGCCGAAGTCAGTCGCCCAACCAACTGAGCCATCCAGGCGTACCATTAAGAGTGGTACACTCTTAATACATGGGTATTGATTGTTTTTACAATCTTATACAAAACACCACAAGATAGTAGGGGAGCTATATATTTTCCTTTTTCTTTGATAAGCCTGATTCCTGAAACATACTATATTTGCATAACATGTACATTTTCAGATTGATCAAGTTATTAAAACGTAGGCAAACTCATGCAACTACCACCACAAGTCAAAATACATAATATTGCCAGTTCCTCTCTGATTCTGACTTCTAACATGGTAAGTTAGTGTAGCCTGTGTTTGAATTTCATGTAAATAAAATCATTGACTTCTTTCACTCCCCATTATGTGAGACTCATTCATATTCATGCATGCAGTGGGAATTTGTTCACTTATATAAATATATGGCATTTCATGCTGTGAATATACCATAACTGGTTTCTTCTATTTACTCATTATGAATATCAGGGTTGTTTCCAGTTTGAGGCTACCATGACTAATACCTACTATGTGCATTATCACATATGACCATTTTCACATGTATTCATCCACAGTACATTTCAGCATATACCTAAGGGAAAACATGCTGAGTCATGGTCTTGTTATGTTTGTTTTCAGTAGATAATTATAGTTTTTCATTTCTATCAGCAGTGTTTGAGACGCCCAGGAAATTCACACCCTCTCTAGCACATGGTATTGTCAGTTTTCAACAGTGGGTGTGCATCACCTCATTGTGGATTTTATTTGCATCTCTGATGATTTCTGAGGATGAGTGCCTTTTTATATGTTTATTGAAATTTGAATATTTTTTGTGAAGTATCTGTTCAAATCTTTTGCCTATTTTTAATGGAGTTATTTTTTTTCTTATCAACTTTTCAGGAGTTTCTGTATACTTGAGGTGCTAGCCTTTTGTTAATGATATTGTAAATATTTTCTCTCCCTCTGTGATTTTTTTTTTTTGGTTTTATGTTGTTTTAGTAGCTTTAATGAGGTCTATATGGACATACCATACACCACACAAGTTTACAGTATAAAATTTGAAATAAGTATATAACAGTGCAAATATTACAATGGTCAAGCTTCCAAGTGACCCTTTGTAATCTCTCCCTCCGGCCACTCTATGCCCCTTTCAGTGTATATATTTTCCTTTGACCTGACTTCCATCTCACCACCTCACTTCCATCTGACTTGTTAATTGGGTTTAATCTGCTGTTAAGGGTTTTTGAAACCATGTGACATTGACATTTGGGGCTGGCTAATTCTTTGCTTGGGGGGCTACCCTGTGTATTGAAGGATATTAAATAGCATCTGTAGTCTCTACTCACAAGATGCCAGTAGCACCTCCCTTTTGGTTTACCCCCAAATGTCTCCAAACATTGCCAAGCATCCATCCGGGGTCAAAATCATCCCTGTTTAAAAAACACAAAACATATCTATTAGGTTCATAGCGTTACTTGTTATATTGCTACATTTCAGAATTTCCATATGATTCCCTTTTCTATAATTTCCAGCTTTCTGTTGTTTTTTTTTACATTTGTTTATTATTTATTTTTGAGAGAGAGAGAGAGGAGGAGGGGCAAAGAGAGAAGGAGAGAGAGAAAATTCCAATCAGGCTTCTCACTGTCAGCACAGAGACTTATGTAGGGCTCAAACTCATGGACCACGAGATCATGACCCAAACTGAAACCAAGAGTCAGAAACTGAACATACTGAGCCACCCAGATGCCCCTAAAATTTCCAAGTTTCTGTTCATTCTGTTTGTGTGTTTCTATTTCATCAGTGTATACTAAGAATTATAAAATATATCTGAAAACTCCAAAACAAGATCTCCAATGATTTCTTTTTTTTCTATTTTATCTTGTTCTTTTAGTCAAATATTGGTCTATCAAGCTATTTGTCTGCCTGCCATTTCTTAAGGGAAGAAGATATTAGTTTAATCAAGCACTAAGGTAGCTGAACTTTAGTTTCAGCCCTTGTGAGGGCAAGCTTTTTTCACGTTTGCCCTGATTTCTAAAGTGTAGCCCTTGAAAGTATTAATAAAAAGCTTGTAATAATATAAAACTGTATCTTAATAATACTTCAATAAAAAGAAAAGAGGGGCACCTGGGTGGCTCTGTCACGTAAGCATCCAACTTTGGCTCAGGTCAGGATCTCACAGTTTGTGAGTTCAAGTCCCACATTAGGCTGTCTGCTGTTAGCACAGAGCCCACTTCGGATCCTCTGCCTCCCCCTCTCTCTGTCCTTTCCCTGCTTGTGCGTGCATTTCTCTCTCTCTCTCTCTCTCTCTCTCTCTCTCAAAAATAAATAAATATTTTTTAAAAAGAAAAGGAAAAAAATACAATATTTACTAGGAACTTTTTTCTTTGCTGGGTCTAGAACTTTCATCTTTGCGTCCAGGTTCTGTGATACTGACCATTTGTGTCCAGCTTTTTTAGTCTGGAGCCTCTGTTTTATTTATTTATTTTTTTTAATTTTTTTTTCAACGTTTATTTATTTTTGGGACAGAGAGAGACAGAGCATGAACGGGGGAGGGGCAGAGAGAGAGGGAGACACAGAAACGGAAACAGGCTCCAGGCTCCGAGCCATCAGCCCAGAGCCTGACGCGGGGCTCGAACCCACGGACCGCGAGATCGTGACCTGGCTGAAGTCGGACGCTTAACCGACTGCGCCACCCAGGCGCCCCAGGAGCCTCTGTTTTAAGAATGGACACTCATCTTGGGGCACCTGGGTGGCGTAGTCGGTTAAGCGTCCGACTTCAGCCAGGTTACGATCTCGCGGTCCGGGAGTTCGAGCCCCGCGTCAAGCTCTGGGCTGATGGCTCGGAGCCTGGAGCCTGTTTCCGATTCTGTGTCTCCCTCTCTCTCTGCCCCTCCCCCGTTCATGCTCTGTCTCTCTCTGTCCCAAAAATAAATAAACGTTGAAAAAAAAAATTTTTTTTTAAAAAAGAATGGACACTCATCTTATGGAGAAAAGCACCACCAAATGCAAGCTCATCTCTCTCCGCTTTACTTCTCTTTCAGATTTTGACTCAATATTCCCCACTGCCTCGCAACCTCTGTGTGCCTTAAACAGATGTGATGTATTTTCCAGCCTTCTAGTTGTTCTCAGAGGATTGGTTGTTTCAGAACTATCTAGATAGCCAGTGCCAGAAACCCACCGCGCACTTATTTTCCCTTTGTTAAACCTCTATCCGCAGAATTCTGGAATGATTTAGGAACTGGATATGCTCTTACGTTTGTTTTTGTTTTTGTTTTTGTTTTTGTTTTTGTTTGTTTTTTTTTTCTTTCTGTACAGTTATCTCTTGTGTAATCAATTTTAGTTCACAGCCGTAGTTTTATTTTCTCATCTTTTTGTTTTGTTTTTCCAAAAGTATTAAATGATAATGGCAACAAGAAGAGAATCCAAATACAAAATAAGGAACAGCTAATCACCTTCCCCCACACCTTTATCTCTCATACCCCTAAAATAAATAATATCAATAGCTTCGTCTATGACACTCCAACTTTTCCTCATGTTCACCACCCCCCCAAACACACACACTCACTCACTCACATATGCATGTAGTCCTACATGCAGCACCCACAAACACAAAGAATTTCAAACTTTCTCAAGTTTATAAGAGTAGAATAATGTAAGTATATTTATGTATATTCAAGTTTTACATAGGATAGACATATCACACTTTTTTCAACTGCTGTCTTATTGAAAGACAATGAGTTTATGTCATATGATGCTGTAATATCCATTTATATAAATATATTTGTAGAAAAGACCTACCATCAGAGGATTACTGAATCAAAGGGTCTGTATATTTTAATTGTAGTACATATTGCCCCATCACGTCCCAAAAAGTTTGAATCCATTAACATTATTAACAGCATTGTTGGTGAATCCATTCAGCTCCCCAAATTATCAGTTCTTCAGGACATTCTTGTGTTATTTGTTTGTGTGTGTTTTGTTTTTTTTTTAATTTCAGGCAATCTGAAGATTAAAATTTTGTTCCTTATCTTTAATTTGCAATTCCCATACCAATAAAAGACTGCTGGAAACCGATTACATATATATAGCCATTTTTTTCTTTAGTCAATACTAAAATCTCTACTAACAATATAAAGTCAAAAATACCTACTCTAAAGTGCCAAGAAAATGGCAAGATGATTTCAGTGTAAATCTATAGAGAGATCATTAGAATGTCAAAATCAAAATTTTAAAAGTCAATACATGTTGAATATACTGACATCTGAGACTGACTCACGATGTCAAGGTGAGGGAGGTTGCGACTGTCTGGGGGGCGTTGGGGAGATCAAGCTGGGGAGTCAAGCTAAGTTAGAGGCACAAAGATCTCCTTGCATGAGCTACATTATAAAATTGTGAGATTAGGATGAAATCGAATGTACAAGATTTCTCTCCATAGGGATTTATTCAGTGTAATATTCTAAATCTAGATTTTTCATCTGTCACTCATCTGAAATGAACAGCCTTCTCAAATGGAAATTTATTTTGTTATTACAAAAGACTCAGAGGGAATTGCTCCTGGTCTTACTCATGCTGGACAACTGATTTTTTTTTCCAATTGCCATATGGCATCCACCCAAGTAGCTATGTATCTATAATAATTCATAAAGGATTATTTAAGTCAGGACTTTTTCTTAGAAATAACCGAGTCCACAGTTCATAACAAGAACCCTTTATTCCTTATTGTAAACACTATTATACAATCTTATATCATAAATTCAATAGAGAGTTCTCATTAGCAAATTAATTTGCATTAAGTGATCCTCGATACAATTCACAGGTGTGGCTAAAGGAATGCCCCCTGGGCTGCACAAGTCTCTATTTTCTTCTTATGGCTTGTTATACTCTTGTCTGACAAGTTGGTCTACTAGAATGTCTGGACTGGGTTTCATAGCCTTTATTTTAACTTTGTTTAAACATTTCCTTAAGTTTTAAATTATTGATTATACTTTTCTTTCTAAATCTTTTAAAAGTTTTCTCTCACCTGGAACCTTATTATCAGCATTTAAATATCCTCAAGTATCTCAAAACATGAACAATATCAATAATCTCTAAACCCACACCTGCCTCTAACCCCTGCTCTCTCCCACTGTCCCCCAACAATGAGCCTATCCAAGGAGGGGGTCTCTCTTCTTCCCTTCCTCCCCCACTCATCCCCACTAACCCCAATGTATCTTCACCCCTTCAAATAATTCACACTAAGATCACCAACAACTTCCAGCAGTACTTGATCTCTCAATGGGCACCGTTCCTCAATCCTTTTTCCTTTGTCTCTTGAGCATAATCATTTCTTCCACTATCATGAGGTCATATTCTCAGCTTTTCAATCTAACGCTCTAGCTTTTGCACTGTTCCATTTGCAGGCTCATTCTCGTCAAGCAACCTTCATCTCTCAGCAGGTGCATGAAACAGTCTCTTCAGTAAGCCCCTCATCTTCACTCACCATCACTTTCCTCCCACTCCATAAGGGGTCCAGCATGACATTTCGAAAATGAGCATCTGATACCTTTTTTTCCTCTGAAGCCTTTTCAGTGGCGTCCGATGGTAAGACCAAGGCCACCACCTGTTGCACAAGTCCAGCCTGGTCTGGCTCTGTCCCTTCTCAGACTCACGTGTTTCGTACTTCTCAGGATCCCTGTCTGACACCCAAATTCCGCCACATCCTGTTTCTGTGCTGTCTTGGCAACATGCACCTTTCCTCCATGCCACTCACCACAGTAACTAATTGTACATTCCTGGGTGTGAATTTTCTGATTTCTGCATATGTGCTGGAAGCACCCTGAAGACAGGATCCGTTTGTTTTTCATTTGTGAGACTGTTTGATCATCGTGCTTTGGGGAAGTTAGAAAAAGCTCTTTAGAAATTTATTACTTAAAAAAGAAGAAACTTGCTTATTACTTTCATAGTAATTGATCTAACAATATTTCACAAACATTTTGAAAAATTGGTTAAATTTTATTTCCCTTAGTACTATTTTATCCATAGTTCAAACATATTTCTATATAATTCAGAAAAAATGCGATTTAAAAAATACCTCTATAACTTTGATTTTTCACATTTGTAATTTATTTCATTTATTTGTGTTTTCTTCAATCATTGAAACATTCATAGTTGCTGGTTGTCTTTAATTTTTAGACTACCAATTCTGTGTATGGCATTTGCTGACTCTCTGTATTCTCTGGTTGCTTCTTTCTTTATACTTCTAGATAGTGAGCTCATTCATCTCCAATGAATTTACTTTATACTCCATGAGAATCTCTTGAATGAACTTATAAAGCAGCTCTATGTTGTTCTGGAGATCTCCCACAGATTTCAAAAATACTTTGCTATTTTCATGTTATTTTCTTAGTTTGGGTTACTGACTCCAAATGTAGCCAAGAATTCAAATCCTGTAATCTTCAGTAGTCCAAGTCTGGGATTTAGATTTCACCATGGAAACTGATTTTTTATTTTTATTTTTTATTTTATCCATCCAAGGTCCAGATCATAGGCAAGATTCTTCATTTCATCCATAATCTTACAGAAGCACTTTTTTTTTCAAAATCTATATTTGAGGAGATGGTGATGCTTGAACATTTAGAATCTGGGTTCCAGTTTCTCATGATTCATAGTCCAGAGGGCTTGTCTTTTATTCCCATGAAGGCTTTAGAACACCCATCCCCCAGCCATTCTGGCTTTTGATTAGAACTGTCTTCTCTATGGCCACTCATGGTGTCCTTATTATTTCTGTCTACATTTCTTCCACAAACATGTTGTGCTTTCTTGCTTTTTTTTTTTTTTTTTTTTTTTTTTTATGAAATTTATTGACAAATTGGTTTCCATACAACACCCAGTGCTCATCCCAAAAGGTGCCCTCCTCAATACCCATCACCCACCCTCTCCTCCCTCCCACCCCCCATCAACCCTCAGTTTGTTCTCAGTTTTTAAGTCTCTTATGCTTTGGCTCTCTCCCATTCTAACCTCTTTTTTTTTTTTTTCCTTCGCCTCCCCCATGGGTTCCTGTGAAGTTTCTCAGGATCCACATAAGAGTGAAACCATATGGTATCTGTCTTTCTCTGTATGGCTTATTTCACTTAGCATCACACTCTCCAGTTCCATCCACGTTGCTACAAAAGGCCATATTTCATTTTTTCTCATTGCCACGTAATATTCCATTGTGTATATAAACCACAATTTCTTTATCCATTCATCAGTTGATGGACATTTAGGCTCTTTCCATAATTTGGCTATTGTTGAGAGTGCTGCTATGAACATTGGGGTACAAGTGGCCCTATGCATCAGTGCTCCTGTATCCCTTGGATAAATTCCTAGCAGTGCTATTGCTGGGTCATAGGGTAGGTCTATTTTTAATTTTCTGAGGAACCTCCACACTGCTTTCCAGAGCGGCTGCACCAATTTGCATTCCCACCAACAGTGCAAGAGGGTTCCCGTTTCTCCACATCCTCTCCAGCATCTATAGTCTCCTGATTTGTTCATTTTGGCCACTCTGACTGGCGTGAGGTGATACCTGAGTGTGGTTTTGATTTGTATTTCCCTGATAAGGAGCGACGCTGAACATCTTTTCATGTGCCTGTTGGCCATCCGGATGTCTTCTTTAGAGAAGTGTCTATTCATGTTTTCTGCCCATTTCTTCACTGGGTTATTTGTTTTTTGGGTGTGGAGTTTGGTGAGCTCTTTATAGATTTTGGATACTAGCCCTTTGTCCGATATGTCATTTGCGAATATCTTTTCCCATTCCGTTGGTTGCCTTTTAGTTTTGTTGGTTGTTTCCTTTGCTGTGCAGAAGCTTTTTATCTTCATAAGGTCCCAGTAATTCACTTTTGCTTTTAATTCCCTTGCCTTTGGGGATGTGTCGAGTAAGAGATTGCTACGGCTGAGGTCAGAGAGGTCTTTTCCTGCTTTCTCCTCTAAGGTTTTGATGGTTTCCTGTCTCACATTTAGGTCCTTTATCCATTTTGAGTTTATTTTTGTGAATGGTGTGAGAAAGTGGTCTAGTTTCAACCTTCTGCATGTTGCTGTCCAGTTCTCCCAGCACCATTTGTTAAAGAGGCTGTCTTTTTTCCATTGGATGTTCTTTCCTGCTTTGTCAAAGATGAGTTGGCCATACGTTTGTGGGTCTAGTTCTGGGGTTTCTATTCTATTCCATTGGTCTATGTGTCTGTTTTGGTGCCAATACCATGCTGTCTTGATGATGACAGCTTTGTAGTAGAGGCTAAAGTCTGGGATTGTGATGCCTCCTGCTTTGGTCTTCTTCTTCAAAATTCCTTTGGCTATTCGGGGCCTTTTGTGGTTCCATATGAATTTTAGGATTGCTTGTTCTAGTTTCGAGAAGAATGCTGGTGCAATTTTGATTGGGATTGCATTGAATGTGTAGATAGCTTTGGGTAGTATTGACATTTTGACAATATTTATTTTTCCAATCCATGAGCAGGGAATGTCTTTCCATTTCTTTAAATCTTCTTCAATTTCCTTCATAAGCTTTCTATAGTTTTCAGCATACAGATCCTTTACATCTTTGGTTAGATTTATTCCTAGGTATTTTATGCTTCTTGGTGCAATTGTGAATGGGATCAGTTTCTTTATTTGTCTTTCTGTTGCTTCATTGTTAGTGTATAAGAATGCAACTGATTTCTGTACATTGATTTTGTATCCTGCAACTTTGCTGAATTCCTGTATCAGTTCTAGCAGACTTTTGGTGGAGTCTATCGGATTTTCCATGTATAATATCATGTCATCTGCAAAAAGCGAAAGCTTGACTTCATCTTTGCCAATTTTGATGCCTTTGATTTCCTTTTGTTGTCTGATTGCTGATGCTAGAACTTCCAGCACTATGTTAAACAGCAGCGGTGAGAGTGGGCATCCTTGTCGTGTTCCTGATCTCAGGGAAAAAGCTCTCAGTTTTTCCCCGTTGAGGATGATGTTAGCTGTGGGCTTTTCATAAATGGCTTTTATGATCTTTAAGTATGTTCCTTCTATCCCGACTTTCTCAAGGGTTTTTATTAAGAAAGGGTGCTGGATTTTGTCGAAGGCCTTTTCTGCATCGATTGACAGGATCATATGGTTCTTCTCTTTTTTTTTGTTAATGTGATGTATCACGTTGATTGATTTGCGAATGTTGAACCAGCCCTGCATCCCAGGAATGAATCCCACTTGATCATGGTGAATAATTCTTTTTATATGCCGTTGAATTCGATTTGCTAGTACCTTATTGAGAATTTTTGCATCCATATTCATCAGGGATATTGGCCTGTAGTTCTCTTTTTTTACTGGGTCTCTGTCTGGTTTAGGAATCAAAGTAATACTGGCTTCATAGAATGAGTCTGGAAGTTTTCCTTCCCTTTCTATTTCTTGGAATAGCTTGAGAAGGATAGGTATTATCTCTGCTTTAAACGTCTGGTAGAACTCCCCTGGGAAGCCATCTGGTCCTGGACTCTTATTTGTTGGGAGATTTTTGATAACCGATTCAATTTCTTCACTGGTTATGGGTCTGTTCAAGCTTTCTATTTCCTCCTGATTGAGTTTTGGAAGAGTGTGGGTGTTCAGGAATTTGTCCATTTCTTCCAGGTTGTCCAATTTGTTGGCATATAAGTTTTCATAGTATTCCCTGATAATTGTTTGTATCTCTGAGGGATTGGTTGTAATAATTCCATTTTCATTCATGATTTTATCTATTTGGGTCATCTCCCTTTTCTTTTTGAGAAGCCTGGCTAGAGGTTTGTCAATTTTGTTTATTTTTTCAAAAAACCAACTCTTGGTTTCGTTGATCTGCTCTACAGTTTTTTTAGTTTCTATATTGTTTATTTCTGCTCTGATCTTTATTATTTCTCTTCTTCTGCTGGGCTTAGGCTGCCTTTGCTGTTCTGCTTCTAGTTCCTTTAGGTGTGCTGTTAGATTTTGTATTTGGGATTTTTCTTGTTTCTTGAGATAGGCCTGGATTGCAATGTATTTTCCTCTCAGGACTGCCTTTGCTGCGTCCCAAAGCGTTTGGATTGTTGTATTTTCATTTTCGTTTGTTTCCATATATTTTTTAATTTCTTCTCTAATTGCCTGGTTGACCCACTCATTCGTTAGTAGGGTGTTCTTTAACCTCCATGCTTTTGGAGGTTTTCCAGACTTTTTTCTGTGGTTGATTTCAAGCTTCATGGCATTGTGGTCTGAAAGTAAGCATGGTATAATTTCAATTCTTGTAAACTTATGAAGGGCTGTTTTGTGACCCAGTATATGATCTATCTTGGAGAATGTTCCATGTGCACTCGAGAAGAAAGTATATTCTGTTGCTTTGGGATGCAGAGTTCTAAATATATCTGTCAAGTCCATCTCATCCAATGTCTCATTCAGGGCCCTTGTTTCTTTATTGACCGTGTGTCTAGATGATCTATCCATTTCTGTAAGTGGTGTATTAAAGTCCCCTGCAATTACCACATTCTTATCAATAAGGTTGCTTATGTTTATGAGTAATTGTTTTATATATTTGGGGGCTCCGGTATTCGGTGCATAGACATTTATAATTGTTAGCTCTTCCTGATGGATAGACCCTGTAACTATTATATAATGTCCTTCTTCATCTCTTGTTACAGCCTTTAATTTAAAGTCTAGTTTGTCTGATATAAGTATGGCTACTCCAGCTTTCTTTTGGCTTCCAGTCGCATGATAAATAGTTCTCCATCCCCTCACTCTCAATCTAAAGGTGTCCTCAGGTCTAAAATGAGTCTCTTGTAGACAGCAAATAGATGGGTCTTGTTTTTTTATCCATTCTGATACCCTATGTCTTTTGGTTGGCGCATTTAATCCATTTACATTCAGTGTTATTATAGAAAGATACGGGTTTAGAGTCATTGTGATGTCTGTATGTTTTATGCTTGTAGTGATGTCTCTGGGACTTTGTCTCACAGGGTCCCCCTTAGGATCTCTTGTAGGGCTGGTTTAGTGGTGACAAATTCCTTCAGTTTTTGTTTGTTTGGGAAGACCTTTATCTCTCCTTCTATTCTAAATGACAGACTTGCTGGATAAAGGATTCTTGGCTGCATATTTTTTCTGTCTAGCACCCTGAAAATCTCTTGCCAATTCTTTCTGGCCTGCCAAGTTTCAAAAGAGAGATCAGTCACGAGTCTTATAGGTCTCCCTTTATATGTGAGGGCACGTTTACCCCTTGCTGCTTTCAGAATTTTCTCTTTATCCTTGTATTTTGCCAGTTTCACTATGATATGTCGTGCAGAAGATCGATTCAAGTTACGTCTGAAGGGAGTTCTCTGTGCCTCTTGGATTTCAATGCCTTTTTCCTTCCCCAGTTCAGGGAAGTTCTCAGCTATGATTTCTTCAAGTACCCCTTCAGCACCTTTCCCTCTCTCTTCCTCCTCTGGGATACCAATTATGCGTATATTATTTCTTTTTAGTGTATCACTTAATTCTCTAATTTTCCCCTCATACTCCTGGATTTTTTTATCTCTCTTTTTCTCAGCTTCCTCTTTTTCCATAACTTTATCTTCTAGTTCACCTATTCTCTCCTCTGCCTCTTCAAGCCGAGCTGTGGTGGTTTCCATTTTGTTATGCATTTCGTTTAAAGCGTTTTTCAGCTCCTCGTGACTGTTCCTTAGTCCCTTGATCTCTGTAGCAAGAGATTCTCTGCTGTCCTGTATACTGTTTTCAAGCCCAGCGATTAATTTTATGACTATTATTCTAAATTCACTTTCTGTTATGTTATTTAAGTCCTTTTTGATCAGCTCATTAGCTGTTGTTATTTCCTGGAGATTCTTCTGAGGGGAGTTCTTCCGCTTGGTCATTTTGGATAGTCCCTGGCGTGGTGAGGACCTGCAGGGCACTTCCCCTGTGCTGTGGTGTATAACTGGAGTTGGTGGGCGGGGCCGCAGTCAGACCTGATGTCTGCCCCCAGCCCACCGCTGGGGCCACAGTCAGACTGGTGTGTGCCTTCTCTTCCCCTCTCCTAGGGGCGGGATTCACTGTGGGGTGGTGTGGCTCGTCTGGGCTACTTGCACCCTGCCAGGCTTGTGATGCTGGGGATCTGGCGTATTAGCTGGGGTGGGTAGGCAAGGTGCTCGGGGGCAGGAGGGGCAGGCTTAGATCGTTTCTCCTTAGGTGATCCACTTCAGGAGGGGCCCTGTGGCAGCGGGAGGGAGTCAGATCCGCTGCGGGAGGTTTGGCTCCGCAGAAGCACAGAGTTGGGTGTTTGCACGGAGCAAGCAAGTTCCCTGGCAGGAACCGGTTCCCTTTGGGATTTCGGCTGGGGGATGGGCGGGGGAAATGGCGCTGGCGAGCGCCTTTGTTCCCCACCAAACTGAGCTCTGTTGTCAGGGGGCTCAGCAGCTCTCCCTCCCTTTGTCCTCCAGCCTTCCCGCTCTCCGAGCAGAGCTGTTAACTTATGACCTCCCAGACGCTAAGTCGCGCTTGTTGTGGGAGCACAGTCCGTCAGGCCCCTCCGCTTTTGCAAGCCCGACTCGGGGGCTCTGCTTGGCCGGCGAGCCGCCCCTCCGCCCCGGCTCCCTCCCGCCAGTCCGTGGAGCGCGCACCGCCTCGCCGCCCTTCCTACCCTCTTCCGTGGGCCTCTCGTCTGCGTTTGGCTCCGGCGACTCCGTTCTGCTAATCCTCTGGCGGTTTTCTGGGTTATTTAGGCAGATGTAGATGGAATCTAAGTGATCAGCAGGACGTGCGGTGAGCCCAGCGTCCTCCTAAGCCGCCATCTTGCCGCAACTCCGTGCTTTCTTGCTTTTGAACTTGGATATAAATATCTGTTTACCTAGAAAATATTTTATATGTATAATTAATTTTTTTCTAAAATCTGTTTTAATGTTCATAAACATTCAAAATGTTCCACCAGAATTTCTATAAATGTATTGCAGGATTGGGTTTATTTGTGTTTACTCTGCCACATCGCCTGAAATCACTCTCTGGCCTTTACAGGTAAGAAGGTTGAGATCAGTCTGAATTAAAACTTTGTTTAATGGTAATAATAAATTTTATTTTCCTCCGTATATCCAAAATACTACCAGTCCAACATGCAACCAATATATAAACATTATTAACAAAATAATTTATCATAGTTTCCCCCCACAAAAAGTCTTTGAAATCTAGAATGTATTTTACAATTAAAGTATGGTTCAATTTGGATTAGCTCTATGTGATAATGGCTGTCATACTGGTCAGTGAAGAACTATTGAAAATCTCTTCTACTTTCTCTATTTCTCTTTAGTGAAGTGTAGGTGACACAATGTTAGCTTTAGTTTTAGATGTACATGTAGTGATTTGACAAGTCTATACTTTATGTTTTGCTCACCACAAACGTGATTACCATCTGTCACCATACAGCACTGTTACAATACCATTGAATATATTCCCTATGCTGTATCTTTTATCCCCATGACTTATTCATTCCTTAACTAGAAGCCTCTACCTCCCTTTCCCCTTAATTCATTTTGCCCATCATCCCACCCACTTCCTCTCTGGCAACCATCAGTTTGTTCTCTGTATTTGTAAGTCTAAGTCTGCTTTTTGTTTGTTTGTTGAGATTCCACACGTAAGTGAAATCACATGGTATTTTTCTTTCTCTGTCTGACTTATTTCACTTAGCCTAATACCCTTTAGGTCTATCCATGTTGTCACAAATGACCAAGGCTCTCGCCTTTTTGTGGCTGAATAATATTGCAATATATACATGTATACATATGGTATACACATATGTATATGTGTATACCACATATGTATGTATATGTGTATACCACATATGTGTGTATATGTATATATATACACACATATACATACATGTATATACACATATACATATATGTATAGATAGATAGATAGATAGATAGATATACCACATCTTTACCCATTCATCTATGGATGGACACTTGGGTTGCTTCCATATATTGGCTATTGTAAATAATGCTGCTTTAAACATCAGGGTGCATGTATCCATTTGAATTAGTATTTTATTATATGTTCATTATAGGGGTACATATATCTTTTGAAATTAGTGTTTTTGTTCTCTTTGGGTAAATAACCACTGGTGGAATTATTCAATAATATGGTATTTCTATTTTTAATTCTTTGAAAACCCTCCATATTGCTTTCTACAAATTACATTTCACAATTCACCAACAGTGCATGAGGGTTCCTTTTTCTCTACATTCTCCCCAACACTTGATATTTCTTCTCTTTTCGGTTCTAGACATTCTGACAGGTTTAAGGTGATATCTCATTGTGTTTTTGATTTTCATTTCCTTGATGACTAGTGATGGTGAACATCTTTTTATGTGTCTGCTGACCCTCTGGATGTCTTCTTTGGAAAAATGTCTATTCAGGTCTTCTGGCCATCTTTTAATTGAGTTATTTGTGGGGTTTTGTTTCATGTTGACTTATATATATATTCTTTATATATTTTGGATATTCACCCCTTATCAGATATATCTTCTCCAATTCTGTAGTTGTCTTTTCAATCTGTTGATGGCTTCCTTTGCTGTACAAAAGCTTTTTATTTTGATGTAATATCAGTAGTTTATTTTTTCTTTTGTTTCCCTTGCCTGAGGATACATATCTAGAAAAAAAAATGTTGCTAAGGCCAATGTCAAAGAAATTGCTGCCTATGTTTTCTGTTAAGAGTTTTATGGTTTCATGTTTCACATAGGTCTTTATGGATGAAAACTTTTTAAAGAATACACAGTTATTCATTCTTTCTTTTTCTTTTTGAGAGAAGATGAGAGAAAGAGAGTCTGCATGTGCAAGCAGGGGAGGGGCATAGCTAGAGGGAGAGAGAGAATCTTAAGCAGGCTCAGCGCAGAGCCTGATGTGCAGGCCAATCCCAGGACCATGTGATCATTACCTGAGTCGAAATCAAGAATCAGATGCTTAGCTAACTGAGCCACCCAGGAGCCCCCAAAACAGTTACTAAGCTGCAACATCAGACTCAAACGCATATTACAACAGTGTCTAGAATTCTGTCTGACAAATAACAGGGATTCAATAAAGGGTTAATGATTAAATGCCCAAATAAGACAAAGGAAATAAGCATTTTCTTCCTTTGGCATTGCCATCAGTTATGGTGAAGTAGCAAGGCTCTTGCTTTCTGCACTTCACAGGGAAACAGCACTCAAGAGGGAGAGCTGTCCCGGACATTTCTGAATTTGAGATTCTACCAAGGCACCCAAAGGAGAAATTATTAATCCCAGATGCTGTATCCATCAAGACAAGAGAGCTGAGAAGTGACACTGGCATACAAGGATAGCTCAGTTATTTTTCATTCAAGTCCCTTGCAAACGCTATATACGTTACTTCCCCAAACCATCCCAATTCTTCATCTATCCACTTGTCCCATTTAGAACGCAGCAAATGTTAACAGAGGAAAAAGCAGCCAGCAGTTTAATGCAGTTTTAAGTGCTGACAGCATTTCAACTGATTTACAAAGATCTTTAAAGAAGAAAGATCTATTACAAGGTACCCCCCTGCTTTTCCAAGTTTGCATTATGTTACTTCACTTTTATAAAATACCTACATTAGCACTTGGTTTTGCTAACCAAAAGAACTCCAAAGAGGATTTTTCACACACACACACACACACACACACACACACACACACAGGCAAAATGCAAAATTCATGTTCAGCGTTGATTTTGCAGTGAGATGAGCAGGTAGAAAGGCAGCAGATACCCTGGGGCAGTGAGAGTGGCACTTCCCAGTGCCTTCTTTGGGAACCACACTTAGCATCTCAGCATCAAGGGCCAGAGCTCTGAACTGTGTCGGTGAGCATTTGGGCTTTATCTGCATTTACTGTGTACATTCATTAAGAAGATGTGTTCTATGAATCAGGAAAGCCTAAGACAAGTGATGTTTTGAGTTTGGGAACATTAAAAAAATTGCCATATAAATTAATGGTAATTGCTTTGCTTAACACCATTTCAGTTTATGGAAAGTTTCATAGGAACGCCCTATTTTCTGATAGTGGTGAAACCTGTACCTGTATTATATCAAATGAGAAAAAAAAAACACCTTTAATTCAGTTACACAAAATATATTAAATTATTCAGTGGAGAAATCACATTTTGATTTTCCAAAATGAGTATTTTATTTAAAACCTTTGGAAGAAGTTTTAATGTTTAGAGTACTGTTTGAAATGACTGCCCTGATTCCCAAACTTGTCTCAACAGCTCAGATCTCAACCTCCTACTCTCAATATATAGCACAGTGCCCACACTGATACTGCTAAAATATAGGTCAAACTGCATCCCCCTGTGCTCAACAACAATGAAAAGCTCCTTCTACCTGGAGAGTAAGAGTCCAAATTTTAGCAATGACCACAAAGTCCTATAAAATCTGGCCCCACCTCCATGGTCATCTCCTTTGACCATGCCTGCCACTTGGTTGATTCTACTCCAGCCGTGATGGCCTCCTAGATGTTTCTTAGACATACCTGCTGGGTCCTCCCCTGGGGCCTCCGTCCTAGCTCTTCTCTTGCTTTCATTGTTCCTCCCCTTGAAAATTTCATAGCTTGCACCCTCTCTCTACTCCATCCAGCCTCAGTCAGGTCAGATGTCATCCTCCTAATGATCTTCCCTGGGTAATCTATTTATACTTGGGATCAGTCTTTCCTGCACCCACCCTGGAACATCTGATTCCTCTCCCCAGTGTTCATTTTTCTTTAGAGCATTTATCACCATTTAATATCACACACACACACATACGTTTTTAAAAATATATTGTATTTATTACCTGAATGTTCCAGCTAACAGGACAGATTCATGGATTTTGTTTTGTTTTATTCCTAATGTATCTGTGCCTCCTGGAACATTGCCTGGCACCTGTAGGCACTTTGTAAACACTGGACGCTGAGTAAGTGAATGAATGAGTGAAAAAAATAGTCCTTATTGAATCTTTAACATGTGAGACATGTTTTCTGTGCATTTCACATGTATGAATTAATTTAATCTTGTGAGTGCGGTCCTCATATATTCTTCATGTTGCAGTTGAGGAAATGAAAGCACACAGATTACATAACTGTTGCAGGACATCAAATGGAATTTTAAAGTAATTTCTCTGCTCTATTTCAGACTAATTTATATCCGAGTAAATTGACTAATTTTTCCATTTCCGTCTGGGCAAAGTGCCACTATTTTAACTTTGCATCCAAGCCTGTCTGCAATCAGACCCCTGATCATCTTCCTAGATAACTGGCTTATTCCTCACTTTCCAATTATACTGGAAGTTCCTAAGGGGGGTGGGAGGATGGAAAAATGACAATAATGAGAGGAAGAAGCCTAGTATAATGACCTTTGAGCTCTCGATGTATGCCAGGGACCATGCAAATCTGTCATATGTGCATTAATCCTCACCAAAACCATGTGAGAAGGCTGAGGCTTAGAGAATCTAAATCATCTTTCCAAGGTCATACAAGTAGTCAAGAACTAAGCCTATAACTTGACCTGGGCTTTCCTAGTTCTGTGCATGTGAGTCCCAACACAGTTGGGTGCTCTCCTCAGGATAACACTGGGTTGACATCAATGTGTTGACCAGGCTGCATTCCTTCCCAGAGGTTCTGGGGAAGAAGAACTTCTGAAGTCATTCAGGTGGTTGAAAGGTTTATTGTCGTTCCAGGTCGGGGCGGGGGGGGTCTTCAGTTCCTAATTGGCGGTGAGCTGGGGGCTGCTTTCAGAGCCCAGAAGCTGTCCACAGTCCTTCCATGTGGCCCCTTCATCTTCAAAGCCAGCAATCACATTTCAAATTCTTCTCATGATTCGAATCTCTGACCTCCTCTTTTTCTGACCTCTGACCCTTATTCAAAAGTCTCATGTGATCAAGTCAGGTTCATTCCTATTATCTCCCTAAATTAAGGTCAGCTGATTCTAGAGCTTAATTACATCTGGAAAATCCCTTTTGCCATCCACTCAACCATAATCATGGGAGTCATGGATCTGGGGACTGAACAGGGCACATGAGGGGGTGGGGATATTAACAAACTTCTTAGAACTCCGTTTATCATACCATCCCCCTGCCTTCACTTTCCCTTCACTGCATCAAACATCTACCCATTCTCCTGATAATTACTTTGTCTCTTTCTTGGAAAAATGCCCGTACACACACATGAATCCTGCCCATACCTATAGAAGGTTACCCATGGCCTTGACCCTCCCTCTTGCATTATCGTTCAGAGCCTAAAGGTAGGCACAGAGGAAGGCAAGAGCCAAGCCAGAAGGTTTTGCATGTCATGTGTACTTGCTTCCTGGGTCTGCCATAACAAATTATTACAAATTCAGTGGCTTAAAACAACACACAAAAGTTATATTACAATTATTTAGACCAGAAGGTTGATGGGAGTCTCACTGGCCTAAATACAAAGTGCCTGCAGGGCAGCATTCCCTTCTGAAAGCTGTATCTGAGCATACCTTTCCTGCCTTTGCCAGCTTCCAGATGCTGCCTGTGCTCCTGGCTTCAAAGCCCCACTTTTCTCACCCTTACAGCCCTCAGTGTTGCCCCTTCAGACCTCTCTTACATTGTGAGTCTCTCTCTCTAACCTGATTCAGAAAACGTTCTCCACTTTCAAGGACACATTTGCTCAGACTGGATAATCCAGAATGATCTCAGGATCTGTCCCTGGGATCACATCTGCAGAGGCCTTTTGCCATGTAAGGTAAGCTGTTCACAGGCTCCAGTGTTATGATGTCGATATTTTTGCAGTAAGGTGTGCGATGTTGTTCACACCACATCATGCTAAGCAGTCTGGGCTTTCTTCTGAAGGCGGGTAGAATCACTGAAGGAGTTGTAGCACAAGGTGCCTAAGACAGATCTGCATTTCTGAAAGACTCCTAGGCCCCAGGCTTCAAATTGATGATGGGGAATGGTCATGTTAGCGAACAATAACTAACTTGCTACGGAGTACTAGCCGTATTTCTGGCACTGTTTGAAGTATATTGCGATCCTCAGGGCACTTAACCCTTATAAACCAGATGGTACTATACTAACAGTAGCCCCATTCTGTGGATGATAAAAGAGACTCACAAAGAATTTAAGTAAATTTAAATTTAAATAAATTGCCCAAGACTGTATAACTAGCGAGTGCCAGAGTGAAGATCCGGTCCAGGCATCTGGCTTCCTGAGTCAGTGTTCTAACCACTACATGGAACTGTCTTTAACAGGGTAGAGCACCTCCTCCCAGCCTTTGGAAGAGGGAGAAAGCATGGTCAGGCATACTGGTCAGGGCATGCTTTCTAGATGCAGCAGCGCATGCGAAGAGACCACAGAGAAGGGGACCGACTTACGAAAGTTGAGAGGAATGAAGAAGGGCTTCCACAAATACCTTCATGATCCTCAAGTCCAGGTCCTCCTTTGTCTATAAAATAGGATCCTTGGCCCCTATAATTGCTTGACTCTTTAAATGTTTGAAAGAGCGAACCGGGGTCATTCCAGAACAATATGTGCTGATGGGTGTAGCCTTTCCCCCCTTTGATTGCTGCTCTGCAAGTCTCACAAATAACTACCCACCTGAGAGCTCATCTCTTTCATACTGAATTCCATTTTGATTTTTCATCCCTCTTGATTCTCATCTCTTTGTGCCCAAATTGTATTTTCCCGAAGATGTTTTCAAAAGTGTTTTTGTTCTGATTTAATAGGCTCAGTTTTCAATGTTTGGGCTGAAATTGAGGAGGTGCTTTATGAAAAGTGAATGCATTTGAATGGTGAAGTTTCCTGTGAACAGAAATACAGTATTGTTCTACTCTGAAGTTCCTAAGAGCCAGCTTCTGTTATTTTATTTCTAGATTTCCTTCCATCTTCTTCTTTAAAACTTTTCAAAATGACATCAAACAGCCCTCCTCTTGCTATGAAATAGAGAAAGCCCTTTCATCTGTAGGTAGGCTGATGGTGAGGGAATTATCAAGCAGGGAAAAACTAAGTCTATTGTTCTTATAAAATATATTAACTTAAAAAAATAAAAGAAACTTTCTTTTCAGCTACTCACTGTGAAATAGCCCCTCTGTACCTAGAATCCTTAAAATCAGAGATGGTCACAAAAGAGAGCCCATCAAAAACCAGATAGCGAGGGCATCCATGTGCACATCCTTCCAGAAAGGGACAACCACGGCAAAAGAGAGAAGGAGGAAGCATGTGTCGATGATCTATTTTATGCTAAGAAAAGCACTGTGTTATTTACCTTAGGTACCTTAAGTCATTTGGTCTTTTGAACACCCTCTGAGCAACCTACTCTGATACCCATTCTACAGGCGAAGAAACCAAACCATGGAGAATGTAGGCAACTTTCTCAAATGTTGTGCCAGTGACAAGGCCAGGGTTTCCATTCAGGTATTTCTTATATTAATAAATCACATCATTTACCTTGTTAACTTAGTACTGTTCTGAGAAATGACTATTTATGAAGGTTTCTGCTTCTTAAAAGAGACATAAGTGAACCAAGAGCTTAGTAAATTTGCACAGAGAGAAAAATAATCATTTATTGGACATCAGATGTGTTGAATATATAATGTATGCTTGGACTTACACTTTAAAGCATGACTTAGTAATATATATACTTCCCATTGAATATTTTTTGTTGGGGAGGGGTGGAGGGTAGGAGCAAAGGGATGAGAGAGAGAGAGAGAGAGAGAGAGAGAGAGAGACTTAAGCAGGCTCCACGCTCAGCACAGAGCCCAATGTGGGACTCGATCTCAGAACTATGAGATCATAACCTGAGCCAAAATTAAGAGTCAGACGCTTAACCGACTGAGCCACCCAGGCGCTCAAAAAGCTTTCTTTTTTAATTATAGGTTTAAAAAACTAGCATTTCATATCCATAGTACAGCTAATACTGTACTGTTCAATTTTATCACACAGATAGTATTCTCTGGTATTTTTTAAAGCACTTTTGAGTTTGCAAACATTTCCTAATGCATTATCTCACTGAACTTCTTGTGCTTCCATGAGATAAGCATTACTTGACCTCCTGTACTCTTATTAAGCTGAGGCTTAGAAGCAGTTCAGCAGCATGAGTAAGATAACACAGCTAATAAATTGTGAAGCAAGACCTAGAACATTGTTCTTCAGCTACCAAGACATAATTCTTCAGGCCATGTAGCCTGACATCCTAATTAATCTATGAATAGACACAGTGAAGTCTTACAAATGCAAAGAGAAGACGGACTCTGTAGGGCAGGCCAGGGCAGTTCCCAGTCAGGAATTTTTCATTCTCTAGCATTACCAAAAGAATTTCTGTATCTCTCTCCATGTATTAGTCTGGTTGCTTTTGACTTCAGCTTCAAATTTGTACCTTCAACCTTCAGAATTGGTGTGTGTAGACCTTTTCCATGGTATTGTAGGCTCACCTTTCTTCTACAGTTTTCAGTTTGGGCTTGTACCTTTCCACACCAATATCCCCTACAGGGTTAAGATTTTCTGCTATGGACAGGGACCCTCAGGATTCGAACCACACATACCTAGGCCAGTTGTGGGTCCTGCTACAGCAACAGGTTGGCCCAAAAGTAGCTAATAAAGGTAGAATTCCTAAGGGGAGGCTTGTAGAAGGACAAAAACAAATGTCATCTGACAAATGGGTAGGATACCTTGAGAAAAGAGGGAGGACGTGGGGAAGAAAAGAAGATTCCACAGCAGGAAAGGGATAATGGTTAAGTGAGCACGGTGTGTATGGGGGGAGCGAGAGGCAAAACATCATTCATTAAATTCCAAAGTTGCTGCACTGCAGGCTTATTTTATTTCCAGCTCTTGAATTATTTGCAAGCAGACACACACACACACACACATACACACACACACACACACAAAACATGTTACTTAAGGTTCACAGAATTTTTACTTTCTATTTAGAAACACATGGACAGGGGTGCCTGGGTGGCTCAGTCAGTTAAGCGTCTGACTTCGGTTCAGGTCATGATCTCACGGTCCGTGAGTTCGAGCCCCTCGTCGGGCTCTGTGCTGATTGCTCAGAGCCTGGAGCCTGTTTCCAATTCTGTGTCTCCCTCTCTCTCTGCCCCTCCCCTGTTCATGCTCTGTCTCTCTGTCTCAAAAATAAATAAATGTTAAAACACATGGACACAAAGGACTTTGGAGGATTTTGTAAAGATGTAATTATTCCAAATGCACAATTTTGTCAGCTTGCTTTTATAATCAAAGCACTGCATGAATTTCAAAGTAAATACAATCTTTGTTATGTTAGAAAGCTCTGAAGTCACTGTCTTAAAAAATAAAGTAGGGACAGCTTCAGCAAACAGTGGCAAATCTCAAAGACCCACTGTTTTGATGTATGACTCCTATTAGTAATGTCCTGAAGAAGTCCTACCTAATTCATACCATCCATTATCTCTTTGACGCCTTATGATACATAAAGATAAAGGAGGGAAAGGAAGAGATCGAGCAGGTATTGACCACCTACTAAGTGACAAGAACTAAGTGTGCTTCTCTATATTTTTCATGGCGTTATGTTCTCACAACTGTTCTATGTTGTAAATATCACCAGATGACAAAAAGGAGAAACAGGTTAAGTAAGTTTGCCAAGCTCAGATACCTAGTATGTTTTGGAACCAGGCTTCAAGTCTGTTTGTTGTCAAAGGCAATGATCTTCACACATTGTCAATTGCATGATATGATTAGCCAATATATGTGTTACTTTCCCCTTGGAAAATGTATATATAGGTTCAGAGAATGAATGTATTGTGACCTTGCTTGATTTGTTCTTTTGTTTTACTGATGTATAAATGAACTTAGAAGCAAGTGATAGTTTTCATCTTTGCTTAAGTTCAGGGATGAAATGGATTGGTGTGTATACATAATAAGATTTGTCACTTAGATATCAAAAAACTAATTCCAGAAATTATCCTTACAGAGAATAACAACAAAAACATTTTGCTCCTCCTGTGTTAGAATAGTCTAACATTTAATGAAAAATTCTAAGCGTCCATGGGTTAACATCATACAAGTGCACTGTTCTCTTACTTTATAGTCCAGATGAATTAGTTAAAAAGTGGCTGGGGGAGGGCTTCTAGTTGGCTCCATGTATTGGGAAATACATCTAAACCTATCCCTTAAGCATATTTTTAAACTTACTTTTACTCTTTTTCCTCTTCATCCACAGCATCCTGCTCCTTCCCCCTCTTGCTCTCCCTCTGAATTTAATGGTAACATGAAACTATCAGGATCTAGTATACACCCATAATGAGAACTTTTTGCAATGCTGGAGTCTAATTGGTCTTTGTTGCTCAAAGGCTTTCTCAGCTTGGTTCCCTGCTGTTTTAAGTCTAGAAGCTGGCTTTTCTTCCAATCCAAAGTCTCAAATTTCTAGACTTTTTTATTTATTCTTGCAAACCAGCTGATCCTTTCCCAAATTAATTTCTTTCACGTACTTGGAATAGTCAGTAACTACGTGTATACATTGCTAACATTCTGTGTTACCAGCCTGTCCCCTTGAAGAAGTTGGTCTGTCACAGTGAAATATGTTCATCATCTTTCCAATGCCATAACATCCATTTCCTTTCCACCCACCAAGACATAGCCTCAAAGAGATATATTTTCTTAGGCAACTCCCTATTTCTGGCACCACACATTCAATCAGTCAGGGTTTGATCAGGAAAATACAAAGAACTAATAATTTTGAACAAAATATTACTTGGTACAAAGATTTAGAGGCTTATAAAACTATTGAAGTACTTGAGGGCTTTGGGAATTGACACTTTTATATATACATTTGCATATTATTTGGCAAGACTTAATCTTCTTCCATTCAGTGTCTGTGGCAACAAATAGAAAAGACAGATTCATATGGCACATGCTAAGTATTTATTGAATTAGTTAGTCACAGAGTCATAGTTCCATTCCAGAGTCTTGGGAATGAATTTAAAGGTCAGGGTTTCTGCCAATTGGATGCAGAATTCCATCCCCAGACCACTGGATACAAAAGAATAATGAAGGAAAGACAAACCAATATTCCTTATAATTATTTTACTGCAGGTCCTTGGTATTTCTAAGGAACATGTTTGCATTGATGCATTTGTGCCAAGGGGGAAAAAACATCCATGATCTGTTTTTAAACCTCTTCATACCTAATGAGCCAGAGGGAAATTTTCAGTCTTTGTGGCCTAGCAGTGTTACTCCACTAAATAGGAAAATAGAGAAAGAATAGCCTGAAGGCATATAGAAACTGAAAGCCCACACTAGCAGAGATCGCCATTCAGCCAATCCCATGGGGAAAGAAACAATTTTTATGTTCTTTCATATCTGTAGAAACGTGATTGTGATTCAGGGTTTAAATGATTCTGTCACTTATGAGCTGTATCATCTTGAGTAAGCTACTTAAATTTGGGAGCAAGGTATCCTCATCATCAAAGCTGGGAAATTCTCATTTCAGAAGTGTCCTGGGAATGACATAAAATTAACAAAATGAGTGCTCAATAAAAAGGTAGGAGATTTTACATTATTGAAGGATGAAATGAAGAGAGGTAAGACAGGAGGGAAGAAGAGAGAAATGGAAAGACAGGGGGAAATGGGGAGAAAAAAATATAAATAAAAGGAACCAGATAATGTGAAAACAGGAAATCATAAACCTAAATATAAAACACATAGTATTCCTAGCAAGTGGGTCAGAGATTAAGTTTACTGTGACTTACTTGCTGATGAATTCTCGTACTGCCTACGTATTTAGTTGTCTTTAACATTGCGTTGCTTCAGTTCACTTCAATATCAAGGACTTGTAGTGCACACATCATGTCCTCTGCCAGCTATTGTCAAGTAGGTCATGCTGAGGGGCTGGAATTGGGGCCTAATGCAGATGGTGTCATGGGTAACTCCAGGAATCTCTACAAGGGTCATCAGAGAAAGCCCTCTGCTTGAACACCATGAGGGGACTGCAGACTCAGCAAAAATGTTACAATAGGAATGGACTGTGGAGGGATTATTTTTCCTTCATCGATGAAGTCCACACTCTCAACAAGATTGCCAGCATGTGGAAGCCGCCATGGAAAGGCCCACTCTTCAGTAGAGTGGTAGGAACACATTGTCCTAGCTATAAAGCTGCTGAGAAGTGACAGTGTCTGAATATAGGGTATTGTAGACATTAACAATCACAAAATTACACAAATACAGAAAGACAGAATGGTATTTACTCACCTCAAAAGAAACCCTCGACAGTTCCTTGAGGGCTGACAAACTACAAGGTATGTGTTAAATTATAATGAAAATTTGGGGGTGCCTGGGTGGCTCAGTCGGTTGAGCGTCTGACTTCGGCTCAGGTCATGATCTAGCGATCTGTGAGTTCGAGCCCTACATGGAGCTCTGTGCTGACAGCTCAGAGCCTGGAGCCTGCTTTGGATTCTGTGTCTCCCTCTCCCTTCCCCCCACCGCCCCCCTCATGCTCTGTCTCTCTCTCTCTCTCTGTCTCTGTCAAAAATAAATAAACTTAAAAAAAATAAATTATAATGAAAATTCTTATTTTAATTAAACCCCTCATCGTTGGTCATAAAAATATTCAGGAGAGGTTATTAACACGTCAAAAATTGTTTTGCTTCCAAAACAGCTGTTCTGGAAAATGCTTAAATGATCCATGGACCCTTTAAAAAGCACTTCTTCTTTGGGTAAGAAAAAACAAGATGCAATGAGCAGGCTTTCATTTTGAACAGATCCAGCTTCAGTACTAATTTTTCTATTCACTACCTTTGAATGCTTGGATATTTTACTTAAACTTCACCTTTACAGTGGGGGGAAAGGTGGTGTTGGAAGTATTGACAATAAATGCATGGAAAGCCCCTGTTACTGCATACATGCTCACACTGAAGAGTAGCTCAAATTCCAGGGCACACTCTGAATTTCTGTCACTGTGCCACATCCCGTACAACTCCTTTAAAAAAAGATAGAGTGAGAGAGATCGAGAAAATGGTTGATACCCCTCTTCAGTGTGGCTCTTTCTTTTTTTTTTTTTTTTTTGTCTCGTATTCTTACTCTCTGTCAAACAAAACTCATTTTCTTTGCTCATCCCAAACATACAGTGGAGATTAATCAAGCCCAGTCCCCATGGTCCGGGATAATTTGGTTCAGAAGAGAGACCAAGAAAAGTCATGCTGTGTCATGCCTGAGACCAACTCTTATTGGACTGTGACAGAAAACATGGGGAGTAAAATTGAAAATGATTTAGAAGAAATAAGAAAGGGCTCCTCTGGGTAAGAAACAAGTCTTTCATGGCTTTGTCAGACTCCTGACATCTAATTGTGTTGATGAGCACCAAATCTATTGAATCATAGAGTCGACAAATAGAGCATCAATTTTTCATTATCTTGACTGGGTATATGTCTTGCTCTTCATTATTCTCAAGGCAATTTTCTCAGATAAGATGCCAACAAATTTTATCAAAAAATACAAATGCAGAAAATACAAGGGGCTATTTGATGAGAGACCTAAGCATCAACATATTCGAGAAGGCTTCTTTCTGTCGGTTTGTATATAGGCTACGAGTCCCCTTCTTCCTACCTTCCTTCTTCAACAAACTTCTTACAAAGGAATTTTAAATATATGACCTCAGCTCTCTCATGTGGATCTTAACTTTTGGATGAAGCTTCACTGTCATCCACACTATTCAAACTCTTTCTCACAAGGTTTTTCTTATGCTTCGCCAATTGCCTAAGCCTGTGATTTCCCAGTTTGACCAGCTCCTCCTGACACTATCCCTTTCTCTGGCACTCATGATGTTGTTCTTTTTGGTTCCCTTCATGTGCTTTCAATTATTCCTTCTCCATCTTTGCCAAACTTGCTTCTTTATTTCCGTGCCCTTTCTCGTGGCATGCTCTCATATCCATTTGCTATACACTTGTCTCTCAATCTCAACATGTCTGAATCTCTCTCTCTTTCTCTGAGTCTTTTCTCTTTAAGAAATGCCCAGCAGTTGTGTGAAGTTGGAAAAGGAGTCTTTTCTGTTACTTGTCCTCATTTTTTCAGTTCACAAATACCGAATGCCTGTGCTTGGTAAATCATTGTAGTAGATGTTCAAGAAATTGCAATGTCTTACACTCCAAAAGTCCTTAGGCACTCCTTTACTGTAGTACATATAATAATAATTGTCTTATGTTAAAACCACTTATATGAATGCATTATTTCTTCTCAATATTCTGCTTTCAGAATAGAAGTATCTTTATATCCCCTGTAACAACCGGTTGCCCATAGTTAATAAAAAATACTTGATGAACACATTCCAAAAATATATATATAACAAAATGTGTATTATGTATGCATTAAATATATATCTATAACAGAATGTTGTATTCAGCTGTGAGAAAGGACATATTGTCTTTTGTAATACATGGATGGACTTTGAGGGCAATATGCTAAGTGAGATAAGTAAGGCAGAGAAAGACAAATACCATATGATCTCACTTTTCTGTGGAATCTGAAACAAACAAACAAACAAACAAACAAGTTTATTGATACAAAGACCAGATTGGTGGCTGCTGGAGGTGGGGGCCAAGGGGTGGGGGTGAAATGTGGGAAGATGGTCAAAAGGTACAATCTTCCAGTTATGAAATAAGTGCTAGGGATGTAATGTACAGCATGGTGACTATAGTTAACGACATTGTTCGTATATTTGGAAGAGATAAGAGAGTAGACCTTGAAAGTTTTGATTACAAGAAGAACAAATTGTAACTCTGCGTGGCAATGGGTGTTAACTAGACTCATCGTAGGGATCATTTTGCAATATATTCAAATACGGAATCATTATGTTGTACATCTGAAACTGATACAATGTTATATGTCAATTATATTTGTTCACTTAAATTTAAATTAAATTCAATTTAAAGTAATTTAAATGTGAAATTTAAAATTAAATAAACAATGATCACTTCAGATGAATGGCTACATTCAAATGCTTATATCAGAGCGAAACAGGTACCCCCAAAACCCATCTTAAGCCTGATCCACGCAGAGCCTAGATAATGAAAGTGAGAAAGAGTTATTGTCCTCTAATTAGCAACAGAGCTCGATTTCTAAGGCCACAAGGGTGGAAAATTCACAAGAGATAAAATTCCCTAGTTCAAGTCCTGGATCTGACCCACACTGATTTTTTATGGATTGCACTTTTTATTGAACATTTTTGTTCCTCAATGTCCTCATTTATAGGACGAGGGGGGAAAATGCCTGTTTCCTACCTGTTGCTGTTACATGAGGTTTACATAGGAAAACATAGATAAAAATTCTTCGTAAACTATACAGCACTACACAAATGTATAATGCCGAAATAGAACAGGTTCTAAATATATGTTTAATTAATGACTTAATAATGAAATCAAGCATTGATCTGTTCTGCTTCAACTTCCCCCAGCCCCCACCAGCGAAGCAGGTTTCACGGAACCACAAAATAGATACAGAGCGTGTTGAGAGGTCCCTTATAGGTTTGAGGGTTGGTTTTTTTTTTTTTTAATAACTAGAACTTTAACATTTTTATTGCTTAGAATGTTTCTCAATGTATTTAGCTAGGCATTCCAAGTGGGAAGCGATCTCACACTGAATAAAAGATGATTAAGAGCTGTGGCAGATGCTGTAAGTTGCCTACTTAACACCCATTTCTGTGTCTGGCTCAACAACCTCTGGACTGTGTTGATGAGGCCAGCTGAATGGTGACTCAAGCCCCCTTGCAGAGAGTGAAGGTGAATGACATATAGGTAGAGGTAGAACCTCCTTCAAAGGTATTTACTCAACCGGCAGGCACCCTTTTGTTCTTCCCTTCTTTCCTTCCTCCTTCTTGAAGCGCGAATATAAGTCTAGGGCTCCGGTGACCTTCTGTCGCTCACGAGAAAACCTTACGATGAAAATCCAGGTGTTAAGGGTAACAGAGCAGGAAGACAGAGAAGTCCAGGTCTCTGATGCCACCATGTTGGCCACGAACTGACACATCTGACTCGGATATTTTGTGAAAGAAAGATAAACCCTTACTTGGCTTAAGCCACTGTTATTTCAGATCTCTGTCACTAGCGACCGAACGCATACCCTATCACCTATCGGAGCCTCTCCTTGATTCAAAGTTTTGTTTGTTAACGTTGAAAAGAAGAAGGAAATGTCAAATTAATTATTTTAACAATATAATATATTTTATGTATGTGTGTATGTATGTATTTGATTTTATTTAAATCCAAGTTAGTTAACATATAGTGTGGTAATGAGTTCAGTAGAATTTGGTGATTCATCACTTCCATATAAACCCAGTGCTCATCCCAACGAGTGCCCACCTTAATGCCCATCCCCCATTGAGCCCATATCCCACCCAGCACCCTTCCAACAACGCTGTTTGTTCTCTGTATTTAAGAGTCTCATGATTTGCCTCCCTCTCCGTTTTTATCTGATTTTTCCTTCCTTTCCTGTATGCTCATCTGCCGTGTTTCTCATATTTTAGTGAAATATGCATCTAGAACACATTGGAAAGTGAAAAGTAAAGAAATAGCAATACAAACTATTGCCACCGTAATATTTACTAAGTATAACACTTCCCGAAGTGGTATTTAAATTTTGTTTAAAATATAACAATGCTTCTCAAATTCTATGTTTTCTTCAAAGGCTTATAGAGTTTTGAATACTTAATTTTGTAATACTTCACCACCTCTATTCAAGATTATCTCCGCATTAAATAGTGTTGGCTTTCACTAAAGTGTTAATGAAATCTTTAGAAAAAATTTTTCAAACTTCAATTAACATCATTAAAATATTTGGTAGTGATGGTCATCAATAATTTGTAGGATAAACTTCCTGACTACCACAACTTTTACTCTAACAAGGGGGTCTGGCAAAGGACATAAGACTTCTTCTAGTATATATCTGACACTTTCAAGAACTGGTTCTTTGCTCACAGAATGTGCACACTCAAGAAAAACACTAGTTCAGATTATGTTGGGGGAAATTTATGTTTACTTACACAAGCCTGGGCAGAATGCTTACTTCATAAAACTTCTTCTTCATGGTGATTTCAAAGTAAATTAGTACTGTGATGTTATGGACTTTATTGCTTCCCCCTAAAATTCATATGTTGCAGCCCTAACATGCAGTATGATAGTATTTGAAGGTAAGGAATTTAGGGAGATAATTAAGGCTAAATGAGATTATAAAGTGAGGCCCTAATCGACCTAAGGGCTGGTGTTCTCACAGGATCAAGGACAGATGCTAGAGATCTCTCTTCCTCTACATGATACAGAGACGAGGCCATGAGAGAACACAGCGAGAAGATGGCCACCTACATTCGAGGAAAATAGCCCTCACCAGCAATCAAATTTGCTAGCATCTAGATCATGGATTTCTAGCCTCCAGAACTGTGAGAAAATAAATGTCTATTGTTTAAGCTACCCAAGCTGTGATATTCTGTTATGACAGCCTGAGCAGACAAATATATACAAAATACCATACAGTATACAGGGGAACATATGGAACTTAAGAGTAAATGCTAGTTTTAAAGTCAACATTTATCACACCTGCTTATTAATTGTTATTATTTTCTGATTTTAACCAATATGTTCCTTGTAGAAAAGCTGTGAAAGTAAGAGTATGAAAGGAAAAAAAAAAACATAGACCCAAGCTAGCTTCCCTGCCAAAACCTTCCTAAATTCCTAATGAAGTCTCCAAGGCAGAAGAGAAAAAATGACATGCTGTTTTGAAAACTTACCAACCTGAGCTCAGAATCTGAGAGAAAATTACATCAGCTTTTTATCCGGTTGAACTGAATTAAAGTGTGCAAATGGTGTTCCATCTACGTCTGTGGTATCAGCTGCAAAGAGGGGGACAGTTTCCCTGTTCAGGTGGGGACATTTATCCCATTCTCCTCCTGTTTCTAGGAGGATCCACCTTCAGAATATGACACTGTAAGTACCCCCCTTGCCTGTGGGAAGCACAGGTTCGCTTCTTCCATGAGCCTTAGGTCTTGTGGAGGCGGCATCGACAGGTAAAGGCTTGAGTTTGTCTGCTCAGCCTGGAACTGGATGCATCTGTCTCATTCAGGGTCAAAAAATAGCAAGCCCACCTTACAATACCCAGTCCTGCAATGTTTCCTTTATTGGCCAATTTCTCCAGCAGTTTGGAGGCTTCTTGCTGCCAAGCAAGGAGCAATGCCTGTGAGTCACATAATTTGGGCACAGTCCTGAGTGTGTGTCTTTTGGCAAGTCACCTTACCTCTCTGAGCCGACATTTCACATATTGCCTTCATTTTTAACAGGATGGACCTGAATATTCATTTTTTTTTTCTTCTTGCTTTATTGAGATAGAGTTAACAAATAAAAATGGCATATACTTAAGTTGTATAATGTGATGATTTGATATGTGTGTGTGTACATATGTGTGTGTGTACATATGTGTGTGTATACATACACACACACATTGTGAATGCTTTCCACAATCAAGCTAATTAACCCATCCATCATCTCACACACTCACAATTTTTAAAAAGCTATCTTTTAGGGGCACCTGGGTGGTTCAGTCGGTTAAGCATCCGACTCCAGCTCAGGTCATGATCTTGTGGTTTGTGAGTTTGAGCCCCATGTCGGTCTCTGTGCTGACAGCTTAGAGCCTGGAGCCTGCTTCAGATTCTGTATCTCCCCCTCTCTCTGTCCCTTCCCTGTGCTCACTCTCTCTCTCTCTCTCTCTCAAAAATGAATAAACATTAAAAAAGTTTAAAAGCTTTCATTTATAAGATGAATAGGTTTTGGAGATCTAATCTACAGCATGGTGACTCTAGTTCAGAATACTGTATTGTATACTCAAAATTTGCTATGAGATCAATTATTTTTTTTTAACTTTTTTCATGTTTATTTATTTTTGAGACAGTGAGACACAGCACGAAGAGGAGAGGGAGACACAGAATCCAAAGCAGGCTCCAGGCTCTGAGCTGTCAGCACAGAGCCTGATGGGGGCTTGAACTCACAAATTGTGAGATCATGACCTGAGCCGAAGTCAATGGCTTAACCAACTGAGCCACCAGGGTGTCTCTGTGATCAATTCTTAACTTACTTTCATTTTCATTTTAGTTCAATAAATATTTTTAAGTAATAATAATAATAATAATAGCAAGCCCACTTGGCTCCGAAATTTAGTCCAAATTCTCCACCAATTTTATTGTAAAAGAAGTGAGTTTTAATCTCAGTATGCCTGGATTCTATGTCAATTTTACATTGATTCAAAAATCAGACAGAAAAAAATGTTGCTACGTAACAGTCCACTTAAAATAGCTAAAACCTTTCAAAAGCATGGTTTATGGTTTATTTTCTGTCAGAAAACAGAGTTATTGTCACTGTCATGTGGATTCTCACCATGTTTCCCAATTGGCATCTCCCATTCAGAAAATGCAAAGCAGAAATAATGCATCTAGAAATTGGGATAAGGATTTGTATGTTGCTGGCAGTAGTAGATTCCATCTTAAGATGAGTAGTAGGGGAGGAAATGGATACATTTCATCCAGGAACATCTTTTGGGTGAAAATCCTTTAGATGCTGTTTTATAGGATGAGGATATAAGATAATAGGCTCTTGGTCTGAAAAGGGAACATGATTAGCACCCAACCAGAAATGGTTGGAACCCAGGGCAGCACGCCCGGGATATATTTTGGCACATGCTGAGTCTGGGTGGATATCCCTCTTTCAAAAATGAGTAAAGTAAATTTCTCAAGAAATTGGTCAATTGTAATAAAGTATAAATTGTGCAACAATTGGTATAACGATTTAAGGATCATGAAAAAAATGTACTGCAGAACAAAGTAAAGGAAATCTGTTCATCAAGACTTGTGAATAATCTCTGAAAATTACTTACAAAGGGAACTGTTTTTATGTTTTCAGTTAATTAATTGTGGAACTCAATGAAGCAGATTTCTATCAGAAGACTCTCCGTGAAATAAGAACATCAAATCATAAGATACGAAAAAAAAAAAAAAAAACAATATGGTGGAATTAAAGGGTGATGGTTGAGATATGAAAGTATTTTATTTGCACATAGAGTAAAACACAGAGAAGACTCTAAGTATGGAAAATAGATAAAAGACATCAGCTTAAAATTTGTAGGTATTCTTTTGGAGAAAAAATGAGAACAGTTAGAAGAAAAATCAATGATACATTTCCTTTTAAGATCCTGAGTTAAAGGGCCTAAACATAGAGCTTCAAAGTGTTAATAGAAAACATATGAAAGGATACGCATCCAGCATAATCTGGGGATTACCAGAGTTACACGATTAAAGAACAAAAAACCCTCCAACAACTCCTCAGGAAGTGATAGCCACTAATGGAAAGAATTGAGTATTCTTAGGCTTTTCTATATCACTAAATGTTACAGGACAAAGGAATAAACCTTCAAACTTTTGGAGAAAATATAAGGTTAGCAAAGAATGTTGTGTCAGCCAAATTATCATTCAAATTTGAAAAGAATAGAAACATTTTCAAATTACATGAAAATATTGTTACGCAAAGGCACAAAAATATATGGTAAAAATGACCTTAAAAGTCACTTAACGATTTGCTTCAATTGGTGGAGAGACAAATCAAAATTAGAAACAACATAATGGTATGGAAACAACCTAAGTATCCCTTGATGGATGGATTAATAAAGAAAATGTGTATATATAGAAATGTCTATGTATACACAACTCTCTCTCTCTCTCTCTCTCTCTCTCTCTCTCTCTCTCTCTGTGTGTGTGTATACATATGTGTGTGTGTGTGTGTGTCTGTGTATGTGTGTGTGTCTGTGTGGTAACACACAGACACACAATGGATTTGGAACATTATTCAGCCTTAAAAATAAGGAATAATGGAACATTATTCAGCCTTAAAAAGAAGGAAATCCTATGATTTGTGACAACATGGATAACCCTGGAGGATATTATGCTGAATGAAATAAGCCAGACAGAAAAAACTTCATGGCCTATACACTGCATGGTATCATGTATATGTGGAAACCAAAAAAAAAAAAAAAAAAAAAAAAAAAAAAAGTAAACATAAAAAGTTAAACTCATAGAAACAGAAAGTAGAAAAGTGGTCACCAGAATCCAAGGGGTGGGAGAAATGGGGAAATCTTGGTAAGAGGGTACCAAATTTCAGTTTCAATCTGAATAAGTTCTGAGGGTCTAACACAGAACATGGGACTATATTTGATAACATTGTATTGGATAATTGAAATTTGCTAAGAGACTGTAACTTAAATGTTCTCACCACACACACACAAAAAAAGGAGGTAAATATGTCAGGTGAAGGATGTGTTAATAAACTCCACGGTGGGAGGAGGGGATTCTTTCAAAATGTATACATAAATCAAATCATCATGTTATACACTTAAAGTATATTACAATTTAATTGTTAATGATACCGCAATAAGCCAGGAAAGAAAAAAAAACACCATGAAGGAAAATCTTTGTTTTTGAAAAATTGTGGACCTTCCCTTGCTTCATATATACCCCAAATTCTACAATAACCAAGGTCATATGATTTGCAGAGTGCTCCTCCTTTGGGGAAAAAACTTAACCCTTTTTTGCTTTTGTCTTTCAGAGGTATGAGTATGTTCCTTAATAAGCAAGCTTTACCCTTGATGTGTTTCATATCATTAAAAAAATTATTGACATTGTTCTTTTCCATTATTTAACTGTGGCCAAATGTTTGGGACCCAGTGCCAGGAAGATTGTCAAACGAACCATGTTTTATTTTTGCTTTTCTCTACATATGGCTATTTTCATTATCAAGGAGATGGAAAAATAAGTTTCTGCAACTATGGAACACATCTGAATTAATTGAGCCATTAAAAATATCTGAAGGTAAATAAACCAGGCAGGGGCAAATTCTCCTATGTCATTCGCCGTTTCACTATATGATTTGATTGCCAAGTGTTATCCCAGATTTTAGGTCTACATCTGTGAACAAAATATGCATAATGTTTATGTGAGAGATTTTGTAGTGTAGTGCATGAGATAGATAGTATGTTAGCAGATGAAATAAGGGTACAGTTTAGGGTAATCACAAATGTCTTCAGAGCACCAGTCTGTTACTGTGAATCCTATGTTGGTTTCTTTCCCTTTTGCTGAACTATCAGTATAGGGAGCCAGATTTCTGCCAGGGAAAATAATGCAATGAACAGTTAGTTACTAGGGACATTATAATTGTGGTCATCTCTAGGTATGAAAAGTATGAGAAATTTTTATCTCTTCTCCTTCTGCTTTAGAATGTTTCCCTAAATACTCAAGCTGAGGTCAGAAAATCAGAAAACTACACATATAAACATTCGTCTATCTCATTCTACAAAGGTTAAAGAAAGTGAAATAACGCGAGGTTAGAGTTGTCATTTCCCTTTTTACTTTGATGTCTTTTCCAAGTTCCCAGGATAAGTGTGTATTCCTTTAAAATGAGGGAAAACGGGGCGCCTGGGTGGCTCAGTCGGTTAAGCGGCCGACTTCGGCTCAGGTCACGATCTCACAGTTGTGAGTTCGAGCCCCGCGTTGGGCTCTGGGCTGACGGCTCAGAGCCTGGAGCCTGTTTCTGATTCTGTGTCTCCCTCTCTCTCTGCCCCTCCCCCGTTCATGCTCTGTCTCTCTCTGTCTCAAAAATAAATAAACATTAAAAAAAAAATTTAAAAAAAAATGAGGGAAAACATTTTATTTATTATAGCCTAAGGAAGGAAGTGTGAGATGAAAAGGATTAATATTTTATTTGTAAATGTTTAATATTTTGCTTCAACTTGCAATTGAAGCAAATATGCGTGTCTAATTTTTATACTTTTAATACTTCTACATAAGGATTTCCCAATTTTTTATGTACAAGCATTAAAATGTCATTTGAAGTGTCTTCATAAGATTTCCCCATGTGGATATGCCATTGTTGACTTTACCGTTGCTCTAGACATATGGCTGGGATAGCATCCTCACTGTTATAAATAACAGTCCCAGTTTGTACCTAAATATTTGCCTGGATCACAGAACATTTCCCTATGGCGGACTCTCAGACCTAGGAATATGGGATTAATGGGTGCAAGCTTTTTGCCCTTTTGAGATATGGCCCAACAGCTGCCTGTGAATGTTTTACATCTTTACAATCTCTGGGCTCCTCCACAGGCTCTGCTCCAGATCGCAAAGAACTCAACCTCTTGACATCTCACTTTCTTCACCTAGAAGGTAGGGCTAATACCCCCTCATAGTCCAAGAGTAAAGATTAAATGAGAGGATGCATTCATGGGATTTCATACATACAGCATTAGGCCCCGAGCAGATGGTAGGTAATTATCATTTTCTCTCCCCTTTCTTTGGGAAGATAGTTATGTCTGCTGCAGCCCTCCTTTCCTTCCCCAAATCCTCTCCAAGCCCACTTTTCATGCGGGCAATCAGAACCCCCTGGAGTGCTGCATTTTGTAGCTCCCTCTTCCTTTTTACACTTCTGATTCCCAACTACATTGCTTGCATTCCATCTATATTAGAAGGAGCTTATCTTATTTCTTCACTCTATAAATAACAGACCGCTGATAAGAATAATAATGGAAAGTCAGATTGCAGCAGAGCAGAATCAGGGGGAAATAAAGGTAACATTGAGTGAACTTGAACAGGGAAGAAAGGATGCATAGGGGATAAATGATTCTATACCCAGAGGTGATGAATGCCAGCAAGCAATAAATTCGCAAGGAAAAAGAAAAGAAAAAAAAAAAAAGAAAGGAAAAGGTCAGTGTGAATACTGACGAGTGAAAAGAAATCATGGAATAGCAAGAAAGCCAAACAGGTGCAAAAAGACAGGTCTTGAGCTAAGGGAGTTAAAAAAAAATGCATCAGGGTATGCATGGACTGGGGGATCAAAGGTAGAGAGAGCAGGGGTGAGAAAGAGGAGTCTGTTATAAATGCCTTTCAGGCACAAAAGGAAGACCAAGTCTGTGAAAGAGCCAGTGACGCCAGCAGAGAGCTGTGTGGATAAGGTATTGATGTCTGTGTCCCGGGGAAACCAGATAGGATTTTAATCACCTGCAGACGGACACAGAAAACAAGAGCAAGTATTAAAAATCAATTATCTAAAAACAACCACAAACTTGTGGGATGCTGGTGACTGTATAGCACCTGGTCTGAAGGGTTGAACCATAAACCAACAAATGTGTTTTTGTGTTTAGTTTTTTTTTTTCTTTTTTAAATAAAATTCTGAAAGTTGAGCCCAGCTTTGACGTGTATCCAGCCCTGAGTGGTCCGTGGCCCCTAGTTCCCCCTGTGAGTAGTAAATCTAGGTCTATGTGGTTGACTTCTCCTGCTCTTCCTTAGGGTGTGTTAAAGAACAAAAAATTCAACAGATTAAATTCAAAGATCTGATTGGATTTGTTAAGTGATTCATGAGCCAGGCAGCATCTCATCCAGCAAGTAGAGAGAGACTCTGAGGAGTTGTAGGAAATGAACAGTTTTTATAGGCAGGAGGGTGGGGACAAAGACATGATTAGCAAAAGAAAAGGAAGGATTGTTTGAGACCAGGTCATCTTTTTGGCAGAGAGGGAAAGGCAGAGTTATAACATGCAGATGACCTCACTAGTGCTGATCAGGAAACTTCAGATTGACTTTCAAAAGGTCACATTCTTGAGATGAATTAAAATTGTAATTAAGTCTTGTGGGGGACCGGGGACATATGATTCCATTTGGGGCTTGTTGTTTCTTTTTTAACAGGGTAGAGTCCCTGGTAAAATTTTCAAGGACAAATTTTCAGTAGATCCTTCTCCATCTAACGGCAGCTGCCTGATCTTCTTGAAATGCAGTTTGGAGAATGTTACCCCCTCACTTCAAAACCTTCAGTGACTTGCCAGGAACTGCAGAGTAGAGCCCAATTCCTGGTCTGGCACCAAGATCTCCACCGCATAGCACTAACTCACCTTTCCATCTGGACTGCCTATATTCCTAATAAAGTGTCTTAGACTCTGAAATCTACAGTCACTTCAGTTCTATGCAGATGTCACTGCTTCCTTTCACTTGAATACCCTGAGAAGCAGCATCCAAAGGCCAAGCTGAGTGAGGGCTTCCCAAGCTTACATTGCGGAGAAAAGACGACTTACCAGGCTCACTTCATGTGGATGATCCTTTAAGAGCCCTGGCAAGGATTGACATTTTAAGTGCATGTGTGTGCTATCTCGTATGATCCTTCCAGCAACTCCATGAGATAGAAATTGGTTTCCACATCTTACAGATAATGTAGAAATCAGTATGCTCATTTTACTACAGAAGAGTTAAGTAATGTGCCGAAAGCACAAGCTTCAAATTCTGAGTCATTCTCTTGCAAAGCCTATGCTTTAATGATGATACATTCTTGAGATGTTCTTGAACCAAAGTGTTAATTCTTCCCTAATATTTTAAACTGGTATTTTGATCATTTGGACATGGCTTTGTTCGTGCTGAGTCTTCAAGACTCTGTTTTGGAATATTGAATTCTGTTTTGAAACATCTCATGCAGTTCACCTCATGCTAGGAGGTCCTCTGCACATGTTCTCTCTGAAAAATGGAGGAACTTGGTCATCGTCTTCTCTTTGGACTTTGGAGTCAGAGAGAGCTTAGTTTAAAGATCAACTGTGTCACTTTCTAGGCTGCATATACTAGAGCAAGTGATGAAAATTATCTGTGCCTTCATTTCCTTATCTGTAATGGCAATATTTTCCCTGTCTACCCCCTAGGATTGTTGGAAGGACCAAATTAGACAATGAACATGACTCATCAGATATAAAGTGTTACACAAATGTTTAGAATAATTATGACATTGTCTTGCCATTGTCGTTGTTGTGTCTCGTAATCCAGGCACATACAAAAACTGTCCATAATCCTTGACTGGCCCTTTGAGGCACTTAATTATTACCAAAATGCCATTGGGTCTTATAATAATTGTTTTAGGATATTGAATATAATTTCTGAAATGCTTCAATCCTGGGTTGAATTAAAGCTCAGGGATTTTCTTATCTGATCCAAAGGCAAATCATTATCCCAGGACTCACATATGACTTTATATTTTTCTTCACCCTTAGTGTTTTTATCTCTATAAATTTGTGAAAAAGAAGAATGTCAATAAGAAAAGTCAAACCAATGCCCCACAAAGTGATTCATTTCCAGATCCAATAGAGCCATCTAGGAATACGAAAGAATACATTTTCACTAATTTATTGCTTTGTCAATTAAAAAGTAATTGACTGAGATTTCATTATATCCTCTCCATTGTGAAAAAGGCACAGGAAAAGTTTTAATTTTTTAAAGGCTGGCCTTGTATTTCATCTAAGAAAATTGGAAAACACTCGACTTTTCAAAGTTTTAAAAGAATCTCTAAGCCAGGTTTCAATCTCTCTCTTTTTTCCCCTCAAAACTCAAGGTGAAGGAAAGACAACTTACTTTTTCTTGACTGATGTGTGTGGTTTAAGATGATGAGGTTGTCAGGAATATTAGGAATAAATCTATAATCCAATGATGATAGCAACAGTGTTTATTTTTCAGTCCTTTATGGTTTAGAAGCCATGATTTCAATTTATTTTCATATTCATCACTAAGCAGTAGATGATATTAATCCCATTTATTCAGAGTGGTAAAATGACATGCTGAGGGAATCAGGTTTAAATACCTAAAACCTGAGCAAGTACTCTAAATATCAGAGTAAAGTTGTATAACAAGATCATTTTACACATAGTATCTTCCATCCTTTAGACAATAGTTTGAGAGAAAACCAATGCTTTCCTTTTGAAAGTTGAAGATATTGAGGCTGTAACAATTAGGCAGTTTCCCCCTTTATCATGCAACCATTGTGGGCAAAGCCAGGGGGTAAATTCAGGACTTTCTGTCTCCAGAGCTTTTCATAATCCATAGGGTACATGAATTTCCTTCTTGAAATGAATATAAATATCAAATTGTTCACAACTGGAATTTCTTGATAAGAGCATGTCACTATGGCCAGAACAGGATATTTTAGCCAGTTAAAGCCCAGGGCTTTAATGAGGGTCCTTGGGTGAGGGAAGCATTCACAGTGGCAGCTGGACTCCTCAGGCTGCCTGCTCTGAATACGTTGGAATGAAAAGCTCTTAAACACAGAGAAGTCACGTGGCAACCCTACCAATCTCAGAAGAGCTCATGCACTTCACTCCTGGGAGGTCCCGGGTGCATGTTCTCTCTGCAAAATGGAAGAGTCTTTCCATAAGCAAGTAGGAGTGTAGCCTCAGGAAACAGAGCTGGCAGAGCCATTCCCAGAAGCCACACAGTGCAGAGAACCATCTTGTTTGTTGCTGAGGAGAGACTAATCACGGCACCCCACCCCTTAGGTACTCTCCCCGTAGCCTCAGCTTACCTCCTGTCATGGTCTTCATGGTGTATCCAAGAAATGAACTCACTTCCCCAGGAAGAGCCCCTGCACTGGGCATGGGGTGTGGCTGGAGGTCAGAGGCCTTCTCTTTGACTAGTGGTCTGGGGGACTCTGGGGACTTGGGTCGGCCCCACCTGCCAGTTAAGTTGCAAGATCCCTGGCTATGCAGTGCCATTTACTGGAACAAAGCTACGAAGCTTTATTTTTATGAACCATTTACTTGATTTCTACTTGCCTCTTGGGCTCTGAAGAAGACATTTTCTGTCTAAGTAGCCCTAACTACAGACATTACATACTTATGTCCCGAAGCCCATCCTCACTCCTTTTCTGGCCTGAGGGCAGCAGAGTTGAACCTTGCAATAACTGACCTGATTATCAATATTATACAACCACACAGGCCCATATTTCTGCTTTGCTCTCAGCCTCTCTCTCTCCCTCCCTCTCTCTCTCTCTCTCTCTCTCTGTCTGTTTCTGTCTTTTGTTTTCTCTCTTGAATTGCAATGTATATTGAAAAGTCTGGGTATTGGGCTTAGATATTTAAGAAAAAAACTAATTTATTTAAATTTATATCAATATTTTCACACTTTTATATAAAATTTGCACATATTATGTTAGCTTCACTTTTAAATTTCTAGACACCTTATAATTTGTGTTACTATTAAAAATGCTATTGTTGTTCTAATCGGTTAATTTGGCCTATAGAGACATTGTTTCCAGCAATGTTGTTAAACTCTTCATTTGTGTTTAGTAGGTGTTCCAAACATTCTTTTGATTTTCTATGTCAACAACCTAATAGTCTGTTAATATTGAGATCAATTCTTTGTTCTCGCATGTGCTTTGTAAATTGGAGTAGACTTAGATTTCTCATTTATAAAATGTAGTTGGCATGAATTTCATTAAACTTATTGGAAACTTTGAAAATTATTGGAGATAATGTACCCCAGGTGCTTGGTTCAGTGTGGCTCCTAGCCTAGGTTGGAGTTCAGCCCCAGGGCCAGCTCTAGGGAAGGCCAGGGAATGTAGCTTAGCTCTGCTCCAGGAAGGAAAAGAAAGTGTTCCAGTCTTTGCCACAGTGCTTATATCCCTGTCCTCTCATTTGTAGAGAGTTCTTCTCTTACTTTTCCTAAGATTTACTTTGGATCTAATGACTCCATATTCTCAGCTATAGTTTTTTCTTTCAATTAGTGACACCTGTGCCAAAGGGGAGCGGTTAGAGAATAGGGGAAACAAATTTAAACTAACAAAGACTTTAATAAAAGGATCTTTTAACACTTTAATCTCTATGTGTCTAGAAAACAAAAGCTATGCACATACATGCACACATCGTATATGTATGGTGTTCAGAATAATTAAATAGGATTAATAAAAGAATTTTCAAGGATTTTTCTGCATAAGTCCAAACTTAAATATTATGGCTTCAGCCTTAGACTGAAAAAGAAACTGAGTTTAGAAGACAAACCAGTAACCAACATGTCATTAAAGATGGACTTCTAAACAGAGTGATACTAAGGTTCATCCTACCAAATGGGTTCAAAATGGACAAGTCCTCCCCAAATGCATGGCCTCCTGGCAAATTCACTGATATTTATGTAATGTGCAACTCTGCACAGCCCTTAGATACTCTCAAATGTCCTGTATATAGTTCTGGCCTCTCTGCAAAATGCCATACATAACTGAACACAAGGATTCACAAAGCTTAGGGCATCTGGGTGGCTCAGTCCATTGAGTGATCAACTCTTGATTTCGGCTTAGGTCATGATCTCATGGTTCATGAGTTTGAGCTACAGGTAGGTTCTGTGCTGACAGTGCAGAGCCTGTTTGGGATTCTCTCTCTCTCTCACTCTCTGTATTTATCTCAAAATAAATAAATAAACTTAAAAAAAAAGATTCATGTAGTTCCATGCATAACTATCTGAAAAAACACAGAGCTCCCCTTCAAAGATCATATAATTGTCACCAAGCACACATCTATAAACAAATACAAGTCTGTCCATAGAATGCATGATTTCCTTGGAAACAGGCATCTACAGTGTATAACAATGGTCAAAACAGAGCAGCCTTCTCTGCTTTCCCCTCGGCCTGGGAGTATAGTGCACAGACTAGGTGCCATGCATAGCATCGATGATTAATGAGATACGCTTATTAAGTCTTAAATGTTCTAACATGATTCCCACTTGTCTCCAACTTACAGATGACAAAAGGAAGGCTTAGGGAGCTTTGGGAAAGTTGTCAAAGATCCCCCAAGCTAACAGGTAGCATTTTTGTCCCGTAAGCCCAGGTCTGGTTGTTGCAGTCTATCGGGCAAAAAGTGTGCCCGGATGAAGACATCTCAGATGTGAGAAAGATCAGGACAAAGCCCTTGGTAAGGAGCAGCAGACACACTGCAGAATTAGAAAGCAGTTCAGCTCATCAGGCACAAAGGACCCAATAGAAGGAACTAGTGAGAGATACAAGTGGAAAAATAGATTGCCATTCTTGGGAGCTGTATTAGGAATTCTTGAAGATCAGGAGAACTGCACATTTTCTGTGCTCAGGTAGCCCGGGCATAGTATCAGAGGAATATGGGTTCCCGTCCTGACTACTACCCATTCGCTGTGTTTCCAAATGAGATTCTTAATTTCTCTGCACCTTAATTTCCTTATCTTAAACATGAGGCTAATAATGGCATCTGCTGATGAAAGGACGCGATAATTAAACATTATTATTACCATTATTACTAGGGAATCAATTTCAACACAGCAATTTTATCTATGGGACAGTGCAGGGGATATGGATCCAGAGGCCTCCAGGAAAATGCTATATCAACTAAATTCTGACCGAGTGGTTATTCACAGGTGATCAATTTCTTTGGCTTCAATTGACCCGTATGTAAAATGGAGGTGAGTGTAAACCATGCCGCATCTCCTGCACAGGCTTATGAGGATCAGATAAAATTACAAGGAACAGAAAGTACCTTCTAAGGTAGAAATTTTCACCCTGTGGCATTCATCTTCACGTAATGAGTTACCTGGAGTTCTTCCTACAGGTGCTAACCATCCTCATTTTCCCGAAACTGAGGCGATTTTCTGGATACAGGACTTTCATTGTTAATACTCTGGGACAGTCCATAACGAACCAAGGCAATTGGTCACCTTATTCTTCTCTGAGGATCAGAGGGACTAAAGGGCTATCGAAGAAGGAGTTGCCATGGACAGAACCATGGGAGGCGTGTCACTAGAACCTGGAGGAGAAATTGGCTTTATGGAAGCACATATTCACACCTGTGACTCATTGCATCCTGCCCGTGGTGTCCCTTAGTAACAGAACCTGGCCAAGGTCTGTCTGCACCGTCAGCAGACTCTGGACCCCTGGGAGCATCAGAGCTCCTAGAGTCACATGGAAGATTGACAAAGCATGCCCTGATCAGCTCCTCCTGGAGCTTGTCTCCTCACTCTAGAGATCCCTTAGTGATACTGAAATTTCTCTTTCTGTGGCTTATAAACAATAGGCCCATGGAGGTGTTTTCAAAGAAAAAGTGCCCCAGAACTAACAGCACCCTCGAAGCCTCCTACGTCTCACTGAAGGTACAAATCTCTCATTTCCTTTTCTCTGTGTCTTGGGTTTTCTTCTCTGTCTCCGCCACGAAAGTGATGGTGTTCTCAATTCTGTGCTGCGTCTTCCCTGATCTTCAGCCAGGAGCACTGGAGACTCACTCAAACCCTCCTGCATTGCCCCCTGCCGAAGAACCAATCTCTCCCCCTGTAGCATGAATGATCTCAACCTGTTGTTTCACTTAAAAAAAAAGTTTCTTCTGATAATATACGCACATGGCTTAAAAATGAAGGCAAGCTTCTCTCTCTCTCTCACTCTCTGTATTTTAGGCAAAAGCAGGAAAATAGTGTTTATAATGGAAAGCAACAATTCCCACCTTCCTTACTCATCCTTCCTTCTAGGCCCACCCTGAAGAAGTGCAAAGATCGCTGCTGTTTTTATACTGTTCTCTCCTGATTTACCCGCTGTAGGTATATTCTGCTGTGGATGATGTCAGTCTCTCTCCTTCAACCCCCTCCACTTTTCTCACCTCTTTCTCCCAATTTTCATTCTTTTTGTTGGTTTTCTTTCTCAATTTATGAATGCATGCATTTGAAAGTTTGTTTCTTTTTCATGAAATATAAATGTATCTCTTGGCTCCCCCTCTGCAGAAGAATACCAACACCCCTTCCCTCTCCTGCAGACTCTTCCTACTTCTGCCTTCCAACTCCCATTATCTTTGGTTTTTTTCAGTGTCAAAATTGGTATCACTACATCCTAATCTGTAACCACCTTCCATGCTTCATCTGTGTGTTGATTCTCAATGTTAACAATAAGTAATTTCCATAATTATGATTGTATAAATAACAAAGTAAATAAACTATGGCTTATTTCCTTTTGTGGTCAGTACTTACTTTACTACACTTGCAACTTGCTTTAGTCTATTTATTTATTTTTTTCTTTCTTAAACTATTGGCCTTAAACATAACTTTTGGTGTGTTGGTTGACTAATTGTATCATCTGTTCTTTTGAGACCTCTTTTTTTTTTCCCCTGGGGCCTCCCTCCAAGAATCCCCTCCCCCATTTTCATTTAATGAACATTAATTACCCTGAAGTCCCAAAGCTGTATTTTTAGGATTTTCTTTACTAACTCTCCCAACATGGTTGCATGATCCTATATCCCATGTTCTTGGTTTTGCTGGAATGTATCTTCAGGTATTGTAGCAAAAAATCGCTTTAAGGAGGTCAAATTTTAGAGTCCTTTCATGTCTAAAAAGTGCCACACTCATTGCTACCTGCGAAAGTGAATGTTAGTTTGGTTGGGTAAGGAGTTGCCACGTCAAATCCACATTTCACATACATGTCCACTTCAGACTCCAATATCCACTGTCCTTCCAGGATTCAAGTCCTTAGTTCTCTCAACAACAAATATATTAATATCAGTAAGGTTATATATGCTTCATATTAAAAGCAGAATGGGATAAACCCTGCAGGAAAGCAGAAGAGTTTTAGAGGCCCTTACCTATTCTCCGTGATTATATTAAAGGATAAATCATTTTAAAGCCCAGACATCTGCTTATAAACTTTAGTTTTTATTGCTTCTATTTATTCCAGCTCTGTGCTTCTCAAACTTTAGAGTGCTTAAGAACTACCCTTCATGATAAATATATGTACCATGCTTTAGAAAGGCAATTTAAAGGGTTTCCAGAGGTAATTCTTAACTATTGAATTATGTTGACACTAAATTACATCTTTTCATGTGTAAATATCCAAAATCAAGATGCATCTTGTAAAACAGGGGCATTTTATGATTTTATCAATGTTTTTATTTTGCACTTTTTATAGGTGTATAAAATAACACAGCTTCCTGAAGTTAATGGTGTATTAGTTACATTGAAATACGGTAGACTTCACAAGAGAACTCAAGAGAATTTTGGAGGCATTGCTTTTTTTGTGGTATTTAAGCCCTCACTCTTGCTCAACAAAAGCTGATGTCATGTTTCTTTTCAGGTAACATTCAGCATCTTCTTATCCTCGGTGTTTGTACATTTCCTAGTGCTGCTCCAAATGAGGGTCATTTGCTATTTTCCTTCATCACACTTAGCGATCAGTGGCCTCTTTTCATGTGAAATTCCATGTCAGTCAGCTCTTGTAAATTATCTTCTGTTATTCCTTGAATACGTTTCTCTCCTCTGTTGTTAGTGATTTCTTATTCTGAAATTCCCTTATCCCCCATCTATTAAAAGAGCAGGATGAATGCACAAAGAAGAAAGGATTGAGAGATCCCAATTCTGATCGTCTATAGTATAGATCCAAACATGGGACTCTGGATGATATGGTAGTTCTGTTTTTAATTTTTGAGGAGGAGACTTCCTACAGTTTTCTGTCATGGCTGCAGCATTTTGCATAACCACAGACAGTGTGCAATACTGCACCTGGAACTCTTCCTTACCTTCCATTCTCCATGTTCCCTGGCCTTGCTCTCTCATCTGCATCAGAGATGTATGTCTACCCGTCTTATCTGCTTTTCTTTGTTTCTATAGTCAAAATCAAACTGCTTGTGTATGTTTAGATCCCGTGTGTTTATATTTTCTTGACAGACCATCATATGATTTTCCCACATCATGAGGATCTTTCAAAACATTATATTTAATGACCGTTCAAATCATGAATTGAAAACTCATGAATTTTCCTGATATGATAGATTCTTTCCATTTTCATCCCATTCCCAAGGCATCATTTTTGACAGAAAAGATATGTATAAATATCCAATTTTTAAATGAGTTTTATACTAAAAGAGTGAATATCACTCATTTTATACAACAGTGGTTTAGTAATTTTGTTTCTTGTGGTTCTTATTGAGAGCACTACTTAAATGATTTTTTTTTTTTTACAAGAATGGGTCAAAGAGCCATCTTCTTATAGGAGATTGATTTTCTGTGCTTCCTTCATAAAAGGCTACTTGTTAAGATGAAGGATTCCTGGGTCATGGCCATTTTCCCTAAAAATTCACCAGCTGTTGCTCAGTTGTTTTCTCTTCTCTGCTGTCGAGATGCTAAGTCCGAAACATCGATTTAATTTCTCTGGAAGTAACCTACATTTATCTGCCCTGGAGGGATTTGGAATTTTTCTTGATTTTTTAAATTATTTCTTAATGTGATCAGAAAGTGGTCTATTCATTTTGTTTCCCTGGAATGTAATGAGCTCTTAGCTTTCTAGTCCCAGTTATTATTTCTCCTAAGGAATTTTAATTTCTTACTGATCTTAAGGAAGCTTCTAATATTCCACTAATATTCTCTTTTTGGTCAGGTTTCTGGTCTCTCCTTTCCAAACTTCTAATTTTCTTTGCCATGATTTTCACCCTTTGGTTCTTTTGTTTTATTCTGGGAGATCATTTTTAGTTTTTGTCACTCAACAATAATTTGACAGTATGCAATGCCAGTTCTGTTAATTATTCTATCCAGGATAGGATTTAATTTCATACTGGGTTTTGCCATCACCTTTTATTTCATACAGATCTCTTGCCACTGTGCTTTATTATCTATTCCTCTTGCTGTTTTCTTTCAGGGTCCAGCTCTCTCTGATACTCAAAACAAAGAAAGTCCCTGAAAACCACCAAGGCTCCCCTCCTTCGTCTCTTTTAAGCACGCTTTCTGAGGATGTACACACAGTAATAACCCTGTGAGCCTGAAAGTAAAAGGAATACAGACTTTAATTACGTGAAAATTTCATGTGGAGCCACCTTGGGGACTAGATTTCCATTATAATTAGTGATATTTGGGAGATATGAATTCAGATTCAGATCAGCTGCTCAGTCCGGGAGGGCTGGTGTTGAGGAAGTTTTGCTAATGATAATGCCTCATATGAGGGTCAAATGAGTTTTGTAAGTCGAGCCACAGAAATGAGAGATTATTCATGGACACTAGGGAGAAACAAACAGGATTTAACGGTTGAGAAGAGAAAAAGCAGGTGAAACAAATCGAAGACAAGGAGCAACTTTTGCCAGGCAACTTTGGTGGGAAAAGATGAGTAAAAATGCCTCAGTGCCTTTCTGTCTACACTGGCAAGGTGGGAGCTGAGCTCGGCTGGTGTCTGAGGAGAGAGTTGGCAGTCAGCAAGGCTCTGGTCTTTTCTGACATGGAATTAACATGTCATTCCTGACCATGGGCACTGATCTACAGTGTTTAGCTGTTCAACATGTTTTTTGGCCCAATGATTATTTTAGCATTAAGGGAAATATAGTACAGATTCTCCTCTCTATCCCAAAACAGACTGTTCTTGTGAAACCTTTCATAAGCTAAAATGACATTGAGCAAAGAGGCAATTACCAATTAATTTATTTGGAAACATTTTGAGCATTCCCAGACCCTCAAAATCACTTTTGGTAGGCTTTTCTGGTACCTTAGGACACATCTTGTTAATAGATGCACACAATAGACAGAGGTAAAACCCAGATGCTCACAGACAGGGCTCAGAGCTCTGGCAGTTTGATGCTGAAATGCTGAGTGTGGTTCCCTGGGAAGGAGCTGGGGGTGCCACTCTCGCTGTCCTGGAGGAGGGTGGTGGTGATGGTGCACACTGCCTCTATATAGACTCAGTCACTCTGTGGGGCGCTGCCTGGGTGGCTCAGTTGGTTAAGTGTCCAACTTCGGCTCAGGTCATGATCTCACGGTCCGTGAGATCGGGCTGCATCGGGCTCTGTGCTGACAGCTCGGAGCCTGGAGCCTGTTTCAGATTTTGCGTCTCCCTCTTTCTGACCCTCCCCCATTCATGCTCCATCTCTCTCTGTCTCAAAATAAATAAACATTTAAAAAAATTTAAAAAAAACATGTTATATAGGCTCAGTCACTGTAAAACACTGAACACTGTTTTTGCTTTTTGCCTTATTTTGTGAAAGAGAAAATCCTTTGAAAATCTTTAGGTTAACAAAAACAAATACCAATGTGGGTTTTTCATAAAAATGAAGAGCATAACCCTAACTTTCTCGAAGTGGAGTATACCTGGATTGTTCCAGGGGAAATTGTGATCGATCTTTATCTGAAATATTGATTTGCAGACTCTATTGCTAGAGACTGTCCACATGGGTTGATGAATGGATGGCCATTTCATGTGTGTCTGTGATGGAAGTGGAGTTTAATATAGAAGGTGATCTAATAAAATCTCTACTGGTTTCAGTCCTCGTCTCTCCAAAGATAGTCTATTATTAGTTGCTTTCAAGAAATAAAATGGAGCTACTTTAGTCTTCTTCTCACCTAACTTCCCAGCATCATTTGACCCTGAGGACTGTGCCTTTGATATAAAACCTCAGCTCTTACCCTCTATGGTGTTCTTAGGGAATCCATACAGCATTTTTCTATTTCCTCTCTGCCTTCTTGCTTTGTTTCCCTTCCCCTATTTCACCAACTGTTTCTCAATGTTAAATTTTAGGCTCACTATTTTGCTCTCTGTCTCTTAATAGACTTAGATCCTGTCCATTCCCTTGGCTGTAACCATATTCAGGCAATTCACCAAAGTGTATTTCAAAGCACATAGCCCCATTCTTAACATATCTAAATGTTTGCTTCACATTTTTTTTTTGTATTTGTATTTCTATTTTTGTATTTGTATTGATCCTATGGTCCAGAATGAACCACTTCATTATTCCCTAACAAACTATTCCCTCTTTTACCGTTTTTTTTATTTCATTATAAAACTAAACCATCTGTTGAATTAAGAAAGCCAGAAGTCTTGGGGTGCCTGGGTGGCTCAGTCTATTAAGCATCCGACTTTGGCTCATGTCATGATCTCACAGTTCGTGGGTTCAAGCCCCATGTCGGGCTCTGTGCTGATAGCCCAGAGACTAGAGCCTGCTTCAAATTCTGTGTTTCCCTTTCTCTCTGCCCCTCCCCTGTTCTCACTCTGTCACTGTGTCTCTCAAAAATAAATAAACATTAAATTTTTTAAAAAGCCAGAAATCTAGGAGTCATCCTGACACAGCCTTCTCTCTCTAAGTGTCCTAGATAATCCATCACCAAAATATTGCACAAACCATCCCACTAGCCCAAGGTAATGAGGCTTTGTTACCAACAGCCTCCTAACTTGCTTACCACCATCCATCCCTAGAAATACAGCTGCAGCCGAGTGAGCTTTCACAAACTTGTATCTGCTCACAGTCTACCCAGTTAGAGATTTTCAGTCCTATCATAACTCAGAAGATAAAGGCAGCACTCTTTCCTATGGATTATAAGGCCACACCTACATCCTCAAGCTCCTCTCTGCCATGTTCTTGAACTGTAAGCACAAGAACACCGACATTCTTTCTGATTCTGCTGCCTGCCTTGCTGCCCTTGATACAAAACATCCGTGCTCATTGTTCTTAATCTCTTTTTTTCTCCTACATAAATTGAATTCTCTTATTTTTAAACTTTAAAAACATTTTTTATTTTGAGAGAGAGAGAGAGAGAGAGAGAGAGAGAGAGAGAGAAGGAGAGAGAATCCCAAGCAGGCTCCACACTGTCAGCACAGAGTCAGATGTGGGGCTCGATCTCACAAACTGTGAGATCATGACCTGAGCCGAAATCAAGAGTCAGACACTTAGCCGACTGAGTCACCCAGGTGCCCAGAATTATTCTTCAGATTTCAGCTCAAATATAACTCTTCTAGGAAGCCAACAGCCCTCCCATGAAGCTAATTTCCCCACCTCTATAGCATAGCACTCTTCCTTTATGCTGTATTTGCCCACCTGAAATTTTATGCTTGTTTGTGCAATTATTTCATGTTTTACATCCTGATTACATGAGTGCAAGAGCCATTTTGCTCACCCGACAGCTACCCTGGTACCTGGCTCATAACAGGATCTCAAAATGTTTATTGGAAGAATAATGAATGAGTAATAATACAAGTGAATTGCATTTAGCACATATTGTCTCAAATCTTCAATGCGCATTCACATCTGATATTGATTTCCACATATTAATCTTAGGAGTATCTCAGAGAAAAGGTAATTACCCTCACTTTTTGGCTGGTGAAACTTAATAGTATATTGCATTGTCATGGGGACTGGTAAAAATATGCTTGGTTCCTCCAGGCCCTGAATCTTTGTAAAAGCAGGAAGCCTGTTGAATGTGTTTCTCTGCACTTCTGGCTAAGAAACTAACATTTTTTAAAATGCCTATCATTTCAGGCATGCTGCTAGACACTTTTATGTAGGTTTTATTGTACTGGCTCTATGATCTTTTCAAATAGGTATTATAAGTCCCATTTTATAGATACAGCAATTAAAACTCAGAAACTTTAAGAGACTGACCAAGGTCATATGGCTCTCTTGAGGAGATCTGAAATTATTCTCCCTTAACTGGAGCTTTTGATGTTAAGCTATTAGGTACACAGGCAACAACAGGTTCATATTTATTCTGGGAGATCCTATTTGTTGACTTATAATCCATTTTGGCTCCACTGAGATCAACCCTCACAGCAAAATAATAATGCCTTTCCCTGAAACCAAAGTGACAGCCTTATTTGAGAGGGTTTGACAGGTTTCTAATTCTGACAGAGGGTCCCTCCTCTTTCCCTCCATTTTGCTCTCAGTTGCTTCAGTATAAATTGAAGAAAAACAAATAAATCCCTAGGCATTGATCATGCTGTGATTTAATGTATTTCTGATGCTACCCTAGTTTATGGAAATAGACAGAAAGCTCAATTGGCATCATCTATTAAACAACTTCTTTTTTTTAATGCTTACGTATTTAATTTGAGAGAGGAAGAAAGAGAGCAAAGGAGGGGCAGAGAGGGGGGAGATAGAGAATCCCAAGCATGGTCCACTCTGTCAGCACAAGTCTAATGTGGGGCTCGATCTTACAAACCAGGAGATCATGACCTGAGATGAAATCAAGAGTCAGACATTTAAATGACTGAGCTACCCAGGCACCCCTATTAAACAACTTCTCCAAAATTGTGACATCAACCCTAAAAGGGACAGCACAGAAAACAGAACAGTTGCTTTAGCAAGGGAACAAGAAGGTAATGGAGTTTTACTATAATAATTACATACATATCGAGACGTTAATAGAATCCCCATCCATCCAAGCATGGAACTGGTAGCTACATAGCTATTCCACTGTCTCATGACCTCAGAACAGGTCTCCCCAAAGGAGGCACCAAATATTTAAATAACTGGTACCTTAAACACATATGTAGGAAGATGAAACTCTATTGGGTATGCTTGCTGGTCATATAGAACCAGAAACGTAGAGCAGATTAACAAATTCCTTTAGCAGGTGATTTTTTTGGTGAGGGGTGGCAGGGGAGGGAGGTTCAATTATGTCATGGAATCAGTTTAACCTTTGACATCAAATTGAGCTTGTTTTGCCTCTGTGACCTAACATGGAAAAGTGTATGACACTGCTCAGTTATTAGAAATCAAGGGATTATATTTCCCAATTTCTCAGAGATTGGAGGGCCATCTTAATGAAAAGGGTATAGCTCTCATCTCCTTCCTTGATATGCAATTAGCTGTCCGTAGAGTCTTAGATAACAATGGCAACGTCAATGGCATATTGATATTAACACATTGCTGATAACAGTTGGCCCTAACTACATTCTGGGCTATGCTTTATTTTTCTTAGCCCTCAACAGAGCTATGAGCCTGATAGCATTATTTTCAGTTTTCAGTTGAGGAAACTGACTTTAGAAAAAGACAGTGACATGACCACGGTCTCACAGACACGGCGTGTTGCAACTGGGACTCATACCCTAACTGATTACGAAGCTTGGGATCTCAATTTCCTCATCTTCAGACTGTGGGTAGGTCAGGTAACATATACTTATCTATTTAAAATACTTCCATAATAGGATGAAACAGACTATAGTTCTGCCTCAGACCTACACAAAGCACTCTGTGGGATGTTTATTTGTTCTGGAGAGGGACACTGCTCCTCCAAATCCCCATTACACACCTCTTTTTGGGACCTTCTGTCTGAGTCAGTAGATTAAGCATTCTCCTAGAACTTGGGCAGCCAGGAGCTGAGAGGGTCAGAATGAGAACTTCCTTAAATGCTTATCCTGCTGTGGGCAAGCTTCTTCCCAGGGATATGTGTCCTGTTTGTTATCGTGACATTTGTTTAGAGGCACTTGGACTCACAGATGCTCCCGTGCCCCCTTCAGCATTTAGCAGGTACCTCCTTCATTAAGCAACATTGCTACTGAGAAGACAGGAAGAGAAAAAAGATTTTGTGGACATACATTCACAAAAAAGGTTTTATGTGCCCCTTGCTATTAGATTGTATCACCTGCAATCTAAGAGTTGAGAGTTTTGTTAGGATCTTAGGAATAGCACATAGTAAGCATCTTTCCTTTACCTTATTCACCTGTCATTCTATAAGCTTTCCTTCTAAACACTCTAGAATTTGAGTATCTTGACCTTTTCAACTCAAGTGAACTTTAGCTCCATCTTCCTTTCAAAGAGCTACTCCTATGATTACACCTCAAGCTATGTCAAGACCCAGAGCCACTCCACTTCTGAGATCTTGAACTTAAAAACTTTGTTCAGTCTCTGTGCCTTACAGCTTCCTCACTTTCTTACACCCACCATTTCTCTTCCTATGACTCAAATGATCTTTTGGCCTTTCTATCCCTCTGCTTCATTCAGCCCGTAAGGCTCTTCTAATCTTAGAGTTTCCCAACCAAGCTAGACCTTGTGTTTGGTCATTCAAATTGCTCCCCCTTTTAAAAAATTTTTTAATAATCTCAACTCCATGACATCTTATCTTCTGCCACATCCAAGTCTCCACTTGTCTCTATGTGGTTTCTTCTTAAAATTCAGCGATTAAAAGAAACACTAAGAGCATCGGAGCCTGTGATGGAGAAAATGACAATGGTCATCATACTCCAATCCAGCAGGCTTCTGTCTCACCAAATTCCACCCTAGTCATTATCATTTTCTAGAATCTCGATTCAGTTAATAACCATCTCCCTCATACAAAATGATCCTCCCCTTGGTTCACTGAAGCTATAAAGCTATAAATTACATCATTCCCATCCTCCCTTACACACTTAAGTGCACAATTACATGGCTTTCTATAAATCTTTACTTCATTCTCTCAGGCTCAAGCATGGATGTCCCTCTACTGTGCATCACTGAGCTCTCTACATTGGCTTTTCAGCTCACTTACCCTTTCTCTTCCAGGACCTTCCATCATCAACACTGGTGCCTACAGCTACCTTGTTGTGTCATCTACTGATTACCTCTAGGTAATCTAAGGAATCCTCACAGTCAGAAACTTAATTCCCTCCTTCTTTTGGACAAATTTCCCATTCGTCCTAGGCTGGTGCTTCTACTGTCTACAGAATATAGTTTTCTCATCCAATTTCTACACTGACCCCCAAACTACTAGGTCATATGTCATAAGCCCCCAATAACTTGCTCACTATACTCTTCCAATGGCAAAACCTTACTTTGCTAATGGGTTTCTTTAACTCTGCTTATGTCCAACCAACCAAGGAATCAGGTCTCTCTTGAAGATACGTGTGTTATTGGTTGACTACTGCTCTGGAACAAACAGCCCCAACATTTAGTTACTTAGTTAAATATTTATTGAACTCACAGTTCTTCAGGTAGGCAATTTTGAATGGACTCAGCTAGGCAGTTCCTCTGCTATCGTCAGAGCTCCCTCACTCTGTTGTCACCTATGGGTAGGCTACAGGTTCTGATGATTTCCTTGGGATTTCCTACATCTCACTGGGACACCTGGGCTGACTCAACTCCACCCTGCTTATCTTGTTCTGGAGTGGACTAGCTTGAGGTAATTCACGTGATATCTGGGGAGACACCAGGTGACAACTTGGAAGAGTGCAAAGCATTCTGATACCTGGCACAATGTCATTCCTTCAGATTCTATCGGTCAAAACTAATCGCAAAGCCAGCCCAGATTCAAAGGTCGGGAGATAGCTTTCATTTCTTGATGGGAGTTGCTAAGTCACTTTTTAAAGGATGAAAGGATTTGTATTCAGGGCACAACAGAGATAAATTGGGGCATTTTTACAATGTCTCAACTACATTTCCTAATTTCTACTAGTAGTTTCTTTGAACAATCCTTATGGGGTGAACACAGTGAGAGGGGAGAAATGTCACATTGTTCTCAAAGGACAACTCCCAGGGTCTAATGCAATCTCCTATTGCTTTCAGATAAGCTGAGGGGGAAGTTAGGTGATCTTAGCAAGGTTGTTCTACACCTTTCTATAGCTTCTCCAGCTTTAGATTTGTCTTCAGCTTTTGATTCCACAAATGTGTCCTGAGCTTTTATTATGTGCCAGATGCCCTTCTAGGTACTTGGGTTATGTGAGTGAATAAAACATATCAATCTACTGCCCATATGGAGATTATATTCCCAATGGGGGAGAAACAGTGAAAAATACATGTGATAAATAAGCAAATAACAGTTTGTTTAAAAGTGATAGATATCATGGAGAAAAGGAAAACTAGAGCAAGGTAAGGGGGATGGTAACAGGAAGACAGAAGAAGGCTAGATTAGGCTTCTTGAAAAGGTTATATTTGTCCAAACTTGGAGGAAGTGAGAGAGTTAGTCATGGAGATACTTGGGTATCTGGAGTATTCTATGAAGAGAGATGTCAGGGGTGGGGAGAAGGAAATTGCATGGCATGTTTGAAGAAGAACAAAATGGCTTGTGTGGTTGGAGTGCAGTAAACAAGAGAAAGGGTCATGAGAAATGAACTCAGAAACAGGAATGAGGAAACAGAGGCTAGATTTTATAGGAATGGGATTAGCAAGCTATGACCCATGGGCAAAATCAGGCCCATCTCAAGCTTTTGTAAGTAAAATGTCATTAGAACACAGTCATACCTACTTGCTTATATATTGTTTATGGTGCTTTCACACTAAAATGGGAGAACTGAGTTGTTGGGATAGGGCCCACAAGCTCTAAATTACCTGATACTTTATAGCTCTCATGGAAAGTTTGCCAATCCCTGATACATGGCCATCCAAGACATTGAAAGCTTTGTCTTTTACTTTGATAGAAATAAGGAGCCACTGCAAAGCAATTACATGATTGAACTTGGATTTTTCTAAAAGTTCACCCTGGTTTCCAGGAAGAATGGACTCTAGATCAGTAAGGGTAAATAGAGACCAGTGAAAAGCTATCATGACAATCCAGGTAAATGATTGTGGTTTGGATCAGGACAGAAGCAATGAAAAGGAGTCAGAATTTGGATATATATGGCCTGTAGAACAGTTTACAAGTTTTCTAGCTGTAGGAAAAGCCTCACTCAATAACATTTTGCAAAAGCAAGAATAGTATAGGAGCACATCTGTAAGGTTTGGGCTGGACACCAGAACAAATGCTGGGACCCAGGAGAAGAGACTCACCCAAGATCACATGGATGCTTTGGAGCAAAAGAGGAGCAGTCCTGTTCCTGTGAGGTCTAGCCCAGTGGTCTATCAGCCCACCAGCTCCAGCACATTTTCCTGGCCTTTTCTTTTCCCCCACATCTCTTTAGCATCTGGTACGAGAGACCACTGGCTGTTCTTCCTTCAGAGCCTTTGGTTCCTTTTCATCAAGTTCAACTCTATGTCCCATTAACTCAGAGCCTAGCTCTCTGCCTATAGAAATTTACTATCTGGAACAAAATATGCATTTGCAGTCAGAAGACCTGGCTGTAATTCCTGATTCTATGACTTTGGCAAAGCTATTTAAACTCTTTGCACCTCAATTTTCTAACCAATAAAGCAGGGGCCTAATTGTATCTATTCCACTCCGTTGTTGCGATAATTAGCCATGATCCTCTCTATTTAGTGATGTCATAGCAATTAGTATCTGGCACATAGTAGAATCACTACGAATCCATGGATGGTTTTCCCATCATCATTTTTCTTTTCCAAGGGGTGTATTCTCTGATCTGTACGGGGAGGGTGTTTTTCTCTTCTCTGCAGCCGTCTTGGCATTAGGGATGTCCTCAGTTCACCCTGGCTGGCGGATTATTGCTTGCAAATTCCAAACTTTTGCAGACGTGCTGTGAGGAAGGATCAAGTAATATCACAGGCTTGGCTGGGAGACTGCAGGGAGGAAAAGGACATCCTGACTCAGGTTATTCATGAGGTGCCGCATAATCAGGGTCTGCAGACAGAGATACCAAGCGCTGGGAGCTGGTTCAATTAAAGAGCCATGCAGTGAGACAGGCCCGCTAGGGAGGGCTGGAGGAGATGAGCAGTTTCCGGAAGTAGGAGACTGTTGGGTGACTGGAATCACTACTGATGGGTTGGATTGAAAGTTCTATGGGGTTGGAGAGACACTGGGGAAACGGTAGCAGGACTGGAAAGTTTTTAATGGGAGGGAAAATGACTTGCTGAGTTCTCTCCCATTGAAAATGAAATCTTTTCCAAGCTTTCTAATGGCGCAGCCTAGACAGTAAAACCGAACCATGGTGTGAGCCTAATTGCATATCCCTGTTTTTCCCTTGTCTCTTTCGAGAAGCTCTGGAGGTGTGAATGGGTCAGTAGGGTGTGACTTTAATTTTTATGACTTTGCCACTATATGCTTTTCCTGTTCTCAAAGAGGTGCATGCTCAAAGAAAACTCAGAATCACAAAAGTAAAAAGAGATTCTCTCTCTCTGCCAACCCATATATCACCACTGCTAACATTTTGGTGTTATTATTCCAATTTATTTCAGATGCATAATCAGTAGACACCAAATTTGTAATTAAAGTTCCTGAGGTTTCCCACAATCACATTTCTGCCAAAAGTCTCGTATTTCACAGAATTCTCCTCATAACCAATTTAGCCACTTGTTAAGTTTTATTGATTTCTTTTTTTGTATCCCACTGGATGAGGACTTTTTTTTCCCAAGGAAATAGAGTCACTACTTTTTAAAATTTGCACGGTATAAGTTGAAAATAGCAAAGCTGCGTGATCAGAAATGTTAGGTAAGTTTAATAAAATTCCTAAAACACATGATTCTAAGCCATTCTTCAGCAGCATCACATATTAATATGGATGTGATCTTGGGGTTCACATATCCACACATATCTACCATCATTTATACACATTTTTAAACACACACATAATTAGAATTGGTAATATATATGTATTTTATATCTTTTTTCCCTTTGCCACCACAGCAGAACAATAACATTGATCAAATTAATTGAAAACTAAAGTTTTTTAAACTGCATAATGGTTATCATGTCTTTAGGTCATTACTCATTTACACAATATTCTATTGCTAGATATTTTGAACACTTCAGATTTGGGCCACTGTAAGTGGTGTTGGAATGCACATTGTTGTAAATAAATGTTAATTGCATCTTTCGTATTTCCTTAGGATAGACTTCTAAAAATGAGATTAATTATTCAAAAGGTATAAATATTTTTAAATGTCCATATATTTATTGAGAGAGACAGAGAGAGAGAGAGAGAGAGTAAGTGTGGCAGAGAGAGAGGGAGGGAGAGAGAATCCCAAGCAGGCTCCTCACTGCCCAGTGTAGGACTTGAACCCACAAACTGTGAGATCATGACCTGAGCCAAAGTCAGATGCTTAACTGATTGAGCCACCCAGGCACCCCCAAACCTATAAATATTTTAAATATTTTAAAACTCTCTCTTTCTCTCTCTCTCCGTGTGTGTGTGTGTGTGTGTGTGTGTGTGTATCTACACATATATGCAGGTATGCTCCTTTCTTTGTATATATTTATAAGTATATAAAATATATATTATCTGTCTTTTTATCCATATGGGAGTCAAATTACCTCCCAGAAATATTGTATAAATATCCCTCCTCCATCCTTGAGCCAACTGTGGGACTGTTCTTGGTCCCCTTCTCTATCAACATTAGTAGACTTCAATAGACTTTTAAAATAGCTACAACAATTTGACATAGAAAACTTTTTTCATGTTTCTTGAATTTTCATTTGTGTTACAATAGTAAAATTTAATATGATCCTTGTTTATTTGCTATTTTTTCTTCTTCTGTAGTATTCTGTTCAAGTCTTTGGCCATTCATTTTCTTGAAGTTAAGTGTGTTTCCAATTGATTTTTATAAGCTATTTGGACACTAATGATATTTTCTTTTTGCACTTTTATGGCAAATACTTTATGAGGTTGTTTCATGTTATTTTTGCACACAGCATCTTTGACATTTAAAATATGCATTTATTAAAATCCTTTATGTCTCCTTAGTGATTTTCCCTAGGGTTCTTAAGACTCTTAATCCCAGATCACTTAAATTCTTACCTGTATGTAAAAACACTTTCCTGCTGCATTTGGCCATATGGTGATGAGTTGAGGAGCTAAGGTGGGGAGGCTAGAACAGTAGTCAGGAGCCTACACAGGAGAAGATATGGAACAATTATGAAAGCAGTACAAATGGCCAAGATGTTTCACTTCTTTGAGTCACTAGTGAGAGATTCTCCATCTTATTTTGTGTTAAGTAACAGTTACTGCTTTAAGATAGTTTCTTATCATCCCACTCCAGAATTATCACAATGGCTTCCCCAATTTTGCCTCCTCACTTCCTTCTGGTCTTTTCCAACGCCAATCTCTTCTGCACATTAAAGACATGGTAATCTTTCTAAAACACAAATCTGAAATTTTTCACTTCCAGTTGAATTCTCTGCCATTCACGTTCATGTGTAGTCTCCTGGAAGGACATCCTGCACCCAACCCTGGCCTCTGCCCCATACCCCAGCCTCCCATCCATTTCTCTTCTCTTCATGCTTGGCACTGTCCTATCGCTGGACTGCCTTAGACTTGCTGTCTCCGCTCATGGTGTCCCCCCGACTTGAAATCCTTTTCTTTATTCTCATTCAAGCCAGGCAGCATCTCCCCCAGAAAGCACTTCCTTGGATCCACAGTTTGCTATATATTCCTCCTCTTTCTGCTTGTGTAACCCAAGGCTGAACAGTATCTGAAATGTAAACATAAACAATTCAGAGCAAAACATTTGATGAGCGCATGAGTGAGAGCATGAATCATTTACTCCGGGTGCTGTCAGGAAAGCATGGCGATGAATATGCAGGCTGAGAAGACTTTTAAACATTAATTTTAGGGCGCACAGGGTAGGAAGGCATTTACATGTGTGTCTTGCCCCCTCCCAGGATGTGAGTTCCTGGTGGGCAGTGACAATATCAAATACCCTTCGTGGTCCTGACACCTACATGAGGATTGGCACATCCGGGTGCTCAGCCAGTGTGTTGATACATGGCTCTGATTTCCAAATAGTGGCAGGTTTCCCATTTATCCAGCAAACCAGTCTGCAGCAATTCCAGGGCACTATAAAGGGTAATGTGATCATCTCTGATCAGCTTTTACACTCAAGTTATTATTGAGCAATTCATGAAAATGTGCTGATTAACAAGCCACCAAACCGAAAGAGATTGCTCTTGATAAAACTCTTTTTAAGGAGTGAGTTTTACAGCCTGGTAGCCTAGAAGACGTGTGTCTAGAATATCTGAGAGCGGTAGTCTTTGAAAGTGTGGATGATGGAATGACAAGAGATAGGAATTTGCTCAGGGGGAGAAAAGTGATTCAGGTTTTTTAAAATAGAAGCATGTTAGAAGAACATGAACAGAGTCATGACACGTGAGGCAGCCACGGGAGTGGAAAGTGACCAGGGGATGGAAGAAGTCTTGTATCTCACAATGAGGATTATGGATTCCATCGTGATGAGGACCTGCTGGGTGAAGGTTTCTGGCTACACCTTTTTACTACAAAGAAATGACTGAAATAGCAAAGGCAGTAGACTAAGGACTCTGAAGCCCAGAAGTAAGAACAGTCACGGTAGGTTGAAATATCAGAAAGGTTGATCTGGGGGCGTCAATTCTTGAAGAATGTGTAGAACGCCAGATGAGGGAGATGACGTGTATAGTTTTGTTTGAGTTAGGCAGTCATTAAGTGAAGCAGTTAACAGTGGGATTTCAGGTCCATCGTTTGTTCACTCACAACTCTTTGTTGACTGTGGATTATAAACAACATACTCTTCTGGCCTGAAAAGGGTAGAGGAGCTAAAATTCTTCCTTTATTCTGGAGGAGACTTTGGTTAGCTAAAAAGATAAGCAAGACTTCAGCTAACAGTGACCAGGTAGCCAGGGTGTGTGTATCCGTCGTGTTTTATGATTAATTTGCATTAGTTCTCACAACATCCCCATGAATCTGGTGTTGTTATTAATCTCTGGCTTTCATGCCTCCACACTAGTAAAGAGTGGGTAATAATAACACCAACTTCATAGGGATGGTGTGATCTTCATGAAGTAAGAATGGGTCTGCTTAATACCGTATCCCAACTCTCACTCATTTCCCAAAACTGTCTCTCAGGCAATCGTGGCACCAAGGGATGGAAGTAATAAAGAGCCACATAAATAAAGTACACTGGGGACTTAAAGGAAAAAAATGGCAAAAATATGGCCAGTACTTTGAGGTTGGGTTTTAAAGGGACTCCAATGCCTGAGAAAAGGTAGAGTGCTTTCTGAGCCTAGAAAAAAAATAACTCTGAGGCAAGACAGAAAGGAAATTCAAGTCCTTGATTTAAAATATTGAGGAAAAAACAAGATCACCACCACCCCCACAAAAACAAAACCATTAGAAAAACAAAAACAAAAACACCCAGATGTGTAAGGCACCAGGCATCAAATCACAAGTCTATAAACTTCACACGGTGGAATTTTCCAGCAATGAATTCCACACACTTCTAACTTGGTGGGATCTCTCCCCTTCTTCTCCTCCCACCTTATTAAACACAAGGTTGGAATTTTACAGGCTTTGCAGTAAATGTAAGTCCTCATGGTACTCATTGTATTGGCAGAAAAGTTTCAGTTGTCATTATTTCACAGTTAGTAGATGAAAGTGAGCAGGAGAGGGGAAGCAAGAGAAGGACTTGATTTACAGCTGTCCTTTTTCCAAAGCGTCCTTGACAATCTGTTTTAGGATGCTCCTCAAATCGCCACAGATGCATCTGCCAAATGCTCTACTGCAGGGCAAAAACTCAGTGGGTTTTATGTGTTGCTGGATCAATGGACTATTTCTTGAGACTCTCACGTGGCTTCACAGTTTGCTAGACACTTAAGAAAGAAAAAATAAGATTCTCATTTGATAGCTGGTTGCATAAAAGTCAACACCTGCTACTTGGATTTTTTTTTTAATGCCTGGTTAAGGGAAAATGTCAAGGGCTTTCCAAATTTGCATCAATTTGAATAAAACCATTGTTATACAGCTTGCAAAAAGTCAAAACACTTTGGGAGAAGTTAGAACAGATTTTTTTTTTCTTGTGGAGATTGACATAAAAGCAAAACCTCAGAGATCTTAATCTGAAGTAATCTTGTGAGAATTGCTCAGACCCATATTTACCAATTAAACTTATGTTCCAGAAGATAAAGCATTTGCCGAATTAGAGTATATAATTTTATAGATAAGGGAATCTCTTCCCTTCATAAATATTTTATCAGGAAGTGAAAATATACAAGCTTGTACTCCCAACAAGGCCATGAATATCAAGGAAAAGTGATCTACCTTATGTGTCAAAGGATACAATTTTGATTGAAAATCCAAGTTCCATGATATGTTTTTCCTGTAAAAAGGATGCTATATATACACACACAAAAAACATTTGTGTGTATATAGATATAGATATACATACAAAACATTTGTATGTATATATGTATCTACTATCTATATACAAACCATTTTTTAGATTAACAAAGTAGTTGCAAATGGATTTTGTGTGCAAAGTTAAATTAAAAAATAAATGTAACATGTATTTTGTTTTCCTCTAAAAGGTAAAAATTGAACCTGAAAACAGTTCTCAATTATCTCTCATTGTCGTCAGCTTGATAATTAGGGCTCAAGAAGATTTATATGGCCTTGTGTACTCAGAGATAAGAATCATGGTGTGTAGGAAAGACTTCCATAAATAGACTTTGCATTCTTATTTTTTATGAAGTGTTGGATAATGTAGAGAGCCTTAAAATTAGTATTTATATTGATAAGGGTGATTAGTAAGCAGTAATGAGTTTTTTTTTTCCCAAGATGTACATGAGTCATTTAGGCAATATCTAGCTGAAAAACTGCATTTCAACTTTCTCATCCTGGGTCATTAAATTTGCCTACAAATCAGTCCTACTAATTAATATATGAGAGCTATTAATATGAATGAGTTGACTGTTAAATTAAGTTACTCATCAAAAAGAGTAAGAGATCAAGAAGGTTTTCCAAACTTTTTGGTGCACTACTTGGTTATCCATCCCTAAGGTGATAAGAATTTCATAAAACCTTGTAAAACCACATCTGAGCCACAGTGCTAGGCTATGGAGCTCCCACTTGGAAGAGCAGAGAAGCTAAATGCTCAGGCTTGGAGCCACAGAGTCTTTTTGGAAGGAAGATGACAGGAATGGGAGAAATTACTCCATCCTTTCCATCTTGATTTTTCTCTTCTCTATTGTCAGTACCATAATTCAGTCCTGAGAGTCCTCCCCACCCTTGGAATAGCAGAACCAAGCAAAGTTCTAAGGAAGAATTATCTGCAGCCTAGGACCACTCTGCTCTAGGTCCTGGAGAGAGCCCTTTTCCATTCTGAACTGCTACATCTTCTAGAAGTAAAATATTATTAAGCTTTTGCAATGTTCCAGGCATTCTGCTAAAGGCTGTGGGTTAGTTATCTTCTTCCTCCTGACAAGAACTCTATGAAGTAGGCACCATCATTCTCTCTATTAAAAATGAGAAAACTGAGGCACAGAGTATTTAAGCAGTTTTTTTTTCCAGTATGCGAGAGAGCTAGGATGTTAACATAGGCAGCATGAAATCCACAGCCTTCGCTTTTAATCACCACATCTTACTGATTTCTAATTTCTATTATGATACGAATTGATGTTTGGAACAGCATCCCTGAAGGCCAGAGGCAAGAGTGCCTTATTACATTTTTCCTTATTTTATGTTTTCAAAAATTCTAATCTATTGTCATTATAGACAGCATTCAGAAATATGTGGATGGAATGTTAGGTTAAGCAGGACACACAGTATCTAATCTGTCTTCCATGACACAAGAGTTCCTGAATATCAGAGAGAGCTATCATGTTTTAATCTTTAGCTTTAGTTCTGGTCCTGAAGCAAAGTCACTTCTTTTAGACCTGGTTTCTCTGCTCATCTGCAGGGGAAATCCTCAGGGTACCCTCGCCTCTCCAACCTCTCGGCCCTTGTTATACTTTCTATTAGCTTGTCTATCCTCCACCATGACTTTAGAGGACTGAGACCACACGTTATTACTTTTCTCATCTATCCCCAGAATCCAATACAATGCCTGGCCCAGTGAATATTGACTGAATTAAAGGATGGATAACTTCAGTTTTGACTTGTGCCTATGGGATGACAATATTTGCACTACCTCTCTCAGAAGGATGCTATGAAACTTGGGTGAGATAATGAATAGGAAACTGTGCAGAATAAAAATGTGGTATAAAACAAGAAATTCTTTCTCTTAGGATTATTTGCAATCATTCTTATCTGTAGGTGAATTTGACTTGTCTGAAGAAGTCACACCCAAGGGAAGTGATTATTGGTAAAAATTTCCAAAGCTTTTTCGAAAACTAAATCACTTCATTCTTCACTCCAGTAAAACCTGGTCCTTGTTATGAAAGGAAGAAATAAGAGACTTTTGGCTTCCGAGGTTCTGGATAAAGCAGATTTTATAGAACCAGAAGAAATAAAGACTCAAAGCTATAATTTTAAAGGAAGATTCTCTAGCTACAACCCCCAGCATGGGGGATATGGGGCACCTACTATGCACAAGCCTCCTTAGCAGGCACTTTCATGCAAAATTTCACCCAACCCGATAATTATTATGTGAGGAAAAATAACTCAATTTTATAAGTATAGGAAATAGTGGCTGAGAGGGGTTTACAGCTCATCCAAGGTCATACATCTAAGAGATAGGTACATTAGGATTGAATCCATATCAGTATGATTCAAAAAGTTTAACACCTACCAAAAGCAAGGGCAATAAAAGCAAAAATAAGCAAGAGGAACTACATCAAACTAAAATGTTCTGTACAACAAAGGAAACCATTAACAAAATTAAAAGGTAACCTACAGCATGGGAAAAATATTTGTAAATCATATATCTGATAGATTAATATCCAAAATATATAAAGAAGTTACACTATTTAATAGTAAAAAAAATCCAATTAAAACATGGGCATATGAAACTGAATAGACAGTTTTTCCCAAACAAGATATACAAATGGCCAAGAGATACTTGAAAAGGTGCTCACATTGAGCATCAGGGAAAAGCAACTCAAACCCACAATGAGATATTACCTCACACCTGTTAAAATGGCTATCATCAGAAAGATAATAGATAACAGGTGTTGGTGAGGATGTGGAGAAATGGGAGTTCTTTTGCACAGTTGATTGGAATGTGAATTTTACAGCCAGTATGGAAAACAGCATGAAGGTTTCTCAAAAAAATTAAAAATGGAAAGACTATATGATCCAGCAATCTCACCTCTTGGTATATATCCAAAGGAACTTATATCAGAGAAATCTGTACCCCTATGTTCATTAAAACATTATTTACAACAGCCAAGACATGGAAATAACCTATGTATTCATCAATGGAAAAATAGATATAGAAAATACTTGAATATTACTCAGCCATGAGAAAGAAGGAATTCCTGCCATTTGCTTAACATGGACGGACCTTGAGGGCATTATTCTAACTAAGTGAAATAAATTAGAGAGAGAAAGACAAATACTATGTGATCTCATTTATATGTGGAATCTTAGAAAAAAAACTAATAGAAACAGAGAACAGATTGGTGGTTGGCAGGGCTAGGGGATGTGAGGTGAGGAAAATGGGTGAAGATGGTCAAAAGATACAAACTTCCAGTTATAAGATAAATAAGTTTTGTGATATAATGTAAAGCATAATGATTATAATTTAAATTTCTGTTTTATATGCTTGAAAGTTGCTAATAGAGTAGATCTTAAAAGTTCCTATCATAGGACAAAAATGTTACTTTGTGAGGTAATGGATTTTGGCTAAACTTATTGTGGTGATCATTTCACAATATGTACATATATCAAACCATTATGTTGTAAGCCTAAAACTAACGCAACATTTATATCCATTGTATCTTAATAAAACAAAAACTTAGCATGTTCTGCTCTGTCATACACCTTACCAATAACAACAGTACTCACCCTCCCCATGCTATTCTTACCTCCTGATTCTTCTTTGGAAAAGCCCAAAGGTGGTATTGGCAGACTCCGGAAGCAAGCAAGAATTTGTGTTTATTACTGTGTTTATGCATGAATTAGGGTAAATTTACCTTATGTAATAGAAACCCAGCTGCAATTACCTTATGAATAACAGGGAAGTTATTCATGGATATTGGCATACCCTGTAGGATAGTTAAACTGTCAAAAGGACGAGGAAGCAAGCAGACTTAAGAAACATCTAGAACTTAGCATTTCAGTGCCATTAGAGTTGCTCCTCTGACTTCCAAGCCTGCTTCTTAACTCCACGTGCTACCTTTGTTCTCCATCACTACAGACAGGACCATAGACAGCTCCCAGGCATCAAGTGCTTCATTATTCAATGAGAGAACACGATGACTCTGGGTCTCAGGTTCAGAATTGGTGGGAAGGACTCTAATTGGCCAACCAGAACCCCATGTCTCCCTTGCACCTTCAGACTGAGGCCGAGGACTTAAGGCAGAATAGATCATTCCACAGTATGAGAGAAAGACTCATACAAATCACTGGACACGTGTTCCTCTCCTCCACAGAACCCCAGTGTATTGGGATTGAATCAGACCAGAAAAGAACAGGAGGCATATTTGGGGGAAACTGTTTCCTAGATGCAGAACATAGTTGAAGTCCCACATAATTCAAGAGTCATTTTTTCCCTATACATATTTTTTTCTACCCAAAATTTTGGCTGTTGACAACTCAACTTCACTAGCATTTTTGCATGGCAAGTAATGTAAAAGTGGGAGAAGTTTTTCTACTTTATGTTCATAAAGTTACCATTTAATCCAGAATTGCCTGCTTTGGCCTCATCCAGGAAAAGTTAAATGTGAAGTTCCAAGGTAAGACACGAGACAGAGTTGTCAGAATCATAAGATTTCCATGTCTTATTAAAAACAGAGGATTCCTGGATTTACGGTATCTCATTTAGCTATAGAAAACAATTCTACATAAAAGGCATCCCCAAAGATATCTCAAAATGGTATTTGTAGCATGTATTCTTTGTAATTCTTATGTTAGTCACACTGAGTTACTTGTTAGAGATGCAGATTTCAGACCTACTGGATCAGGATATTTATGAATGGAACTTGAAGTTTAATAAGGTGCTCATGTGATTTTTACAAACAACAAAGCTTAATAGCCTCTAGTCTTATGCAGTAACTGCTACAAACTTGAGCTTGGGACTTTCATTTTTTCCTGGTGATTACAGGTCTCGGTATAGCCTTTCTTGAAGGCAATACTACTATACGTGCTGAGATCCTTAAAATGTTTATAACTTTTATGGCCAGTAATTTTATTGTGGTGATCTTTTTTGAGAAAGTGTTATGAAATACGGAAAAAATAAAGCATTAAGTAGAGATAATAGTCATTACTTACATTATGAGGGAAAAATGGAGACAATAAGATGAAAACAGTAATATCAATTTTGGCATTAAAATGGATGATTATAAGAAAGTATGTAGTAATTTAATAAATTGGTTAAATTTGATGTTAAGTGAGAAAAAATAGTATACAAGTATAATTACAGTTATGTGTGCAAAGTTACAAAATATTATTATATCTGGAAAACACCTGAAGGAAATACATTGAAATAATAATGGCTCATTGCATTATGAACATTTTTTCCTTCTCTCTGCTTTTATTTTCAAAATGTTCTACCATAAACTATTGCTCCTCTTATAATAAAAAATTAAATGAAAACTATTTTTATTAAGTGAAGGAAAATTTTTAACACTCAGGAATTTGAAAAAAAAAATCCCACTTCCTGCCTGCCTCTGGGTATATTCATGTTATGCAACCACAACCCCATTAACTGGCTCCTGTGGTGAGCCCTTCCTTATCTTCTATTTTGTTTTCTGTGCCTGGTTGTCTGGATAACTTTCCTTGCTCTTACACCTCTGCTTCAAGACTGCAATCCTGCCTCAGCATCCTAAGAGATAAATCTGAGAAATACCTAGTCCCACAAGTTACTAGCAGTGACCTTCTGCATCCTTGTGTCTCTGCTTATGAAGTCAACAACTTGTAACACTACTGCGGGTCTGTTTAGAATGACATAGACATCCAGGTGGCTCATTTCAGTGCAAAGCAACCCTGGAGAATTGAGAAAAGAACTTGAAATGAGCATTACTAGTTGTTTTTCTTTTTATACATCTCTCTTAATATAACCTTTGAGGTTATTTTTACTCTTCATTCTCCTTCATACACCGTATCATATTTCCTATTCACTTGATCAAGTGAATTTTCATCACATTCTTTCATATGCCCTACATATGTGGACTTTGTTCATTCTTTCAACATAAATTTATTAAGATTTACTATGTTCCATGCACTAGCATAAGCAATGTGCTATCATAGGTAATAAAACAGCCCCAGCCCTCGTGAATCTTATAGTTTTTATTTTATCCTAGAAGAATGATTAGGGAAAAAATCTTGCCTTCTCTTGGTACTCCTTAAAAACACAAGGCCATTGATTTTCCATATCTGGTATTATTATTTATAAACCATTAATTATGAATATGCCAATTGCTTGGATGGGTGGAAGTCACTTTACAAAAACACATCAGTATAAATAAATATATTTGGGGAAAACACTGTAAAACAAAGAAATTATATATATATTATATATATAATATATATATATATATAGTATGTATATATGAATAACAGTTGGGATAATTAAAAATATGTATCCAATCCCCTCTGTGGAAATCCATCAAAATGATTTTAGAAAGAGTAAACAAATGAGGACAGAATGCCTTTTCTAATAACACAAGAAGTAGGCCTCTATTACAAGTCATAAAATATAAAGAATGCATGAAATAAGGCATTTTAAAATGGGGGCAGTGATAGCCTCTTCAAATTTATGTGCAGATGTATAGTTCTGTAAAATAATGGTCACAGTGTTGAAAGACCCATCCAATGACTTTTACTGCTGAAGGGATGGAAATAGTCTGGAGAGATAGAGGGAAATACATCCTCAGAGATACCTCAGACCAGCTTGGGAAATGAAGCAGGAAGAAGCACCATGAAGACACGCCAACATTTTCAGCAATGATATTAGTGAAGTAATCACCTGGGAACAATCTGGAAGGAAGGAAGAAAAGCAGATAGTAACACGCAGAACCTGAGATTTCCAGAAATTCACTGTTAGTCCTCAAAGATTTTGAACACTCAGACTAGGGGAACACATATACTCAGGCCAGAGGACATTGATTTTAGAAAGATTGAGACCATTCATCACAAGGTAAGGTGTCAACTTTCTCAGCCTTCTGCCTTCTGCCAGCTTTCTCACTTTATGGGAGCAAATACCTAACTTAGAAGAAAAGGTCCTCTCCAAGCTTCAGACATATGGAACAATAAAGATGTGGCTCAAGACTTATGCACAGACTCTATAATTAAAATAGTAATAATGTTAAGAAGAAAATTTAAGCAAAATACAACACCTTAAATTTTGTCAGAATTACTCTAGAAAATGGGCAAGAATCAGACATCACAGGTCATCAAAAACAGTTTCTCTGGAGAAAAAAAGAAAAAAAAAAACTCAAAGGATAAGCCCTAGAGACAAAAGGAAAGGAAGCTGATATTTGTGTAGAAGGAGGTTAACAAGTGAGAATAGATCAGAAAAAGAAAAGAAGAGGAAAAATAAAACCACTCCAGAGATGAGAATCATATTTGACATAACAACTATAACATGGACAAAATTAAATAGGCATGGCTGAAAACATGGCCAATGACAGAGGATAGGCATGGCTAAATCACATGTAAAATACAGAAAAAAATAATGGAAAACAATTTGCCAAAAGATAATATCAATTATGAAGTGAATTTCAGAGCATGTTTCACATTGATAAGGTATTTTTTAATGTTTATTCACTTGTTGAGAGGGAGAGGGAGAGCATGTGAAAGCAGAGAGGAAGGAAGATAGTCCCAGGAAGGCTAAGAAGGCTCGGGGTGCTGTCAGCTCAGAGCCCTATGTCGGGCTTGAACTCATGAACTGTGAGATCATGACATGAACCGAAATCAAGTGTCAGTTGTTCAACTGATTGAGTCACCCTGGCACCCCAACAATGTCTTTTAATTAAAGAATATGTCAGAATGACCTGATAAGTTTTATTTTTATTGTATTGCCAGGGCCAAAGAACAGAACCCATGAGGATGGATGGGATTTTTCCTGGAGGTAATGAACATTTATCTTGGGAAATTGCAAATCCTGAGCCAAGAAGTCAGAACTGGAGATGATCTTGGAATAGCATAAGACGTTACTACTTCCCTTCTTTCCTATGGCCTCATGGACTAGGGTCCAAGCCACGCCTCCAGTGGACCTACTACTGGATGTGCTCACTGGGAACAATGAAATGGAAGTGGGCTAAAAGCATCCTGGGGAGTCAGCCTTTGAGGGTGTCCTAAGGTGACCTGAAGAAGCTAAACCCAGGCTTTCACATCAAGATATAGTCTCAAGTCATTTTCCATATTCCCTTCTTTATCTCTCTCTTCTTTTCAATCTCAATTTCCATTGAAGTCTAACTGTAAAGTCATCTCCAGAGGTTCACAGTAAGAACATAAGGCAAATTCATGTACTATAATTGTTATGGGTTGAACTATGCCCTCCCCACCCCCAATTCATATATGGAAGTCCTACCCATAGGAACTAAGAATGTGGCTGTATTTGGAGATAGCCCATTAAAAAAGTATTAAGTTAAAATGAGGTCATATGGGTGGTCCCAAACCAATATGACCATTGTCCTTGTAGCAAAAGGATATTAGGACACAGATACACTAGTTTTTAGAATGAAATTTCTGTTGTTTAAGCCACCAGTCTATGATGTTTTGTCATTGCAACCCTAGTAAATGAATAGCTAAAGAATGAATGGTGGTAGTTCTAGAAATAGTAGTAGAAATATTAACTAAATTCCAAATAATGTCCTAAGCACTTACATCTATTAGTTCACTGAATCTTTACCACAATTCTAAGAGAAGGATTAACACTTGACGAGATGTTTATTAAAAACCTGCATAAAATGAGTGTTCAGTGAATGTTCTCAATTAACATTTTCTGTATTTTAGAGGTGAGGAAATGTACAATTTCTGTACATTTTAAGAAGTGGACATGTTAGCAATCTTCTCCTTTCCTCAGGGGCCAGGTTGAGATAAAGGAACAATCAGCAGGGCAGTGATCACCAGCTGTGCTCAGCAGGACAGAAGTCCCATAATGGACATCAGTAGTGAGCACTGCAAGGTGATCTGATGATGTTGGACCCACAGAAAGCTGCAAGGGATCATTCCATGTTAATGAAAGATGTGTGTGTGTGTGTGTGTGTGTTTGGGGGGCGATATATACACATGAAACCCATCCACAAAAACACATGCCACTTCTTAGTTGAGCCCTAAGTTTTGAATAACATACTCACCTTCTTTAGTGTCTCAATAAACAGATGGGTCACTTCTTGCCACATTTAATTCAATAGCAGCATTAGCCCAGAGTCCATGATCTGGTAACACTCTTCAGAAGTTATCCCTTACCCTTTAACCTAGCTTTCCAGGGAGACGGAAGATGAAGGATTCCAAACCGCCATTGTCTTTGTTTTGTTTATTTTGTTGTTATTGCTGTTGTTTCAATATCAATCAAGGGAATGGCCACCTGCTGAAGTCAAGGGGATCCCAGCCTTGCTGTCAGTGAAACTACCTTCTCTGGCTTGTATCTGAGCTTTCGAGGCCACCAGCTTCAGGAGATGTCATGTCATCTGGCATTTATTTTACTATCTCAGAAATGGGTATTACATAGACCAGGCCAGCTGCCAGCCCCTCTCTCCTCTCTCATACTGGGATATTCATAATATAGGAAAATACAGAACCAGGAAGAGATTGAATCAAGGAGACAGTGCATATCTAACATGTCATGGCTAACACCACATTCAGCCCATTCTTTTTTGGGTTGTGTGTAAAATCTTAATCTCATGGACTCTGAAGAGAAGGTAGGAAGTAGAAGCCCAAGCGTGAATGGGGTGGGGGGGCATTTCCTAATTCCAGGAGCATCTTCATAGCCCCTGTGAGCCACCACCTGTTTCTAGCAGATGCTACCATCATTAATCCGTCAACACTTGCCAATTTATTCTTTATACACTCAGGACTCCTAGCAGGAAAACAATATGGTTTCTCCTATGACTACTTTTCTTGCTGCCTGATGCAACTGTCATTTTGAATTTTTCCTCAAACCACCAATCTGTCTTCCTCCCCTCACTGCTTGGATAGTGAGTTATCTGTGACTCACTAGCAGGGCGGGGTGCTTGAGAGGGAGAGGCAGTGTACAAAGGGACAGTGTGGATATTGGTAGGGGGCCCCAGACTGCTCTGAAAGCCATCGATGATCTATTTTATTTTCAGGAATAAATGTGGACCTGTGCGTGTGTGCATGTGGGGGTACAGGTGTGTGATGGAAAAATAGTCTGGAGATAAACTGAAACGCAGAGTAGTGCCTGTTCCCTTAAAGATGGAAGATATGCTGAAAGAATCTAAAGGGGCCATTTAGACCTTCTGATGCTCAGAGACAAGTGGTGTCACCCCAGAACCCAGGTAACAAAAGGTGGCACAAAATATAGAAAAGCAGCCTTCTCTGCCATGCAGAGGTCACAAGGGAACACAGTGCTTGCTGTAAGGCTCCTCGACAGCTTTGCAGCTCTGAGACCAAGTATCCTAAGAAGGCACCAGCTTTCCAGGAAGGCAGCAGCAGTGAGGATATTAAGAAGAAAACACGGGGCGCCTGGGTGGCGCAGTCGGTTAAGCGTCCGACTTCAGCCAGGTCACGATCTCGCGGTCCGGGAGTTCAAGCCCCGCGTCAGGCTCTGGGCTGATGGCTCAGAGCCTGGAGCCTGTTTCCGATTCTGTGTCTCCCTCTCTCTCTGCCCCTCCCCCATTCATGCTCTGTCTCTCTCTGTCCCAAAAATAAATAAACGTTGAAAAAAAAAAAAGGTTTATGGGCAACAAAATAAACTATACAAAGCTTAAAAAAAAAAAAAAAAAAGAAGAAAACACAAGTATGTGGAGGGGAACTTGACATGGAGCTGGAGGGGAGGAACATGGACATTGCTGCTCTTGAGTGTTTGTGAGACTCCACATTGGTTACCAGACGACTCACCTGATTTAGTTTGTGGGCAGCGGACTGGGACAGAGAGAAGGATAACTTTCTGTAGCCAGCCTGTAATATCAGTATGCAGGTATCAGTGGTCATGCAGTGTCTCTTATACTCCACCAACTGTGACCCCCTAAGCATCCAGGTTGGATGTGATTTTCTATGTTGTCTTGGTTGTTAACAGTAGGTCTTGTGTGTATATTTGCTTTATGTTTGGTGTGTGTATATTTGCGTGTGTGTGCACAGAATAGAGCAATTACAGACTCAAGTTCAGCCTCAAGCTCATGATACTTTATATGTCTAGACGTTGCAAAGACCATCCCACCAATGAGATTATTAGGTTGAGCTATTGCACACATTTTCGTATGTTTTCTAAAAATACCTGTTGAGTATATGAAATGTGCACCACTTGGATTAGAGGCATTTCTGAAACGAGTCCTGCATTGCTTTAAAACTCCTGGTTAGAGGCAGAGGAAAGGTGGGGAGATTTTATTTTAAATAGTAAGATGCACTTACTGCTTTATATATGCCAGGCACTTTAAAACATACTTGGCATGCAATGACTCATTTAAAATTCACCATGATCCTGTGAGAAGACCATTGTTATTGCAATTCCTATTTTGCAAATGAGGAAACCAGAGAAGCTACATACCTAGTAGAGCTGGAATGTGAACCAAAGCAGTCGTGCTCTAAAGTGTTGTCAATTACTAATCCTTCGCTTGTCTGCCTTGATCTTGGCGTGCACATAAAATGTCATGCACATTTGTAAGACACACAGTGGGAAATGGAAGAGTTTGTTCCTGGTTAGAGGCGATTGCCCTGGGACTTCAACTGGTTCAGACCCTGTCAAGTGGCCTGGATGGTTTAGGGGTTCCATGAGTCTGCTTACCTGTAACACATTTTGGATACATCCAAAATTGGAAAACTGCATAAACCTTTACCTCTTCTCTAATAAGAATATCACACATTACTTCCCCTGAGTCCACACCTAGCACCCTGTTCATCTACCCACTCCCCTTCCTGATACTTCTACATGCAAAGAGTTTTAGCATAATGTTGTAATTGATATTTAAGCACTCAAATCCAGCATCCAATTCCTTATTCTGTGGACTAAGAGCATGACCACGAAGCTGCAGATATGGACCAGAAGCTCCATATGGTGTGGACCACATATGAGAGGATTCATTCTCTCCCCCCATCATGTGACTACAATATGCAGTTTGGGGAATTGACTTTGACCTGAGTGCGGTGGGGTTGTTCCTGATTAAACCAAGCCATGTCTGCTAATCACATCATTCTTTTTTCTGATTGATCAATGAATAAGCGTGTGACCCAGTTCTGACCAATGAGTCAAGAGAAGTTGCCAGAGATTTTAACATTTTCCCTTACTTAGAGAACAACAGGAAAAACATTGGTTTCTCTGACCCTTACTAGATGTAAACAAAGAGTATCCAGTAGCCCTATAACTGTAGCCAAATCATGAACTTGAGGGGACCATCAGGTGAATGGCAGAGTAGAAACATTGGTAGGCTTGGGTGTCTCATGTCCTTCGTGATCTAGTGCATCAACCCACAACCTTGCTCTAGATTTAAATTTATCTGAGATAACATATACCTCTGTTGCTAAGTCAGAGTCTAGTTTTCTGCCTTTGCATCCCAAAGCATCTGGACTATTCTTTTCTGCCTCTGGAAGTCCCTGTGGGCATCTCTCTAGGTCTCCTGTAGTTACTGAAACAAGGGGTCTTCTCCTTTTTATGCCATAGATCCATTAGGGATGGTGGCTTATTTTTTTAGACTCTTTCCATGAGTAGTATTTTTACAGCATTAGATACAAAGAATGACAAATGAAACCAATGACTGAATTCTCATTATCAGAACAATAAACATAACAAACCCTGACACAGTAATATATGTGTGTCTTTATTAATGCATTAAATAACACAACCTACTCGTGGTTTTAATAACCCCTGTAATACAATAGTCATGGTATTGTACACTTTCAATTTGAAACAACTGTAATGTAATGAGAAGATCTATCCTCTTGTGGTTTGTGGTCTATGGAGTTTCATGGACCTCAGGCTAAGGCTCCTGAGGTAAGGAGAAGGTAGGGATGTTCAAGTCCATGGACTCCCAACGGTCTGGACCCAACTTCTGCTCCAGAAGTCCTTTGCCTTTAGTCCTCCTCTAAGGCAGCTCAAGGGGCTTTTCTTACCTTGCCTGCTTTTATTTGGTTTCCCCCGAATCTTCCTACAGATATACATTCTCTCCCTTATCACTGAGGCCCACTGTGATTTTTCTTTACTGTGTTCTCTTGAAGCCTCAGAAGGAAATCACACACACACACACGCACACACAGAGAGATACACATTCTCTGTTCTTCAGTGTAGCCAGCCTCTCTTTGTCCTTATCCTCTGTTCTGGGTCACCGAGTTTGTACCTGGTGAAGTGACTGTTGAGACACTTGAGGTGGAAACATTGGACCCCTACTCCTATTTGGAAACACTTTGAGGAAGGAGGACATATATTCTCCCCTTTGGAGTTCCCTCCTTTAATATTCAGATCAAGGACTCAAGCCTCAGTTATGTCTACCTAAAAATCAGGAGCTGTGTGTTTCCTTTCTCTGACTTCTCACTCCCCAACCTTCCTCACCTGGTTTCTAAGCTCTCTGGAACAGGCCAGTCAGTAGAGGGCTATTCAACCTGAATTCCAATCCAGACCAAATCAAAACCTGCAGCAATTATGGGAGGGTATATAGAAAGCTGTTAACAGCACGATTGGTGTAGAGTGGGATAAAGGGCAGCTTTTGTTTTCTCCTCAACTTTTTGCTTGTCTTTTTAAATGAAACGCTATGTAGACACATGGCTTTTATAATATGAACAAAAATGTTTTAAAACACAATATATGAGACACTGAAAACTTATGTCACTCAAATAAGAGGGATAGGCATAACTACAGCCCAGGAAAATTCCCCTTTACTTTGCTTTTGAAGGTCCCTTCATGTGGATAACGAGGACTTTCCAGTTTAGCAAGTTCTGTCACAGCTATTATTTCAATAATTCAACAAGATTGACGGAGCTGGTAGTTTTAGCCCATTCCCATTTCACAGATAGGAAACCTAGAATCGTAAGGGTTTAAATGACTTCATTTCTGTCAAGATTACTATCCGGAGTGGAGAGGGCAAAACAGAGTGTCACAGGCATGCAGACAAAGCCCAGGAGAGAGGCTCTGGGTATGGCAGGTGGGGAGGGCAGGAAAGGGAGATAGCAACATTCTCTTCCTCCTGGACATCCAGATGCGCTGTGCCTCCCATGGTCTCTTCCCACAACTGCACCATATCCACAGGCTGTTTTCCCATTTTTTTCCTTTTCAAATTTTTAATTGAAATATATTTGATGGTGTCAGTTAAGCGTCCAACTCTTGATTTTGGTCGTGAGATCAACCCCCACATCAGGCTCCACACTGAGAGTGGAGCTTGCTTGAGATTATCTCTCTCTCTCTCTCTGTCCCTCCCATCCCCAATAGTGCTCTCTCTCTTTCTCTCTCAAATAAAAAATAAATAAAATTAAAAAAATAAAAAGAAATAGATTTACCATATAATATTGTGTAAATTTAAGGTATACAAACACATTGATTTGATACATTTATATATTCTAATATGATTGCCTGTAGATAGTTAGCATCTGTATCATGTCATGTAATAACCATTTCTTGGGAGCTGAGGAGGGAATAGGAGAGACGTTGTCTGCAGCTATTCTCCCGTTTTCAGATGAGGAATTGGAAACCCAGAGAAGTTAACTCACTTATGGAATAGATAAACCATTTCACCCACTGCCTTCCTACAAAAGTGGTCACAGAAGAGGACTTGATATCTTACAGCTCTGTGTTGCATCAGACTTCTTGCTAGACCAGAGGGAGCCTCAGGACAGCAGCTATAGTCTCATTACCTCCGGACCTTCGGTGTCAGTAATGTATCTGGATCAGAGCAGCCATTTAACATGTAGAAGAGTCAAAAGAAAAGAGATTTGCTGCCCCAGGGAGGCTGGGGACCCAACAGCTGAATCCTTTCATCGGAGTCCCCTCAGCATGAAAGTATAAGGTGACATACCCGTGCCCCAGCTTTTTGCATTTCAATGTTGCCACTTTCAATCAAGCAACAGTTGTCCAACACACCCAGGTTCAAAACACCAGATGCGGCATTTGTAGACACTGGCAGGGCAGAATGGAGGATTGGGTACAGGGGCCTGCTATGACAAATCCCACCTCTGCCTCTCCCAGTCACTGCCAGTCCTTGGTAGGATGCAGGAACTGAAGACTGCCTTAGCAAAACCAAAAGGTTAAAATCTGTGTTTCAGCAATGGGCTTTGTGCAAAGTGGCTGCTAGCCTGTGGATTATGCTGTTCCCTGACCTTTTTGAGATGGAGCATTCTTCACAGCTGTCATTGTGTCAGGCTCACAAGCCCAGAAATATCATTAAGGGAGACATCTTGGCTGGGAGTCTGTGCCAAGACTGGGGGAAGAGGTTTGTACTGAGGAAGCACGACCAGAAATTCAACAAATGGAACTGTATCCAAACACGGATGCTGATCCAGAGATGCAGAGATGAGGCCAAGAGGCAGGGATGCATACCTGCCTTCTAGCCTCACTGCTCTGCACTGCCATCACCCGTTTCTATGTCTGTCACCTACCTCGTCTGCAAATACACCAAGGTCAGGAGCCTGTTATATTCCTCTATCCCACAGTATAGTTTCTACCGCACAATAGAAGTTCTGTAAACTTTTGCAGAAGTAAAGGAATCAGTGGATCTGATGGAAAGGACTTACAAGTCAGCTCCTCTGTCTTAGTTCCATATCTCCCTGAAGTAGAATCTGAGACAATGATATGGGTACCAGTTGTTGACTTGGTGGTGTATTTGTCTCCCATAGGAGATTAGGTAGATGAGTAGGTGATGGAAGATAGATGGATGGATGCATGGATAGATAGATAGATAGATAGATAGTTACAGGAATAGTTACTTTAAGAGAATGGCTTGGCTCTTGTGATTATGGAGGCTGAGAAATCCAAGATCCATAGTCAGCAACCTTCAGAACCAGCAGAGCTGATGGTAAAAGTTAGTCAGAGTCCAAGTCCAAAAGCAGGAAAACACCAATGTACCTTCTTGAAGACAGACAGAATTCTTTTTTGTTCAGCCTTTCATTTCACTCAAGTCTTCAACAGATTTGATGAGGCCCACCCACACTGGAAAGGGCAATTTGTTTGACTCACTCTATCACTTCAAATGTTAATCTCATTCAGAAACCCTCACAGACACCTCCAGAAATAATATTTAACCAAATATCTGGTCAACCTGCAGCCCAGTCAAGTTGACACATAAAAGTAACCATCACAAGGGGGAATTAAATGAAGTAGAGATGGAGAGGGGAAGTGAGATTGGGGAAGAATAACAGTCAATAAAGCCTAGGGGATTGAGCTAGACACTAAATTTAGCAGCTGTGGCTGAACCCCACAGAAGCCATCTGAGGAATCTTGCAGAATGTGCCTCAGAATTTTCTTTCTGAGGCACAGGAATCTGGAACACTTACTCATCCACCTCTGTCCACTATAGGTGTGAGCAATAACTACCTCTAAACTGTCAGGCTGCACTTGTTCCTGGGATAAGAAGCCCTACAAACTGTAGAGGGAACCATGTGGCAAAAAGACAGAGAGTGGTGCAGCAGGCACACTTCGGATGCCCATGAAAGCTTGGCTTAAATTATGTGGGCCAATGGGATGGTTGGGGGCACAGAATATGTCTGATATTCTTCCCATCTCATTTTGCAGTCTTCTGGACTTGTGGAACACTACAGGTGATACAGTACTTCACAATGTGTAAAGCACTTTCTCATTCATTGCCTCACTTGGTCTCCTTGACAACCCAGGGCCTTATGCAAGGGCAGAATGCTAGGGCAGTATCTTCTCCTGACTCTCAGAGAAGATGTGAGCCTCAGAGGGCCTAGGTGCTTGCTCCTAGGGCCCATTCAGGTGTGTGCGAGTTCCAGTCTCGGTTCTCTATCCAGTTGTCCTTCCACTTTACCAGCACTGGATTCTTTTTGTCTCCTCCCCGCAGCCTTTGAATTCTTGGAATAAGAAAAATGAACCACTGAAGTAAACATAGAATTAAAGTATTCCCAGTTTAGGGACACCTGTATGGCTCAGTCAGTTAAGCATCCTACTTGACCTCAGGTCATGATCTCATGGTTTGTGAGTTTGAGCCTCTCTGCTGTCAACATGGAGCCCACTTCAGATCCTCTGCCCCCTCTCTCTCTTCCCCTCCCCTGAGCTCTCTCTCTCTCTTTCAAAAATAAATAAAAACATTATAAAATAGTCCCAGTTTATATTTGTAAGATATCAGCTAGAATTGGTATGTGTCACATGCGGGCAAAGAAAACCCTGGATTGGAAATACTTTGTATGTTGCCTTGCTTTTTTTTTTTTATGTGATGCTATCAACTAGGCAGCAAACCTACTGATTAATGTGATAACAAGAGTCTGTTGAAAGAATGTGGCTTTGAAGTCAGTGGGGCCTCATGCTATCTCTGTTTCACTGGGGTAGTGTGATCTTGGACCAGTGACCTGGCTTTCCCGATATTTGATTTACTTATATCTTAAGTGAGCCTAATATTTGCCTTGAAGCATTAGTTAAAAGAGTAGAAAAAAATATATGTGGAATTACTACATCATTGCCTTACACATAGAGGACACTAATAGATGACTGGCATTTTTGTGGTTGCTTACGTTATTTTATGAGAATTATGTCCAATAACCTGACTTTCTTACCTAACTCTTTTGACCACTTTGTTCATTAATCAATAGATTAATCCACTTGATGTCTATTTATAGCATAAGGGAGAAATTTATCACTACATCATCTGTGTTTAAGAATTTAGAACATGTAAATATTCATTTTCTTTTCCATATTTCAACAGGTAATATCCAGAAGTCTATAATTGCTTTTCGAAATAATAAAGTTATGAATACCAAAATTTTTTGTACACACTCAAAAGAGCAAAAAAAAAGAAAATATTAGATTGGATGATTGATAATAACCCTTTCTTTCTACTTAATTTACTTAACATTTTTTTCTAAACACAAGGATATAAAAACATGATTAGCAAAGGTAAGAAGAGTGCTAGTTGTTTTAAATCCCTTGAAATATCCAATGAAAGAAGCATGCCATCTGGGCTAGAGGCCATTCAGGAGTCACATCAAGTCAGCTAGGGTTGCAGAAATGGTTGTTATCACCTGCACCTCCATCTAATGATGTACTAATCATTAGCTGTTGAAAGCTTGTACCACAAGTTAGACAATAAAAGAATGGAGAGTTAGAGAGTATTGGCTATAATCCTTTTTTGCTTGTGATTTAGAATCTTAACTTCTCCTGCTATTAAATGGAGACAAATTCATGAGGGAAAAGACCTGACAATCTGTGCAAAAGTCCTGTGAGTTCTTCACAAGTGCCTACCCTTCCCAAAGATTCACCAGAGCACTTAGGGGATTATCTTCTCATCTTGAATTACTGTGAAAAATAAATTCATGTTTAGTCCTATATTCTCCAGGATACATCAGCAGTTTTGCTTGTTTGAATTTATTTGGTCGGTTGACTAAAATAATGCACTTTCCATCCATTTCAATATACTTCCATAAGGAATGACTCAGCATCCAGACAGAAAGATATGAATAATGTTCAAAGGCTTTGAACTCCTTCAAAGTCCTGAAAGCCTCAAGACCTATATCAACAAGTGTAGCAATTGCTGCAGAGTGAAGAGAACAGGTGAATGAATAAACAGATGATGAGCAGAAGGAAGTGTACATCAACATGGAAGGAATGTGAGCTCATCAAGCTGGAGACCTCACCTTATGTATGGCAGGACCAGCCCAAGTGCTTTTTAAAAAAATTACTAAGGCTCTAAGACACTTGAACTTCTCCATCACCAAGTAAAAAAAAATGAAGAGGGTTGTATATTTGAGAATTTGAATGTCACTTTTAGGAAAACCTAGTTAGCTATCTAGCTCTAGTTTCTTCATCTTAAATGATGAGTTAGAAAAATGAAGATCTACCCTGAATAGAATGTTGCTGGATACTCAATTATTGTTTGGGGAACTGGAACATGTTCTCACAGAGTCTCTACTCATTTCTCCAGTCTGTGCTCTTTCTGGGACCTATCTCCTCCATGTTCTTCTGATGTTTCCACGTTGTATGACACACATAAAAAAGAACAGTGGGTAAAAGCTTTGGTCCTTGTATCTGGAAGACCTGGGCTGGAGTCCAGCTCCATGAGAAACTAATCCCATGACCTTGAGCAAATGTTGCAACCACTAAGCCTCAGACCTATCATTCATAAAAAGAGCATTGAGGAATGTATGAGGATTAAATGAGAAACTACATTCCAACCACTTAATATGAGGCCTTGGGGTCTGTACTAGCAGGTACTCAATATATGGTGGATATTATTATTAGCATGCATAATTTTAAACCAGGTAAACTAAGAACTCTAAGAAACCACACATTTATATTTATGTAAAAGAGTAAATATTTGTAAGGGTGAAATATCAATAATTTAGTTCACTGATCAAATAGAAATGAAAATAAATAACATTGAGCTTAGCAAAGACTAAAGTTAATTACAAATGATACTTGGGGAAGTAGTATGACTTTCACTGAAGGGAAATCAAGTTTGGGAAGCTATTGCAGCGACTCATTGACAGTTCTCACTGCAGGATTCTACCCTCTAATCTAGGTTCCACAGAACACATAAATTAGTCTTCCCAGAATTCAAATTGAGAGTATTACCATTCTACAGAAATCCTTCAGCACATTCCTTTTCCTCTAGGATGAAGTTCAAATTCTTCGACATGACGAATAAAATACTCTCAATCAATCCACCTCTGCAAGATCTCCTCTTGCCACTCTTCTTTTTCTATTCCACATCCTAGTTGCATTTACTCTTTTTCACAACTTGAAACTTTCTGTTTTCTACGCTCTCTTGCTTATGGGCTTGTTACCTGCTGTTTCTTCTACCTGGAAAAATGTGTCTCCTTTTTGGCTGTTCCCCATGCCAAGCTCTCTTCCTTCTTTTGCCTATATTTGTCTTTAAGTTCAAATAGTTTGGTCCCCTTCTTCAAGACTTTGTGTTTCCCTGTCTAAATATCCAGTAAGCATTTTTGATATTAAAAGTATCCCTCATTATCAGAATGTAATCTGTTCCTGAAACTGCTGGATGACAAATCTCGGCAGCTTGAGCCCACACTTTATATCTGCTTTACATTGGGAGAAGACTCATGTTTTTCCAGCTCATGGTGTATGTTGTTGGTGTCCAGCCCATCACTTACTATCACAGATGTAGCACAGATTGATACTGCATGTATCAGATACAAATTACATCTTCCTCCTTCATTACAACCAGTGTATACTGTAATGAGAAACAAGCTATAAAATATATTAAATGCATGATTAATAAAACACTGCTTACCAAAATAAAAGCAATAAAAAACACAATTAAAAAAATTATTACCTATCCCTTGAAGAATTGCCCAAGGGAGATTTGATGCTGAGAAAAGGCAGATAAAGGCTACAGTAACTGTGGCCCTTACATAATAAGGAAGCAGAGAGGACTGAGTTGGTGGAAGACTGAGTAAAATAGTAAATGTCTCAGATGTGCCCATGTCGAAATTTGAGGAACTGATAGGCAGTCTTTTTTCTTGGAGTTTGTAATTCATGAAGTAGATAGATACCTGTAAATTAACATCCAAAGTCACAGAACATGAAATAAAAAATAATAAAGAATAATAAAGAAATCTAAATGTAAGCTTTTATTTATTTATTTATTTATTTATTTATTTATTTATTTTTACTTACTTACTTACTTACTTATTTTCCTTATAGTTATGCAGCTAATGAGGGCAAAATATGGGATTTGTATACTTACGATTTTTACCATAGTACCTCTGCCTGTGTGCTAATGATGTTTTTTTACAACAATCGTTGAATCTGAATAGCTTATAATTTCTTTAAAACTTTGGTCTTGAGTATTTCATTGTGTTTTTCTTCTTCTTAGAAAATATTTTCACTTAATGATATTGGGAAAATAGTAGCAATAATTCACATCATGTTTAAATAACATGAACACTAAATTATATCCTTCTTTCTGGGTGGGTACCTTTATTTATTTTAATATAATTTATTGTCAAATTACTTAACATACAGTGTGTGCAGTGTGCTCTTGGTTATGGGAGTAGATTCCCATGATTCATCACCTACATACAAGACCCAGTGCTCATCCCAACAAGTGTCCTCTTCAATGCCCATCACCCATTTTCCCCTCTCCCCCACCCCCTCATCAATACTCAGTTTTTTCTCTGTATTTAAGAGTCTTATGGTTTACCTCCCTCTCTCTGAGGACACCTGAGGTATTACTGTAGTGTGATCCACCTTCTATTGCCAGGATTTGCATATGACTTAAATGTTTACAGTAGCACACACATTTGGTTTTGCTTGCTGTTTTAGGTTGAATGATTAAATTCACACTCAAAATCTGCAAGTTGTCATAGCAAATATTTGGATAGTCAGAGTATAAAAATTTAGTTAGGGATAACTGTACATTTCATTATCTTTTCAATTATCAGTCTATTCCATCAGGTTCTACATTGTCATCCATGAATTTTAAGCCTTTGTTTCCACAGTGGTACCATTTATTCTAATGACTCAGAACCATGTGTGGCTTTTTTCACACTCTCTCTTGCATCATCAGGGCTGGAAGACTGGAAACTATACTTTCCATGCTTTCTTGCCAGCAGGTTTTGGTACTGCTAATATAAAAGACAAAGATGTGTCATTTGATAGATAGGAGAGAGTCAAAAGTTGCTCTGGGCAAGAGCAGCCACAGCAGACTACTGCAGTCTTGTAAGTGCTGGTTTCTGCAACAACAGTAGCAGTTGTGTGGGAGAAGCATCAGAAGGCTGTAGGTATTTGCAGCAGTTAGTGTTTGTTTAGCAGTTTAGCAGTTAGTATTTGCAGCTGTGTGGCTTCTTGTAGCTGCAGCAGCAGATTAGGGTCCATGTCCTGCTACAATGATAGCAGCTTCCTGCAGTTCATGAGTTCTGGGGAAGAATATCACCACCATCCCCCCCCTTTTCTAATCCTCCAGAGCTTTCAAAAATGTTATCTAGTTCTCTATATTAAATTTCTCTTCCTTGAAATACCTACAGTCATTTCTGTTTTCCTGGCTAAAGCCTGACTCATGCAATCATTTAATGCTGGGTCCCTGGGATCTTAGACATAGAATAATGCTCAATTAGTAATTTAAAAATCAATGTAGGAAAGAAGGAATGCTCTAGGGTTAGTGAGTGATCTAGCTAAGACTTGAACTAGTCTTAAACAGACCTCTTGGACTTTCAAATACTCCACACTAATTTTCAAATAAAATGCATTAATGAGACTCTGCCTAGTCTCTTGTATACTCTATTTTGGGCATCAAAAAAGAATGATCAAGAGTTTGGAGAAGTCCTACAAAGGAAGTCCCAGATATAGACATGGGGTTGACTATGCAAATATTTACATTTGCATATACATATTGAGTTGAATTACAGTCCTATTCATGCAAATATTGATCTTTTTATTAAGTTTTATATTTTCCTTAAGTCTACTAACCATCTAAATGTGTAAAATGGTCATATATATACATATATATGTATGTATATATGCACACACACACAAATATAGTAATATAGTATATGGTAAAAAAAAAACATCGTACATATAGTGTTTCATAAACCTTGAAAATTGTGGTCTTCTTTTAGGTTGGGAGATATATTTTAGGTAATCAGCAATGTAACCTCATCCCAAGTGAGGCCAGGAAATAGGGTGGAGTTTAGGGGTGAAGGTTTGGGGAGAAAAAAAATCAATTTAACCAACTTAAATTGCTTGTAAAAAGGAGATGTTATGTAAAAACACACATAAGGGGGCACCTGGGTGAGTCAGTCAGCTATGTGTCTGACTCAATTTCGTCTCAGGTCATGATCTCACAGTTCATGTTTGAGGCCCATATTGAGCTATGCACTGACAGTCTGGAGCCTGCTTGGGATTCTCTCTCTACTCACCTCCCTCCCTGTCCCTCCCCTGTTAGCTCTCTCTCTCTTTCTCTCTCTTAAAATAAAATTAAAACATTAAAAAAATTGTGGGGGGGCGGGCACCTGGGTGGCTCAGTTGGGTAAGTGTCTGACTTCGGCTCAGGTCATGATCTTGCGGTTTGTTGATTCAAGCCCCGCATCAGACTCTGTGCTGACAGCTCACAGCTTGGAACCTGCTTCAGATTCTGTGTCTCCCTCTCTCTGACCCTCCCCCATTCATGCTCTGTCTCTCTCTGTCTCAAAAATAAATAAACGTTAAAAAAAATTAAAAAAAAATTACCTTTCTCCTTTTAAGACTTTGGTCATGAGATTTGCTTATGAGCCCTTCAGCTACTGACTTATGCCTCCGACTGAGGACTGGCTTGGGTTAACTTTGGTTTAAGCATGATGCTAGCAGGCACTGCAGTTTCTAATTGTGAACACACTGTTGTCTAGCCTCCCTTATCTCAGTATTGAGGCAGGAGTCGAAGGTAGGAGTTTAGACAGGTGGAAGGAAAGATATTGTGCAATGTATCACAATTATGCAGGACCTTATGAATAAACGGCTAAGGAACATAATAGTATAAAATATATGAAATTGTTCATTCTTTCTGCTTTTGCTGTATTTATAAAGACTTTACCAAGAATTTGAGGAAATGTTACAGCCTTTGTGGGGAAGGGTCAACTGGTCTCTTGCCATCTACTTGCTGGTCATTCTTCACCACCCCCGACCAACCCACAGCTGAACTCTGGCTCTCATAGAAGATTTACAATATCCTTCTCTGAGAATGACAATTTCCAGCATGCACAATTATCTTCAATGGAAAGAAAAGGCCTAGAGGCTTATGTGGAAAGGCTTAAGTTCTTAGCTCTCCCATTATAAGTGGCTGCGATTCTACTTCACATTGCATGTGAACAGAGATAATGCAAGAGACTACCCTACAAAATATTGGAAGTTTAATTACTTGACAAAGAGAACATTCCTCTTTTCAATTCAGCTACAGAACAATTTCAGAAATGCTAAGTCTTACTAAATCACCTCTTAAATAACTTAAATTTAACTTAAGATGTAGGCTCTTAGCCCATACTCAGTAAAATGGTGCCTAAGGGGATGGAATGGGGGGCTATAAGACAGAAGGATGTTTATGGGTTGAAAGAAAAGCTACTAGGTGAAATAGAATTCTGTATATGCCGTTTGAGTCTTTACCACAAACATTTATTAGCAGGTCGGTCATTGCATGAGATAAATGGTTTGACCCAGACTAACTAAGACAATAAAACTCATTATTAAGGACATGAATTCATGCAATTAATTAACAAAAATGTATTGAGTATCTAATGCACAGCATGAGCTCTGCTAGTGAAAGACTATTATGCATAAAGCAGCCAAAAAGATCTTCAAAAAATGTAAATAGAACCATGCTACCCCTTTCCCATGGATGGCAATTGGAATAAAGTATAAATCCCTTGCCGGGGCCCACAAGACCCTATAGGATCCAATCTAGCCATATTTTCAGTTTTATCTCCTACCTCTGCTTCCCTCTTTCACTGTGGTCCTAGAAGGTTGGCTTTTTTACTTCGTTCTAGTTCCTTAGACAACAGAGTCAGGCAAAATCTTATGCAGCAAAGATCATTGGAGTGTGTTCTCCCAGGGAAGAAAGAGTGAGAAAAACATGGGTCATGAAGGAGGAAGGAAGGAAAAACAACTCAAAATGGCATGTGCCAAAGTTGGCCACAGAGCCACATCATGCTGAGTCCTGATGTATTCTTTGGGGTTCTCCAGAGAAACAGAGCCCATAGGTCCAGGAGGAGATTTTTCTAAGATGTTGTCTCACAGCATTTTGGAGGATGACAAGTCCCAAGCTTCCATTTGCAAACTGGAGACCCTGGAAGGTGAGTGGTGCAGGCCTGACAGCCAGAGAAGTGATGGTATAGATCCTAATACCAGTCTGCAGGCCTGGAAACCAGGAGTGCTAAGGACAAGATTAGATTGATATCCCAGCTCAAGCAGACAGACAGTGAGTAAATTCAACATCAGTGGATTGGGTGATGCCCACCTACATGGGGAGGGCAATCTGCTCTATTGAGTCCAATGATTCAAAGACTAGTCTGTTGGGGAAACATCCTTACAGATATACCCAGAGCTAATATTAAACCATATATCTGAGCACCATGTGGCCCAGTCAAGTTGACACTTAAAATTAACCATCACACCCATGGACAAGGGAGGCTAAACAGATCTGGGGCAACTCACAGGCTGGGTCCAGTATATCTACTTTCTGTTCCTGGCACAGGTCTAGCTCATTCTCAACTCAGGATTTCTACACTAGGTCCTACATCTAGGACACTAGTTGTGCCCTCTTGTGGGAAGACTGTTACCCTGGATCTTCTCTCATCCTTGGGTCTCAGTCACTTCCTCAGACAGGCCCTCCCTGACCACGTCACCACATTAGCACCTTCTCTTCAAGCCTCTTTATATACTATTCTATTGGGTTTTTTTTTTATTTTTGTTTTCGTAAAATTTGTCACTACCTAAAAATTTTGTTGGGGCATCTGAGTGGCTCAGTTGGTTAAGCGTACATCTTTGGCTCAGGTCATGATCTCATGGTTAATGCGTTCAAGCCCCACATCAGGCTCTGTGCTGACACCTCAGAGCCTGGAGCTGGCTTCAGATTCTGTCCCCCCCACTCTCTGCCCCTCCCCTGCTCATGCTCTCTCTCTCTCTCTCAAAAATAAATAAAAAGTAAAAAAGTAAAAAATAAAATAATGAAATGAAATGAAATGATTTTGTTAAGTAGTTTACAAGATTAGTATCTGCCTTCCCCCAATTATAAGTTCCGTGAGGTAGAGAATTTATCTGTCTTGTCCACTGTCATATTCCCATACTCTAAAATAAAATTTTAGATAGAGTATATAAATATTTATTGTAGAGAGGATAAAGGAAAAAGAAAACAAAAGGGACAGTCTCCACCAAGAATGAATTCTAGATGCTTTCTGGGAGACAGATAATCATCCAATATCAAAATACTGTGAGAAATGCTCTGTTTGAAATTAATTCAGGGTGACAAAGATCATGGCAGAGGTACCATTTCAGACTGAACGGAGAGATCCCACTACATGACACCCAGAGGCAGTCAGCAGATCAGCTGTGGCCAAGAATCTTGCAGTCACTCCCTCAAAACCAAGGCAAAGATTAAGGTTCTAAATTCTACCTGGGCTTGAATCCTCCTCTTCTAGCACCAGTTCTGTGACCTCAGATTAAATACATAGACACTCTATGCCTCAGTCCCCTCATCAACAAATGAGCATGATATTAATAGTCTTCCAAGGCTTAACTTGAAGAATAAATGAGAACAGACACACACCCTGCTTAGTTCAATACCTGGCCCATTTGGAAATGTTCAATGCATGTTATCGATAGTATTAGGACCAATGGTTATTAACTTGTGGATTTTTTAATAACCCCAGGCATTGAAATCCCTTCGGTGTATGTTGATAAGCAAAGCCAGCCAAGTCCCTTCATCACAGAGCTGTTTCAAGCAGGCAAAAAACAAACAAACTTGTCATTTGTAAGTCCTTTAAAATGTGAGTTGTCATGAAGCAAAGAAACAGGAATGAAGAATACCCAGGGAATAATCACCTAAGTCTTACTGAGAATATGGCATTTAAGCTGAGATTTGAAGGATGAGCAGGAGCCAGTCACACAAAGGGGCAGAGCAGAACAAGCTAGTACAAAGGTTGTGAGATTTGAAGGTAGAGAGGGAGGGTTGGATCCGAAGCTAAAGGTGGGGAGGTCTGAGATTAAGCTGGAGAGGTGAGCAGAGACAGATCCTGCTGGGCATGGAAGGGCTAATGTGAAGGGTTTGGATTCACTTTCAAGCATGATGGGAGTTCATTTGATGGCTGTAAGCAGGGAATAACAAGCCCTAGTCACGTTTTAAAAGACCCCTCTAGCCTCTGTGTGGAGAATGGATTGGGGATGGCCAAAAGTGGAAGCAAAGAGGCCAGTTAATGGGCATTAAAAGCAGCCCCAAGATCTGGAGGTTGACATCACAAGACATTTGTCATTCATATGGTTTCTTTGGAACCACCGGAGATTTGCATTTCCTTTCCGTGGCTCTTTCCTGCAGTGCATGTAAGTAGCAAGTGTTGGATGACTGTACTCCAAACACCTTGGGGAGGTCCATACTACAGACCTAAGTGAGTCTTCTTTGGGACATTCACAGACACTGATTTTTATGACCTTCCTGACTTTTAATCATGAATTGCTAAAGTCTTAATGCTTTGTAGTCACAGTGGTCAACTGCTTTGGTGGTCAAAGTGATTAATCTGTTTAATTATCAGGTGACTCTTGTTAGATTTTATTGCAACCTTCTGTGTCATCCCCTCCCATAAAACTTCACCTGAGTCCAATGACAGAGAGGACCTGGTTAAAAACCAGAAGCTATTCATCAAATTGGAGTACTTCTTCAAAGGGAAGCTAATGGCTTAGTGTCGAGACTCTCAAATATCAGTTGAAATAAATTGAAAGCATATTACCTCCTGTGATCTTATAAATTATATATATTGCAAAATAGTTTTTAAAAATGCTTACCGGGGTGCCTGGGTGCCTCAGTCAGCTGAGCTTCCACCTTTGGCTCAGTTTATGATCTCACAGTTTATGAGTTCGATCCCCATGTCAGGCTCTGTGCTGACAGCTCAGAGCCTGAAGCCTACTTTGGATTCTGGGTCTCCCTGTCTCTCTGCCCTTCCCCCACTCATACTTTGTCTCTCCTTCTCTCTCTTTCTCTCTCTCTCTCTCTCTCAAAAAATAAACATTAATGAAACAAAATAAAATAAAATAAAATAAAATAAAATAAAATAAAATAAAATAAAATACTTGCCAATTGCCAAAACATTTCAACTGTTAAAACATCATTATCTAAAGATTAAGTTAAAATAAAACCATTGCTATCATCATTATCTAGTAACAACAAAAATAATAGTTAACACACACCAAGATTCTATCATGTGCTCTAGACTATGCTAAGAATTCTGCCTATTGATCTCATTTAATTTTTATAGCAATGTTGTTAAGTAAATCCTGTGATCTCTCATTTTGTTTTATAAGTGAGAAACTAAGATTCAGCAAGGTCATAAAATTTCCATAGTGTTGCCTAGCTAGGACATCAAATGGATGTTCAAATTCAGGTAGTCATGACTCCAATGGCCATCATTAATCACCATCCAATTGATTTCACTGCACTTCATTCCAGGTATATAGGATAGAATGAAAATGTGTGTGTGTGTGTGTGTGTGTGTGTGTGTGCATGAGCATGTGTGTGACACAGATCTCAATTTAGGAAATATCTCCAATGAAATTGCCTTTTGGATCTCTATTTCCCTCCATTGTATAAAGTGGTGGGTAGAATGAAAAGATCTCTAGTGTTCCATTTCTGGACTGGACTGAAGCTTTTCTTTTTCTCCTCACCCCTAGAGTTTCCACTATCCACAACGCTTTGGACAAATATGTTTGATGCACCATTTTCTTCAACAGTTTGGCAGAAGCCAGCATGTCAGCCAGCCAACTATGTCATCCATAGTTCTTGACTGAAACACCAGAATAGCAAGGGCATGTTTCCATCTACTCACATGTCTGGGTGGCTGTAAGTCAGATCTTAGTCTCTGGGTGTGGCCCTGAGTAGCTCACTTGAAAACCTAGAAAATAATTGTTCCCTGGGTATATAGTTCACAGTACTCTGAACAGCATCAAGTTACTTTGTGACTACTACATCCGGAAGAGAAGACTTCTAAAACTGGTCTTTATTTTTCTTTTCTTGGAAATGAAAATGTTTCTTAAAAAGAAATGAAATCAGGATCTAGTAGAGATATCTGGACTCCATGTTCATTGCAGCAGTATTAATGATAGACAACATCTAGAAGACAGTAGGCTAAGTGACTGAGGTAGGCACAAAAGGACAAGTATTTCATGGTTCCATTTATATGAAGTATTTAAAATAGTCAAACTTGGGGCACCTGAGTGGCTCAGTCGGTTAAGCGTCCAACTACGGCTCAGGACATGATTTCATGGTTCACGAGTTCAAGCCCTGTGTCAGGCTCTTTGCTGACAGCTCAGAGCCCAGAGACTTTTTCAGATTCTGTGTCTCCCTCTCTCCCTTCCCCTCCCATCCTTGCACTTTTTGTCTCTCTCTCAAAAATAAATAAACATTAAAAAAAGATTTAAAATAGTTAAACTTATAGAACTAGAGAATAGAATGATGATTTCCAGAGGTGATGGGGAAGAGGAAATGAAGAATTATTTTTTTAATGTTTATTTAGTTTTCAGAGAGAAGAAGAGGGAAAGAGTGATTTACATGTGTGAGCAGGGAGGGGCATAGAGGAGAGAGAGAGAGAGAGAATCCTAATCAGGGGATTCTTGGACCCACGGACCTTGTGATCATGACCTAATCCAAAATCAAGAATCGGATGCTTAACCTTAGACTGAGCCACCAAGGTTCCTCACTTGTTGTTCAATGTGTATAAAGTTGCAGATATGCAAGGTGAGTAAGTTCTAGAAATCTGATCTCCAACCTGGTACATATAGTCAATAATACAATATTGTGTACTTTAAAATATGCTAAGCAGATAGATCTCATTACAAGTGTTCTTACACACACATACATACAAAACAGAAAAAAAAAGCACAAGGAAATTTTTGGAGGTGATGGATATGTTTAGAACCTTGATTGTGGAGATGGTTCATGGGTACATGTACATGTCCAAACTCCTCCAGACGTATACTTTAAATGTGTGCAACTTTTATCAACTGTAAGTCAATAAAACTGAAAAGTTCATATGAGGGGTGATTGCCCAGAAACAGATTCTGAAACTGAGAGCAGCACTGGGAGCAGGGGGACTTCTTACCCAGCTTCTGATCTGCCCATCCTTGCTGAGCTAAGGACCTAAGAGAGGTGGAGACAGCTTCCATATTTGGCAGGTATGTCAAATAAACACTTTGCCTTCATCTCCTGACACTGTCCACATGCATTCTGCTTTCAAGTCATTTTCAACTCATTTATGATACTTCTAATTCCTTAAGTTCTTCATTGGTCTGAACCAAGACTTCTTTCTGCCTGGAAGACATCTCTCACCTTCCATTCTCAACTATGTCTTTCTCCTGTGCTCTCCTCAAAACTCAGGTTTCTCTCCTTAAAACATTAACTTGAAGAGCCTCTCTGTTTTTATAAATCTCTCCTCCTATTCCCCGTCCATTCATTCAATAGACATGCAGGAGACTAGGCTATGTTCTAGAGGGATTGTTATGCTGAGAAATATTAACATGCATTGGTGCGCTAATAAATGTTTATAACAATTGGCACACAAACCAAAAAAAAAAAAGCCCTGATTCATACAACTTGCAAATTTAAATGGTAAAATGCTTCCACTATGGCCAGTTATGAGCTACTAATCTGACTTCATCTAACATGAAGTTGGGAAGATATCTGCACTATGGGCTGTTGTTAGAGCAAGCACACTACAGACCACTGCTGCTAAAATGTATGTTCTGTCATTGCCCTTAAACACAAATATATTTAAGACAATATTGATCCACATAAGAGTGGACATCCTGTTGTGTTCCTGATCTCAGGGGAAAAGTTCTCGGTTTTTCCCCATGGAGGATGATATTAGCTATGGGCTTTTCATAAATGGTGTTTATGATGTTTAAGAATGTTCCTTCTATCCCGACTTTCTCGAGGCTTTTTATTAAGAAAGAATGCCGAATTTTGTCAGATGCTTTTTCTGCATCGATTGACAGGTTCATATGGTTCTTATCTTTTCTTTTATTAATGTGATGTATCACATTGATTGATTTGTGAATGTTGAACCAGCCCTGCAGCCCAGGAATGAAGGAAAAAAGAAAAAGTTACAGAGGGAGAGAACCAAACCATAAGAGACTCTTAAAAACTGAGAATAAACTGAGGGTTCATGGGGGCGGGAGGGAGGGGAAAGTGGGTGATGGGCATTGAGGAGGGCACCTTTTGGGATGAGCACTGGGTGTTGTATGGAAACCAATTTGACAACAAATTTAATATTAAAAAAAAGACCAATGACAACTCAAAAAAAAAAAAGACAGTATTTATGATGTGTAGGTATGAAAATCACAGTCCTCTTAAATCCACATATCTCAGGTACCCTATAACTTCTGAACATGCGTGACTGCAACTGAGGAGTCTGATTAATTCCTAGCTGTTCTTTTCCCAGACACTGGAGACATTAGCCAGGAGTCTCAGGGAGTAACCACCTTGCCTAACACCTTCTCTTCCTTCCTTAGACAGGGTCTAGGTCATGCCGTGAGCAGAGTTCTTGGTGTCCCTGTCTACTCCTCACAGATTGCTCTCTTTGAAGCATGTAGAGACGAACATAACTCAATATCTATTGTTCTATTTGTATCTCTTATTGTTGTTACAGAAACTTGTGCAAAATAGGAAGGTTTGAACCACTGGGAGTTTCTGATCTAGTCTCTGAAAGTTTGCCATCCTGATGATGAAGGTGACACTGAAGTGCTTTCTTGTCATGGGTAGACTAATGTGATTGTTCAGGCAAAATGCTGCTAGGAAATTCTATCTTTCTATTTAGGAGGTAAAATATCTGTTTCCTGTTTTTCGAAACACCTCTGTAGCCCAGCACCTGAAGTTAAAAAGTTTTTACCTATTAGCTTTATGAGAATTGTCATGTCAACCATTATTTATATGTGTTTTTAATGTTTATTTATTTTGAGAAAGAGGGTGTAAGCGGGGGTAGGACAGAGAAAGGGGGAGAGAGAGAATCCCAAGCAGCCTCCACACTGTGAGCACAGAGCCCAACTCAGTGCTGGAACTCATGAACCATGAGATCATAACCTGAGCCAAAATTTAGAGTCGGATACTTAACCGGCTGAATCACCCAGGTGCCCCTATTTCTATGGTTTTTATAGTTTGACCTTCACGTTTCCTATATCTGTGCTTTTCTGTGTCATTAAGTTACAGTGCATATTCAGTTGATCTTGAGAAACTTCATCTAAGAATGTTCCAGAATTCTCCAGGAGATCATTCTCAACATACTGATAGATGCTTTTCATCTTCAGAATAATAAATAGTTTTGGTCAGATGTAGGGGAAAAAAAAGTAAAGCTCTTTGCAGCCAGATTAAAAATCTGAGCTCACAATCCATCATTGTCCCTTCCCATTTTCAGCTTTATCAGAGACACACAGACTAATTTTCAGCCTTGCAACCATTTTCCTAGGAAGCCAAGCTGCATAAGTCCCAGGAACAACTTAACACTTACAGCGGGTTTCTCATACTTACAACTACATACTGTCTGTGCTCACACACCTATTTTGGCTGCTTTTGTCACCAGGATGGAGCTGAGATGAATATCTCTATCATGTCCCCTAACTCGGTCCCTGAACTGGCCCCACCTCTGCACAGCTACCATCCAGACTTGAGATGGGTTCTCATCCTTGCCATTATCAGGTCTCTCTGACTCCAATAATATCCCCGCTTCAGTCCATGAGCCTGCCAGCCGACAAAATGATTTTATAAAACACCAATCAGCTCACTTTTCTCCTCTGTTTCCCTTCCATTGACAGAACAACCTCCACTCCCAGGATAAAATCCAGACTTCAAAGCTGAGGCCTCAAAATGTCTCAAAACGTCTGCCTCCCGCCATGAACATAACGCAGTGCTCATAACCACGTGTGTGTCACCACGTGTGCGGGACACACATGTGTGTCACAGAGAGTCTCAGTCCTGAGGCAGGGGCGGAAGAGAAGGCAGTGGAGAAAGAGGATGCAAAGAAGGGCAGAAGAGACCTCGCTGAGGTTTTAGAAAACGCGTGTGGAAAGACGTGTGCAAAATCCCTTACATATTTCACCGAAAGGAAGGGAAGGGGTGGCAGGTAACGGAATGCTGAGACTCAGTTTATACGTGTGACACTATGTCCGAGTGTGTTCCTACAGGTGCAGAAAGGAGCAGTGCAGGAGGGGAGGGGAGGAAAGGAGAAGATATGCGTGTATCCGTGCTTGTGCATACTTGATGAAAAGTGGTGTGAAATCGCCTTTGTTGAACTACAGAATGAGTAAAGGGAGGGAGAGAGGTGTTTTGCAAGTCCCTCTGGCAGAAGTCACTGGAAGGCTCGGTTAATCCCTTGGGCTTAGTAACACTGGGGCGCCATTAACCTGGGTCAGCTTGGCAGCTGCTTATTTTATGTATTTATTATTTTAGTCTTTAATTTTTAAAAAAACTTGTCCCCAGAGTGATAGCAATGAGAGGACAAGTGTACAGTCAGGGGTGTAGACTCCGAGTTACGAGGCTAGGAGGAGGCAGTGTGAATCTTGCTGTCACACACACAATGGTTCCGAATGGAGTAGAGAAGAGAAACGTGGTATCATCGATTACCGCGCACCTGTTTGGAAACCGTGACTCTTATGTCTAACACAGCCCCATTTCACAGATGGAAAACCTGAATCTCTAGAAGGCAAGTAAAGTAGCTGCTAGCAGAATATTACAGAACCAGGGGGTGAGCACTGCAGTTTCCAGACGCCCAGGTGGGCGCCTGGGCTCGGCTCACCTGACAGATAGAGACAGAAAGTCTTTGCCAACACAGGAGGGGACAGTCCCGAGTCTCCAGAGCCAGGAAGCCCTGTGGAAAGGAAAGGGGACAAGAGAGCACAAAATCCTAAAAGGTGCGGGAGAACTCCTCTCAGGGACCGTCTGAGGTGTGAGTGAGTACCTATCATCTCCAGAGAATGGGTGAAACGTTACCTGCAAAGAAACTTAAGGATGATCAATTTTGTTTATTCATATTTTCCACGTGGTTGTCTCAGCTCCGTTTCCTCCCCCTGTATCCTTCATTTCCCTCACTTTTTGCTTCTCCCCATTGTTCTTCCTCTAGCTAGTACCTTCTCTTGTTCTTTTATAGCCTGGTAATATTTAAAAGATTATTAAGCGTGGTTTTTAGTCTTTGAAAGTCTTACTGTTCCTCATCCCCATCTACTGAAACAGAGGGTATTGTTGCTTCAGGGAAGCGGAAAACCTAGATAAGAAAAAGTGACTTGGCCCAGTCCGTTAAGCATCTGACTTCGAGTCAGGTCATTGTCTCATGGTTCATGAGTTCGAACCCCACATTGGGCTATCTGCTGTCAGTCCAGAGTCCGCCTCAGATCCTCTGTCCCCCGCCCTCTCTCTGCCCCTCCCTGGCAAGCATATGCACCCTCTTTCTCAAAAAATAAACATTTTTTTAAAGGGAGACTTATTTAGTATTTTGCTTTTATTTTTTTTTTCAACGTTTATTTATTTTTGGGACAGAGAGAGACAGAGCATGAACGGGGGAGGGGCAGAGAGAGAGGGAGACACAGAATCAGAAACAGTTTCCAGGCTCTGAGCCATCAGCCCAGAGCCTGACGCGGGGCTCGAACTCACGGACCGTGAGATCGTGACCTGACTGAAGTCGGACGCTTAACCGACTGCGCCACCCAGGCACCCCAGTATTTTGCTTTTAAAACCAAGCTCCTGAAATGCATTCAAGGACCAACACTGTGTTAACAGCGCTCTTTGCTTAAAAGAGCTAGACTCTTCTGAAAGACAACAGAGTTTTCTAAACCTCAAAACTTTCTTTTAAATTTCATGGACCACAGGCTGGCTCATGAAGAACAGAATCTTACCATACAATGGGAGAGAAGGAAGATTTTCACCAAGGCAATTCCTTGTACACAGAAGAGTAACACCCCTCTGGGCATGGTAGGCATGTTTGCGGAGTCAGAGGATCCACAGCTAGAGGTTGCTGCCTGCTCCCTGAGATGGCCCCACTAGTGATAAATTCTGAGCCTTGCCCAAGATGTCAGAAAGTCTTGCTTTGAGAAAGAGTCTGGAAGGAGAGAGGGATTTTGCCCTCCTCCCTTTTGAAATGCTCAAGGGAACCCCTTGCTGAGATCCTGTGCTTACATGGCCTCAGGAAAGTTGGAATGGTTCAATGGCTGGTTTAGGCAGAATGGGGGCGGAGGTTCTTCTTCCGGTTTCTAAGATCATCTTCCAAGATGACATCTCCTACAGACACTGTTTCTGCCTCCTTCCATTTTAAAGACTCTCTTGATTATATGAAGCCCACCCAAGTAATTCAGGATCATCTCCTCCAACATCTCAAGGTCAGGTAATTAGCAGCCTTTGTTCCACATGCAACCTTAACTCCTTCTGCCGTGTGAGGTAACATGGTCACAGGCTCTGAGGACTGGGAGGTGGACACCTTTGGGAGAGCCATTGCTCTGTCTACCACAGGGGACGGAGGCCATTACAAGGACACAAGACACCACTTTTATCACCAGCAGAGCCAGCAGGTGTCCAGAAACAGGGATTCAGATAAGAGATATGCATCCATGATGCCCAGCTTCCTATGCTGGGAGAAGGAGAAGGAGGAAGGTAGAAAAAGCTGTGAATAGACAGAATTAACCTGAAGAGAGTCTATGATTTAAACTAGAAGAGACAGATAACCTTAAAATGATAAGATTGCAATTTTTTGCTGACATCAGTGGAACCAGAGGGCTTATTACCAAGTTGCTTGAGTTACAGAAAATGCAGAAAATTACAGGCACACATATGAGAATAGCAGTCTATAAATTTCCATGTTCCCACATTTTAAAACTTTTATATTTTCTTTCTGCTGCCACCTCTTTTGCTTGATTTGTTTCCTCTTCTCTCAATGTTTCTCCTCTTCCGCCTCTCCGAACCCCTTCAATTCTGTCTTCCTCTTTCACCATTTGTTTTTTTTTATTTTTTATTCCCTCTCTTTCTAATTGCATAACCTCTCTTTTCCTTCCTGTCATTCTTTTCCTTCTGTGTTCTTATATCTAACCTGGTTCCAAGAAGCGAGAAGAGAGGTGACACTGTGTCTTATTCATATTTTGTCCCCGGTACTTAGCACAGGGCCTGGAAGTTAGCAGATGCCCAGTGACTATTTATTGAATAAATGAATAAATAAATCCTCAGCCATGCAGTAAGGAAGGGACACTGCAAGACGTCAAAGAGCACTGCTAGCATTCTGGAAACACAGAGAATAGCCAGGGTGCATTAAAAATAATGTTAATTATGTCTGCCTTTAATGATCCCAGTTTCTCCAGCTGTCAAGTGAATTATCACCTTTTAAACATGCCATTTGGAAAAAGCTTTAAATTATAACCAGAAGATGGCAAAGGAGTCAGAGTAATTGGAATTAAATTTATATGGAAGAGTTTTCCTTTTTACTGTTGTTTAAATAGGCTCAAATAAATTGAAATAGCAAGAAACTTCCAAATGGATAAAGGTAACAAAATGTGATTGCCTTGCCCAAAGCTAAGGGCTGGGGATGAAATGACCAGGAAAGAATTATCCTCAGAACCAGCGAGCCAGAATGCTCTGAAATCATGGGATAAGCAGGTTTCCCCTCGGATAATAACCTGTTCTGAAAACAGCACACCGTTCCCTGAAGGGTGGGCAAGAGCTCCAAATTATAGAAGCATCCAAATTATGGGCTAAATAGCTCCCAGGGATAGTGTTCCTGGAAATGTCACTTAAAAGAAAGGTATTTCAATTCCATGAAATGTTTGCAGGAAAAACACTGTCCAAATGAGACTCTAGACTTGGGAAAGCAGCAATATGGCACTAAAGAGAAAAGGGAACAACGCCTGATTAGGGCAGAGAGCCAGAAAAGCAAGGGAAAGCCTTTCCTTACAGATGATATCAGTACCTGGTGTTACCTGCCCACAGGTGAGTAGGTAGGTAAAAAGCATGGAAGCAGCTGGGCAAGATACAAGTGAGTGTTTTTTGTTTTTTCAGTTGACTTAGAGGACAGTGTATCACATACATTGTTTTCTTTCATCTTTTCTACAAATTTCCAACATTTATAGCACTATGCTCATTTTTTCAGAGAAGGAAACCAAAATTGATAAATTTTCAGCAACTTGACACATGTATACAACTTAATGGTAGACCTGGGACTTGAACTTGAATCTGTATCACTAAGCCTGTGTACTTAGTCACCATGTTACATGAGGAAATGCTGCTCTTACTCTGTACAGTCATTTTTTAAATTTATTTGTTTGCTGTTACCTGTGACTGTACAGATTATATATTGGCCCATGTAGAATTTACATGTGTCCACCGGAGCCATAAGTTAAAGCACAAATCATCTCAGTCACAAAGAGTGGTCAGAAAACCAGGATCAGTCACAACCATGACCAACATTGCAATTGCCTTCTCACATCCACAAAGCTGCTCATGGGGCATCAACAGGTTGTGGAGTTTGGCCACTGCCTCTTGCAAATTTTTTTTGCTGGTTCCAAAGCAGGATATTGAAAACAAAGAGCATGAGGAGGGAAATGATACCTTCAGAAAACAGCCTAGAGCAGTAGGAAGAAAAAAATAGTCTCTAACTGACTTTTGCTTTCCAAATATTAGGTATATACATGTGATTGGTAAAGCTGTAACTTGCATGAGAATCCTAGCTGTGAGGGAATCTTGGAAATGTAGTTTTTAATTTTTCAGGCTATGGGATTAAAAAAAAAAAGACACAAAGACACAATAGAAGGAGGTGAGACTAGATGCTGAGTGCCAGCTTTACATATCCAACCCATGCCAAAATAAAGAATTTTGTTTTCCAGTCTCCATTGTGCAAGAAGGCAGAGATTAGAGGATGAGAATGTTGGCAGATATGACAAGTATAGTATCTTTCTTATAACGTGATAAATGTCATCCAAAGAGAATTAACTTCAGGATTTTCACAGGATCCAACTGAGAAAAGTTTTACCATTTCTCACTGGGGTTGAACTTGGAAGCACGTTGCCCTAAGTGCTTCTGGCAGCCATTTTGCAACCTCAAAAGGAAGCAAAGCTAAGAAATGGAGAGAAAGTAACAAATCCAGAATTACATTATTCAAGTCCCTTTATCTCACACACTCAAGGTCACACCTACTCTTCTATTATCTGTAAATGTATAAATGCCATTAAGAAAAAATTCAGCCTTGTTACTTGCCACCTTCAACCAAAAAAAATCTTCACTGGTATGCTCTCTCCTAATGTTAGAAGGAGAAGAGGCCTCAGTTTTTCTGATCACCAATTGTAATACAGAGTAAAGATAATGTTAAGTCCAGGGATAGGATAATCACTCCAATTATTTAATCTTGCAAATAAGACAAGGTAAACGAAAATGGATTTAATTTGTAAGAAAGTTGGATAGCTAGATTGACACACAGAGCAAGGTTCTGTTTACAGGGCTCCTGCCCTGGGAAGAAAGAGAAACCAGGACTTAAAGTCCTAGTCTCAAAGGAACTGATGGACTAGAATTCTCAAATATGATTATTCACCAGCATTTATTTTGTTTCCCCTTCTAGGCACAGAGAGGATAGTATTTCTCAGCTACCTTGCAGCTTGTTAGAACATAAGAATAGTTTCAGTAACTAAAATATGATCATAAATGACAAGTGTCACTTCTGAGCAGAGACCTAGCAACCCATTTGCATAATTCTCTAGTCTCTTTCTCTGATTGAAAAACCATAGATTCTACTTGGGGCAGTTTCAAGATAATAGAGCTTTTGTAATTCTTTGAACCAAAAGCCACTATCAACCCATGTAAATCATGGGTTCTGAGCAAAAACTTAACTTTTATAGTGGTAAGACACTGAGATGATGGGGGAGAGATTAGTGTTTCTGCAGCACTACCTACCCTATACTGGCTAATATTGTGGTACTGGTATGAAATGAAAAATCTCTCATCCGATCACCTTTGTGGAGGAACAATGTTTCTAAGACAGACCTAGATCAGACATGGCCATTTGTGCTGACCATGGAACAAGTTAAAGAGCTAATGAGAGCAAGTAAAATACAGTAGTGTCCTAGGATGGTCTTCAACCAATGGAGAAGAGACATGCTGGTGTAATGAACAGTAGACTTTAGATCAAGATCAAGTATAATTTCAAATACTAGTTTTGCTACTTATTAGCTGAGTGCTATCCTATCACATTTTAAATATTTCTGAGCCTCAATTTATCTATGAGGCAGAAATAAAACTGTCATTGTTATAAGAGTATTGTGAAATTGACCTAGAACACATGTAAAATGTGGTAGGTAGCCAATAGATGCCCTTGTGCAGATAAAGGAACCAATGTTCTCAAAAAGTGAAATTAATTACAGTCCAACAGTGATTTACTGAAAAGTCAGTAATACAACCCAGATGCCCTGATTCCCATTGCAGAACACCTATTCTGTTCTCTATAGCCTACCTCTTCATGTAATTTCATACAATTGCGAATGTGAACCATGGATTCCCATTTATGTATTGTTAACATCTAACACAGTCAATCATTGTGTATTAATTAATTGACACACATAAATATGTGATGGTCATTGTCCTTACCTCTCATAACCCTCTATTCCAGGGTTAATTTGACCCATGGTCAGCTCAACACTGGCTTCTCCAACATGCTGGGAAAAGGGAACACTTATAGACTTCTTTTTGCTTTCATAAAAAAAAAAATACATGTATTTAATGTGGCTGATGTGAGGCGACAAACACTCTTTAGAACTGAAGTCTTCTCCAAGAGGAATGAAATGAACTCAGGCTAATGGGATAGAGAACCCTTCACCTGTAGTTCACTGGTTCAAGTCTTCTCTGATGAGGTCAGTAATAAGTCATTACTATCGTCTGGCTGTTCAGTGACCTATGTAAAATAAGTTGGAGGTCTTATTTCTGTTCATAGAGTACAACATCTTAGATTAAATGAAAAACAACATTGACATCAGCATCACAACAAAGCTTAGCATCATATGGCCACTTGAATGGGAAGATAGTGCTGATGCTCTGTTTGGAGGAGAAAAGCAGACATACCACATACTGTTTCCTGACCTTCAGAGTAGGGTTACCTCAGAGTTGGGAGAGGGGGAGATGACATTTAAGTTGAGTTTCTTTTTAGCCTAGAGAGAAGTTGAGCTCCTAAGTCCTTAAAAATATATATACTTATTGTACACAGAGTAATATTTTTTAAAAATCTTTACATATTAGAGTGTATCGATGTATTAACTACCCCCAACTAAATACATCTTGTATTTACGTCTTGGACAATCCCCTCCCACACTGACTCAGTACTTAGCCACGTGATTTGCTTTGGCCCATGGAAGACCGACACTTGTAAAACTAACGGAAGCTAGATAAATGTTCCCACAATGGGATTTGTATTTTTGAAACCCAGATACAATAAAGAAATTGTGATATGTGGGGGAGTCCAAATGGATGCTCAACAGCTAATAGCTCCAACCATGTGAGTGAGGGTACCCCAGAGTGGCTAGCTCTCAGGCAACCTGCCATCTGACGACAAAGGCATGAATGATCCCATCAAATATCACATGGAGCTGAACCAAAATGTCCCAGCTGAGCCATGACCAATTTACCATCTCACAGAATTGTGAAGAAATAATTCCTTCTCTTCAAGCACCTAGTTTTGGAATATTTGTTATGCAGCAAATAGTAACTGATACAGAAATTAATATTCTGGCTTCCCTTAAGACCAAGCTTTATACAGACGTCCCTTCACAATCACAAGTTACTTGTCTGTTTATTGATTCCATAAATATTGATTGAGCATTGGGGCGCCTGGGTGGCTCAGTCAGTTAAGCGTCTGACTTTGGCTCAGGTCATGATCTCGCGGTCCGTGGGTACGAGCCCCGCGTCGGGCTCTGTGCTGACAGCTCAGAGCCTGGAGCCTGTTTCAGATTCTGTGTCTCTCTCTCTCTCTCTGACCCTCCCCCGTTCATGCTCTGTCTCTCTCTGTCTCAAAAATAAAATAAATGTTAAAAAAAAATTCTTTAAAAAAATATTTATTGAGCATCTTCCGTGTTCTACTCACTATGATGCAGCATGAAAACAAACAAACAAAAACAAGCAAGATACCAGATGAGACACTATTCCTCATGGAGCTTCAACAGAGGTCCCAAACCAATGGCCCAGGATGTAAGTTCGGCCTGCAAAATTGTAATATTTGGCCCACAAGTTGCTTTTTAAAATATTGATTAAACAATAAGAAGCTTTTACCTTAAAATTGGAAGCTATGGTTTCTTTTTCACACTCAGAAGAAATGGAATCCCTGGGTCTGCGCCCGGCATATGGTAGATTGGCTCAACTAAGTAGTGTATCCTCTTGTTCTAGGATGGGGCATGGGCTTTCCAGACCCCCCATTCCTGTCACTACGCATGTTCTCCACAAATGTAGGGACTAATGTTATTTATTTTTAGTTTTGTAGAATCATATCATCATTTTGTTTTATTTTGTTTTTGCCTGTGCAGCTATCAGTAGGCATCTAAGATTCTCTCTCTGTAGGATCTACTTGAGCAGATAAACAAGAACCTCCAGAAAAAAAAAAAAACTGTAAATACAGAGACAGGATTAGACATGGGGCATAACAACGAATAAATGAAGATAACTAATGTAGCCTTTCCAAAATCCAACAATCTGTTCTTTTAACTCTGCATTGAAGATATTTAGGACACTCGGCATATCATCCTAAGAATTAGGTATACCAGGTTATAGAACCATTTTTCAGGAAACAGTATCAATTTCTTTACATCCCACAAGATACCCTATGTCACAAAATACTTACTACCTTTCAAATGTCCTCAGAAAATCACAGGCCTGGGATGACTGGGTGGCTCAGTCAGTTCAGTATCTGACTTCAGCTCAGGTCATGATCTCATGGTTCATGGGCTCAAGCCCTGCACTGGGCTTGCTGCTGTCCTCTCAGATCCTGCTTCAGATCCTCTGTCCCCCGCCACCACTCCGCTCCTCCTCCACTCATGCTTTCTCTCTCAAAAATAAATATTTTTTTTTTAAAAAGGAAAATCACAGACATGCACTGTACATTGTGTAAACCTGAGTCTGCAGAGCGTAGTCAGGCAACAGGACAGAGAGAAGAAATACTAAAATCTTTCAGGACATTAAGCTCCAGAAGGAGCTCAAGTGGAAAAGATTTCACACTGACTTTGTGTTGTTAGTGCATTCAATCTGTCTTCCTCCTGGCCTAGAATCTGAACCTATTTCAAGATTAGAACCTGAGGAAAACAAATGCATATTTCATTAAAATTGATTTATAGGGTGTAGAGCTTCTATTTCATAAAAAAAATTACTTTTGTGTAGCCCCTCAAAACCTGGGGCTCCAAGTTGCTCAAAAGGCATTGTCAGCTTTCCATGGCAGCTGGCAACACTCTTAGGATCATGTCACTTTCAGATAGTACTTTGACTCTATCTTCAAATCTTATGGAAGATAAATTAGAAACGAAAAATACTGGAGAAATAGTGGATATGAAATAATGTCATCATTATCCTATTATTTATAGTGCTGCTCAGCACAAAATATCCATTATCAGCAGTGCCTTTGACTGTGTGCTTATAGCACCTTAGATTTTGTATATAAAAGTCATATTTTAAAATAGTGAATTGTCATCAACTGGCATTGGGAAAAGGTTTGTTGGTTTTGTTTTTCTCCTGTTAGGGTTTTATCGTTGTGGTGACAGGTGGAAAAATATGTGTCTTGGCATTTGAGTGGAAGCTACCCCATGCTAGACTACTTGAGACGTTGGAAAGCTGCAGCCTATGGACCAAATCCAGCCCTGCACATGTTTTGTTTATAAAGTCTTATTGGAATACAGCCATGCCCATTCGTGTATACATTGTCTATACTGCTTTTGTGCTACCAGTAGAGTTGAGAAATTGCAACAGAGAAACCCTATGACCCACAAAGCATAAAATATTTACTGTCTGGCCTTTACAAAAACTTTTCTAACCACTGAACTCAATAGATGAGGGAAGGGCAGATCATCTATGTAAGATCAAGGTAGAGATATAGATAAAAGTAAAAAACAAAGTTTCATAATCCTCTAGAAGAGTTAAACAAGACAATTTTAGGAGCAAGAAAAAATGGTCTCAGACCATCGGGTACAATTCAGACATTGGGTGTACTTCTTTCAATTACAGATGATGAAAATGTGGTAACTTACCTCCAAAGTGGACCCTCCAGTGACTCATGCCTCCAGCAGTCGTACCCTTCTGTGGTCCTTTTGCCTAGAATACAGTTAGTCCTGTGACTAGCTTATGAGCAATAGAATGCAAGCCACAGGTCAGCGTGGCCATGTGTGACTGCTGAGACCAGATTCTAGGAAGCCTTGCAGCCAGTGCCGCATTGTCTTACTCTCTCTCTCTCTCTCTCTCTCTCTCTCTCTCCTTTCAACTGTCTGACACTATCCCTTTCAAGCAGCCATCCATTCAGTTATTATTCTGTCAAAAGATATATTATTGGGCATTGTTTTTAACCAGTGCCTTGACAGGCTCAGGCAGTATGGCCAGGTCCCAGAAGCTCTGTCTGGTAGGAGAAAGAGACGTGCAAACCATGATGACCCAAGATAGTGTGTAAGGAAGGAAGCGTGTAAGACAACTGGGATCTTGGCGATACTCTTAGAAAGTCAGGGAAGGCTTTGCAGAAGAGGTGACCATCGACTGGAGTCTTGAAGGAGAAGAAGCACTTTTTTCCAGACAGATTGATGAGAGGGGTTTGGTTTGAGGAAAGAAGATGAAGGTGAAGAGCCTTCTAGGCAAACAGAAGATGGTTATGGAGAAATGACAAAGTTTATCGTTTTCACGAAGTCTCCACCTCATTTTCTGTAGCTTCTAATCTTTAGTCATGGTTTCACAAGTTGAAATCAACCAAAGTCTAATACATTCTCTACTACCTTTAGAGAGCAAAGAACCATCTTCAATCAAATATATATAAGTGCGTGTGTGTGTAAATATATATATCTGGATGGAATCTGGATTTTCAAATGGAATTTGAATTTCACATCACAAACACTGCAGTTGGTGAAATATGTATAACCCTGTAAATACACATGTATAAATATGACGTGCACATACACATATATATTTACATTGCAAATACATATAAATGCTTGTGTGTATATGTGTATGTATATAAATATATATGTTATACATGTATATATGTATAAATATAGTGTCATCCATATTTCACCAACCACAGTGTTTATCACTTGAAATTCCTTATTAAAACATTTGCTGAGTATATTTTGAATGAGATAAATAATCTCTTTCCCAAAGAACAGGACTTTAGTTACTTAAAGGCCCTTACCATGTTCTCTCTAAATCTTCTCTGACCAAAGACAATTTTCTCCACTCATTTCAGTCCTCCCACATGAAAGGACTTCAAGTGCCTTTCACTTGATGGTTTCTATCTATTGAGTACCTGCTATGTCTTAGACAATGTGCTAGACACTAAGGACATGATACTAAACCAGACCAAGCCCCTGAACTCAAATCTCTTTGAAATCCCACTTGAGTTTTTCCAAGTGTTAGGCTCGAGTTTGCCTTTGTCCCACATAAAGTCATACAACTGAAGACTGATCTAAATTAATCTAAAAAATTAATTGGATATCATGTCATGTACAAGATAAATTATCATTCAGTTTGGGGGTTTGGGGATTGATGTTTCCCCTTATACCCATTTATCCTAAACTCATGCACATTATGTCCCATACAGATTTAGTATGAGAAATATCCTCGTACTCCCAATGACATTAATGAGTGCATTTAATTTAATTTCTACACTTAATGAAAGAAATTGTGCAAAAAGGATATTTTTATACCATTAATGAGACCTCATTAGTAAGGAGGTTGGCTTGTGAAGGGACAATATGAAGTCACTTTCTAAGATAACTTAACCCTTTTCTCTGAGAGAGAGAAAGCATGCAGTTTTTTCTTAATTGAAGAGGTCTCTGTTATATTCTCCCTTTCACCTTATAGAGATAAAAAAAGAATGGGTATTAATTGGTCATTCTTGGCAAGAATTATGTTGCAGAAACTAGAGCCTAGTACATACATAATAGTATATATGAATGTGTGTGTATGTGTATGTGTGTGTGTGTGTAAGAACTGATGGATTGTCATATGGAAAGTCACTAAAGAAGTGGGTACTAAAAAAGTAAAATCAAGACCAATCTGTTTAAATGACAAAGTAAAATGCTCCAGCAATTTTTACACAGGAATAAAAGGGAGAAACAGAGTCCTATGCATCCCAGGGTAGAAACATTTCTAGGAAAATTCAATTATTGCTCAAATAATATTAGACTCGCTGACTTTTAAGGCTTGTTATACCTTAAAAATTAAGCGTATGCCCATTATATGTCCTTCATGTTTACATATGCATGGATATACATATATTGTATCGGAACGTATTAACTGAAACTGAAAACGTGTAAGAGCCCACAAAATGAGTGCATGCACACACAAACACAATTCTGAAAATTTAGATCCCCCAAATATCACTTTACAAGAAATCATTTTTTACCTTTTCTTTTACTATTACTTAGTCATAAAATAGAAATACCTACTGTTTTTAAAGTATTGGTAAAATAGCTACTCATCTTTCCAGCCCCAGATAAGCTATCTGGTTGGTGAAATTGAGAAAATGGAATGCCCATGGGCTTGATGGATATGCCTCTGGTTTTGCACCAAGGTAGCAGTGTGCCAAAACGAGAGCCAGGACCTGCCTTTCTTACTCTTGTCTGCAACCTGAGATCAGCTGGTGTGAGGCTTACATGCTTACAGCTGGCTGATCACATGCTTAGGTGTGACCTCCCAAATAAATTTTGGGCAAAGGATTAGAAAAAAAGATGCTGTCTACAGACCAAATCACATCCAACACAAACATCCTAGAAATGATGATATTCTGATCACAATTTTTCTGATTATTTCCCAATGGATTCATAATACCAACCTCATCAGTAAATAATGGGTGGCATCAAAACATAAGAGAATATTTTTAGTTACTCCCTGATTTTCAGATTTCTCTTGTTACAGTTAAAACCACAGACCATAAATGGACTTGTTTATGCTAAGCTCTACATCACCAAACTGAGACTTAATTACAATTTTGTCTTTCCCAGAAATAGAATCTTTTTTTTTTAAGTTTTTATTTATTTTTGAGACAGAGAGAGACAGAGCATGAGCAGGGGAGGGGCAGAGAGAGAGAGGGAGACACAGAATCCGAAGCAAGCTCCAGGCTCTGAGCTGTCAGCACAGAGCCTGATGCGGGGCTTGAACTCACAGACTGTAAGATCATGACCTGAGCTGAAGTTGGTTGCTTAACCAACTGAGCCACCCAGGCACCCCCAGAAATGGAATCTTAAACCAGTCAATCAGAAATCACCATAGGAGCCCCTGGGTGGCTCAGTCGGTTAAGTGTCTGACTGTTGATTTCGACTCAGGTCATGATCTCATGGCTTGTGAGTTGCAGCCCTGGATGGGGCTCTGTGCTGACAGTGTGGAGTCTGCTTGGGATTCTCTCTTTCCCTCCCTCACTGCCACTGCCCCATTCATGTTCTCTCTCTCTCTCTCTCTCTGTCTCTGTCTCTCAAAATAAATAAATACACTTTTAAAAAAGAAATTGCCTGACCAGCACCAGTTAGGTACAGTAAAACCTCAATTTTGCAAGCATAATTCATCCTGAAGCATGCTTGTAATGCAAAGTGCTTATATATATAAGCAAATTTCCTCATGAGAAAAAGTGGAAACTCAGATGATTTGTTCCACAACCCAAAAATATTCATACAAAATGATTATAATACAAAATAATAAATAAAATACAAAATATAAAGAAAAATAAACAAATTAACCCACATTTACCTTTGAAAACTTTCATGGCTGGTGTGAGGGAGACAAGAGAGAGGAGGGTTATCGTGTAGGACAATTTTCACTACCACTAACGGAATCACTGTTATCTATTGACTCAATGGAATCTTTTTTTGCATGGGGACCATTGTATATGCTTGCATGGATGTTGACTATAGTGCACTATTAATAAACTCTGGTCACATACTGTATTTAATATAACTGGCAATAAGGCAGCAGAGGAAAGGGTCTATATCTGCAGGCAGCCTGACCTAGAATGAAGCAAAGCATTCCTAAGCGTACTCATGGAAAAGCAAAGGACCATCCAGAGGTGCTTTGAACTGACAAAAAAAAAAATACGCTAGTGCCAGTTTGGGACATCTTCCAATGATTCTGAAAAGTCACTGATTTCTGCCAAACGCCGCAGCCTGAGACCGATCATCCAAGCATGGGAGACAATCACCCATCATCCCGCAGGCAGAGAAAGAGAGAGAGAGAGAGAGAAGAATCATTGGCTCAGTTGTGATCATGTAGCATTTGGCATCACGTATTACTCACATTGCAAGAAATCACTCGTTTGTCAAGTTAAAATTTATTAGAAGTGTTTTCTCGTCTTGCAGAACACTCACGGAACAAGTCACGTGCAATCCAAGGTTTTACCATGATCCATCTCGTAGACCCCTGCCATCCCCTACAGGAAAGTAACCTTGCAATAACCAACCTGCTTTTGTGCCTACTGTAACTTCCCTGTTCCCACTCCTTCTGCCTATAAAAGTCTTTCAATTTGTATAGCTCCTTAGAGCTCCTTTCTCTCTACTAGATTGGATGTTGCCTGATGCATGAATCACTGAATAAAGCCAATAAGATCTTTGTAATTTGTTCAGCTCATTTTTTTTCTTTTTTTAAATTGAAGCACAGTTGACACACAATGTTCCATTAGTTTCCTGTGTACAACATAGGGTTTCGACTATATGTTATGCTCTGCTCACCCCAAGTACAGCTGCCATCTGTCACCACACAACACTATTACAATGCCATTGACTATATTCCCTATGCTATACCTGTGATCCCTGTGAATTTTGTTTTTTAACACACCGAAGGAACATAAATTACATAAGAAATACATATGAAATTCATATAGTGCACTTATGGGTGGAATCTTAAAAAGAAGAAGTCAAACTCAGAAAGAGTAGAAAAGTGGTTTCCAGGGGCTGGGAGGGTGGGGGAGATAGGAAGCGTCTGGTAAAAGGGTGTAAACTCTCAGCTACAAGTTGAATAAGGTTTGAGGATCTCAGGTAAAACAGGGCGACTATAGCTATAACATTATATTGTATATTTGAAATTTGCTAAAAGCGAACTAAATATATGCAGCGCCCCCCCTCGGAAAAAAAGATAAATATGTGAGATGATGGATGTGCTAATTAATTGGATGGTGAGGGGAGGGATCCTTTCAGAGTGTATACATATATCAAATCACCACATCGCACTCTTTAGATATCTTACAATTTTATATGGCAATTAAAACTCAGTGAAGCTGAAATTTAAACGTATACATTAAAACCTTGGATTGCAAGTAACTTGTTCTCCAAGTGTTCCACAAGAAACACTTCTAATAAATTTTACTTGATAAATGAGTGATGTCTTGCAATACGAGTAGTATGTGATGCTGAATGTCACATGATCACAACTGAGCCAATTGTTCCTACAATTCCCTTCGACACCTGAGTACTTTGGATTACAAGCATGTTTCTTAAGACTATAATATTTTCCTTGGTGATTAGTATGGAAGGAGTAAGTACTAGGGACAAGCCAAAGAGACTTCTTCATTCCTGGATTATCCTCAATGGTTTAGGGGTGGGGGGACGGTTTAGTGTAAAGGGAAAAACATTAAATTTGGGACCAGAGACTAGTACAGTAAAATCATTGTGGTTTTTTGGGAGTTGGTTAGTTTTCTTTTTATTTCTTTCGAAAAAAAATAAAGAGAAATTATGCTTAATGAGCAGTTTTCTAACAGATTGACTCCCCATGACTGCTCAAACTGTATTCTGCAACTCTTTCCTTCATTAACCACAGTGACCATTTTGCTCTTTCTGGAATCTTTCAGCTGATTTCCTTCCACCATTTACTCTTCCTCCAAAATGCTTTTGAGCTCCCCCAAGAACTATTGTCTCTCCACCATCCTTCGGAACCTTGATGAAATGTCACGTTCTCAGTGAGGTGTTCTACCTCCTTAACATTCTGCGGGAAAAACTGCCTCATCCATGTCATAATCTTTGGGGATTTCATTTCTCCCTTATCTGTACATTGGAGAAAATGATATACCAATGTTACAGAGTTTTAAGACTCTTGCCATGATCACGACGCATGTCTGTATCACCATCTAATTGACACGTATTATGAACACAAAACACATTTACTTATTTGTTTATTGTTTTCTGTCTCTGTATGAGAATATAAGCTTCTTGAAAGCAGTGCTTTTCATTTCTTTTGTTTCCTGCTATATTTTCAGTGCCAATGACAGCAACTGACATGTGATAGGGTTTTCATAAGTTTTTCTTGAATGAATAAAGAAATACATACATAAAGGGAAAAAATTAGAATTTTAGGCCAAGTACGTCTGACTCCAAAGCTAACATTTCTATCTCCCCTTTGTATGCTAACCTGCCTCTTTTCTCTTCAGAAAAGAGCCATTTTCTCCAGCAGAGGATTTAATATCTGATGTGAATCCTATTAACAAAATATTATAGTATGAAAATGTTCATTACTCATTACATAGGAAGTCAGCAGTTCCCAAAAAAGTTCTTAAAAAATACATTCAACATGATACTTGTAATCCAGACACAGAAATGTGCATTCTATCCAGAAATCTATCCCCAGATATGAGTCCAGAAAAACCCAGAGACACAGACACAGCCATGCATGAGAATCCAGGGTATAATATAGGCAGAGATCATTTTGAGTTACAAAACACATTTCCAATTTTGATGCCAAGAACTGTTGGTGTCAGCATGGAAAAACATGATCTTATTTCACTCTTGTAGGCTTGGGAGAGGTTCAGAATGCCAACCTTATTGGATATTGGGATTTTTACAGAATCAGCAGGGAGATAGGGCTTTCTCTGTGGATTTTCACAGAAGCTCAGTCAAAAATAATAAGAATTTGAGATGGATTTCCTCATCCTTAACAGATAATACTGATGTCATCTTCTATACTCAGAATGTTTTCCTAATTACCCATTGTTCAGAGTGAACATAGAAAGCATATAAAAATCAATGACTTTTAATTTTTAATTTTAATTTTTTTACCCTACAACCAGGCAGTTGCACAACTAGGTGTTTATCCAAAGGTACAAAAATGCTGATTCAAAGTTGGACATTCACCCCAATGTTTATAGCGGTCCTATCAACAATAGCCAAATTATGGAAAGAGCCCAAATGTCCATCAAGTGATGAGATTGATAGAGAAGTTGTGGTATAAGTATATATGGAATGGACTTTTACTCAGCCATAAAAAGGAATGAAGACTTAGCACTTGTAATGACATGGATGGAACTAGAATGTATTATGCTAAGTGAAATAAGTCAGTCATAGAAAGATAAATACCACATGATTTCACTCATGTGTGGAATTTACAAAACAAAACAGATTAACACAGGAGAATGGAACAAAAAATAAAATAAGATAAAAACAGAGAGGGAGGAAAATCATAAGAGATTCTTGACTATAGGGAACAAACTGAGGGTCACTGGAAGGGAGGTGGGTGGGGGGATGGGCATTAAGGAGGGCACTTGTTGGGATGAGAACTAGAATCCCTGGGTTCTACTGCTGCAACCAATACTACACTGTATGTTAACTAACTGGAATTTAAACAAATAAATAACTTTTTTAAATGAAATCACTGGCTTTTGAATGAAGCAAACAGATCTGTTTCAACAGTTCTGTACCCCTTACTAACCAAACAAAGGAGTATTTCAACTTGAATTTTACTCCCCTTCTTTCTGAATGGTTTAATAGTACCCAAGTGGCTTGCTTTGAGAGTCCCTAGTCCTAACCACCATGCTAGGTGCATGCTAGTTCTTTTACTTCAAAAGGATCCCACTCTCTCCTTTCTTATCCTTTATATTATTCGCATGCCACTTCTTTCAAGAAATGATTTCTGACCCCTCGGCCCAGGTCCAGGTGCGTTACCTACTCTCACGGTGTCTTATGCCTTTCTTTGTAGCACTTTCTATGTTTCGTAATTTTTCTTCCACTTTCTATGACTATTTTATTATCATCTGTCTCCCAGGTAGACTGTAGGCTTTGTGAAGGCAGGGCTTTTGTGGGTCTGCTGAGAAACATACCCTCAGTATTCAGCACAGCACCGGATGAGAGCAAGCTCTGAGTAAATGTGTTGAACAAACAAACACATAGTGCATATGTTAAAATATGAAACAATGATTGTATTAGCAACTTAGAGGTCATCCCTCTGTAGTCTTTTTTATTTTTTTAATTATTTTTTATCTTTTAAATAGAATTTATTGTTAATTCAGCTAACATAGAGCATATACAGTGTACTCTTGGCTTTGGGAGTAGATTCCTATGATTCATCCCTTACATACAACACCCAGTGCTCATCCCAACAAATGCCCTCCTCAATGCCCATCACTCATTTTCCCCTCTCCCCCACCCTCCCCCCCCATCAACCCTCAGTTTGTCCTCTGTATTTGAGTCTCTTATGGATTGCTCCCCTCTGTGTTTGAAACTATTTTTCCCCCTACCCTTCCCCCATGGACTTCTGCTAAGTTTCTCAAATTCTCTATAGTCTCTTTGAAATTCCTTTCATTCCCTGTGTTTCTGTCTGGACCCAGGAGGGTAACTGATTCCAGTCTGTGCTTTGAGTCATGCTAACAGTGAACCAGGTTTCAGCACCCCCATGCCCACTCTGAGTCACTGCCTGGGGAGAGATAATTAGCATGGCCAGTGGGTGAGAACTCCAGCCTTAGGTGGTGTTTAAGAGATAACAATCCTCATAATTTCAATTACAAGAGGGCCTGAAATTACCTTATTATATTCACACTTTCTCCCCATTTTCCTGGCCCCCACATTAGAGCTGAAAAGCAGAACCCCGTCCTCCACCCCCAGACTCTTCCTACAGCAAAACAAAGATTATAGACTTTAAATGAATTTCCCTGTAGTTCCAGGAGTTAATTTATAGCTTGGTTACAGCTTATGAGGCTGCATAAGTCAGTTCACAAAAGTGAATGTAGGGAGAGATCAATCATGACCGTTATGTGTTCAGTGTGCTTCTCCAAATGCAAGGAGAGCTATATTTTCTTTTTTCTTTTCATGGACAATGGGCACCCAGCTCTCTGAGCTGTTTGGGAGCTCAAGAAATGATATAATCTATCGTCCTGAAAACTTACCTGCAGTGTTCTAAAATAACAGTGCCAGAGAGGACTCATTCTTTTCTTTCTTTTCTACTTTTCTCTCCAACTGCATGTCTTGAGGACTGAAACAGATTTTTTTGTGTGAGACTTAGTTTAAACCCAACATGATTACTTAGAGGCAAAAGTCTACATATTCATAGTAAAGGAGGATTTAATGGAAGGGCCGAGCTTAAGGAGAGGTAAAGCACAGGTCTGGATGTAAAATGTAAGGAAATGCCCCAAACCTCAGTAATCAAGACACATAATATTTTCATGCAAGGTATGAGAAAAAAATCAAAATTAAGTCCAAGCCTCCATGATGAGCAAAATGTCAACATTTTATATAAAGACACGATTAGCATTACTGATTTTTCCTTTTGCCTCAGGCTGCAGTATTGCTTAGTACATCAAGCGTTTATTTAAATTTTTGATATCTGGCTCACTGTGGAAGTTTGTGCTTTTTAAAATATTACATATCACATTATTTACCTTGATTACTGATGATTTGGATTTCCCTTGAATTTTGTGCCTGACATGAGTGCCTTATTAGCCTCATCTTTGCCTGGGCCTGGATCTGCCTAATGGAAAAGAAGTTAGGAGACGAATGATTCCAGAGTCATCCATGTGATTTGGGGAAAATCACAAGATTTCTGAGTTACTTCTACTTTCCTCTCAGCAGCATTCATAGATGTCTGTCACCTACAGACGCAGCCTCAGCCAGTGTCTGAGTCAACTCTCATCAACCCAGGAGCCAAGGGCTGATACCAGTACATGGATAGGATTTAAAATAATACCAGTAATAGCTAGTATTTACCTACCACGCTTTTATGTCAGATTCCTGTATGTAGATAACAACAACAGTATTTGAAAAAAAAAATTCAAACTGTTGCATTTTAATTTTCTTTTTTTCTCTAATCCTGAAGTTTTATTTTCCCCAGATAGGTGGCAGAGACTTAGCCTCCTTAACAGGTCATTCAGCTTGAAAGCAAGGTCTGGAAGACCAGATGAATGGTTTCCATAGAAAGAATGTAGAAACAGTTATAGTTAACACAGCCCGCCTACCAAATACTGTTGTAGGCACTTTTCATATAAAACCCACACACACCTTTAAGAATCTTATGAGATAAAGAATTTAATATTTCAATTTTCAGATAGGAAACTGGGGTGTGGGAAGTTAGTGACTTCCCCAAAGTCAAAAGGTTGTTAATACTCTACCCGCTTAATCCCTATTCCACAGAGCCTCTTTGATACAGATGTGAATATTGAGACAGAAGAAAGAAGCCCATTCTGGCTCTGGGACGAGTGCAAAGAGAAAGAGGGGATAATAGTCAGGCTGTGTCATGATATGATTCACTAACAACAAGTCTCAAATGTCTCCATTTAATTCTGAATTACAGACAGTCCCCTAAGGTCTGGTAGCTCACCAGACAACCGTGTTTCTGTGACTCAGTGAATGAACCAGGATGCTTCTTTCTCATGGTTCCACCACCATCATGAGGTTTCCATGATCACTCATGGTAAGGGAGAAATATATTGAAGAATCCTTCAGGGATATTTCCCTACCACAGTGTAGAAGTGGCTGAGGTCACTTTGCTTCTGTTTCATTGCCCCAAAATAGTAACAAGGCCCTAGCTAAATGAAACGGGGGTTGGAATAATAGTCTCTCATATGCCTAGACAGGAGAATTAGATTAAACATAGGAAAGCACTAGGGGAAAGGCAGGACTTTCAAGCTGCTTTGATTTTTCTACCCCCAGGGTCCAAATCCCTGAAAGGAGACTTGCTGTGTTGTGTTATTTAGGTAAATACTTTAGGAAGAAAAAATATTCTTACTTTTCTGGTCCCTTGAGCCCTCATGAGGAGGGTTCCTAGCCACCTGTCCTCTCTGCCTTCACTTCCCGCAGGGAGTGGGAAAAGAGTCTGCCATGCAGGGTACATGTGTTGGTAAGAGGTAGCTGGGCACAAGAGAGGCCCTGAGTTTAGCTCTCCAGATTCTTAGATGGTGTGAGAGGATCTGGACGATTCTAAAAGCCCAGAATAGGGAGGATGCTAGTCTCTGAGGGTTTAGGTTAGTGAACTTGCCAGAGAGACCCTGCTGCAGGAACAGAGTGGACCTCCAAACAAGGCCTGCCGGAAAGACTTCCCTGGGCCAGGGGACAGATGGGAAGCCACAACAATGACTTAGGACTCCAACTTTCATTGAAATCAATGTGAGTACCACTCAGTCACAGAGCATAAATGAGATCCATTGGGAGTGGGGTAGAGAAGACTATATGTTTGAAAGCCGTAGACATCAGCGCCCCCCCACTCTCCGTCCCCACTTACTCCACATACATTAGGGTGCTTTTGCCAAGAAAAAAGTAGATTAGTTATGATATCCCCAAGAGTCATTGTTTTTACCCAAATAAGACTAGACATTACTTGGGATTGTGTGCTGGGAAGAAAAATGTCTCCCACAAAGCCGTTCATGTCCTAATCCACAGAATTCATGAATATGTCACCTTGCATGGCGAAGAAGGCTTCAACACATGTGAGTAAGGGCACAGACTTTAAGATTGGGAGATTAAGGGGCACCTGGGTGGCTCAGCCAGTTAAGTGTCCAACTTCAGCTCAGATCATGATCTCATAATTCGTGACTTCGAGTCCTGTAACAGGCTCTGTGCTAACAGCTCAGAGCCTAGATCCTGCTTCAGATTCTGTGTCTTCCTCTCTCTCTGCCCCTTCCCTGCTCGTGCTCTTTCTCTCTCCCTCTCTAAAATAAATAAGCATAAAAAAATAAGATTGGAAGATTAAACTGGATTATCTGGGTGAAGCCAATCTAATCATGAGTCCTTAAAGGAAGAGAACCTTATCAGACCGGTCAGAAATAGAGACTGACCATGGAAGTCAGAGAGACATGGCATGAAATGGTTGGTGTGACTTGGAAATGGAGAGAAGAGAAGAGGCCTTACACCAAGTAACGCAGTGCTCTCTAGAAGGCGGCAATGCCCTCAAATAACAGCCAGCAAGAAAATGGGGATCTCGGTCTGCACAACTACAAGAAAGTGAATTCTGCCAACCACCCGAGTGAGCAGGAAACAGATGCTCCCCCAGAGTCTCCAGAAATGAATGCAGCCCTGCCAAATCCTTGACTTTAGTCTAGCGAGATCTGCACTGGATGTCCAACCCCTAGGACTGCAAGATAACAAATCTAGCTTGTTACGAACCACTAAGACTGTGATAATTTGTAATGGCAGCAATGGAAAACTAATACAAGCTCTCTAAATTCGAGTGAACTAAAAGTATTTTGTTATTGTTGTCATTGTTTTCTCCCTACTCCTTGTGTTTGAGGGCTCATGAGGAAGCCCAGACTACTTTTTCCTCGTTTCTATCTCCGCTGCATATCTGAGTTGTAATAGGAACGGTTTTTGTGAGTCTGCCACATATATACCTCATGTCACTCTTTTCTCCCAATAACCCCACAAAGCATGCACTATTATGATTCTTATCTGGAGATGTGAAATTGCTAGTTAGAGAGGATTAGCAAGAGATCCAGGATCAACCCACTAGTAAGGGGCCATCTAATGGTAGTGGGGCTCAACTGGGTCCATCTGATGGCAGTGATCAACAATAAGTCCCTGTTGCTTCAGTGCCTCTGGTCTCTGCTTGGAGGCTTATCTCTCTCAAGCACTTCCTCCTCAGCTATTGTTTCTAAAATGCAAATTTGGTTATTTCTTTTTGCAACATGAAACTATAGGCTGCTGATCTTGACTCTGCCTGATCTCTCTAGCCACATCTCCTAGTCCCCTTTCGGTCACTATCCAGCTGTACTGACTACTTATGGTTACAACATGTAGTGAACTCATTGGGCCTCAGGGCTCTTGTTCAAGCTGTCTCTGTGGAGCTAGTCTCAAGGTCCTTTGGTAGAACATATATTCCTAGCAGGCTACAGTCATTTTCCCATGAGACCCAGAACTCTGCCACCATCCCCCACCCCCAGGTGTCTGCTTTGGCTCCCATCTACACCCAATTATATTTTTCACCAAGTTCGTTTTTGCCATTCCCCTGATTTGATGGCTAATTTTGACCATGACTTTCTGAACACCCTTAGCAATGGACTGCATCTCCACCAGACTCAACAAACCGTTTAGAATCCTTATCTCCACAGTAGTTTCTTTCAAGCCTTATTGATTTCAAAGAAATTCTTGATGGCACATTTTACCCATGACAACCAGCCTACCTTATGGGCCCTTTGTAATCAATGGAATTACATCGGAAAATGAAGAGTCAATAGAATTCATCTCATACAACACACATTATGAAAATGCATTAATTGTCTCCTACTTCGTATCGTTTGAGAATGAACTGCACCATATGCTTACCAAGTCACAGAAGTGAGTTATAAACACAGAAATTATACAAAATCCTCTTCTTTGAGCTCCTTCTAATTCCTTCCTTCTATTCAAAACTCAGGAATTAGAGTGTATACAAATTTTGGTCCTAACACACTGTTTCCAATATATGTTTCAAAGAATATTTGATTCATTAATTTCCCGGGGTAAAGTGGTCAAATAATTTTGGGCAATGCTGCCTGTTATAACCTCTTCTTCAAGATTCAAAGTTTGTTAGCAGTATTGCAGTAGAGAAAGTATTTAGATGTGTTAAGCCCAGCAATTTCCAAACCTATTTACTCAAAGGATCTCCTTTTTTAATGAAACCTATTTTTACCCTCCCATGCCAATATTTAATCCTTTGGGGGTCACTAGCTTTGTCTTTTCTGATCATGATTACGTCTCTATCTGGTCTATTGGGGCAAAATCCTGTTCCACTTCTTCCTTATGGAGTCTACCAGTAATCCAGACCATGCAGGAAGCCTAATTCGGCCACCTCTGCCATCCCAATAGCATCCTCACACTCTCTTCCCGAAGGACTTTGCCCTATTAACCTTCCATGATCAATTGTCTCTCTATGACAAAGTAGTCCTCTTAAATCCTTTGGTGGAAACGTTCTATCCTTCACTGTGGAGAGGGGCATCGGGAAGCCCTTCTTTTGGGGACCCACGTAGCATTTCCTGCCTAGCATGACTTTAAATCCTCCTGCCCCACATCTCCTACCTCCAACTATGGCTCAGAAGGCTGCTCTTCCCACAGCTCTTGAAGTTCAAGAGTGATTGGCACAGTCTTCACGATTCTCACATGTATGTTGTCTTCAGAATCCCCTGGAAGGCTTATTAAAACACCAATTCCTTGGGGTGCCTGGGAGGCTTGGTTGGTTAAGCGTCCAGCTCTTGATTTGGGTTCAAGTCATAATCTCACAGTTCATGAGATTGAGCCCCATGTCCGGCTCTGTGCTGACAGTACAGAGCCTGCTTGGTATCTTCTGCCTCTCTCTCTCTCTCTCTCAAAATAAATAAATAAACATAAAAACAAAAACAAAAGCAAAAACAAAACACACCAATTCTTGGAGCCCACCCTGGAGTTTCTGGTTCAGCAAGTCTACAGTGGAGACCAAGAATTTGCATTTCTTTTTTTTTAATTTTTTTTTTTAACGTTTATTTATTTTTGAGACAGAGAGAGACAGAGCATGAACGGGGGAGGGGCAGAGAGAGAGGGAGACACAGAATCGGAAACAGGCTGCAGGCTCTGAGCCATCAGCCCAGAGCCCGACGCGGGGCTCGAACTCACAGACCGCGAGATCATGACCCGAGCTGAAGTCGGACGCTTAACCGACTGCGCCACCCAGGCGCCCCAAGAATTTGCATTTCTAACAAATTCCCAGGTTATGCTAATTCTAGAGATCATATTTTGAGAACCCCTGATATATAGAAACCACTGACATATAGGGTTCCAGTTACCTTGAGCTGATAAGACCAATAAAAATAATGAGGAAACGTAGGGGCACCTGGGTGACTCAGTTGGTTAAGCGCTGGACTTCAGTTCAGGTCATGATCTCATGACTCATGAGTTCAAGCTCTGCGCTGGGCTCTGTGCTGACAACTCAAAGCTGGAGCCTGCTTCTGATTCTATGTCTCCCTCTCTCTCTGCCCCTCTCCTGCTCACTCTCTGTCTCTTTCTCTCAAAAACAAATAAATGTTAAAAAAAAATTCTTTTTAAAGTAAAAAGAAAAAGTAAAAGAAAAAAATTAAAACACCATTGTCTGATTTTCAGGACAAATAATCTGAGGTCTACTGGGATGTCAACACCCTAATGAAGCAGTGCATTGGGATGCAGACAGAAAATCAAATAGAATCCCAGTTATATTTTTAATCTAAAAGATAAGACAGACATTACACTATATGAATAGTACTGAGAAGGTCAACAAGGTGCCTGTGGGGTGCGGGAGTATTAGAACTTACATAACACAGGCGACTGACAGGCACTTACTCTGACTTATTCACTTTTTGTGTATTTTATTAGTTACGATGTGAGTTTCAATGTCTTAAAAAAAAAGTTTATGTCTAACTGCCCTAACTTCATGGGCATGAGCTGTCCAGGCTGACATACAGGTTCTGCGGTGCCATGAGCTTGCCTGAGGCTTCCGTAGTGTGAACAGAGAGCAAAGCTTCAGCTTTTGCACAAAGTGGGGAAAAGCACAGGGAGGGCAGACTCCTTTTCTCATTAGGTTGCACCCCTCAGTTTGTTTACAGCCATTAGGCAGACCCTGCTCGAATGATCAAACTGGCTGCAAGGGAGACCACGATATGTAATCTTCCCACCTAGCTAAGACTTCTAGTTTCAATAAGTGCACACAGGTATTGAGGGCGCAGTGAACAGTCTCTGCAACACGCACTGTAATGCTCTATGGTTTCGATGTTCTTGTTTAATTATATTTACAGGTCGTGTGATCTCATGTCAGCTAATGCTCAGAAGGAACAGGTGGTTTGGTGGGGTTTCTATGAAGAAATGATTGAAGATAATGTCAGTTACATAAACACATGTGAACAAGACAATGGAAGAACAGATGGATCTTCTCCTCCAAGGTCTTTGCTGGCCACATTAATGAATTAGAATCATGCCAGTCTAAATGGTTCTGACACACAGGGGTGCCTGGATGGTTCAGTCAGTTGAGAGTTCGACTCTTGATTTTGGCTCGGGTCATGATCTCACTGTTTGTGGGATTGAGCCCCGCATCAGGCTCTGTGCTGGGCGTGGAACCTGCTTGGGATTCTCTCTCTCCCTCTGCCCCTCTCCCCTGCTCGTACTCTCTTCCTCACCTCTAAAATAAAAATTTTTTTAAATTAAGCAGTTCTAACACAGAACAAGGCAAAAGCAAACAAACCAATCCTGAAATTATCTGGAAGAGCAATGAGAACATAGATTTATATCCACTATCATATAATATCATCTAATATCTTGCACTGTAAGACACATTTAAGGTAAAATGCAAAGTTAATAATAGTGGAGGGTACACATTATCATACATATATCTGTTCATGCATTGTATTCTACTTATAAAATTCTATATATTTATAGGTTATAGAGACCCTGTAGGTTATAGATAGGTTATACATAACCTATAAATTATATATATATATATATGTGTGTGTGTGTGTGTTTATGCATATATATATGTACATATATATACATATATATGTGCATATACATACATACATACATATATATTCTATAAAGTGAATGAACACATCAGGGCATCTGGGTGACTCAGTCAATTAAGTGTCTGACTTGATTTCGGTTCAGGTCATGATCTCACGGTCCATGGATTCAAAGCTCCACATGAGGCTGCAAGCCAACAGCGGAACCTGCTTGGGATTCTCTCTCTCTCCCTCTCTCTGTCTCTGCCCCTCTTCTACTCGTACTCTCTTGTATCTTTCTCAAAATAAATAAACTTGAAAACAACAATTTTAAATCAATAAAAAATATAGTGAACGAATACAATTACTACACGTTATAATTCCTTTTTTTCCCATATTTTTAATGTGTTTGAGAGAGAGACAGAGTATGAGCAGGGGAGGGGCAAAGAGAGAGGGAGACACAGAACATGAAGCAGGCTCCAGGCTCCGAGCTGGCAGCACAGAGCCCGACGCGGAGCTCAGAGTCACAAACCATGACATCATGACCTGAGCCAAAGTCAGATGTTTAACCAACTGAGCCACCTGGGGGCCCTTATAATCCCATTTTAATAATGAGCAACGGGAAAGTTATATAAGAAGTACAAGTTTTACATGGTGCTATGGTGCCATCACAATTGGAAACATGTTTAACATTCATTTGTCATCTTTATCACCTCCTTTTATTGCCCACTCTTACAACACACAAAATATGTTAGTATTTTAGCACATATACACAACTTATTCATAAAAATGCATACATAAATTGGGTGTATGCTCAAGATATTTAAATACTAGGGTTGTGCAAGCAAGTTGTCCAAAAGTGATCCTTGCTCTAAGAAGCTGAGCCTTGAGAAATGAGGACTTTCGATCTATAAATACATGATTTTGTGTTTAGTGCTGAAACTTAGGGATGTGTCACTCCACAAACTCTCTTATCTTTTCCAGGCTCAACTTAACTCATTTTCCTCTTATGTGAGGAGGAGCCAATGCCTCGCCCGGCACCGTGGGTCTGAATCAGATGGCATCATGTATAGCCAAAGCTCTCTGCAAACTACAAATACCTGTATGTCCTAACTCGTGTTGAAGGAGGATAGGATTTGGATAGAAAGAGATGATGGCAAAATTATGTCAGGTAGAATTGAAGAATTAACATGTGAGAACCGTTATGCTTATAAGAGAACTAGCATCATTTATTTTACACCACGATTCATCACCTGGCATTCAGTGCCTCATTTAACCCTCCCTGGGACTCGGCAGGCAGCATTGTTTTTTTTTGGGGTTTTTTTGTGTTTTTTGTTTTTTTTGTATTTTATTTTATTTTATTTTATTTTTTAATATATGAAATTTATTGTCAAATTGGTTTCCATACAACACCCAGTGCTCATCCCAAAAGGTGCCCTCCTTAATACCCATCACCCACCCTCCCCCCCCTCCCACCCTCCATCAACCCTCAGTTTGTCTCAGTTTTTAAGAGTCTCTTATGCTTTGGCTCTCTCCCACTCTAACCTCTTTTTTTTTTTTCTTCCCCTCCCCCATGGGTTTCTGTTAAGTTTCTCAGGATCCACATAAGAGTGAAAACATATGGTATCTGTCCTTCTCTGTATGGCTTATTTCACTTAGCATAACACTCTCCAGTTCCATCCACGTTGCTACAAAGGGCCAGATTTCATTCTTTCTCATTGCCACGTAGTACTCCATTGTGTATAGTAACCACAATTTCTTTATCCATTCATCAGTTGATGGACATTTAGGCTCTTTCCACAATTTGGCTATTGTTGAGAGTGCTGCTATAAACATTGGGGTACAAGTGCCCCTATGCATCAGTACTCCTGTATCCCTTGGGTAAATTCCTAGAGCATTGTTTATTGCTATGTTACAGAGGAAGAAAGTGAGGCTCACTGAGATTTCCGAATCTCTCCAAGGCTACCTGGTCAGAATGTGGCACAGCCTTCCAGTGAAATCCCATCTAACTCCCCAAATCTGACGGGTAACACAGCTTCGGCGCGCCGACCTGAGTCTCACAGAGTGCATCTGGACCAGAAAATACATCGGAACTGGATGGAAGGGATGAGACAATAGGTCTCAAGTGCTAGGATAAAGAATGTTCCCTTGATGTTTGGAAAATTCCACATTTTGTATACGGTTCCCGGCAGGATGCATCTGTCTTTGTCAGGAGGATCAGCTGCTGGAGATACGTCTGTCAGCCTGCGGGGGCGGGGGGGGGGGCATGATTCAGAATGGCAGGGAACAGTTTGACGTATGGCAAGGGACCCAAGAAAGTTGGTAAGAACTCGCCTTGAATGTGAACATCTGCTTCAATCAGAGTTGCATTATACAACTAATGCTTAGGGCTTTGAGACACTGAGGCTCAGTGTACCCATTCTAAAGTATCTGCTTGTCAGGTTATGTTTCTCCAGCACAGAGCATGGTGTGGGCATAGAAACGCACTCAGCTTAGTTGTCTTAAACCCTGAGGTCATGGACTGGCATCGAGGTATTTACAGAACACCACTGATATAGGAGGTGCTGTTTAGGATTCTGAAGATGAAAACAAGTAATAAATACAATTCTGACCTTCAGATGACTAGCAGGGGAGAGTGGTAAATACAAAGACAGTTCCAATATACTCTGACATGCTACAGCCGGGGAAAGCCCAGAACACTACTGAATATTTTCTCCATCCCTGGTATTAACATCCAAGGGGGGTTGGACCATTGCTTGGACCACCGCAAACCCTCAGCTCGCTGTGTAGAGATACAACCGCTAATCCCCTCATGTCTGACAATGGGATGATTCCCACACATGAGCTGTGGTGTGGGTGACTGACATGCACAGGGTAATTGTCCTTTATAATTGAAAATGTGGCCACTGACAGTTTTATGTCCCTGACAGTCAACCACTGTCAACGGGATTTTATGGTGAATTTACAGTGGCAGGCTCTGGGTCCTGGGTTAATAGGCCTTCTGCCTCTGTAATAGGGACCCATTAGAAAAAGGAAGGAGAGGAACTTCTAAACACAGCCTGTTTCTCCAGCTCAGCTGCTGTGGGCTCTGGGGTATTAAATACTTTCCTGGCTCAGGGGTCACATTACAGATGATATTTTCGTGAAGAGCAGCCATAATCTCACCTTCCATTCGTCCTGCCCAGAATCTATAGCTATAAGTCATGATACCAAGAGCAGACCACTCCCCTCCCATCATAGATCTTTGGGGAAGGTTCTTCTGGGATGCTTGATGTTTGGCAAAATATCGGAAAATAACCCGGCAGCGGGGCACCCACAGCCTGAGAAGTTTGACAATCATGGCTGTCAAATTTCCAGCCGCTGTGAGTAGGTAAATGAGCAAGAGATGGAAATTGAGTCATTGCAAAGGGTCGTGATTGCCACAAACAGCTGCAAAGCCTCACGGTAAACAGAACATCAACATGTGCATTTAATTAAAACGTTGTCTATTTTTGCAGGTACTTAAAATGCCAGAAACTACTAGGCTAAGACTCATTTATTCTATTTAATACTTATGGGAAACATATTGCTGTTCCCATTTAACAGTCAGGGAAACAAAATGTAGAGGTGCTGAACACTCTTGCCCAAGAAAGAAGAGCAGAGGGACGTTTCGAACCCAAATCTGTCTGATGACAAAGGCTGTGATCTTCACACGCCGTTACAAGTTCCTCTCCAAACGCCAAGCGAGGGGTTTGCTTTTGTTTGGGTTTAGTTCCAGAATCTTTTCCTTCTCGTGTCCCGTTATCTGAAAATAGTTGTAGTCACATAGAGCTGCTGAGAACCACTTTTCAAACCAGCAACTGAGGGAAAAGTCACAAATCCTTCTCTTCCATTTCTTTCAAGGGGAGGAGGATGTTCTTTGGATACGAAGCACACAGAACTCCCTGGAAAACCTCTATTAAATGCCACAGTCACAAAACGGTTTTAGTAAATAAAACCCCTACCATGGGTGCCGCATGGTTGGGAGAGAGAAAGAAATGGTGTATGAATGCCCGCAAAAGACACCTGCCATCCCTTCTCTGAAGCCAGAGGAGCCAAATATCCATTCGGGCTTCTGGGTTTTATGATCCCCCAAATTATGCAGTTCTCCCAGCAGGGGCTGGGGCAATACTACATAAACAAACACATTCATGTTTCTGCAGTGAAACCCACAAAAATTCACACTTCATTTAATACCCAAAGGCTATAAACTAACTCCCGTTAGGGTCAGGCCAGGTCAAAGGAGCTAAAAAATAAATGAAGGAAAGTATGCTTTTCTTTCAAAGCTTCTGTTTCCACCCTAAGATATCATCTTCTTTAATTCTCAAAAACATTCTCTAGTGGAGAAGAAATCATTCTTTCTAGGGACTGCTGGATGTCCTTTGGCATCAAAGGGCAAAGTCCCTTGATCACCACCTCGTATCTCTAATTTGTGTCCTAGTTAACCCTGGAATTCGGACTGTTTCACAGAGCATTTCTGTGCTGCACTGGACAGAGCAACAAATGTCACACAGGCTCTTCCTCTCCCTCCAGATAGACAGTTTCCACCCCTAGCTCCCACCTCTCAAAATGCAGAGAAGCTCGAGGCACCTGGGTGGCTCAATCGGTTAAGCATCCGACTTCGGCTCAGGTCATGATCTCACGGTCCGTGGGTTCGAGCCCCGTGTCGGGCTCTATGCTGACAGCTCAGAGCCTGGAGCCTGCTTCAGATTCTGTGTCTCCCTCTTTCTCTGACCCTCCCCTGTTCATGCTCTGTCTCTCTCTCTGTCTCAAAAATAAAGAAAACATTTAAAAAAATTTTTTAAAAATGCAAAGAAGCTCAAACTGGGAGATGGTGGTGAAGGAAGGCTCTGTGTGTGTATGTGTGTGTGTGTGTGGGGGGGGGGTCCCTCTGGGTGCCTTTGCTCATTCCATCCTCACCCATCCCTTAACACCGTCCTACGTCCCCTGCCTGTGAGTTGTCCAACTTGACAAGTGTCTGAGTGCCAAATGCTGCCATGAGTCTGGATACACCTTTCAATGCTTACACAGTTTCCTCTTGCTTCTCCTTTCTCCCTTTTCTTGGTTCCTGGAAGCGAAAAGAATCAGAGAAAAGCATGGACACATTAATCCGTGAGAAATCCAGGGTCCGTGCTTTGTCCTCATCACTGTCCAGAATGTGACCTTCCTCGCCTGCGTCAAAAAACTACTGGCTGTGGTGGTCATCTGCTTTACCGCATGTGGGTAGAGTGTGGCCTCCTTACCTTTCAAGAAAACAGCATGTGATCGAAACATAAAAGGTGACTAAGAAGTACAGCATATCACTTACTCAAAAAACAGCTGTCTTTTTTAAAATGTTTATTTATTTTGAGAGAGAGAGAGAGAAAGAACGTGCACAAGCAGGGTAGAGGCAGAATGAGACGGAGAGAGAGAATCCCAAGCACGTCTGCACTATCAGCACAGAGCTTAACGTGGGGCTCGATCCTATGAACTGTGAGATCACGACCTGAGCCGAAATCAAGAGTTGGACATTTAACCTAATGAGCCACCCAGGTACCCTATGTTTTAATTTTAATTTTTATGTTTTAGAGGTAATATGATTAAAGAAAATCTTAAATACAGACCAAAGGGGGGAAAAAGGGAGAAGAAACTGAAATATACCAATAATCTCACTTGTTTCTCTCTGGTGTCTCCTTTCTCCTTGTTCCTATGCATGTTTCAACCAGTTTATCAAATCAGAGAGGATATACAACACTGTGATTTTTTAACACATTTTTCAAAAGCACTTTCCATGCGTGCTGTGGCGTATTTTCAACGAACGTTACACAGTCGTTAAGAGTGTTTTCGAAGTCAGACTTTCGTGGACTGAAGATATGCTTCCCCAAAATTTGTATGTTGAAGCCCTGACCCCTAATGTAATGAAGACTTTGGGAGGTAGCTTTGAATTAGGTCATGACGGTAGGGCCCCCAAAGAGGAAGAGAGACCAGAGCTGTCTCTCTCTTTCTGGCCTATGAGCACACAGCAAGAAAACCACCGTGTGCAAGCCAGGAAGACGTCTCTCACCAGGAACGGAATTGGATGGCTTGTTGATCTTGGACGTCCCGCCTTAAGAAACTTGATAAACAAATCTCTGTTTACATTACATAGTCTGCAGTATTTTGTTATGGCAGCTCGAGCTGGCTAATACACAGACTGCCTGACTGACCACCTACTAACTGGATAAGCTTGGGTAAGTTCTATAACTTTTCTGTGCTTTGACTTCCTCAACTATAAATGGAGAGGGTAGCAGCAGCTGTCTTACAGAGCTGTTGTGAAGATAAAACGAGGAATTGCACACAGAGTACTTAGACACTGTTTGACACTTGGCGAGCCCTCCATAGACACTATTGACTGGTGAGTTTCCAGTTTCCCCATCTGTTACTCTGAATAATCATACCCACCTCACGAGCTTTTTGTAAAGACAGAGGCCAAATGTGTGAGAGCCGAGTTCAATGCCTGGTTGAGAGCAGGTTTGGAATTACAAAAGACATAAAATCTTGAAAAATAAGAATACTTAAAAACTGTTCAACCTGAGATGTTTATTTGAAAATGCTTTTGAAATGCTCCAGGTGACACAGAAATTTCACATCAGGAACCGAAGATCAAACTAATGATCCTAGACTGTTTTGATCTGAGGCAGTGTTTCACTTCTCTATACTATTTCTCCAGAGAAGTCTTTTAGACCACGTGATGAGAAGGGTGTTGTTCAGGTTACTTACTGCTGTATTGTAAATCACCCCAAAACCTAGCAGCTTTGGCCACCATTTCAATATGTCCTTTGATTCCATGGGTCAGGAATATGGGAAGGGCATGGCAGGAATGGCTGGACTCTGCTCAGTAACATCCTGAGCCTGAGCTAGAAAATTCAGCTTCGGGGGTCACTCAGTCACTGGGGTTGAAGTCATCAAGAAGTCATTTTACCCACGTGTCTGGCATTGGCTGAGATCTGGGGTCTGCAGTCTGGAGTGCCTATACTCAGCCTCTTCATGTGGCCTCACAGCATAGGGGGCTCAGAGGAATGAGACACCTTACGTGGGGGCTTTGGGAGCCAGAAGCAAATGAGCTGTGAGCAAGCCCGAAGCTGGATTCCATTTTATGACGCAACCTTGTAAGTTACATGATGCAATCTCTGCTGCATTCTGTTGGCTTCAAGGGAGTCGCTCAAGTTGGTCCAGATGAAAAAGGAAGAACACTTAGTTCTAGTCCTCTCTCAGTAAAAAGAATATAAACAGCATGCTTAAAACTGCAACAAAAATTTTAGCCCTGAGTATCAGGAAACTGCTTATTGAACCAATGAAATCAGACACCTCTTGTCCAAAGGTTCACTTGGTTTATAAACAGTTTCTGAAGGTGAAGGATCTTGGCTTCATTACATCTGCATTTCCTTATTCTACTCAGGCCAGGGTCCTTGCAGAGCTGATAATAATTGAATGTTCTCCGATTTACATTGAGGAGAATTGCTTTCATTATTTCTTAGCTGTGTTCCAGATTTTCATTATGATAATGCTAATTATACATATTACATTAAAATGACCCATTTTTGCTGAATTTTATACTTCTCTTTGTTGTTATCCCATAAATATCATGCAATTTTACTTATTTTACAACTTGGTGATTTTTTACCATATAAACATTCATATTTAACAACAACACCAATAATAATAATAACTATTATTATTGTAAGTCTTGATCAAACAATATGTCCTTATTTGGTCTTAAGAAAGCATGGCCCTGGTTAGATTCACAAATATATAGTTTTCCATACTTTAATGACTCTTTTTCCCAGGAAACATGAAAAGAAATCCCAGGCCAGTAATTATCATGGCAATTCTAATGAGCATTTATTGAATACCTACTGTGTATTCAATAGACATTGAGCGAAGCATTTACACACACTAGCTTGGGTAGTGTGGCAGATACAGTCTCTGGAAAAAGACAGAACTAGTTTGGCATCGGGGTCTGTCCCTTATTATCTATATAATCAAGGGCAGGTGACATCATCTCTGTGTCAATAATAAAAGAGGAAATGACTATCAGGTTGGTTATATAAATATACACATAGCACTTAATATGAGATCAAACATCCAGCAAGCATCCTGGGCTGAGAGATTCTATTCCTTCCAAAAATCTTATTTTATACAGCTCACATTTACTGAGTGCTTATTAAATGCTAGGCTTTGTCACAGGATGTTAAATGTACTAATTCATTAATTTTCATCAAAACCTATGTGGCGAGCACTGTTGTCATCCCCATTTTATAGACGTTAAGACTGAGACTCAGAGAGACTAGCCTTCTCAAGGTCACAATTTGCGGCAGGACTACGGGGCTAAGTCACAGATTCAAAATTCAAACCCTGCCTCTGTTTCCAAAATGCATTTGCTTATGCTCAGGACTCTTTGAAAAGCACAGAATGGTCCAGATGCACTATCATTTCAGCACGGTGATTCCATTATTCTTCTTGGGATTGGACCAACCTGCTGTATTAGGATTCTGCAGTGAGACGGAGAATGCATACAAACAGAGAGCAAGATATCTCTTAAGAATTGGCTTGTGTGGTTATGGAGGCTGACAAGTCCAAAATCTGCAGGATGAACCAGAAGGGTGGAAACCCAGGAAGAGCCAGTATTAAAGTCTGAAGGCCATCTACTGACTGAATTCCCTCTTGCTCACGGGAAGTCAGTCTTTTTGTTCAATCAGGCCTTCAACTAATTGGGGATGAGGCCCACCTACATTATGGAGGGCCATCTTGTCTTCTCAAAGTCTACTGGTTTAAATGTTAATCACATCCAAAAGAAATAAAGAAAAAGAAAAACAAAACCCTCCTAGAAACATTAAAATAGTGTTTGACCGTATATCTGGACACCATGACCCAGCCAAGTTGGCAAATAAAATGATCTATCCCACTCACTATCTAAATAGAAGTGAATAACAACTACCAATCGCAGATTATAAATATGAAAAATAAGTTATTTTAGAGGAAAAAATAGAAATGGTGAAATGGATGGTGAATGCATGTCCTAATTGCTTTCTTCTGTCACTGCGTTGAACACTGAAGAAAAAGGAAAAAAGAAAATATTCAACAGAAAAAAATAACAGCATAGAAAATCATACTTCAGTGCACACATAAGACCATTTATAACCTTAACAGATATGGTGCTTTTTGTTAAAAAAAAAAAAAAAGCGGTGGCAGGTGTGGAGGAGAGGCAGCAGGGGGTCTCATCTCTCTGGTTGTTATGGAATCATAGGGGTTGCCAAGACAAAGGCAGTATCTGGGCCCAGCAGGCTCAGAACAAGAGGGGACAAGGTCTCCCAGTGTTTGGCACCACAGGTGGTCCAGGCATGCAGAATGCAACCTCCAGGGTTTGCAGCCAGAGCTAGGAATCCCTGCACCACTGGAAAGTTTAAGGCCCAGTATAACCGTAGCACAAATTCTCTGATGGTCGCCATGGAAATTTATTATCAGTCACTCAGCACTCAAAGAGATTCTCTTGGGCTCAAATATTAATGCATGGACTTGGTGGTCATTTACTTTGACCAGATTGGTTAGGGATTGTTCAGCCGACAGCATGAACAGCAGAACCCAGGTAGTGGGAAGAGGGGGACATGAAATGCTTTAAAAAAAACTTAAAAAAAATTCCTTTGAGTAATTGGGCACAAGACTTTTTTTTTTTTCCGAGAGTATGTTAAAGATAAACTCCCTTTTTGAAAAATCTTCTATACTCAAGATACATGTTAGGATGTGTACAGTAAGAAGAGATCCTTGTGAGGGTCGCTATTTGCAGCCACATACTCAGGAGCTGAAGGAACTGTTGGATGTATCAGTCATTGAGAAAAAATAAAGACAGAAAAACCTTATTTATCTCTCTGTAGGATAAGAAAGGCTACGGAGAGTTGAAAAAATTAGCTCAACTTCAATATAACTAAGCAACTATGAGAACATGGCACTGAACTTACCTGAATGTTCCTGAAACTTCAGGAACATTCCACTCTGGACTTTCCTGAATAATCACAATTCCTGTCAGGTGTCCTACACAAGACTGAAACACTCTAGACATTTCATATTTTGGCATCCAAACCATAGCTTCTATACTCTTTCCCCAAAATTGGATACAAAAAAGGGAATGAGCAGAAGCACTTGGCATATTTGACTTTATTCAATCTTTCCGGCATTACGTGACATAGGAGTTACTACTCCCTTATTATAGGGAT